>NW_026250700.1:0-600000 GCF_024043175.1 Alternaria infectoria
ATCTTTTTATTATTATTAAGCTTTGTTAAGATTGCACTTATTGTAATTTCTTAACAAATTAGAAAAATTCCTAGTAAATCTAATTGCTTACGTAATTAAGATTTTAGTAGCTAGTTTTAATCTACTATACTAGGAGATTCTAAAACACCTTTATCTATCTTAGCCTAGTTAATATTAGAGTTATTACGTAATTTAATAACTCTTATCTTCTTATCTCTCTTTTTGTAATTGCTAAAAGATCTAGTAATAAACTAATTATTAGTCTATGTAATACAACGCATAGACTAATATAATTAGTACTAGTCTAGATTATAAATCTAGGAGATAAGAAGGATTTAGCGGACTTAGATTATAAATCTAGGAATTAAGCAGATTTAATTATAAATCTTTATCTTTAGGCAGAAATAGGCAGATATCTACGCAATTATTCTAGTAGCTATTTTCTATAAAAGAAATAGCAATTCTCTATAGTTATTCTTTACCTAGCAACAATATTATTACCTTTTACCTATTATCTACTCTGCAATTACTTTATTGCAATCTTTATTAGTTATACTATTATAGTATTTAACTACTTTGTTCTAACAAAGCTATATTCTATTATTAGAGAATAGTTCTTGTTACCTATCTATTCTTTACAAAATTTAGAGCTATTATTAATAATAATATTACTATTACTATTATTAATAATAATTTTATTATTATTATTACTAGTAATAGATTCTATTTTACTAAAGTCTTCTTCTACAATATTATTATTATTAGAAGAAAGATCTTTTAGTTTTATAAATATTTTATTAATATTTACGTTGTTATTAGATTTATAATAATAACTTTCTAAAATGTTATAATCTCTAGCTCTAATAGTCTTATTATTACTAAGATTTTATAATTTATAGATATTAGAACTACTAAATCTTATTAGGTAATAAGAACTAGCTTTACTATCTAGTTTTTTAATTAAACTAGTAGGTTCTTTATAATAAGTTAAAGATCTAAAAATTCTAATATTATTAATATTAGGTATTTCTTTATCTTTTAACTTATAAGGCGTTTTAAAATTAATAAAACTATTAAAAGTTCTATTATATAAATAAGTAGCAGTTAATATAGTTTCTCTCTACAAATTCTTAGGTAGATTACTATTAATTAATAAAGCTCTTACTTTATTAAGTAATACTTTATTAATTATTTCTGCTGCGCTATTTTGCTTAGGAGTATAAGAACTAGAATATCTAGTATTTATTCCTTTTTTAATTAGATAACTATCTAGTTCTCTAGATTTAAACTTATTATCTAATTATAGAGCTTTAACTTTATTATTATTAAAAATAATAGAGTTATTATTACTAGTAGAATTACTAGAATTATTATTAGAATTAGAATCTAAGCTATTATTATTAGTAGCTTCTAATTCTAATTCTATTATAGTATCTTCTATAACATTAATAATACTCTTTTTAGTTTTTAATAATTTTACTACTAAATATTTAGTAAAACTATCTCTAAAAGTAATATAATATTTAAAACCTCTAAAGGTTTTAGGCTTAATAAGCCTATCTATATCTATATATAATAGATCTAAATAGGCTTCTACTCTAGTACTTACTTTTATATTATAATTTTTAGTTAATTTAGCTTATATATAAGTAATATAATTATTTAAATTAACTCTAGTAGTAGAAATATCCTCTAAATTAAAATCTACGCCTAAAGCGTTATCTTTTAATTTTTTAATAGCATTAAGATTAATATATCTTAATCTATTATGTAATAGTTTTATAGTATTATTATTTAATACTAATTGCTTGCTATTATTAGAAATAATATCTAAGTTAGAATTATTATCTAAATTAGAATTATTATCTAATTCTATAGCATTATCTATTTCTAGATTATCTTCTAGATTAGATTCTTCTAGATCTTCTAAATTACTATTATTAATAGTATTTAAAGTAGTATAAGATTTATAATCTTTACTAATACTAGAAGTAGAACTAATTATAAAGAATATACTAACTCTATCTTTATAATAACCTTTAGATAATAGATTATTATTAGAGTTATATATAAAGTAATTATCTTTATTAAAAGATAAAAAGTAATTTTTCTTAGTTATTAAACTAAGACTTAATAAATTAACTTCTAATTACAGTACATAAAGAATATTAGTTAATTTAACTAGTTTATTAGTACTAGTAAATTTAACTAAGATATTGCCTATACTACTAGCTTTAATATTATTATTAGTATTACTCTACTTAATAGTAGTAATACTAGGTTTAATATTAATAAATAGTTCTTTAATATAGTAAGTATATATAGTAGCGCTAGAATCTAAAATAAAGTCTATAGTACTATTACTATTATCTTTATTAACTATAGAAGAAGTTAAAATAGTTTCTTTTTTAGTAGTATTATTACTAGATTTATTCTTAATTAACTTAGAATATGCCTTAAAATAATTAGATTCTAGATATTCTTTCTTTTTATAATAATTATAAGTTTTAATATTATTATTATTAGACTTATTATTATTTTTCTTAGTAGTAGATATAGATATTTCTATATCTTTGTTATTACTACTTTTATTAGAATTTCTTTTATTATTATTATTATTACTAGTATTATAGTTATTACTAGTAGAATAATTATAACTAAAAGAATTATTTTTATTATTAGAATTAGATTTAGAGTTTTTATTCTTAATAAAATTAACTCTTCTACTTTTGTCTAATAATTGCGATATAATAGTATCTAAATCTATACTATTATTATCTATTCTAATAGTTTATATAATTATAGTTACTATATATTTATAATCTTTATTAAGATTATTTAATAGTAAAGCTATAAGAAATTTATTAGGTAAACTAATTTCTTTAGCTTCTAAGCTATTAGCTAGACATTTAAAATTATTAATATATAATTCTAAATTACCTTTATAAGAATTAATAGTAGTATTAATTAGTTCTTTACTAATTTAAAATTTGCTACTAAATTCTTTTACTTTAAATAGATTTTTTAGTATTTTCTATAATAAATAAGAATTATAAATATATCTAACCTATAATAAAGGTCTATCTTCTAAAGCTAATTTAATAAAGCTAGTAGCTTTAATAGCTTTATCTTATAATAGAACTTTAGTAGCTTTACTTAAACTAGATAAATTATATACTATTACTTTTAGATAGCCTTCTTTAGTTAAAAGAGCTTCTATTTTAATAGACTAAATATTATAATTACTAGATCTCTTTAATTTAGGAATTTTAAATATAGTATCTAATATTTTTAGTTTTTAATTAAATAATAATTAAATAACTAAAGATTTTATTACTTAAGAGTAATAAGATTATTAAACTACTTTAAAAAGTATTTAATAATAATAGATATAGAATAAAGACTATTTATATTTATTAATAATAATAAACTAGTTATTATTATTAATAATATAGCCTAGGTCTATACCTCTTTCTTCTATATTCTTTTAATAAAATAAAAGAATTAGTATTATAAAAATACTAAATTATTCTTAGAGTAATATTAATTACTTATTACTTAGAATAATTCTAGAATCTAGAATATAGAAAATAGTAATAAAGCTAAATTTCTAATAGTAACTAAAGTAAAACTTTATTACTATAAATCTTTAATAATAAAGATAAATTTATTATAGTAATAATAACTAAGATTGTAGACTTTTATTTTTTAGATAATTAATAACTTAAAGAATTCTCTCTTTTTCTCTAAGAGAGATTATAAATACTAGTATATATAAAGTAGAACGTGTTTTTAAAGCGTCTTTTTATATATATAATTTTAGTAAAATAGATTCTTTAAGCTAATTAAAGCCTCTAGCTAGTTTGCTTTTAAAATAATATACGTAGGTAACTAACTACTCTTTAAATAGAGAAAATGTATATAAAACTCTATTATCTTATATTTCTATAAGTAGAGTAAGTAAGAACTAATACTAGTAAAAGTCTTAGCTAATACTGTTATTTTATTAATATTAATAAAAAGTACTTAAGTTTCTTTCTTTTTAATTATTAATAATAATAACTAAAAGCTTTTTTTCTTATTATTATAAAATAATAATAATTACTTTCTTCTTATTATTAATTATAATAGAGGCTAATTAACTACTAAATAAAGATTATAAATCTTTAAATAGCTTAAAGCTAAAAAGGTACTATTATAATAATAGATAAAAAGTATAGATTAAACTATATAGTTCTAAAATAGATATTTTATTAATTCTAAAGAATTACTCTTTTAGAATAAATAAGAATCTTTTTCTTTTAAATATATTAATTACTTAGAATAAGTAATAATATAAATAAAATATGTTCTAATAAAGCTATAAGCGCCTAGCTAGGCTTATAACCTATAAAGAATAGAGAAGTAATAAGAACTATTCTCTAATAATAGAATATAGCTTTATTAGAATAAAGTAGTTAAATACTATAATAAATAGTATAACTAATAAAGATTTGTAATAAAGTAATTATAGAGTAAATAGTAGGTAAAAGGTAATAATATTATTACTAGGTAAAGAATAACTATAGAAAATTGCTATTTCTTTTATAGAAAATAGCTACTAGAATAATTACGTAAATATCTACCTATTTCTACTTAGAGATAAGAATTTATAATTAAATCTACTTAATTTCTATTAATTTCTAGATTTATAATCTAAGTCTACTAAATTCTTCTTATCTCTTAAATTTATAATCTAGACTAGTACTAATTATATTAGTTTATACGTTATATTACATAAACTAATAATTAGTTTATTACTAGATCTTTTAGCAATTACAGAAAGAGAAATAAGAAAATAAGAGTTATTAAATTACGTAATAACTCTAATATTAACTAGACTAAGATAAATAAAGGTGTTTTAGAATCTTCTAGTGTAGTAGATTAAAACTAGCTACTAAAATCTTAATTACGTAAGCAATTAGATTTACTAAGAATTTTTCTAATTTGTTAAGAAATAATAATAAGTGCAATCTTAACAAAGCTTAATAATAATAAAAAGATAATAATAACTAAGTTATTTTAATCTTTACAGAATATACTTTAAAAGTTACTAGTAAATATAATAGCTATATATTAGATATTATATTTTTTTTAATAGTTAAGTATTACTCTACCTTACTTATCTTAATAAATTAAAGAAGTTAAATTTTAGACTTACAAGTCTTAGCTTTAGATTACCTTTAAGAGTAACTATAACTTAAGATTCTAAACTTCTACTTTAACTTATCTTTATTACTTTACTTTTAAACTTACTTAGATTACTAGAACTTTAAACTTCTATACTTAAAAATATTATAAGTTATAAAAATTCTACTTAGTTCTTACTTTTTTAACTTATAAATATTATTATTAGTAGAGTTACTAAATTACTAAGTGTACTTATAACCTAGATAAGAAGTTTAGTAGTTTAACTTTAAGCGCTTATAATAATTCTCTTATTTAAAATATAAATTAGTACTATTATTTTCTATAAAGTCTGAATTAATAGTATACTTATAGACTAAGTACTTTTAATAAAACTAATTATATTATTAGCCTATATAATTATTATAAAAGAAGATAGTAGATATAAATTAATAGGTACTTAAATAGAACTATATAGAAAAAGCTATACGCTAGAATATAGAGCGCTATTCCGCTAAGTACTATTATATAGAGTACTAGAGCGTAGATAATAATTACTACTACTAGAATAATTATATAAGACGCTATTATAGTAGAAGCTAAATTACTAATACTTAAAGCTATTAGTTAAGTTAGAATTTAACTTATTAAACTAATCTATAATAGTTAGCTCTTAATTAAAATATAAGTACAAAACATTGCTAGAGTAATAAAATAAATAAAAAAGTAAGTAAAGTAGAGTTTTAAGTAGTGTAAAGATTTAAGTATATAAGCTTAAAAGTATATAATATTAAAAGTAAAAAAGTATAAAAGTAGTAGATCTTAACTAGCTTTAAAGATTAAAGAACTAGCTTATTAGCTTTAAAACTTAGATATTTTAGTAAAATAAAAAATAAATAGTTAGCGTAAAGAAATAAAAAACTTTAAGTTTTATTATTATTAATTAAGTTTTTATTTCTAATCTAAGCGCGTATCTATATAAGTAGATAGCTTAGCTTACTAAGCTATTAGTTCTACTATAAATTATATCTAAAAAAGATAAGAAACCTAAATCTAACTAGTAGAATTATCTCTTACTTATTAAGTACTTAGATTATTTTAGTATTTAGTCTATTATAAGATAACTTAAGATAATTTCTAATATAGTAAGAATAATTTGTAAGCTTTAAAGCTATATTTAAATAAGTAAGAGCTTACTACTATTAGTAGTAAGTATAATTAACTACTTAGGTTAGACTATAACCTACTACTATAATTAAAATTATTTAGGCTAGATTTTAAATATTTATACTAATTATAATAGATTTAATAGAATTAGTTTTAGTAGTTTAAGTAAATACTCTTACTACTCTAGAGAATAAATAAAGATTAGAGAGTAATTAGAATTTTAAAAGAATAAATAGATAATAAAGTTAGCTCTAAGTTATATAGCTAGAGATTTTCTTAATCTTTTTTAGTTATATTTAATAATAAAATACTTTATTATCTCTAATTATATATTTTTGCTCTAGCTATAATAACTTAGTAATTAGCTTTAAAGTTTTTTAGAATAATAAAATCTATATTACTAGAGTACTTAACTACTACGCTTATTCTTAAGTGTAATAAATAATTTCTTTTATATAAGCTTCTAAACTTTTTATTATTAAAATCTCTTTTATTCTTTTACTTATTCTAAGTAAAAGACTTAATAAATATAGTATTTAAAATTTTAATTACATAATTATAGATTTTAATTAATAGTAAGTAAGAAGCGTTTACTTATACTTACTACTAAGTTTAGTAGTATAAAATTTTAGTAATTAGCTTAACTACTTTTTATTTAACTAGGTTAAAGTAACAATATAAAAAGAACTAGAAGTAGAAATCTAATTAAGACTAGTGTTAGAAATATTATTACCTTATATCTTTTAAAAAGAATTAATATTTTCTAAAAGTAAGTACTAAAGACTTAACTAAAACTACTAATACTTAATATATAATTTCTAAAGGCTTTAATAGAAGATTAATAATATTACTACTAGTAAGTCTATATAGAACTAAACTTCTTAAATATAATAAAAAAGATTATATTTCTAAGTAGGTTATTTTTTAAGAGCTAAAAAATCTTTTCTTTTTAGTAAATTATTAAGTAGTTATATAACTATCTCTTAAATTTTATTATTTTTCTTTTTTAAAATAAATATATTACTTAGCGTAAACTATAGAAGTTATAGTTTAATTAGACGCTATAAGTATTTTAAAGAATATCTAGTTAAGTTACTTATTTATCTACTCTCTAAATAGAAAATAACTACTATATACTACTATAGTAAAGTGTAAGAGATCTATTATATTCTAGCTCTTAGTAATTTACTTTAAACTATATATCTTAGAAATTATAGATTAAATACTATTTTAACTACTATAAGTTTAAAGTACTTATATTATTTATTTAAATTTAACTAGTACTAAAGTAAAACTAAATTAAGATAAAATATATAAGTATATATCTATTTTAGAAAAAAAAGCTAAATAGCAAATAGTATACTAAATTTAATATTTTGTTAAGATTTTTATCTTTAAAAAAGTATATTACTACTACTATAATAGATTATTTATAAGTACTATATAAGGTATAGCTAAACTATTATACTATTACTACTATTACTATAAGCTAAAAAGTACTACTACTACTATAAGATATAGTAGAGTTATTTTAATATTACTACTTCTTATATTAACCTATTTTAAACACTATTACCTAAACTAAATAGCTATTAGCTTTTTCTTTATATTATATAATGTAATAAATAGAAACTATACTTATACTTAGTTTAGTATCTCTAGCTTAAAATATTATAATATAGAAGAAGTATAAAGTATATATATATATTATTAGTACTAAAGCTATAATAGAGCTAAATCGTTTACTATAGATATAGTATATTTAAAGTAAATTAAAATAGATATAGAAATAGATTTAGAATAGAAGTAATAGCTATATTATTATATAAGTAGTAAGAGCTTATAGTAATATATAGTATTAGTAAGCTTTAAAGTATAAAACTTACTATATCTTATAAAATTACTCTTATATAAATTAAAAGATTTAGACTTTAAAGTAATTATATTCTAGTGTACTATATATATATAGTAATATTTTATATAAATTAATTATATTCTAAATAGTCTTTTTAAATTTTTATACTAAGTAGATTACTATTCTATTCTACTTTAAATATATATATTAAATATAATAGATCTAGATTAGATTTGTACACTTTAATAAATACTACTAATATATAATTACTTTACTACCTAACTCTAATATTTATTTATTATTATTATTAGTAATAAAAACTTGTTTTTCTTATAAGCTATTACTACTACTTTGAAATAAAGAATATTAAGATTATAATCTAGATTTATTATCTAAGCTAAAGAATGCTACCTTGTGAATATAATAGTAAGTTATATTTTAAGAATTCTAAAAAATCTAATTTATAGTTTAAAGCTATAATTAAGTCTTTATTATATTTAAATTACCTTTATAATTTTATAACTTATCTTCTTTTATACTTATTTTTTTTACTTATATTTTTATTTTATTATATTTATATATTACTTGTATAAATACTTCTAGTCTAATTATTCTTATTTCTACTTTGCTAAGCTTATTAGTAGAATATATAAACTATCTAATAAGAATTAGTAATTCTTTAAGTATCTTAAAAGTATCTTATATTTAATATTACTATAATATATCTTATTATCTATCTAGATAGCTATTTATAACTTAGCTTATAAAATTAAATTTATACTAGATTTCTATATATTTCTTTCTTAGGAACTACTAGATTAAATAAAATAAATACTAAAGTTAAACTACTTTATAAGAGTAATTAAAGCTAGAGTAATAGAAGGTTTTCTTTCTCTATAGCTTACTTCTTATAGTAAAATACTATTTAGTAATTAATAGCTAAAATATAGTATAGATTTATACTTTAAATATTAAAAAACTTAGTATTATACTACTATTATTTAATATTCTATAATATAAAAACTATTAAGTAATAGTATTATATTAACTACATATTAGATAGCTTTTAAATACTTTCTAAGCTTTTAGAAGTTATAGAAAATATAGAAAGTTTTTATAAAAGGTTTTAGTACTAATAATAATTTATATAAACTATAATTAGATCTTAATATCTTATAGTTAGTGCTTTGTATCTAATATTATAGACTATATTTAGTAAAGACATATTAAAAGACGCCTAGCTTCTATTCTAGAACTACTAGAAGATTTTTAGATTTTAACATATTTAGTATATATTACTATTAGTACTAAAGCTTCTAACTAATAATATATTACTTTTAAGACTTTACTAAGAAAGAAAACTTCTTAAGACTATACTAAAGTTAATCTTTAGTTATTAATATAATTTAACTTAAGCTAATAAGAATAACTACTCTATTATAGCTTAATTTTTAAAAATAACTTTAAGAGTAGAATACTAATATAGCTACTCTCTATTTAATAGTATAATTATACTAGAAGTAGATTTTAAATTCTTTATTTTTTTACTTTATTCTTTATTTCTTTAGCTAAAGATTTTAATAAACGCTTTACGCTTTAATATAATAGCTACTTCTATTTCTAAAAGCAAAGTTATTTATAGCTTAATCTTATATATAGATTTACTAGTATATATAGTATAGATAATAAGAAACCTACTTTAGATAGAAAGAGTAATACTAGTAATATAATTACTATTTTATTACTTATCTTAAAGTAAATATAGCTTATTAAAATACTTTTATATATTACTAGTAAGTTACTTAAAAGCTTAGCTATAATTAAAAATTATAAAAGGTTTTAGTCTACTTATTAGAAGCCTTTATAGTAGTAGTGTAATTGTTTTAATAGTATTAATAGTCTTAGAATTTAATATAAAATAAGTAAGATAAGCTTTAAGAGCTTTAATAATAGTTTTAATACTAGTTTTAATATTAGTTTTAATAATAGTTTATATAATAATCTCTAGAATAGTCTAACTAAGAGCTTTTTTTTTTATTTAAGTCTTAAAGTAGTTAATAAAAGCTTTAATATATAATATAATATAGTATAAGAATATAATTATTATAAGTATAAAAAAAAGAAATATACTTAGTAATAAGATTAGCTTTAGAGTTATAAACGCTAAAAGAACTTATAAAAGACTAGTAATATAGTTAAGAGATTTTCTAGTATATATTATTAGAATTAAATCTATAATACTATTTATATTTTTAATAGATTTTAGGTTTCTAATTTTATTATAAGCTATAAAAGAAAAATTTAACTAAGTATAAAAAATAGAGAGTATATATATAGAAGTATAATTTTATTAACTAAATTTTTTAGTATTTTATTAATTTATTATTAATAGCTCTATTAATTATAAGCTACTAAAAATATATAATTCTATTATAATTCTCTCTACTATAGCTAGATATTAGTATTTATAAGATAGATATTTTACTACTCTAAATTTAAAAAGCTTTTATTACGCTAAAGATTATAGTACTAAGAACTTAAGCTTTAGTTTACTTAATATCTATACTTTTAAATATAGATTTTTAACTTTTATAGAAATATATCTATTTATATACTAGTAATAGACTTTACCTTTTTAATATAAGCTTATACTATAGAATTATTAGTTTACTAATAAATATCTTATTATTTTTAGGTAGTTTTAATATAATCTAAAAGCTTTTATCTATTAAATACTTCTATAATAAATATAGTAATAAGATTAATAATTAGAAACTTAGCTTTAAAAAACTTTATTTCTATATATTACTATTAGTAACTAAGATCTAAAAAACCTAAAGTAATTTTAGATAAAATTAAGCTATTCTACTTTCTAGCTACGCTAAAGAGTAGTAACTAGATTTTTTAAAGTATAAGAGTTATATAAGTCTTAAAGCTTACGTTTTATACTATACTTTTACTTTTATTTAAATTTTTTACGCTATATTTTATACTACGCGCTTATTATATTACTTTTATTTTAAGTTTTAGCTTATATACCTTATAGTATATATAATTATTTAGAGTTTTAATATTCTTTACTAAGTATAGTATAGAAAGCTAATATACTAAAATACTAATATATTTTATACTTATAGTAATAATTACTATAATTATATTTTATACTTAATTAAATAACTACTTCTAGTTTACTAATTAGTAGCTATACTTTTATATAGTATAAGTTAAGTATATATAGCTCTATAAGTAGAGTATTTAATAATTTTAAATTTTTAAGCTCTATAATAGTACTATAAACCTATTAATAGTGCGAGAAGTAGTATAAAATTATTTACAAATTACTAGTCTAATGCATAGTCTCTAGTACAGCGTCTAAGTACGCGATAACAACAGCGACGCCGTCTTTGACCTCGTCTTTCGAGCACTTCGCAGGAACATGCAGGAATAACGCCGTGTTTGTTGCCCTTTCGCGTCGTGCGAGCTCAGCAAGTGAGCTGTAGAAAGTATACTCACAAATGAACCGCCCTGCATCGCTTGAGGCCCGAATAAGCGTGTCCTAGAAGGCTGTGGTTAGAACCAATAGGCACTCGATGCGACCATACACTGTACCGGCAAGGCGCCCCTCACTTTCGCTGCAACCTTCTCGATGTCCACTGCCGGGTACAATATCTCCTTTGTGAACGCGAACTTACGCTCCACCGATGTGTCGTGTTCGTCTAGATGAGGTGATGTCTCCGGTACCTTGTCTTCCAGATCTCTACGTTCGTATCCGTCTCTGTTCGCGAGCCTCTCGAGTGAGTATCCTGCAAAGCTGCGCATTTGCCCTATATGGAGAACAAGATCTGGCTGACCCAGGGCCTTCCAGGTCTGTTCATATTCGACCTTTTTCGACGTCAAATCTGCGAGGTTGGTAACCCACTCGGCGCTTGGTGTATTCCAAATGTCGGTGATTGCGGCTGAGACACTCTCAAAGGTCACTGGAATCTCAGGGTATTTGAGTATACGCAGATGTATACGACCGCCAGAAAGAGGTATGATTGCGGGAAGCGCATCAAGGACAAGGTTGGACGCATTGAAGTCGTAGTCAGATGCGTAGAGCTGTTATCAGTAAGCTTGGATACTCGCTAGAGCAAATGCATCTTTTGCCAACTAACTCCAAATGCAGTAACTCCGACATCGAGCAAACGGACACTTTCACGAGACATCTTATCTTCGGGCCGCGAGTGCTACAGTTGTTCTACTGCTCGGCATGGCGAGCCCAATATGTAGGTCGGGCTGGGAGCGGGGTAGTGTTTATCTTGACCGGTGGGCTGCTTACAATGCATGACCATGCTCTCTTCATGCATGCAACCCTTGCGACACGGCGTAAATCAGCAGGGATGCATGCTGCTCTCTTAGCAAGATGAGCCTAAGCTGCGAAACCCGTCACATGGCACTTGTACGCATCTAGCGACATTGTCTCAGTGTATCTGCGGTGACACCATACGAGGTAAAAGCAGTGAATCCCTCTTGTTTTGAAATGCAGTAAACCCAGACTCGACGATCCAAGAAAAGAAAGAATGCATCCAGATGTGCCACGATTTCTCTCGAGTGGTGTCGTTACGAGAGCCGGTGCGTTGACTGACATCCAAGGTTCATTCCCCTTGCATGAAGATGTTTTGAAAGGTACGTTTACCCATTGAGCACTTCACTCAGTACTCAAGATACACAGTCCTACCATCTACAGTCCGAGTCATTTCTGCAGAGCCGTTCGGAAAGTCAGACTTCTCGGCCACTGGCCGTATCCGAACAAAGACCGCGCATGGGGAACCCAAGGACTTCTTCGTCAAGGTATGCATCATAGCACTATAATCACCAGCAAGCTCTGACGAGCACTTAAGTGCGCTATTGGTGAAGAAGGGGCTATGATGCTTAGAGGCGAGTGCAAGTCTCTGGAGACCATTGAGGAAGTCATTACGGGTCTAGTCCCAGTGGTTCACGGATCTGGAGCATTTCGTCTTCATGCAATCCAATCCGAAGTTCATTTCATGGTAGAGGACTTCCTGGATCTGGACGACACGTTGCCTGATCCGCAAGCTTTTGCTTCGGCGCTAGTACAGATGCATCTACAGAGCCACTCGCCGACCGGAAAATTTGGATTCGCTGTAACAACCTGTGATGGCCCACTTCCGCATCCTGTAGAGTGGGAACAAGACTGGGCGAGGTTTTTCGCAAACCTACTTCGCACTCGGGTGGATCTGGACGCAGCAGCTTGCGGCCAGTGGCCAGAATTGGAGCGGGTGGCAGATCATGTCATCTTAAAAGTTGTTCCGCGACTGTTGGGGTCTTTGTCCTCAGATGGAATTCCTATAAAGCCCTCCCTCATACACGGCGACTTGTGGGATGCTAATGTCGGTACCAATCGAAGAAACGGATCGCCCGTGATCTTTGATGCTGGCTCATACTACGCCCACAACGAGATGGAGATCGGCATATGGCGAGTTATATATGCGCAGAAGCTTGGGACGAAAGCTTACAGGAACGCATACCTAGAGCTGTGTCCTCCCGCAGAGCCTGCTGCCGAGTGGGATGATCGAAATAGATTGTACAGCTTGAAGTGTAATTTGAACTGGTCAGCAACAGAACCAGGCATCATCACACGAAAGATGTAAGCATTTTCAGTGTTGTTCGTCGGCATCATCATCCCTCTAAGCTCACACATGCTAGTGCCTTCAACGACATGTGCTACCTCTGCGAGAAATACGCCCCATTGGCAGATGTTGCCAAATACGATCCAAGACTCGACCCAACAGTTACGAAGATCGAGCCGGGAGATCTTTAAAGAGGGTTTTGTAAGAGAGAGTCAAATTGGGGAACTGTCTGTTGAAACGCGCTGAGTTGACATTGCTTTTGGTGTTTTTCGTTCTCGTATCTAGTAGCCATTCATTCCTTTATGAACCGTTGTGGCCCGCAAAGCGAAGGGTCGTGCTTCCATGTAAGCCC
This sequence comes from Alternaria infectoria, assembly GCF_024043175.1. NCBI lineage: Eukaryota > Fungi > Ascomycota > Dothideomycetes > Pleosporales > Pleosporaceae > Alternaria > Alternaria infectoria. Next base: position 14,171 of record NW_026250700.1, read on the forward strand.
GAGTATGTGGTGTTCGTCAGGGTGCGTGTAGAAGTTGAATTTGAAGTATTCACTGTCGAACCAACTTGTAGTGAAGCGTCCTCGCCGGGCGAGTGTATTCCTTGGAACCAACCAAGTAAACACGTCAGCATGATTGTGAAACAAGGTCCACACTTCGTCCTCAAGTCCCTCGAACATAACATTCAGAGACCCACTTTGATCGTTTACCAATACCTGCAGCACGATTGTCCGAGCACAGTTGCGATATGTTCCTGCGTACGCAAGCAACTCCCTCGGCGGTGGCTCAGATGACTTTGTGCGTGACAGCTCCGCCTCAAGTTTTGGGTACCAATCAAGCGCGTTACGAGCGGACACCTGAGCCAAAGATACGTAGTCGTTCTTTTGCTGGACGTCGAGATAAGCTTCGAGATATAATTCGCCGAGCCAGTCTGCCGCGTCGTTCAGAGCAAGCGAATTAGTGAGGATCAAGACAGCGCCCCGGGTCTCTGGTATCAGATTTATTGCAGCGAGGTTTCCCGGCATACATCCCTGATGGTACAAGATGAGCCTTGAAGGTATTCCACGGCCGACCAGAGGGACTTGTGACGGCGCCACGAGCGAAGGGTTGATACCAATGGCGCCCATGGGCCCAGGTGTCTGGACACGGGCCCATCCCAAAGCATAGGAGGTCTCGCGAAACGTTATTGGATTCATCGAGACTTTGGGTGACCAGAGGAAAGGTACTTGTTTCAACGGCGAGCCTGGAGTTGATGTTGTGCCTGACTCGAACTGGTGTTTTCCGGCGTTCAGAAAGCTAGCATACAACTTCACCAGATCTTTGATGCAGCTTCGCATAGCAGATCCAGGACCACCTACGGTATCGCCGCCTGACAGCATCGGGGTAATCTCGACATTACTAGCATCGTCCAGGGTCATGTAAGTCTTCGCTACGTTGTCGGCCCGAAAGTACGCTCGCGTACCAGTTCGTGCCATATCCAGCGGCTCGAAGATACGTTTGTGCAAAACCTCGTCCCAAGCTCCACCAGAGACATTCGTGAGGATGTGTGAAGCGATCTCATAGCCGAGATTATTGTACAGGTAGTAATCGCGAAACCGCTGAACGCGCTGCAGGTCGTTGACGAAGTCGAGGCTCTTGTCATTCGGGACAAGTATCTTGTTATTGCTGCCAACCCAATAAAGTGTTGACTGCATACCGGCTCGATGTGAGAGGCAATCGACTGGAGTCATCTGTTGATGTAGCGTCTCGTCTTGCGTGTGAAAGCCAGGCACGATATCTTTGACAGGTGTATTCCAATCAAAAAGACCCTCTTCCACACATATAGCCATTGCAGCAGAAAAGACAGCCTTGGTCAGCGATGCGCATGGAAAAATGGTCTCCTCGTCCACGGGGAGCTGATTCTCTCGGTCACGCAGCCCCAAATATTCTGAATGGACCAACTCGCCTTCGTGCATGACAGCGATAGCGGCGCCTGGGGTACCACTGATCTCCATGATACTTTCGGCATCTTTTCGAACGTTGCATAATCGATTGATGAGAGAGGTATCGGACGCCATTTTGTTCTACTCGAAGACAGGTCTCGTAGTTACAAAGGCGGGGCGTGAAGTGAGCACTGCAAATGCGAGGGAGGTGACAGACTTATACAGAATCTCTACATCGCTTGAACTAACACTCGTTGCGACGCTTAGATGATCGCGCAATGTTCTGCGTGGATGACGATCGGCGGTGCGCGCGTGCGAAGCCCGAGGGCAGTTTGATTGGAACCACACCTGCACGAGCACAGGCCACCCAAGTTGTCCCGATCCTGGCTTCAATCAGCAGAAGGCGTTCTTGCTCGCCACCACTGACATGGCACGAACGCGACCTGATTGCATCCGTTCCCAAGCCTGATATCGCGTCGGCTAGATCTAACTGCACCCGACCCGAAGCATCTGTAGGCATACTCAGCTCTATGCCTGCCCTAATTGCACGCCGCCTGCTCGTCACACAAGCCAGTCAGAGGCGCCATGCATTGTTCGTTGCGTCCTTCCCATAACTGCCTGTTTCCCACCAAAATGAGCCTTGGACAACGCCTACGCTCCGCTTGTTCGGTATCCTTTACACAAGAGGTGCACGACAGGGGCGATGACCGATTCAGCATGGGCCGAGGCCCTTAGCAAGAAGCGCACTGCACTCGAGCGCGCCAAGATCAACGTCACCAACAGCGTTACAGATTTGAACACGTTTGAAGCCTCATTGAACGGCATCGCGGACACGTACATCGACAAGACAACAAGTTCCATGGTCAGAGAGAGGCTCACCCCACATCTCGACCACGTCGCATCCTTCACCAAGGCTATCTCAACATGCACCCAAAGCAACTCATGTGCATCCCTTATTTGGGGCAGTCTTCTCATAGTAATCGAGGTCGGTATTGTGTTATTGTGTTTATTTGTTTGAAGTAGAGTATGCTGACTGTCCTTTATTGCGCTTGCCGATTCTCAAAGTTCCTGGACGATATCATGGCGGAACTGCAAGACCTCCAACATACGCTACCTCGTTTCGCGGAGTATCTCGAACTTTACCAATCAGATGCTACCCTACAGCTCCACCTGCGCAGCCTATATGAAGACTATCTGGACTTTTGTATCTGTTTGGTGAAGTACGTTCATCACAGTCCTGCCAGTAAGTATGTCATGTGAGGGTCTTCTTTAACGCCGCTGATCTATCGCCGCAACTAGTGAACATAATCAGGAACTTGGTATCCTCATCGCACATCAAAGGACTGAAGAGTGTCAAATCAGCCATCCGCACACATAAAGAGCGCTTCGAAGAGAGAGCTGAGATTGCCCACAAACGCAATGTTGCGCTAACGCTGGGCGAAATGCGCAATCTCAGTAAAAGCGTCTCTGGCAATCAGGAGGAACTTGTCCAACGCCTCTCCCCACAGTCAAACGCGCCTAGCACTGTTACATCGGGGACATCACTCACACTACTGAACTCAAATCCCGCTGGAGAACCGTCATCGGCATCGCCTTCCTTCGTTCATACAATAACGTGGAAGCGAAACCACTTGTTTTCGGGCCGAGTCGAGCAGTTGAAGCTTCTGCACAAGCATCTATCCAACTCAAATCAAGCTGGCGAACCAATATCGTGTGCCATACACGGCATGGGGGGCGTCGGTAAGACTCAACTAGCCCTCGAATATACTTACAGATATAGGTCATATTACCAAGCGATCTTCTGGCTTCGGACTGAAACGTCCATCGAGCTCTTGAAAAGCTTCACAGCCATTGGAAATAAGCTGAATATCATCGACGATATCAATGCGGGACGTCGCAATTCACGAATCTTCGATTGGCTCGAAAACACAGGTACATCCTTGAATACCAAAAGCTTGGCTTTGACTAACAATCACAGAGCTCACATGGCTGCTGATTATGGACAACTTGGACGAGTTTGATACTGTTGCAACCATTTGGCCAACCTCGGTCAAAAGTCACGGGGCCATCATTGTCACAACCCAAACTCCATGCGATACTGTACGCTGGGCTGATTATAACATACCACTGAAGCCCATGGACTCACATGAAGGATCAGAGATGCTTTTAGCGCAGACCGAAACTTCAAAGAGTGACACTGACATCAAGAGACAAGAAGAGCTTGCAAAAGAGATATCATCTGCGGTGGGTGGATTACCCTTATGGATCAGCCATCTCAGTGGGTTCATCGCTCAGTCACGATGTTCCCTCGAAGAATGTCTGGACATATACCGCTCATCAAGTGGATTACTTGACGAACAGCATCATCGTGATAGGTGGATGTACGACAAGTACCCAGGAGCCGTTTTCGATCTCGCCTTCTCCAAACTGCACGAGGATGCAAAGTCCCTTCTGAATGTTCTTGCATTTTTCAACCCTGATGGTGTCCCAGAAAAGATGCTTTTGGTGGACGTGCCAGATGAAAACTTTGAGTTTCTGCGTCCGGTCAATCGTCAACGGTGAGTAGCAGTTCATACCTAGAGACGAATGCATTGATTAACATGGGTCTAGATTCCTCAATGCTATTGCCAGCCTGCGCAATAGTCATCTTATCAAGCGAGAAGGTGGCAAAGATGATACATATCTGACTACACATCGGTCCCTTCAAAGAGTCGTGCTACACAAGCTGGACCAGGATCCGGCCCATCGTAAAGTCTTCTTCGAGCGTGCCTGCTACCTTCTGGGACGGGTATTTCCTCGTCCATCACCGCTACAACAGCCAGAATCTGAGAAATGGCCTCAGATTGAAGCATACCTCCCACAGCTGCTGACCTTGGAATCGGCCTTCCTCCGTGCTCAGCCTCCGATCAAAGGTTCGCTCGACTTTGCGGTCCTTCTCTCGTCTGTTGGCCTTAACGTATGGGATCGAGGCTTATCAAACGACGCTAAGAGTCTGATGTTGACCGCAGAGAAGGTCCTGGATAGCATCGGCTGGGACCGTTGGGCCATGGAACGATCGGACATCTACGTCATCCTCGGTATACTTACGGACACCGTGGGGATTACTCAGCGTACAGAAGGGCTTCAGTATCGCGAAAAGGCGCTTGAGATTCGTCAACACTACGTTGATACTATTCCACAGGCAGACATGACGTTGGAAGAGGAAATTCGCTATTACAATGCGATTACCGATCGTATTTGTAGTTGGCAGCAGTTCAATCGGTACGAAGACATCGAGAAACATTGTACCATTGTCATTGAGAAGTACAAATCTTGGGGCAAAGAGACTGACTTCCCATACGAGTACGCGAAGTTTTACCATCACATGGCTTATGTTCTCATCTATCGGGGCGAAAGAGCCAAGGCCGTTGATTACGCTCAACATGCATCGAAGCTTCTGAGGATGGGGAATTTTGGCCTTCTGGGTGTCTTGTTCAGGTTCGATTGTGCCACGGTCATGTTCCAGGCCGGACAAATAGAGGCTGCAATCTCCGAGCATGAACAAGTTCTGGAGCATCGGCTTCTCAAGTTGGGACGATCGAATCTGATGACACTTCAAAGTCGTTTGATGCTGGGGGTGATTCATTACACGCTGCATGATTTCTCCAAAGCCAAGTAAGTGTCTCTGACTAAGCCTCGCTACAGTGAATCGAAGTGACTAATAGCGCCTAGGCCTTATCTTTCTGGGGTTTTAGCGCAATGTCGTAAACGCAAACTGTACAGCGAGATCGAAGCCCGCGCTAAATTCTACATGGGATTGACCTTGAGAGAATCGCCAGACAATCCAGACGACAAAGCTATTGGAGAATCGCTGATATCCGAGGCGAAGGCAGCTGTGAAGCAGCTGCTAGCTCATGATTTCCCTGCTTTCGGACAAGGCTCTGCTGAATGCGATCCAATCTTGTTCGACTATGTGGCACCATGGACATATCGGATCGCAGTGGAGACACAATCAGTCAGATGATGTATCCATTGAAGCTGTCTACGATGATTTTGTTGGCCAGTTTCTGATTGTACATATGATTTCGTTGAGAAGACATCTCTTGGAGTCTGTTGTTGGGTGTACATTCTATGCCCTAGTCTGACTACCCATTTATCGTCCCAATCTCTCCAAAAGAGCCGCGGGGGCTGTCAGCATGTCAGCTGGTAGGGGTAGGCGGCCGATCGTCGATGGTCATTCATCCACTTCTGCAGGCCAACAGATGCCAAGTCCGATGTAGCCCATTGGTGGAATCACTCTTCTAGTCTTACGATAAAGCATCACGCCGGAAATGGAAATATACACTGTTGTGCATGTGGGGGAGTAAAGATACAGCAGAGTTTCGACTACGTTGCCGATTGGCCAGACAATGCTTCTGCATCGTGGCAACGTGCTATCAGGGATCCGTGATTGGCATATTGACCATCACGGGCTGTTATCTGACACTGCGATCAGCCTTGTCGAGCTGGCGCTTATCATCCACATCACACTCTGCACCGGCTGAATGCGAATTCGAAGGCTGCATGCTTCATGCATTGACCCCGCTTCCTGGAGGACCAATTACTATGCTTCTTGAGATATGTTGACTCGTGGTACGACGGTCATACGCAATGCAACGCATGTGGTAGTAGATGCATTTTCACCGGAAACGGAGAAGAGCGGATGTGTTACACGGTCTTCATGCAATCTTTACCCAATGTACAAGCATTCAATATTGATTGCATCTATCCAAGACAGAGCATTATGCATCTGGTCGAGTGGAGAGTGAGCATAGCCGGTGAGGTTTCCGGAGTTAGGCCGGTTTTCAATTCACGTGTGCTCGGTGCTGGACATATAACATTGTTGGAAACCTTCGCATGGATTCTTCGTCACTTTGCAAAGATTCTTCAATCAACCCACGATTCGTTGAAACACATTCTTCTAGCTATCAACATGCCCGCTCAAGCTCAAACCCCGCCTCAAGTCGAGCAAGCTGAGCGTACTGCCCCTTGGAAGTCTATTGTCCAAAAGCTTGAGAAAGAAGACAAAACAGAAAAAGCTCCAGAGTACGTCCAGGCTACCAAGGAATGCTCCTTTGAGTCCATGGCAGGCTAGCAAGTGAGTGCTGAACCTTTCCACGCGGTAGTCTCACGACTGATTGACCACCCGATGTAGCCACGTCTTTGAGGAGTCAACTTGCGATAGTCACAACCAAGGCAGGGTCAGGGAAAGCGAGCGAAAATCCATCCACAGTCTTTTCCAGTTGGCTCGCAGGGTATAAGGAATGGTTGGGCTAAGGATGACTTTTGATAGTGTTCTGAGCAGATTAATACACGTCGTTCTGTCCTCACGACACTGGGTGGTCCAATTGCTTCATTAGCTGCTAACTTTTACGGGTTAGACCCCTGTTGAGAGACACGCAGGATGCATGTATGGATCAGGAACATGCCACCAGTGATTTGCCGTTTGTAGGCACTTATGTAATGGTGCTCACATATAAGTACTGTATCGTCCGGCTTGCATCGTAAGATTCATCGCCCTAACTTCCGGCTATGGTGACCTTCCAAGAGCAGAATGTGCAGGCCCAACTTTCCTACGCCAATTGGAACGATGTTTATTTAACAGAAAAGCCTTACAAGCTCTTCATCGAACTACCTGAGAAGTACGCAGATGAGCCTCGGACGAATCTTACGTTCCAAACTCACGATGCCACCATACATGATCTACGGGGACGTGAGACACGTTTCACGATAGATGAGAATGGTTTCGAAATTCTCCGGCACAAAACGGAAATCAGCAATTTCGATAGCGTAGCGGATATCGAAAAGACGTATCATGATGAGATAAAGAAGCTGATCATGAACAAGACGGAGGGCGCGAGACGTGTAGAAGTGTTTGATTGGCGTGTGCGTATTAACTGTACCTTTCCGCTACACGTATGCAAGAATAATTGCTAATTGCCCCGATAGGTGAGAAAGAGCATGAGCGAGGAAGCTTTCCTCAAAAGAACATTGAATCTGTCGGACCCTGTCGACAAGCTCATGCCAGCAATCTACCCTCACATTGGTATTGGTGCACACGCCATTGCTATCACGAGGCTGCGCTAACATAATTGGTGAAACATAAGATCAAACCCCTATAGGTGCAGTCGGTCGCGTTCGACAGCATCTTCCTGCTGAAGCAGACATGCTGCTGCAAGAACGAGTGCGAATTATCAAGTAAGACTTGACACAGCGAGAGCTTCTTCCAGCTCAGCTTATAATGGCATAGCGTGTGGCGACCTCTTCGGCTCGTAGAAAATTGGCCTTTGGCTTTCTGTGATACGCAGACACTGCGAACCCAAGACCTCCTCGCCACTGACTACGTTCGCAAACACTTCGTCGGAGAGTCGTACTTTGTTCTGCATAGCCGTGATCACCGCTGGTATTACCTCCGCGATCAACAGCCAGACGAGGTTGCTATGTTCAGGATCTACGATTCCAATGCAAATGGTACCCACGGTCAGTGTCGTTTAGCCTCAGATCTGTGCTCCTTGTCATCGCATGTAAGAGAAGACTAACCCGGTGCAAAGGCTGCCCGCACGCATCGTTCAGTCTGGGCGATGAAGACGTCTTGGCTCCGAGGGAAAGTATAGAGGTACGCGCTCTGGTTTTCGGTGGCTGAATTTCGACGGCACGACTCACAATCGTCTGCGAGTCCTGTTGGTACTTGACGGTCGATCTTCGTTCTCGTCACAGAGAAATCGTTCCGAGATACCTTGATTTGGAAAAGGTATGCAGACCATCACCCTTCCAGGCTCGATTTCTCAGTCAAGTTTCAGCATTTTCTGTATTTGAAAGTGAGGAGGTAATAACGTCGCTTATGAGTTTGGGGTGATCTTCAGGTTGTATGAAACCTTCTTGTATTAGCCCGGTAAATTAGCTGTCGATTTGTCGTGTACGAAGCCGCATTCTCCCTTCTTTTTTTATCTGTCACTTAGCATTTGAGGATGTGAAGCCCCGATTTTGTGTTGGCCCACCCGTGACTTTACGTGGATGAAAAAGCAGTATGAAGTGTGTTCTAGGCTCTAATCAAGAGTAGTGAAGAGAACCTATGTTAAGCAAATGTCTAAGCCAAGTGCGTTTCATACAAAAAGGACCGCGATATTGCACAAACAGAACAGGGCTCTTTGCTGCTCACAGGTTCATTTCCACATCTATTCACCGTGCCTCTCGCGTGGTGGGTACTATAGAACAACACTGCGTGATCGTAGTCATTATCGTGTCCGTGAGTGGAATGTTCCAAGGTTTACCTAGGCGGCACCAGCGCGATCAACGCGACATTCCGACGACTAAGCACCGCCACCATCCGTCACCGATGGAAGACGAGAAGAAGTTCATCTTTTGTTCAGGATCCCTCAAAAACAAAAGAAGGCTCTGGACCAGCAACACGACGTCTGTCGCACCGTGCGCAACTGTTCAGGCTCAGTAAGGCCCATGCCTCGCTAGACAACCGGTGAGCCACCGCACCGCCTCGGGTCAGCGTTCCTGCGTGTACCTTAGTATGATCCAAGTCCTGTCCCGCAGCCTTTATTCCGAGACTGCGTGAATAACAATTAGCAAACTTCGTCGCACAGCGATAATTCGTTGGTGCCACGACTAGTCAAGAATGTCGCAAGGCAAAGGGCAGCGAGGCTGTCCCGGCGGGAAATTGTCCGCAATGCAACTTGGTCCGCACCCTCGCGCCGCTATGATTCCCTACCCCACATCTTCCGTCTGGGCAGCTGCGACTTGACCGCATCCTCACCACACCGCGCGTTCGAGACCAGCGCAAATCCGATTCGGCTGCCCGGGATATCGATCGTATTCGTGCTAATGCGCATGGCACATGTCGACGGTCGCCTCCTAGGGCTGCATCATCACGAGAACTAGCTGTCGTCCTGGCAACTTTCCCCAGGTTTGCCCATTTTCTTTGGCGCAAACGCACAGCAGCTTGCGTCGCACACAGTCATATGTTTGCTTGTGTAGATGAGGCCTCGCGCAACCGTCTACAGGGAGACTTCTCGAAAGGGCTTTTCGCCCAGCATGGCGCTCGGCAGATCGCCATTCAACAACGCTTGGCAAAGAAAAGTACGAGCCTCATCCACGTCATCTGGATTGGCATGCAGCCAGCGATGATGCGCAGGGGCAAACGTTCTATTTTAATCTTCAGCTCTACAGAGGAATAAAAGGTTGCTCCATCCCTGGCTTCTACATCTGTATCCCTTCGTTTTACTAGACTTAATACCCTATTCTTAATTCTCAACATGTGGGCCAAAGCTGCGTCTATCCTCGCCCTTGCGACCACCGCCGTCGCTCAGAGCAAAGGCTTCAACTACGGTGCCACCAACGCAGACGGATCATGCCGCGGCTACAACGACTTCGTTCGCTTCTTCAATGAGGCGAAGAGCCTGCCACAAGCTTCGGGCTTCAACACAGCCCGTCTTTACACTTCGGTTCAATGCGGAACCGCGGCCGATCCCATCTCTGCCTTCCAAGCAGCCATCGACACCGACACTCAACTCCTCGTCGGTCTCTGGGCCAGTGCCGGCCGTGCGGCATACGAGAACGAACTCAACGCCCTGATTCGTGGCGCCAGGGAACTCGGAACCGCTTTCACAGACAAGATTATCGGCATCAGCGTAGGGTCTGAGGACTTGTACCGCAGCAGCCCGCAAGGTGTACAGAACAACGCTGGCGCTGGTGCTACTGGTGCTGAGATTGAGGGTTACATTGGTTGGATGCGCGACTGGATCCGTGGCACCGCGCTCGAGGGCAAGCCTATCGGCCATGTCGACACATTCACTGCCTGGGTTCTGCCTGAGAACCGCGGTGTTGCGCGCAGCGTGAACTGGCTTGGTCACAACTCATTCCCATACTTCGAGACCACGAGGCCAAACTCGATCGACCTGGCACGTGAGAACTTCTTTGCGGGTCTTGGTCAGACAGAGAGTGTATCTGATGGAAAGCCTGTTTGGGTTACTGAGACCGGTTGGCCACGAAGTAAGTTGTGGAATAATCCTCTAGATGATGATCATACTAATACAAGTATAGTTGGCCCTAACTCTGGCTCCGCCGTTGCCTCTCTCGAGAACTCGAAGCGTTACTGGGACGAAGTTGGCTGCTCGCTCTTCGGTACCCGCAACACCTTCTGGTACACCTTGAAGGACGCCAATGCCGCGCAGACCGACTTGTCTTTTGCTATCACGCCCCTTCAGAACAACACGCCGTTCTTTGACCTGACTTGTTAGACAGCCAGCGCTAGTTGATAGTCTGTATTAGACTCTTAAGACAGCGCATCTTCTTGTATATAACATAGATTTAATGAATCAGAATGGCCGGTTCGGTGCATCGAAACTTGTCAAAGCCATGTTGCAGTACGTTTCAATTGATGTTTACCAATCGCCCTTCACAGTGAATGACGTGAATTCGACCCCAATTCAGCCAACCGCCTATATACATGCAAAAGCCAAAGTCAATCCTGACAAGCGTCTGCATCTGATGAACCACTTAACAGAGACTTGATCCTAAACTCCATTTGTCGATAAATCAGGATGAGGGAATGCTTTGCGCATGCGTCGTAAAGACACCCTGCGGATCTAGGTTCGACTTGATCCTCTTCATCTTCTCAAAGTTGTCCCCGTATAGCCTCACGCTCCATTCGTCAACGGAGAGCTCCGTATCTCTGTAATTCACAAAGCCCCTTAGTGGTACACCCTCCTTCTTCAGCTGATCCTGGAAAGGTCGGAAACCAGCTTGCATATACTCAATGCCGTCAGCAGGCCATTGGGTTAGGCCGTTAGCAAGACGTCCTTCCCAGCGGATGAGCCACTGGTTGTTGGAGTAAGCCATCGCCTGCTTTGAGTCGTCAACATCCCTAGACACGCCACCCCATAAGTCCAAGAAGCCAAACTCAGTCAGGTCAGTGCGGTTGAAGGCGATTGTTGTGTACTGGTAGAGCGCTTTGGCGGACTCGAAGGTAAAAGGCTGATCTTTGCGCAGAACCAGTGCTTGCAGGTACATGCTGCGCGGAGGGAAGGCGTCGGTAGTTCCGTTGATCTGTGGAACGGCAAAGTTCTCCATAGCCCAGAAATCCGCCGTTCGCACAGTAGTTGTTGTAGTATTTGGGAGACGTTCGACCAGGCCAGCGAAGAGAGCATCAAACTCGTCCGGGTTACCATAGAAGTACCCACTGCCATTCCATTCGCCTGCCAGTTGCCATCGCAGAGCGAAGGTATCGGGTGCTTTAGTCATGGCCCAATCCTGGATATCAATTAGGGCTTGGACGCCTGTGTCAAGGTCGACAGCACCAAGTGAGATCGTGAAGTTTGTGACAATGTCGAACTCTGGTTTCCAAGTGCGTGTTGTCAGAGACAGAATGATGCCGTAAGAAGAGCCTGCGCCTTGAACAACGAAGAACAGGTCTGGGTTTTCCGTGCGGGAAGCAGTGACCACTGTGCCATTGTATAGCATCACTTTGACGCTGTCGAGATTATCCATAGGAATACCGAGAAAACGACTGGTGGTTCCAAAGCCACCACCGATGGAAGACCCAGAAAGGCCTACCCAATTAGCTCGGACGTGGGGGAAGTGACGCCCGTGGTTCTCCCAAAGCCATGTTGCAGCTGGCCCAACTCGGCTTCCACCGCCATAGCTATGGTCATTAGCACAGAGTAAGTTGAAGTTGATTGCGCGGACACTTACGTGAATAAACCAGTAGCCTCGTCGAATGTAGTCTCCGTGAAGCGCTCCATGTTGATCACAAGCGCTCCATCCACGCCACCCAGCCCATAAGCTCCATAGGAATGTCCTCCATTTAGCGGTGAGACCTTGACACCCGCATCTACGGCGCATGCCAACGCAGCAGCGATTTCGTCTTGGTTGCGCGGAACAACAACTGCGGCTGGTTCTGGGTTGAATCGCAGTGCCCATGGGGACGTAATGGTATCCCAGTTTGTAGCATCAGGAAAGGTCGCCAAAGAGGCTAAGATGGTGGAGCTACTTAAGCAGTCTTTGAGTTTGGTGGCATCATCCTGCGCTGCAGCACGTGGTAAGAGAGATCCAAAAAGTACGATATTCGAGATGAGAGCGAGTAGACCACTAGGCCTGACGCAATGGGGGCGAAGCATGGTGTGTGGTGGATAGTTGTGTATAATGAGCGTGGTAGGGACTATGGCTATCAGGGCACCCTCTTTATATCCAGAAAAAACAGCGTATGTCTTCTACCTCATGTCTGGTCAGTAATCAGCTATCCCATCGCCTTCCGCGTTGTCCAAACCATTGGTGTGCTGTTTGCATGATTACGCTTCGGCGCCGAAGCACCCGTCCTGCCATGCGCCCGAAATGAGGCCATTGTTAGTTCTCTATCGGCTTGAGTGCGCGAATCTCATCAACGGGATGTATTAGCGGACTATACACAAAAGCCAAGAGGTGTCGTACGCGTGGCACCTTCATGTAGACGCGATGAACATGGGAGACCCGTCTGCGAGTGCTTTTCCACCATGGGGAGGATTAACTTGCCGGACTTCCTCGAGGATGCCAGAGCGCATGTGTTTTCTGAAAGCTCGAACCCAAGCTGCGCACTGCAAGTAATGCATGGTCTGCGGCTGTTGATAGACAACCTTGGGACTGATGGGCGACGAATGCAGGACGGGGCATGAGCGTAAGATGCAGGAACCATCGCATCGCACTATCCCGAGCCCTCTGACTCGGCTCCTTGACATTACTTTTATTCGTGCACGCTGTCTCCTAGGAATGTAAGACCGATTACTGATATGGGTGTTCTCCGGTAGCTTGGTTTGTTTCACGAAACATGCTCATACGTGCCCAGGTGCGATTCCAATCGCGCACCGGGTCACAGATGACTTTCCAGACCGAGAGAACTCATCACAAGTGAAAGAGGGTGTCGCCTGGACTTTCGCGCTCGTTTTTGATGCTGAGTGATCGCGATTGCGTCGTGTCATTAACTTGAGAGTTGGGGGGCCCGCGACATGTGGAAACCCCAGACGCTAGCCGACAGCTTCCCTGCCAAGATCGACGCGAAACTCTCCACACCATGACATCACGCATCATCATCTTGTCAACGATGGGTTGACTTACCGCTTTCAGAACGCGTTTCGCGGGACCCCCAAGATGATGCAAGAAGCTATGGCGACGATAGACCTTGAAAGACACGAGGCCTCACACAGGGATACCCCGATCGTGGTCTTCTCTTCTCGCGAAATTCTCGAGCCATGTCCGCCCCCAGCAATGACAAAGACCGTCTCCAAGACTCGTCACAGCAGCTAGACTACGTTCACGGTAACTCGCACAAGGTTCTCAACTTCCAAAATGCCAATTCACGGCGCTATGCCGTCAACAACGAAGATGGACACGCAAGCGGGACGGAATGGGAGTGGTGGAGTCGCGAGAATCGAAAGGGTGCGTACACAGCTGTTTCGTATATAAGCCGAGGACAGAACTGACGAGTCTCTGCTCTAGGCCGGCATATCCTCCTCCTCAGTCACGGTCAAGCACCCTCGCGCACCGCACGTACTACGCGCCTTCTTCGAGCGCTTGTGCGCATGATCACAGTCATAGCCTGGTGGGACGTTTCGTGGTGGGTTGGCGTCGTCTTTACTGTCGGCTCGATATGCTCCATCACGTCTGGCGTCCTTCAATGGCTTCCAGTCGCATATCCAGATACGCGATTCGCCGCCGACCCGAGCACCGTCAGCGGCGCGATATCCTTCTTCCGTGGAATGTTGTTCCTGCTGGGCGGCATGCTCCTTGTAGTCGAAGCGGTGAACGCCAACCAGAGCGACTGCTTTGGCTGGGCGCTCAAGGAAAGCTTGAACTCCGACAACGAGAACATCGAACTCGCGTCTCCGGACGAAGAGAAAGCGACCGAGAACCCTTCCGGCTTCCAACCCGACCGTCGAAACTGCACGCATATCCACAACCCCGACCGCATGAAGCATCGAATAATGCACACGAAGACGTTCAAGGTTGAGGCACGTCCCCAGTCAGGGCCTGAGCAAGCCTGGAAATGGTGGCCCACGTGGCAGGATGTTCGCGTTCACTATCGTCGAGAGATCGGTTTAACGCAAATCTCATCCTCTTCATTGGTACAGCCATTTACTGGGTCACGAATCTCCTCACCTTACCAGGTGTATACAAGAACCTCCCGCAAGGTGTGCTCTATGGGCTATACTATCCTTCTTTCCTGCTTGGGGCTATCTGCTTCCTGGTCGCTTCGATACTATACCTGTTTGAAGTGCAGCGCCAGTGGTGGAAGCCCGCGCCGCGCATGGTCGGGTGGTGGGTTGGAATGACAAATCTGGTGGGTAGCATAGGTTGGATCTGGAGTGCTTGTCTGGGATATTGTAGCACAGGTTGGTGCGAGTATCAGAGTACACTGGCTCTGGTATGGGCACCCGCAGTATATCTCATGGGCAGTTTGCTGATGCTCTATGAAGCTGTAGAGAAATGGCCAATCCATATCGAAGGTTAGGGCCGTTCTCGTAGTACTGAACTTTCACTGTCCTCAGAGCAAAATGCAGTGCAGATAGTATTCCAAGACAAGCCCAAGAGGTATACGTAGCATCGCCTACGACGTCGACTCATTCTTCCAGCTTGTAAAATGCTACCCACATTTTGAATGTATCGGACAGCAACACGAGAGATTCAACACGAAAAGGTCATATCCAGAACGTTCTCGGAACATGACGATTGTTGTGAACGACAGGAGGCTCAAATCAGGCGTTGCGCATCTCATGTGAAACGATCTGAGGATGAATTTTCCGTACCTCTGGCGACACTCACATGCTTTTGATCAATGGCATTGGCCCGGTCTTTCTTCACAGTGTTCAATACCTCTCTGGCATGCTCTTACGGTGATTGCTTAAGTTCAGATTGTGGCACGGCTTCATTGGCAGGCTCGTGACGTCTCGCATCGCGCAGCCACACCCCAAAGTAGCTAGCCATGACGTCAAGACACATTGTTCATGAGAAGTAGATGTTTTTCAAATAGTCGTACAATCCCTACGGCTTCACAATCTTCTTTCCAGTTGATAATATGACACTTCCAGTTACGGGCAAGTCCGGAAAGGACACACTCGCGGCACGCCTCGAGAACGACTTCGAGAAGCGACCCGACCCGGTCGCATTGACCCACAACGCCGATGAGTCGCAAAACAGCTCTTCGGGAGTCGACTATGAGCCACATCCTGAAAATTCGATGAATTTGGAGCCTGCGAGGGAGAAAATAGTGCAGTCTATCTGCAACTTATACTCTGGCAGCGCTAGCGAACAAGACATGATGGTGTATGGCAAAGAGGCGGTATACGACGACCCATGGAGCTATTGCGATACCAGGTATAAGATTGCTGGGCAGTGGTATGGTGAGCAATGCCGAAACTTACACGGTGATGAGGAGGCACGCTTTGCTAACACCTGACAGGGATCCCGAAACTCATGAAGAGCAGTCGGACGATCAAGACGGAGGTGATTTCCTCCAAGCCTGATGAGATCATCTTCAAGTTACAGCAGGAGTACACTCCAAAACCTATGCCGATTGCGAAGAAGGTCAACAGCTTGATTACACTGACGCTCGATCAAGAGGGCAAGGTGCGGTATCACAAGGTACGCGAAAACCATTCAACAGCGCACGTCTGCGCAACTTCTCATTGAGCTCGAAGGGTTGTTGCTAACACGAGGCAGGACATGTGGAATGAGAAGGACTACAGTCACGAAGGTCTAGGCAAGATCATGAAAGAGTTGAATGGGGATCATCTAACAAAGATCACGCGACCTCCAGCAGATCTGTGATGAAGCAGCAGCTCTCAGAGGAATTACCTCACCCAACATTGAGCGAAAGACTCAAAACAATCATCATCATTCCAAGCTCATGGCTTCCAGCCCCCAGTGCGTGACCTAAACAGACCTGCCGGATCCACTGCATCTGCAACCCTCTTCGCCAACGCCCGGCTCTCAGGCCTCAATCTCCCAAAGTAATCCTGTCGAAAGAACCCATAGTTCATGAAGATTGGCAAATACGCTTCCGGTAGCTTACCCTCTGCTTGCCATGCCAGGACCCTGTTTCTCACGCCAGAATAAGTCGCTTCCATCGTGTCAGCCATCTGCTCATACAACGACTGCGGCGTGAAAGCATAGTTCATCTCGATGATAATGCGATCGACATCTGCATCAGTATCGATCAGATCAGGGCTTAGTTCCCGGGCCTTCTGCGCAATCTTCTTTGGGAATGGCTGCCATGCGATGGATGCTACGATTCCAGGTACGAGTAGTGTGGTGTCAGAGATGTCGCGCCAGTGCTTGTGAAGACCTTCCATAACCTCGACAGCATTGGCGCGGGAAGGTAAGGGTATTGTTTCTGTGGCGATGTCCACAACGTTGCCTTTGATTACGACCCAGTTACTCAGAGCCATGAGATCGGCGTAGGTGCGTGTTCGCGTGGTGTCGAGCAAGGGATTGACGTCGGTAAAGTTGTCGAATAGCCCGGCTGGAGGCGTTGGACCATCATAGAACAAAAAGATGATCCAAGAGTCGACTACGTTGAGGTTCGCTCGCTCAGCTGTGACTATGACCGCAGCCTTCTCATCCTCGTTGTACTCTGTCCAGTCACGAACTGCTTGAAGTAGCTGCTTGTCCTTGCTCGGCGTGCGCAGATACACTAGGTTGCCGCCCCAGATGTCGCCTTGTCGGTGAGCCTGCAGCTTATAGTTTGTTATGACGCCAAAATTGTTACCACCTCCCTTGAGCGCGACAAATAGGTCGGGGTGATTGTCATTCCGGATGTGGCCGATAGTGCCGTTGGCAAAGACAATCTCGTACTCGAGGACACTTGACGCAGCCCATCCGTACTGCGTCGACATGTAGCTGAGCCCTCCACCCAGTACTAGTCCGCCGACTCCAGTGTTGCCGATGCGACCGCCGACAAACGTCCAGCCCGTGCCTTGGAGCTTAGCAGCAATGCCATCAAGCCGATTACCAGGACCTACGTCGGCGATACCTGTGCTGCGATCGAGATCAGCCTGATCGAAATGCTCCATAGCGATGAGCGGGCCCCTGGCTACGCTACTCCATCCATTGTTGGGATTGTGGCCACCGGATTTGACGGCGAAGCGTTCAGTAGTGTTGGCGAGGATTCGCACCACGGTCGAGACTTCTTCCTTCGTCCTCGGGAAGATGATGCAGGATGGGAGGAGAGCAGAGCACGAAGTAGACCAATACTGGGTTTGTTCTTCAATGTAGGCCAGGTTGAGGGGGTATGTGACGGTGATGTAACCGAGAGAAGCGACTGATGAACAAGTATCGCCGCGGGCCAAAACTGGCAGCATGAACGCGAAAAGAAGGTGCACGAGAAAATGCAACATGTTGAGCTCAAGATCAGAGACTCTGAAGTAGTGCTGCTGAGATTGTCACGATGTACACCTCGATTTATACCCAGCGTTACAACAACACAGCTGCCAATGACGTGTTCTGAGACGGCTCTGAAAGGGTGTAGAAGGGTGCATCTGGAGTGATACATGTGCGTGCAATTACAACCAAGCACGAATCATACGTTGCTTCTGTCCGACAATTGAGCGTAGGTCGTATAGGAGCCGATCATTGTCGAGACGGCTGTGCGAATGTCTTCTCGAAAGAGTAAGCACCGTCGCTTACTCACAAGTGGTCTGGCATTGGAAAACAAGGGTTGTATTGTACTAGGTCCAGTGCGAGGTATTGCAGCGTGTCTTCGAATAATTCCCTGGTAATCTCTCCCAAGCTTCGTCCTCAACCGGTTCCCTATTGGTGCATACCAGCAACGGTGAATACCGAGACTTCACCTCCTCCTTAAACATGTGGAAGAGGCTTCGAGCCAAGCAATGGAGTATGGATGGTTGCTCCAACCAAACGCCTAAACTGACGAAAATGACAACGCTTGGAAGCTCGGGATCGATAATTTGGGGTCTGATCTCCAAGTCCACAGATATTGCTGAACAATATTTGAAGTAAGGAGGGTCGCGTGAGGAATGTGGCGGTCTTGGTGACTCGTTTTTGTAGCGTGTTTGTATAGGCTGAATGCGTACGAGCTCGGTTGGCCAAGGGCTGACACACCTGAGGGGTACACCCGCTGCAGCTGCAAGCCTCAATACGAACATTAGAGTAGCCCAGAGCCGATTTCGGTACCTGCATTAATTAGCGTAGTATTAGCCGCCCAAGACAGAAGACTTATCGAAAAAAGAGTTGGCCATCCCGAAGGACAGCCGTCGAACCACCCACGATGACGCCATGCCACGCTCCCCCATTTTCACACCAATCGCATTTTCAAGACCGACGTCGGTGAACACGTAGTAATGCATCCAGGGCATAAGCCAAGAGACTGTAGCGAAGACAGGTGGTGACATGCCCGCGAAGCAAGTTGGATGGAAGAATGAAGAGCCCGCAGGAACTTGTCGCAGGAAATGTTGACAGACAGGTCTAGACCTTGAGCCTCACTCTTGAGAGGTCCCATCTCCATTCTCTGGTTCGGAAAGCACTGCGTTATGGCTTTCACTGTCCACCAATATGCTGTCGGCGGGTTCCAGACTCTCATGCTCAGCTCTCTTGTTGTATGGCCAAGCTAAAGAATGCAAACCAATGACTCCGAGGTTGTAGGTCCTGTCAATGCGATCATGTCTCCATAGAAGGCGCCGTCGCAACTCCAACACTACCATCTCCTCTCATCGCTGCAAGACCATCGTCTCCGTGCTCCAGCTTGCGTAAACAACAAGATCCTAGTCATCTTAGCACAACAGACACGCAACACTCACCAATGGACACAATCATCATGGGTTGTTGAGCCAAGATGCTTCTCTCTGTACGTAGTGACAAGACTTCCTGAGACTAGTCTTTGTTTCCGCTCCGCTCTCTTGAGAAACGAAGGGCATGATGATACGGACAAAGGACATCCTCAAAAGCCGCATTGACGATCGCAACAGAAATAGAACTGCTCGATCGGATGGGTAGACGCTCGTCAATTCATACGTATGCTGAACATACGTGTTGACGACTAACGCGACTGGTCAGATATCACCCTAGAGTGACTGGTGTTAAGTGGTGATACTGCGACACCGGCTTCGTAACGTAGTAGATGAAGGAAGAGATTGGAGATCTGATGGGGACTTTCGTCCCTGTGGGCGAGATGCACGGGTACTTCGTCGCCATACACAAGTCCGGCTCGAACAGATTGCCATGCAGTACAAACGCCACGTACTTGATCCAACACATGTAGACACAGCAGACTTTTCGTGCTTCGGACGTCAAGACATCGAATCCGGAGCGTGACGGCCCGCCGTAGCTGACAACACCAACCTGCGACGTATCGAGACCTCGCTAGGCTTTCGCCTTTCCGACGAGTGGATCTCACGCCAGCTGAAGCCGAACAAGTTGATGTGTCTGTATGTCTGGCTCGATCAATGTCAGGGCCGCGCTCTTCTTCTGTCCCGTTGCTGTAGGCATGACGTCTGCTGGTAACATGGCGATAGTTGGCATCAAGTGTTGCAGCTCCTGTATGGCTCTCGGCATCGAAGGGACTGTGATTTAGACGCGATGATGAAACCCAAAGTCGATCCTCTAGTGAGGCGACCGGCGTCTGACTTCAGAGCTCTCCTCTTCGCCTCGTCGCATTCGTCGTGAAGCTATCTTTCGTGGCCAGAGTCTGTTGTACAGATGAGATGCCGACGTGGTCCTCGTGCGAGAACTTTAATACCCCGACAGGCACATGTCATCCCAATTTGAGCTCCCGCTCCCGTACCTCGAGTCTTCCTTTTGCACACCAAGCAAGTAGGTCCACGAGAGCAGACCAATATGCAGGGGCTAGTCGGAAGGTCGGCGACATGACCGCGATACTATCCGTTGTGTTACAAGCACATCGAATACCGGAAGATGATTAGGGTTAAGATCCGAGCCTGCCCTCCTCACACACAACCCCAGTGTTTCCACCAAGGCGCACAGACAACATACAAACGACCCATTGAGACCATGCTGAGAGGCTCGGGCGTGTGATGACTGCGCAAGTGCGTGAGGTGCGGACGAACCGCATTCCAAATGGAAGACAGACATCGGTAACTGTGGGGGAAGTGACTTGTGGGGGGCTTGCAAGCAAGCGAGAGAAGAAGTTGTGTCCAAAGGGAGCGTTACGCGACAGTCCCGCCGCGATTGACATGGTCAGACGATGTTGGTGACGCGTGCATGGCTCAGGATCCAATCGAGACGCGACAAGAAGTTGTAGCATTCGAACAGAGATGGACGGCGTGTGGCGATGGGTACGTCGGGGTGGTTGTTGGATTCATGTCGGCAGGAGCAGGGCGAAGACGCGTCGCCTCGCGCCAAGAGATCGCGCCTGCCTCGCGTCGCATGGGCGCTAGCACGTGAGACCCATCCTTCTCTGACAAATCAGCAATATCCTTCTCCGCCTGCCCGTTGCCATTTTCCATCGCATCATCTCACGCAACAATAAATAGCGAATTCTCTGAGATCTAGAGAACAACGTTGGACTATATAGAGCCTTCTTGGTGGATCTCGCACATCTATCGTGAGCAACACGCTCCGGCAAGACAACCACCACTATACCCACAAACGCGCTCAGCACTTTGCGCCCAGCTTCGCGGCACCGCTAAGCACGATGGGAGCGGTCGAAGACGCAGTGGATGCGGCAGCCAACTTCATCGGCCCATTCGTCAATAAGGACCGCAAATACAGTGCCGACGTGCCTACCGATACTCTTGTCGAGCAAGCGCTCGTCCACCTCCAGGCCATAAACACTGCAGACCTAGCCGCAGATCCAAATGCACCCTACGATGCTTCCCTCGCCGGCGTGGTGTACGGTCTCGTAGATCTCATCACTATTCTCGCAGTGATCCCACGTTTGTCTTCCGGTGTTGCATTCAGTCAACGGCCAAGGTCAGTCCTGACCGCCGTAATCTTCACGCCACCGAACAACAATTTAGAGGCGTTGGCGACAGTTATCGACGCTTTGCTGCCCATGATGGAGCAGAAGGGCTCGGGTGTACAGCCACTTTTATCCCAGAGGATCCTCCCGGATATCATCTCCGCAGCGGCTGAACTGTCATACTCCCCGATGTCGTCTGAGACAGCGAAGTTCAGGTATTCGAAAACATACGAACAGATAATGAAGGATACTCCAACATCACGTCTTCTCCCTGTCTTGACTACGTTCCTCCAGCAGCCTCTTCCTGTCTGGCTCAAACCTGTCATATCCTCAGAGCTCTCGCTGGTACCCCTTCGAACCCAAGGCGTTCGCCATACCATCGAGTTTCTTTCGCTGTCTTACTTATCGAAGAACTCCCACGTACCTCAGAGCGCATCAGGCCCTCAATCTCAGATACCAATCCCACTAGAGGCTGTCTCGCAAGCTTCGAAGCTACTAGTTCTACCACCGAGCGGAATCAGTCAGGATGAATGGCTCGTGAAGATTTCTCCTCAGCTATTGCATCTCCTAGATGGTAGCGAGGGCAAAGAACTCAGTCGAGCTGCTGGGCAGATCATCGCTGGTGGTATTCTCAGTAAGAAGACGACTGGCGCACCGGGAACTGTGGGATGGGATACATTTGCAAAGCCCTTATTCCAAGCAATCTACCCAAAGAATATTAGCGCACCGAAGTCCGAGCAGACCGTTGTGTCGGAAGAGGAACTCAAGATGGCGCTCAGAAGACTGAAGACGATTCTTTCATCGTATTCTCATGGCGGACTGATCCGACGTCTCATTCATCCCATCATACTTCCGCTTTGGGCGTTGCTCAACTACGCGAAAGACAGACCCTCTCTAGACAAAGAATGGAGCATGCTTCCAAGTCTCATTCTTTCGCGTTATATGGAAATTGCCTGCGACACAAAGCAAATAGACAATATCGCAACCAACCTCTTCTGGGATGGCGACGCTAATTGGACATTCGGGCCCGGCTCTCAAGGCGGCGTCGAGATTCGCACTCGTGCTACGGATAAGAGTGGAGGAGTAGGAACGATGGAAGGTATCTTCGGACGCATCAGCGACTTGGACAATAGAGTCACTGTTCTCGTTACCCTCTTGACAGAAGCCAACATCGCCGACGACACAGCTGGATCCATCTTTGTGAACTACACCAAACGGTGGCTCGTACCGGAGAAACCTATGACTAAGTCGCTCACCGAAGACGATAACGAAGCCGATCCTCTTTCGGCGCTTGTCGATGCGAAGTTATCGGAAGCTTTAGCACAGCGATTCCAGGAGCACTTTGCCAGAAGTCCACAGCATATCGTCGATCTCGTCGCACAGCTAATCCAGAACTATGTGAGCGAGCACAAAACTCGGAAAGAGAATTCTGACAAACTGCGGACATCGAAGAGAGCAATGCTGGACAACATTGTACGAAAACAAGACATGACGAAAGAGAGTGAAGAGGGTGAGGCCAGAGACGAAGACTTGGTGTCATTCGCATTGAGTATTCTCAACACACTGCTCGTATCGTCGGACCTCAAGAAAACACCTACTGTCACCGAGACTCTGCACGCACTTCTTCCATCGCTAGCATATCTTTCGCAGTCGCAGTCAGCCACATCGTCTGTCATAAGCAATTCTGCCACTACAGCTCTCCACCTTATTGCTCCCACCCCGACAACGCCGTCATCGACAGAGAAATCAACAACCGACCCACTGAATGAACATCGCACAACTTTGAAGACTTGCTTCGCCGAGCTGCAATCACCGGATCCACCCAACCGAACTTGGGCGTTGAACACGATTCATAAGCTTGTGAAAAGCCCCACCGCGTTTCAGGCTATTGATGTACCATCACTCACGCACACGCTTTTGTCAGCTTCACTGGCAGACCCAGAGTCCTACGTCCACTTAGCCGCTATACCCGTCCTGGTCACCTTGGCCACACGCGCCCCAAAGCCCGTGGTCGGCATACTGACGGACGCGTTCATCGACATAGATGAGCGATCATTGAAGCTAGCGCGAGGAAAGCAGACAGACGAGAAAGAGCGGGAGTTGAGAAATGCTCTCGACTTCAGACTCCGGGTTGGAGAAGTACTGAACAACTTTGTCGGCGAAGATCACTTCTGGGTTTCGAGTGAGCGTAGCACGCTACAGCATCGATGCGTAAAGCAGATCACGGAAGCTTGTCTTTCGTTGGCGAGTCGGCGCGGTCAACGTACGCAGACATTGTCGGCACGTAACGAGCTCGCGGACAGCGAACGGAAGCTTCGAGAGGAAGGGGAGGCTGCTTGGGGTGGACCGATACCCAATGTTCTCGAGCCCGAGGGCGCAGATCCGCAGGTACAAGCGGAGTATGAAGCGCTGCAGAAAATTGTCGGTGGATGGGAAGATACTGGTGTCGAGGAAGACGTTCGTATCCGCGCTTCCGCTCTTAGTGTGCTGTCTACTGCCATGGAACACCGATTGGACGTTCTACGTCAGCCTATTGTCGATGCGACATTGCAGATGGTGTTGTTAGTGCTTGCCATGGAAAGAGAGGAGTCAAAGGCGTTGTTGCGTCGCTCGGCTGTGCTCGTCGTGATGGGCTTGTTGCGCGCTATCGACGAAGGGATCGAGAGTGGACAGGAAAGTGCTGTGGGTCTGAACTTGAAGCAGCAGGAAGAAGTCGAGCGAGTGATGAAATGGGTCAAGGATGAGGACGCAGACGACCTCGTAAGAGACCATGCTGCGAACGTCGTGGAGGGTCTCGAAACGATGAGGATGAAGAAGCTGTATAAGATTAGAGATGAAGGCCTGAGGCTAGGACCGGATCTTGGGCTAGAAGGAAACCTCCGAGGGCTCAACGTCCAGCCTCAGACTGCGAATGGGGAGGGTCAGAGGAAGATGGTCATAGAAGAGATCGAATAGCTGGCAGCTTGAATAGTTGATGACATTGTAGCGCCTCACAACCGAAGCTTGGTATCCTGACTTTTACCCATTCCAATTGTGCGCCTATCTGCTCTGTGGTATCTTCGGTGCGCATACTACGTGGTGCGCACCTGCTGCCTTCCTGCTGTGAGCGCACGTGAGGTTTGCGCCCAGACAGCTTCTGCGCGCTCCTTATGGGCGCTCGTGTTGCGACGTTCAGTTTGTCTCGCGCATCGTTTGTCTGCCATCGTAGGTGTCTCAACCGCTCATGGCCGTGTCCTTTGTCGCCTTGGGTTCCACCTCTTCGGCCTTTCCGATCCACAAGACATTATTGCACCTTATCAGGACTTGTCCGAGAGTGCCGGAGCTGACGCCGTTTACGAATTCTTCGGTGTTGGAGAGCTGGATGTTCATATAGAGGTCCACCGAGACGAGTCTGCCCTTGTACTCGGTCTCACCCCACTTTAACCTGACGACGATGTCTTTGTCGACTCTGCGCGTATGTTAGCGCGTGTTCTGCGGGTGAGGGTGGTTCGAGAGGTGAAGGCGTGCGACGTACAAGCTTTGGAGCAAAGGACGCGGGTTGAAGGGTGCGACTGCCTGGTGGATGTTAGCTTTGCGCGTGACTGGAGAAAATGGAGGATAGCTTACAGCCATGTTTGCGACTGTATCTCAGGGCTTGCTGTCGGGTAGCCGTGAGTTTGGGGGATATAGCAGTGAGGGTCGTAGTGCTATGGCGGTCGTGCCTGCAGCTTTGGAAAGTCATCGGCAAAAGGTAGCGCCGATTGGTCACCGCGCTTCACCGCGGGGAAGCCGCGCAACAGATGGTGGTTCATGGTGGAAGGTGCGATCGAGGATAACTGAGAGTACTCTCCTGTCTTAGACTCAGGTCACAATCATGAGCAATGATGCACCTGCCTCGACTGTTCTTCCACACCCATGCCTACCTGCTGTCCACGATGTAGAGCGACGCGACTAGCGGACGCGCTAAGAAATTGTTCCCTCTTGGAATGATCGGACGAGTACAACAATTGCGGAACCCCGACATCACAACCTCCAGTCACACTCGTTCGGCCGCCATACTCCAGCTGGACCCTCGTAGCTGCCTACTCTCAGCAGCACCATTGCGCCTACCACGGTGCGCCGCCTCGTCCTCCCGCCGGCGACCCGGTCCTTCGTCGCCCCTCCACTCTTCGCGCAGCATGCCCCGGTAGCAATGCGAGCCATCTGGTCCCGGGCAACATCGAACCCGGGTACCTGCAGATGCATCTCATGCGTCTCCAACACCGGCGCTCTCGCTAGGCGCAGCGGGCATACGGCTCTTCGTCGCACTCGGGCAATTGGCACACCAACGTCGACCTTCGTATACACGACCATATTCGCTGCGGGGCTGGCCATCGATGCCAGAGCGAAAGCCGCTAGGAACACACAATGGGAGAAGGCCTTTTCGTCACTAGCCCAATCTACTGGTGACGAGCCGCCGGTAGACGGAGCGAAAAACATAGACACGGCGACTGATTCTGTGACCTTGGGGCATGGATACCATGGCTTGACCTTTGATGATCTGCCGGACGACTTCGACTGGAGCGCATTGGAGCGCATTGTAGG
The DNA here is from genome assembly GCF_024043175.1 of Alternaria infectoria. Classification (NCBI taxonomy): domain Eukaryota; kingdom Fungi; phylum Ascomycota; class Dothideomycetes; order Pleosporales; family Pleosporaceae; genus Alternaria; species Alternaria infectoria. The sequence continues at coordinate 40,083 of NW_026250700.1, forward strand.
CATGGAATTGGATGAGGATCCCATCTTGGAAAATCAAGAAATCCAGTCGCAAATTCGCGATTACGCTGAGCTGGAAGACCTGCGCTTTGACTCGAGGTTCCCAGGTATGCAGCTTCTGGAGTTTCCAACAAATACCGGTCCTGAGCTTATACGCTACAACTTGCCGCCCCAGTCCTTGTGGGCGCCAGACGCACTACGCGTAAACGCCCTGCAAAGGCGACACTCGTGGAAGAAGCTGGCCATGCAGGAACTCTCCACCGGTCTCCTTATACACGAACTCCTGCACAAAAACAATGTGCCTAGATTCGACAAGGCTTGGGAGGTGGATTCCGACAATTTGTCACAGCAGATCCAGGACGTCATAGCCATGAATGCTGTGGAGCGTGAGCAAGCGCGCCAGAACATCTTGGAGGCTCTTGAAAACCTCCATCAGATTCCTGTTGATAGTCCGCCAGACGTGATTGCCCAAGCTCGAATTCACCCAGATCATCCAGGAATTCCGGAATATTATCAGGACGTGGATGGAGACTTTTACGCTATCACGATCCAAATGAATCAGAGCATCCAAAAGCTGTTTGAAAGCGACGTACACGGTAACGACCGCAAAGAGGCTGTCGTGCTTGCAAAGATCTGTCACAACCTCCTCGTTTCATCGGCCTCACCGGACTTGCAGACATTCAACACTTTGCTGGTAGGTTTTCGACAGTGGCGGCGTCGAAACCTCATAGATTGTGTGATACCCGCCCTGAACTACAACAAGATTCGTCCGAACGAGATTACCTGTCGAGAAATACTCAATCACTACGCGTCCCTGAGGCATGGAAACCCTGAAGACTTTTCGAGGTTTGTCGCCAGGATGAGAGGTGTAGGCGACGGGCTTATGCTCGCAACTCCCAAAGTCAACGTCAACGAAGCCAGTCATGGCCGGCTCGTGAGGGTGGACGAAAAGAAGGTCTACCAGAAGGTCCACCCAACACCCATGGTGTTTAGTTCCCTCATAACTGGTGTCATGCGATTCGCAGGGTTCGACCGAGCGCTTGATATTTACTACGAGATGAAGGCGGATGGCTGGGGTCTCGACGTTCAAGGTCTGACGAGAATGCTCAACGACTGTCTCCGCCGCGCGGACTGGGAAGGGGGCCTATACATTTGGGGAGAGATCAGCAGCATCAAGGCCAGAGTGAACCATGAAGACATGACCAAAGCATACGGTCAAATGATAGGCTTGTGCTCCATTACCGGCAACACGGTCGCCTTCAACCAGATCCTCGCAGACATCTCTACCGAAGGCTTCGATCGCGAAAAGATCCTCGGTCTCGCCTCAAGAAACGAGCATGTGGCAAAGAAGAAGAAACTGCAGCTCGCTCCCGCTTGGGTTGCAGACAACGTCATGATTGCCGCTTCCGCCTATATCAAGGACACCAGAGATTCGGATGTAAAGGATGCGCTAGAAGGCATTGACGGGGACGACAACACTACATTCATTCAAGACGAGCCTGACGCACATGATGCAGCTGATCTAGAGGAGGATATCGCGCATAACACGGCCGACCCCAAGGAGGTTTGGGCGTCATGGTTGGAGCGGGAGTTTGGAGAAAGACCGAAAGATCCGGAGCCCTAAAGGCTGCCTTGTGTACAGTATGATGTTTTACATGTATACCAGTGTATATACCATAGCCCTACGATGGCGCCACTTACAGATGAAAACAAACAATCTCGTTCCATCAAGCTCTCGTCCAGCTGTGATGAAAATCTCCCATCTGGCGAAGCCGACACGAACACGACTGACCAGGCCGCCGCCACATTTCAAAGTTTGGCACAATGACGAGCTGCTACCAAAGAAATCTTATCGTGTTCCAATTCCGAGGTGTCACCAGACCGTTCCTCTGCCGAGGACTTCTTCGTTTGAGAGCTCGTTTATTTAGATTAACTGCATCCGCAGCCTCATTTATCCTTTTCGCTTCAGCACGTCTGTCACCAACATCACTGTTGCTGCTACTCATCACCAACAAACTCAGCTCGAAAAGGACTTTCGGCACGGGCGGCAGCGGTTTCGTGTTTGTCATGTTTCGTTGTTATTACGAGTTTGGAATGCTTCCCTCCGTTGGTGCGCAAATATTCGTCCTCTCGTGTCCATTTCTTTCAACAATCTCCTGGTCTTTATTCCAAATGACAGAGCTCCTATGACTGGGAGCGTTTGATATATCCACATTTTTGCTCTAGCCGAAAAAGGCAGTCGTGTCGGGCGATGCTGCATTCTTGTCTAAAGATAGCAAGGCGCACTATGGAGATCATTCCACCGGAGCCTTTGCATCGTTGCTCAGTCTCCAACCGATCGTTCAGGTACTTTCCCCAGACTCTGTCAGCCGTTACTTCCAGCCGTTGCTCCTAACCGCTACGACGCATGTGGCCTTGTTCGCTTGGCTTTATCCTTGGAGGCAGTCTAGTGCGATGCCCAGAAAGACCATCTAGAGGTTCTGTCGAACTACACATCCGACGTCTGTTCTAGACCTTTAGAGCGATCCCACAACTCTTTCAGATCTGACTAGATAGTCAGGCAACTCTGTTGCACGTACCCTTGCGCCCTTGTTATCGGGGAAATGTTGCATTGACGGTAGATGGCACCTCTGCCGCAACTTTTCGTTTGGTGCGACGAGGCTTCAGTTACTCGGATGTGCAGCGCAACCCTTACTGAGTACTAATCATCGTACGCAGGGATATCTCTGCAGGGAAGCCGTTAGATGCCGAATACGCAGATTAAGGTGTGGGTTGGGCTAGAACGTGTCGTTAAAGTTGAGAGTCCCTGCATTTATACTCTTGTGCAACAGCGAGATTAGCTGCAGCGTGGGTCGTTGTAACAAGTACTGATGTATACTTGAGACGCGATAACGATAACTTAGGAGCAGCATGTCGCCCAGGGCCCGCCGTTATGCTGAGTACTGACACGTTCAAGCATGAGAGGGAAAGAAGTGCATGGAACGGACTGGAAGCCCACCCGTTACAACGACATTCGAATAGCATTGGCCATTGACTTGGAAAGCAAGTAGATGTCCACCCAATCTCTCTTGTCTGCAACGTCCTTGCTAAGACGTCAAGGACCAAAACCTAACAGCACCAGCCAGTGTGGTCCTCTGGAATGTCGTATCCTCACATCACCCCACACTCAATTCCCCAGTCACGCATACCCTTTCATCTGCATATTCGCTTGAGGCTGGCTGGCCCAAACATCTCCTAACCGCAACAGGAAGCAAAAGTACTTTACCCAAATTACACGAACCGTATCCAACAGCCTCGAACACCAACTAGCCATCTACCATCTCGGGCAGCTAGAGAGTGGCAAAAGTGTGTCTGAACTTTGGTACAAATGATGCGTATAAATGAAGTGGTATGCCGGCTCCGTGTAGATCTCATGTATCTCTTTTGATATATCTACCCCAGACCCTGAGATTTCCTGCCTTACAAGCGAGCCCCACCGACTTCTTAACCTTTCCCAACAATAGTATTCGACGTCAAGAAGAAATAAGACGGAAGTAGAGATGCAGTACCGATTCGTATCCGTTCTTGCTGCTAGTGTGTTGGTTGCTGTGAGCAGCGCCGCACCCGTGCCTTCAGCTAAGGTAATCATACTCCCTCATCTTTATAGACATTAAAGCTGACGAAGAGCAGGCACAAACCCTCAGCCCCACCAACCCAGACGACATCCAACTCGGCAAGCCCTCCAGCGAGATCATCTGGAGCAAGCGCGACGAGCCGACCAACCCAGACGACGTGCAGCTCGGCCCCCCAACCAGCGAGATCATCTGGAGCAAAGACAAGAAACGCGCCGTCACTTGGAGTGAACCCAAAGACAAGAAACGCGATGTCACTTGGAGTGAACCCAAAGACACCTTCACCATCAGCAAGCCCAAGACAGTTGTGACGTGGAGTACAGCGAAGCGCGACACAGTCACGCAGCCCGACACCATCGATTTGGGAAAGCCTAGCTCCGAGGTCAGCTGGGGTAAGAGGGATGGGACTGACCCTGCTGATACCATCGAGCTTGGTAAACCAAGCACGGTTATCACCTGGGGCAAGGAGAAGCGCCAGACGCTTGGTAACCCGGACTCAGAGACGACGTGGGGTAAACGCGAGGCGGAGAAGCCGAAGGATAGCTTCAAGCTCGGTAAGGCTACTACGGTAGTTACCTGGTCTTGAGCCTTTCGATCTTTGTATGGTGAGTTTGCTTCAGGTATCCTTGTTGATCTTGTACGCTGACGATTTCGTAGCTCTCACGTAGGATTTTGATGCTGTTCTGGTTGGTAGAGTTTGGAGGTAGATTCCACCGTCGCTACTTCATCGTGGCTGGTAGCGGAGGTGTAAAACTGTGATATCCGTACGGCTGTGTGCTTCTTTAGTACTTCCAATATACTTATGTTCGATAGCTTTGCTGTTCACGAAATTGATGTGCAGTTTGAACGTGCGCAACTTGTTGCACCGCCGTTTGCAGTCTTTGTTGAGCGTTGCTGTCGTCATTGATGTACATGTGCCTTCGTATTGTGTGTAGATATAGATTACCTCTCCTGACTTGGGCGTGTGACTCGCTCGGTACCGTCATGATGGACTATAGCCACCTCTTCGCATTCCTCTTGTCCTTCCAGCTCAACTATACCACGCGTGATGTGCATTGTTCCAAGCTGTGCAAGCTGCCGTATGACTCTTTCTCTTTCCTGCGCAATCTACGCGCGACGTATTTCCCACTCGACGTTCGTGACGCTGACTTCCTCGCCAGCTTTCTCGTCGTAGTCGTACCATTCGCCGTCAGGTAATTCAATACCTGAGAACTTGGTGCCGGATTCGGTGCCTGTCGCGAGGAACTCTCCTTCAGCAATGAACTCGACGAACTCTAGGCCTCTGCAGTCGAACATGAGGATGTTGGTCTTCTTGGGTGGGTCGCTTTGTTCGTAGGAGGTAGGCGCGGCTGTGATGTTCGCTGAATGTTCTCTCTGTAGTCCATGTCAGTGGTTGGGGTAAGGGAAGAGGGTGCAGGGCAGAAAGACCTTACAGTTCTTACACCTCCAGACAAAGTTGGCTTCACCCTTGCTGCCGCTCTGCTCGTTCATCTCGAAGCGATTGACCGAGACAGGGTTGGGGTGCACTTCGCGACATGACGTGCATTGGACCTTGAATGTGTAGAAAAAGGGCGCGTCTTCCGTGTCGTTGGGGCGGAGGTCGGTGACGCTGAAGGTGTGTTAGTAGGGTAGACACGTGTAGTTAGAGAGATGTACCTACCCGTTCAGCTCTGCTTTCAATGCTAGTGCGAGCACCATGTTGACAGTGTTGATGTAAGCGTTTGATAGATTTCCGTCGCATCTCGTTGCGCCTCTGGCGATGCGCCCCGCCCCCACTGACACGCGAGCTGCTTTCGAGCTAGCACGCAAAGGGTAAGGCCGTGTTACCGTGCATCGCAGCTTTCTTGCGCTCCAAATCTTAATCACGCATTGCGCTGCAAACATACAAGAACGTGTACATTCTCAGAATTCCATTTCTTTCGTCTGATAGGGCATAACCGCATAATTACTCTCACTCTACGGTCCAAGTAGACGAGTCGGCAGATCGTGACTTCCCAGCCTGGATCTCCCCTTTCCACTTTGAGACGACCATTGAACACAGTTCAGGCAACATCTGCTTTACTCGCTTCGACCCTTCCCGCAAATTGTCAGACTCCCGGACGACATCCTTGCCGGCTACATTCTTCAACACCGTCCCATACCAGGCCACCACCTTCAATCCTGACCGCTACTTGCTTCTAAAGTCCGTCTCTTCAACATGGTCAAATTCTACCCGTCTCTCAACGAGAACCACATCGACTTCATCTCCAGTCAACCGCTCTTCTTCGTGGCCAGCGCTCCTTGGGCTGGAGATCACGTCAACATCTCGCCAAAAGGCCATCCGTCAAGAACCTTTTCTGTTCTCGGCCCGAACACCGTCGCCTATCTGGACGCAACCGGCAGCGGTTGTGAGACCATCTCTCACGTCTACGAGAATGGCCGCGTTACCGTGATGTTCTCTTCCTTCGGACCCTCGCCACAGATCATGCGACTGTTCTGCAAAGGAAGGGTAGTCGAAAAGTGGGACCCGTACTACGGGCAATTGCGCGCTAAGATGGCGTCAGAGAACGGTGATGAGGTTGATGTCACGGGCGCAAGAGCTATCATTGTGCTGAAGATCCAGAAAGTCCAGACCAGCTGCGGATTTGGAGTGCCTCAGATCGATGGCGGAAAGACTGCAAGCACAGAGGAAGCAGCGGGTGACGCAATTGCCTATGTGGACCACGATCATGAAGACGGCGAAGAGAACGGCTTCAAGCAGCGGGATACCATGGACAACTGGGCGCGAAAGCAGCTTGAGAAGCAAGAGCTCGCCGACTACCAAAAGCAGTTCAACCACCGCTCGCTTGATGGACTACCGGGTATGATGAGCGCGCGACGATCGCATGACGAGAACATCGCTGTGGAGGACACGAAGGCGTGGTTCAGGAAGGTGAGCAGGCAGCAGGATGCTGTAGCTCTGGGTGTTGGCTTGGGCGTTATATTGATGCTGCTGTTGAGTCTTGTTGGTGTACTCAGCATCAAACCGATCTTCTTGCAGCACATACTGAATGCGCAACGAAGGCAATTGGGCTTACCGGAGGATCATTCGTGGAAGAGCGAGCTTTGAGTGGATTTGGGCTTGTCGTCGCATCGCATCGCAAAAGCTCAAAGCGGTATTCCATAGACTCAAATTTTCCAGTAATGGAGAATGGGATACAGATCTACTCTCAGTTCATATCTCCATATTTCATAACCTTCCGAGGCACAGTTGTTTGCCAAGCATGCACCGCCACAGGATTGTGGATTCAGCCTTAGGCGTCCCAGCCGTAACCTCTTTCATGAGCGCTAGTCCTCCGTCCATCCCGTCTCCTAGGTCCGCGCGCTATAGATCAATTCTATACTTAAGCATACTCCACTCCCGGGCAATGTCGAGGTTATACATGTGACAAGTACCTAGGTACCTGACCGTACAATGCGCCTCCTCCACATTGCCGACGATGAACGCCTCAGCCTGGTGGAGTTCATCGAAGATGACATACCACCATACGCTATCCTCTCACATACCTGGGGCCCAGATAGCGAGGAAGTCAGCTATCGCGACATGATAGATGGGACTGGAGAACAGAAAGAAGGACATCGCAAGATTCGTTACTGTGCAGAGCAGGCTTTGAAAAACAATCTAAGATATTTTTGGGTCGATACATGCTGCAGGTAAGTCATTGATACCTTCGTTAAGATATGAACTAACGGGATCGTTGATAGTGAGTGTTTTGTTGCTATTATTACAAAGTAGCTTGCCGCAAACTTTGGCCTTGTACATCCGCTAATAGCTTCATCATCTTTTACAGTCGACAAATCCAGCAGCGCCGAGTTAACAGAGTCAATCAATTCCATGTTTCAATACTACAGACAAGCCATCGTCTGCTACGCGTATCTCGAAGACTTCCCCGAAGGCGCAGTACTCAAAGGAGGACTGTCCCAATGCCGATGGTTCACCAGAGGCTGGACGCTACAAGAACTGCTCGCCCCAGGCATTGTCGAGTTCTACGCCCAAGGATGGAAGTTCGTTGGAACCAAACACGAGCAAGCGGCCGCCATATCTCGTTTCACCAACATACCCGAGTCGGTGTTGACGCACGCGCGGAGAGACATCATAGCCGAGCAATCCGTGTCTGCTCGCATGTCATGGGCTTCACAAAGGCGGACGAAACGGAAAGAGGATATGGCGTACTGCCTTCTTGGTATATTCGACGTTAACATGCCGTTGATCTACGGCGAGGGTACAAAGGCGTTCCGACGTCTGCAACAAGAGATCATCAAGCGCGACAACGACCTCAGCATCTTCGCCTGGAACAGCATGTCGGAAAATCAGAACAACGACCTGGTCGAGATATTCGCCAGCTCACCGGCTGCTTTTGAGGATGTATTTGCCGCAAGCGTCCACAAACACCAACTGGCCGAGTTCTCCGTCACCAATCGCGGCCTCCTACTTGGCGGCGACTTTGAGATATACGGCTGGTACGGTGAGCGCGGTTATACCGGCATTCCGAAACACTACGTCCTCTTGGTCGGGGAATCGAAGAAAGACGACAGCAGTATAGGAATATTTCTCCGGAAATGCGGTCCCGGGCTGTTTTGCCGCATTGGCGGGTTGCCTTTGGCCAGGCTGCCGAATAAAATCATCACATACTCCGCGCAGGAGCTCATGAATTCAGTCTACCTTTCAACGGATGCCTTCCTCAAACACTCGATTACCCGCCTGGTGTCCTTCCGTCACGATGGCCTGCATATTCCCGTCCAGGAACATCTCCGAATGCGATCGGTGGCCCCGCTGCATGCATGGGATCATCTCGACAGGACTTTTCTTGTTCCAAAGGCCTGGGACCAAAATGTAAGCCAGCTGGTACTGGCTGCTCAGTTCAGCGTAACGATTGCGGGGTACACAGCCGAGATAGTGGTTATCTGTCCAGCTCATAAAGACAAAGCTCCGATAGTATTCCTCGCGAAAGATTATCTTCGCGAGACGAGATTCTTATTCACAGACAAAGCTGGCAAGGAGGGTATTTTCTGGGAAGACTTGGTGAAACTATTACCCAAGCTCCCGTATCTGAACAGCGGGCATGTTTATGTCAAACCCAAGCATGCATTCAAGATTAGCGTCAGTTTGCAGACGACCACAATCGATACCGATTGTGGCCCGATCAGCGTCAGAAGCCTGACCTCGTCAGTTACATCTGTATAGAATAGACTCGATCTCAGTCAATGCCGACATAGTTAGAGCTCGCCACCAATGATGACACAACGCAGACTTGACTCCGACTGACCACCGTATGCATCTGAACAGCAACCCTGGGGAGCAAATGAGGCTCAGATGCCTGCAAGCCTGGTAGGTGCGAGAACATCCTGCATCGTCATGTTCGCGTCCAAGCCAATGACTACGATGAGCGCAATATCACTCAAGCAACGAGCCTACAAGCAACCCATATCGTGAAAGGAATACGCCACATCCGTGCATTTACTGATCCACAGTATGCGTCCGTTCCGAGGTCAATTTACTGTTTCCGGAAACGCAACTCTGTCACTTTGGCACTCCATCACTGTAGCCACAATTGACTGTTAACGGCCGTTTGTACCCCTGACACATGTCGCCTAGATGTGCGCATGTTCGCGGTCGTGGGCTAGGAACTTGTATGCCTCCACGCCAACCTAGGGAAAAACTGAACAGCCTAGAGCCTACGTTGACTTTAGGTTACCTCCTTTGCAAGGTTTTGGGTCAATGTAGTCTGCAGACCTGTTCAGTTTTTCCCTTGTATGAGGTGCCTCCCCTTCCCGCCTGTCGGAAGAAAGGGGTGTACAGTAATACTCGTGGCTTGATTGGTGCGCGTGTTCAGAAGAGTGGAGGTAGCCCCACACCCCGCAACTCCAAGACCGGCGCTTCTCGTCACTCCCAGCAACCTTGGAACGCTTCTATTGCGCGCAGCTGGCTTCCGGCTATGTTTCTGAAGACATCAGTTGGCTTTGTTAGAGCTCACAGGCATCGTTGTAACGTTCGCTCTCGTGTCTAGCACCCACATGCTAATAGCGATTGAGATATAAAGGCCCATAGCAACTTGAGAAGAGCGCGATGGCCGAGCACGGCTACTACCCCATGCTCATCCATGCTCGATAAGCCCGTACTCTACGTGTCGCCCGTACAACACCATGTCTAATCAGTCGCGCTACAGACCGGGCCGGTGCAATGCTTATCTGGAGCAAACAAGGGGCACCGTTTCCTAATCAGCTTGCCGGCCGATAGTCTCTAGCATGCAAGAGTTCTACATAAAATAGAAGCGTATCATGAACGGGATTCAGTAAAAGTTTTGTGATGGATTACTCGCAGACTAAAGATACCAAAGACGCCAAAGTGAAGGACACGGAGCATGACGGTGGTGAGGACATCGCGATCGGATCGCAGGAAGAAGTTACCGATTACGACTTTCTGCGATCTTGGAAATGGTCGACTTTCTACCGGAGCGTGCTATTCCAGATGGTGATGTTCGGAGCGTGAGTAATCCTCTCAGAGACTACCATCCGGATGCTGAACATGATTAAGGCTTTCCTTGGTTGGCCCAGCCATGGGCGATGCTATATCCAATCTAGGAGGAGGCGGTTTGTCAACGCCATGGCTAGCGAATCTTGCAACCTCGTTGAGTTACGCCATGAGCTTCATCAGTACTATCCTCGGAGGCCCCATCATCAATAGGATCGGGATCAAATGGGCGTGCTTCATTGCGGCTCTCACGATGCCCCTCCAAGGATCTGCGTACTATGTAAATGCTAGATTCAGCGTCGACTGGTACCTCATAGCCGCCAATGTACGATCTACACTCATCATACAAGGGAAACATACTGATGGGGCCAGGTTATCAACGGTCTAGCGGGTGGGCTTCTTTACGTCGGCGAAACGACAGCCATGCTATGCTACCCAAGGCCAGAAGAGAGGGGGTTATACCTTGGTAAGCACCTGTGTGCGACGTGGAGTATGATCATTTCACTAATCTCTGACAGGCATCTGGTCGGCTATGCGAAGCTCCGGAAGCTTGATCGGTGGTGCGATCAACTTTTCCACGAACTCAGACAGAGCCTCTGCTGGAGGCATTGCATGGGCGACATATCTGGTCTTTGTTGGATTCGGTACGTGACGGATACTAGGCATCTGCTCTGAATGCACATTTACTAACCAATAGCAGAATGCACTGGAGTTCTTTGGGCGCTGTCACTGTCCCCCACACCCCGAGTGCGTCGCCGCGATGGCAGCAAGGTTCCCATGTCAGGCAGGGTCACTTGGAAGCAAGAATTTGTTTCTCTGTGGAGTACTCTACAAAGCAACAAGGTCTGGTTGATCTTTCTGCCCGCGTTCTATTCTTTCTTTTACGGAGGGACGATGGGTACCTATCTCTCGCTACACTTCTCGGTCCGCGCACGCGCTCTATCATCTTTTCTTCTCCGTAAGTATGCATTTTGGGAACCACCGACTACATACTGACCAGTACAGCCGCCATCACCATTCCGTCGGTTGTCATATTCGGCAAACTTCTAGACAGCCAGCGGTGGCCCCAGCGGCCCAAAGCATGGGTTGCATTCTCGCTGTGGATTCTGCCACAAACCGGTTGTTTCATCTGGGTCGCTTTCGAGTACCACTACCTCGGCAATAAAACGGCGCTGGATTATGGATCGTGAGTTATCCTACCGAGGCAGGCCCCAGTGCGACCTAGACTGACTTCAACGACAGAGAAACTGGCAGATGGGCAAGGGCATACGTGCCATACCTTATCATCTTCGTGAGCGGCTACTGGACGCAATTGACACTATACTGGATTCTCGGCACATTCTCCAACGACATGGGTGATTCTTCACGGGTGGCAGGCTTGTTTCGCGCGTTTGAGACGGCGGGCCAGGCAGTTTCCTATGGTCTGAGCTCGGCGAGTGGCATCGCTCCTGTGGTCCCGATATATGTGAACTGTGGTTTGCTGGTTCTCACTGTGCCTAGTATGGTCATGTTGATCACTAGGATGCCTAGGAGGCCGTTGAGTAACGTCACCAGCGAATGAAGTTTGTGTCGTGTGTGATGGCTCTCAAGAGAAGGATTGCAGACGCATGTGCCGCGAGCTGGAATTCGGGGCAACGTCTTCGGGGCCCCGCCGTGGATAGCAATCACAAGTCGTTCAAATCATCTATCATGACACAAGTTGTGCCTTCACTGTAAAGTTGTGTTCTTTCAATCGAACTGTTTTCCTATAGCTGTTCACATCACTCCTTCTCTAGCACTCGAGCAGCCATTGCTGATGGATATTGTCCGGTAGAATTGCTCGATCATCTCGCATCTGATGCAGCGCTGTTGGCGAAAGATAAGACCGGAGGGCTTTTCCAACACTTCCGATGCTACCACACGGAAAGAGAGCTTCAAGACCGGGTTGTACTGCTCTGAACGGGTGTATGCTTGCTGAGCGGCAAGGCCAACTGGGTCCTTATCGGTGACCGGACCGGCGACCGGCCCGGTCGCAATTGCCTAACGATCACCGCCTTGCGCAGCCACTTGAAGCCAAGGACCAACGTTCTGGGCTTACGCATCCTATCTGTCTGACTAAAGTACGCAAGTTCTCGGGTTGGGTACAGTAGAAGCGAACCTACCCTGTGAATGACTAAGCGTGAGTACCTACATAGCCCTACTGGCACGTAGGACAAATCCGTAGAACTACCACGAATACATGCACACGGTTTACACACTACATCTCCAACATGTCTTTTCCTGGTACCAGCGTCAAACCCTTCCCGGTGGCGGATGCGGTCCCCTCCTATTGGAGAAAACAAGTTGGGCCCATCGACAACCATCGCAGCACTGAACGTCTTCCCACGCAGGCCGATGTTGTAATTGTTGGTGCGGGGTATGCTGGGGCATCGATCGTGCATCACATCGTCGAAGAGTGTGTGCGTCACGACCGCCCAATTCCATCAATACTTATCCTTGAGGCACGTGAGGCCTGCTCTGGTGCTACTGGACGTAACGGTACTTTTCATATTCCCTTGAGTTCCTAGTTCAATCTCGCACGTGCTAATTCCAGATAATAGGCGGTCATTTAAAACCAGATCCTTTGTCAAGAGCAGCCAGCGTACTGGAGACGCATGGGAAAGCGGTTGCGGAACACGTGGCTACATTCGAGGCCCGCCAGGTCGACGCAATCAAAGAACTTGTTCGGCGAGAAAATTGTGACTGCGACTTCGAAGAGACCAGGGTCACCGATGTCTGCCTTTATGAAGCCGGTCGCGATAAGATCGCAGCTGACATTGCGAAAATCGCTAAAGCGGGTATCTCAACTGCGAAAGGCATAGATTTCACTTCAGGCAGCGAAGCAGAAGAGGTATGTAATGTTTGGAGATGAACGCCTTGATATGATTCAGTGACTTGTTTCTTTGGAGAGATCTGACTAAGCCCATAGGTTTCCGGCGTATGGGGTGCAAAGTCTTGTCATACATATGGCGCCGCTCGTCTGTGGCCCTACCGACTTGTGGCGCACTTGCTAGGGAAAGCGGTATCTATGGGTGTCAACTTGCAGACACATACCTCAGTAACATCCGTCTCGGCAGCCGATGGAGGCACAAAAGATCATGATTGGGTCGTGAATACACCGCGCGGCTCCGTCACAACCAGCACTCTCGTCTATGCTACGAATGGTTACACGTCTGCCCTCGTACCGGAGATGAAGGACAAGGTGGTCCCAGTGAGAGGCATAGTAGCGCGCTTGGCGGGCGAAAATGCACCAAGAATGACTGATAGCTATATGATGCGGTTTTCCGACTATGAGTACGACTACATGATTCCTCGACCGGACGGTAGTATCATCGTCGGGGGCGGAAGGCGCGACTACTACAAAGACTTGGACGAATGGTTTGATGTATCCGACGACAGCAGACTGATGGATGGCGCGCGGCATTACTTTGACGGTTACATGCAACGACATTTCCGCGGGTGGGAGAATAGTGGTGCACACACAGAAGAGCTCTGGACCGGTAGTAAGTGTCATGCCTGCACCAACGCCTATGATCGAATGTTTAAGAGCTGACTCATCTTCTTACGTCTTAGTTATGGGCTATTCCAACGACGGGTTCCCCTATGTTGGGCCAGTTTGCGGCAAACCCGGCCAGTATATGTGCGCAGGATTCAGCGGGCACGGTATGCCGCAGATCTTCTTCTGTGCAAAAGCCATTGCTTCCATGGTCATCACGGGTGACGCAGAGAATGTGGATCTTCCTGTGCCGTACCGCATCACCAGGAGTAGATGGTACCAGCAGAAAGAACATGTGTCTCTCAAGATGTGGCAACAGATAGCGGAAAGCCAGCCTGCTCAAGCACGGTTGTGACCATGAGATAAGACGAGTTGGGACCTGAATTGTCCACTCTTGCAATGCGATGAATCATCCACTGACTTTTACGCGCACTCTGTTGGCGAAAAGAGTTGAATTGATGCGCTTCATCGCTCATACATTGGCGATTCTAGCCTGTGCAGAACGTCACTTCGGTAACCATGAAAGGCTCTCAAAGAACTCCCTCTCTGCGTTACCATGGTCACCAAAGTCTGAGGTGAAGAACGCCTCGCTTCCATCCGAGTTAAGTAGATCGAAATCGAACGGATAGCCATCAAGGGGTACATAGCTTGGCATGGTATCCACTGTTGCATCGGTTCTGTTAGGTGTTATCCTTGGGCCCTGCGCCGTTGCTGCCTGTACATTTGCATGTCCGGATGCTGGAGGCCCAAAACGAGGGACTGTGGACTTTTCTGCTTTCTTATACCAGTTAAGAAGACCGTTGTAGCCCTCTTCAGCTGCATCATTTGCTTCCGTGACCGCAGGTTGACTGGGTAATGGATTGAAAACGTGAAGTCGATGCAGCGCCGCTTCCAGTGTCTCTAGGAGCGACACTTCTGAACGCGCGGAATCGCCCGCCGAAGCCATCTCTCTGATCGCCTGAAGACCTACTTGTAGGGTGTTTGCGAACTCGTTCGTCCGGTAACATATGCTATAGGCGATCAAGACCAGCAGGGACGCGCGGCAGGAACTGTATTCGGCATATGACGACTTTGCAAGGCCCATGTCGCCCGTCTGCATGATTTGACATGTGCTGATAACTTCCTTCGCGGCCGCAACGCAGTCCTGGACCAAGAAGTCCCACTGTGAGTGGGACTCGGATGCTTTCCTCTGGCGTACTTCTGGGGATGCGGCATTGGCGTCCTTGGAATGTGCATTGGTCCGCGCGTGACGGTGCGCGAGGATAAAGGGTCGTCCGATAAACATGTGCAAGAGGCAGCACTCCAGTCGAGAATGGATCAATGCGCGAGCTTTTGGTAGTTCTGCTTCGTGGTTCGCGGGTGGCGATAATACACCCCCGCGAGGAGGCGACCAGGGCCCTCGCAGATCCGCCTTCATGCGCTTGATACGGTCCAAAATCACCCCGACTTCAGCGTTCGCACATGTGCGGAGACACGATCTAGCAATACATAGTTAGTTAACTGGGTTCTATTTCTGTGTATTAACAAAGTCTTGGTCTGGTCTTACATTTCGTGGTGGAAGGCTTCAGCTTGCCTTGTGAGCTCGATCGACTCCAGGAGACCTTGAGCATTGAAATGGTCGTCATCCATGAGGTTTGCTTCAGATCTCTGGGGTAGATCTGCATCGATGTCGGATCGTACTATGGATATTGGGCGGCCGTGGTATATACCAATTTTTCTAGTAGGTCAAATCTGTGAGCAGGAGGACGAGGTGGTATCGGACAGTCGAGAACCAACAAACCTTTCCATGCAGTACGCTGTCCACCAAATGCGACGCCTGATTTCCTTGGTCCTCGTATCAAGGACGTTGCGCGAGACCTTTCGGTGCATTCCGTTTTGTATGGCTACCTTGATAGCCAAGTTTAAATAGATGTAACTCAGCCCAGATGCATCAATGGGTAAGGAATATAGGCCGAGAAGCAAAAGTGCCTGGACACTGAGCAGCGAGCCAGCGTGGATGACCTCCGAAAGCAGCTTTGCTACTTGACGGTAAAAGCCGGATCCAATCTCGAGCTCCCAACTACTCTGAACTTCGGAGTCCGTTGCAACGCGCGTGCTGCAAGTCTTGTGCCGATCTGGCGACTCCAGATGGACGTATTGAGTTCCGACTGCCAGCACCATCAGTACTACACATATTGCAGTGACGTCTTTGGAGCGTAGTGAGACAGGGTTGGTATATATGTTGTCTAGGATGTCGTCGAACCAGCGTCGGTCTACATAGTAGTAGACGCTGGTGGCATGATTGAAGAAGACATTGGTCAAGAATGTGGCAACCGGTCGGGGTGGCACAACAGCAAGGACGTCCGAGATGGAGGTCGAGGCTGGATCTGCCTCGCCGACGCGAATGAAATCTGGCACCCGCGTTACGTTTTCCGAGTTCTGACAGAGATGGTGAGCAAACAGGAATAGACTAGGCTAGCAGTACGTACCTGCACATTGGCTTTGGCCATAAGATCGTCTATATTGCGTTTGATGTGCATGGAAAAGTTCCAATGAGAGAACTCGCCTGAGTAATCTGCACAGCGACAAAAGCTCTCGTCAGTGTGCCTGCGAAATTACGAGGGGATTTACGAAGCACATACGAACTGTCGTGCCATCTACGCGGTCAATAGTACAATCCTCGTCTCCAATATCAGGGCTGTCAGACACTTGGGCATTCACCGACAGCTCGATAGACTCGGGTACGACCGCGTTCTGATCGCGTGGTGGAGTGGGCGAAGACAGAGAATCGCACGTGCGTTGTAAAGAGACGATATCCAGGGCGAGATTGGGGAAATGGTGTTTGATTATGAATTCCATGCATCGCATGCGGTCCATCAGCTCATTGGGCGAGGCGGGAAGGCCCGGTCCTCGCTTGTCCACTGCAGCAGGTGCAACATTGTATCTACACGGTCGGCGCAGATGGCGGCAGCGTCTACACGGTGTCCCATCCTCACATTTCTCTTTGAGACGGCGACACTCATCACACCTATGCGATGCTTGTCAGCCAAGACTCTACCTCGCGTTCCTCGGCGAGACAGTGGTGGGTCTTACGCGCGAACTGCTCGTTGTCGTTCTTCTGCCGCTAGATGACGCTTCTTGGTGGGTCTTGGAGGCTCGACGTCCATAGCTCAAGCTGACTAGGTATGAGCTGAAGGGATTGAGTTGGCGGAAGGGTTTTGAGCATACGTCGTGAGTTCACAGCTGTCAACGACGCCCCCTCACTGAAGCGCGAGCGATAAGTCAGCCGAATGACGCGCAATGCAGCGACGTTGAAGCCGTCCAGCCTCCTGCAGGAACGCTCCGCACAAAGCTTGTCCGTTATCGGTTAGTAGTAAGCCCGGCTTATCACATACGGCGATACCCGCATCCTCACAAAAGATAATGGCGGACCTCGGGCAAAATGCTGGGAGCGGGGAAAGAGCATGTTGAAATGAACGTTCTTTACTAATGTCATTACGGGTTGGAATAGACGCAGTAGTACTAATGTCATTGAGACTTCTCTACAATCTGCTGCGCCATCTCCATGAGACCTCCAGCCACCACCTCTAATTTCACATCACTGAAAACGTCGAGACAAGCTTCCTTCTCGTACACCGAGCTCCATGCTCCACGAAAACCGACTTTTGTGGCCGCTGCGACATCCCACATGTGCGCGGCAGCGAACCATTTCACATCGTTCCCTCCAAATCGATTCCATACAGACTCATAGGCGCGGAGAGCGGGTTTAGCCACACCGAGGTTGTCGCAGCTGACGAAATTTTCCAGCGGCATGTCTACACCGGCGCGCTCGAAGTAGCCTCTGACTCGTTGGACATCCCCGGTGGTGAAACACCAGACGGTAAAGCCGTTGTCGCGCAGCAACTGGAACGTCTCCCGGCAGCCAGGTCGCAGCTGTAAAGCGGAATAGCCTTCGATGCACTGTTCCCGCTCCTCTTCGGTGGCTACAGCCCGAGGATCAGCGATGCCACAAAGACTAAGGGTGCGGTAGAATAGTCCTCGGAGAACGTCCTTATAAGGCTTGTAACTTTCGGAGATGGACAAGAAGGTGAATTCCAGCTCAGCAGCTGTCTGCCAGGTGTACCCGAAGTGTTGCGCGGTTATGTGGTGCTCGCGAAGTTTTGCACCCAAGACTGAGTCTATGCGTTCGTAGTAGGCGTCGAACGATACGCAGGTGCCGACGACGTCGAACACGACATGCTTGAGCGGCTGTGTCATTTTGACTGTCGGTGTGGTGTGTGATGATCGAAGTCAAGGAGCTCGACAGCGGTTGATGCAAGATGTGTCGACTTGGCACAAGGAGTAAAAGACCTATGAAGAAGAGGCCCCTGCGTCGTGCCCATTACTCTCATGTTTTGCGATCGTGAGTACCTGGGTAACGTGCCAGTGGATGATAGAAGGCCGGCCCGGTCGAGGTGACTGCCGCAGCGCTCGGACCAGGTGGTTATCGATCGCGACCGGATCGCGACCGGTTCGCTTACCCGGTTCTGCCATTGACACACAAGTACCTAGGTACGATAACGATGAGCAGTAGTTTCAGCAGATTCCGGACCGGTGTCATTGTCTCTCGAGCTCGAACTTTCTAGATCGAAGTTGTAAGCTCCCGAGGTCGATGACCGGGCTAATTACGATACCCGGTCGATTTGCGAAATAGCGGTGATGGACTACAGGTATGAAAGCGTGTACTATGTGTACTACGTGCCTGGCGAAACGTGCTCTCTGTCCGGTCGTGAAAAGTAGACAATCGTTCTCAATTTCTCAACATGGTTTTACCAACTGCCAACCCCACCAAATCCTATTGGATCGAGGCTGCGAAATCGCCGTTGCGCAACTTCCGCTCCAGCGAGGCGTTGCCAGAGGAGACCGATGTGGCAATAATCGGCGGTGGTTATGCCGGCGCGACGACCGCGTACTGGATCAACAAAGTTCGTGACCGCACCACAATGAGTTGTCCGCTCATTAAATCTGACGAGTGATTAGTACACAGAAAATGCTTCCAGGCAGCCTCATGTGACTCTGCTAGAAGCTCGTGACATTTGCGGAGGTGCCACCGGACGCAATGGTAATGGCACTTGCATCTTGCCCCTTGGAGAGATATCTAACAACGAACAGGAGGACAATTGAGGCCACATGCTTATTCCCGCTATGCGAAATGGTCGAAACGATTTGGCCCCCAGGGTGCCATGGACCTTATCGAGCATGAGATGGCTCATTTGCCGGCATTTAAGAATCTAACTGAGGAAGAAAACATCGCGGAAGAGGTTTGTCTCAAGTTCGGAGAAACGTTCGATGCTGCCATGACCGATGAGGCCTGGACGAGGCTCAAGGGCGCACTTGACGCCATGCGAAGGGATCATGGCGACGATCATGAGATCGTCAAAGTATGCAGAGTGATCGAAGACGCACACGCGGCGGAGGAGTTTACGCAGATGAAGGGTGCTCTGGCTGCAGTGGTGCATCCTGCAGGGCAAATGTCGGTTCTCCTCGATTGTACTACTCCCAAGCAAACCTACTAACTTCGTCTCAGATGGCCATACAAATTGGTGCACGCGCTTTTGCGCATCGTTCTACAGAAAGGCAATCTTAATCTGCAAGCTCATACTCCAGTCACGGATGTTTCAGCGCGAGACGCCGAGGGCTGGATCACAGTCAAGACTGAGCGCGGAACCATTCGTGCCAGAACAGTCGTCCACACGACAAACAGATGGGCTTCTCATCTTCTTCCCGAGTTCAATAACCTTATCTTGCCCGACAGAGGGGCTATTGCCGCGATCAAAGCGCCTCCGGGATTCATAAAGCATACTGGTGCCCAGCATTGGGACTCAATGGTCAACGTAAGGCTTACAGATGCTCTCTTCACAATCGATGACCCGCTGACGAAGACAGAATTACCATCTCCAGCTCCCTCCACCCTACAACACTATCATCATTGGAGGAGCAAGGCAGCTTCTTGTCCACAAGCCAGGAGATTGCTTTCCCAACGATGAAGAGCATAAGCAGATTGACGGAGCAGCTGCATTCTACGAATCTTGGGGTGCCTCAGACGTCGCAGGCTCGCCGGATGAAGTGCCCGCGGGACTCAGCAAGGAAGTCAACGAAGGCGGCTGCTGGACTGGAAGTAAGATATGTCATATCAGTGAACTTGAAGTACATTCGGCTGACTGAATAGTGCAAACCGAATCTGCAGACGCGTTTCCGTTTGTTGGTACGGTGCCACAGCGGCCGGGTCACTTTATTGCCGCCGGATTCGCGGGACACGGTATGCCTCGTGTGTTGGGTTCAGCTGCTCACATCACGCCTCTTGTTCTGGAGTCGCTTGGTGTTGAATACAGCGAGCCCCTCATTGCCGCTTCATTTCCTCCACTGCCCCAACCGTTCCGCACCACCGCTGAACGGATCGAGAGACTCCAGGATACGAGCCTCAGTGTGCTCGCTGAGGAGTACAAGCAGAGATGTGGGGAGAGTGCGCAGAAGCCATTTTGCAATACTGCGAGGGTCATGACTGTTCTTGGGATTCCTCCTTCATGGGATGATGGCCAGCAGGTCATGGCTCAGCTATGATGTGAATGTTTGTAGTTAAGAATAAAGATCCGCGTATTGTACAACCTACTACATGTGCTAGCATATACTATCCTCTACGCTCGCTCATCGTATACAGTGACTTGTCAATGTCTTAGTGCGGTGTTGCCATAATCCACGCGAGGTAGTGCACAATCATGCATTGCTTAATTTCAGCCAAGATTATATGGACTAAACTTTGTCAAATTCGCACATACGACCATAGGATCTTGAACTCAGCGCTTCCCGTTCGCTCAGCGGTACTTAAGCAAGATACCGGCCTATTAGTAGCTTCGTGGGTGACCAGAAGCGAATCCAGGCTGTTGTATGTATTTTGACTTTTTTTTTGCCCATCTTTTTTGCTGGCTCAGATAGACAGCGCTGACGAAACCCTGCATCCCTGTTATCGACACTGTTGTGCTACTACTGTACTGGACATGGTGAATGCTAACAACTTCGATACGACAATGCTATGACAGTCCTGTGTCACTGGTCTTTACCCCCTCACTAAGCGCACGACGTATCCGCGAAGGGTCGCTTCTTTGCTCTTGCTACGGTCTCTTCTGTTGTAGTTTGTGCCCATGAACAACCCTACTCTCATATACCCAGATAATACTTCCCTCGCTCGTATGCATAGAAGCTGACAGCCGCCATGGGAACAACCTTAACATAGCCAATTGTCAATCCTACAAAGAATCCTTTGTAACCCCTCTCCATATATATCCTCCTTGTGACCTCTGGTATACTGAGCCGATGCCCATCGCCAACCACACCACCAACTTGCATGCGTCGCCGTATGACTTCCAATGGGTATGACACAGTTTGTGAAAAGAAGCCCGCGATACCGCCGCTCGTCAGCTCAGCCCAGTACCGCAGTTGTGCGGGTTTGTGACTCGTTGTGCTCGACTCTTCGCGTGAAGTGTTGGGTAACGTGGTATACGGAGCGAGGACGGGTATGCGCAAGAGATCGGACATGGAGTCGTGGGCGAGGAAGGAAGCGCCTGCGTAGGGTATCATGCCGAGGAGCGTAGGCGTGAAGCCGCGGAAGAAGTTGGAGAGGCCAGAGCGCGGGGTGACCTTTTCGACGACGTGTGTCGCAGTTGCGGTGATGGGGTTCTTCGGTTGCGATACGCGTGGTGCCTGCTCGGCGTAGATTTTGCGCACGATGGTTGCGAGACTGCTGCGGCCTTGTTCGCTAGTTTCGAAGGCGAGTCGCACCCGGATGACTTCTAGTGGATATGTGAGGAAGACGCTCATCATGCCTGCTAGACTGCCCGAGAGAAATCGTCGCGTGGGTGTTTCCTGCGCCTGGTTCTTTATTATGCGGCCGCGTATTTGCTCGTAGGCGAGGAATTTGATGCCCGCGTAGGGGAAGATGCGGAGGAGGGTTGCCGAGTGGCCCTTGAAGAGCCCACGTACGCCGGTGCTGGCGTAGATGTCGCGGATGGCGGTCGGGAAGCCGCTCCAGGAGCCGGCGTACTTTGCGAATTGGGGGTTGCGGGTTTGGAAGAGGATCTTGACGCGGTCAAGGGGGCCTACTACTGTTTTCGCCTACAGGTCGTCAGCATTTGTGATTGAGAAGTCTCTCCACATCTAGAGAATTGGCTTGACGTACAGCACACCCGGCGAATCCCCCTGCCAGTCCACTCTTGATCAGGTATTCCATGCTATTCCTGTCCATCTTCTGCCTCTTCGGCTCCATATTTGCGCCTCCCTCCTTCTTTGCCGACACGGCGGCGTCATGGTCGGGTATTGTAGTGCCTGCGCTGGTTCTTTGCGCCGCAGTCGTGGTCATGATATTCGATTTGCTTCCGTCATAGCGGAGGAGATCCGTGGACATTCCAGAACAGACGTGCGTGGGGTTACCGCGACATGAATATCGTGTGTTTGCGCTTCCTCAGGTGTCGTCTCTTCGCGTGGCTATGACAGGACGCGTGTGCTGGAGGCGGGGCGTGGTCGCGTGTGTGTGGATTAGAAAGCAACGCCGCTGTGTGGTTTGGTGTTTGAGATGCCGCGATGACGTTTACCGAGGCTGATCTGCTGCTTTCGGCCGGTACTTCGCCCACACCATTCATCCGACGCTACCCTTCGGAAATGGTTTCCATGCAACACCACGACAACATCACGAGATCTCACATCAGATGTCTACGCAAAGCGTGGCCATGGTAGCAGGCGATGATTACTTGGCGTGTTGTTTGAGATTGCAAACGAGAAGCAGCGATGACGTAAGACTATAGAATTGGTAGGAACTTTCCATTACTCTTCTCTCTCTTCGATCATCTCTCATCATGGCTTCGTCAAATCCAATTATCTACCAGAATGCGGAGGTGGACGTCATATTGATCGACATACCGACGTCAATCGCAGCAGCACAAGGCGACCGCGAGGGAGTGCTACTCTCTACTACGCCTTTGGAAGCGCCCATCGAACCGAAGGAGGACTACCGACCCAAAGCGAAGAAACCTAGAGCGAACGAGAATCAAGCACAAAGCGCGGTGAACACGCAGCATGTCGAACACCGTAGCCCGTCGCATGCTACAGTGGCAGAAGCCTCCCAACACGACTTTCAATCTCTGCATCTTGATGACCTGCGGTACAAGGTTCTCGCTGAACATGCACTCCGCCAAATCCGCGCACAAGTCACAGGGTCATGGTGCACACAACGCAAGTTGATGACCCAGAAACCAGCCTGCGGGGAAGATGGAGCCGCCATGGATGTGGATCAAATTTCCGAAAAAGAGCTCGAGTCTCGGATGAAGGAGTGGGCTTCATGGAGCGAGAGCAAGGAAGACGATACCGCATTCAATCTGCAGCAGATGATGGCTTCTCTCGGCGCGACTTCCGAGGTCGCAGAACCGGCCACTGTGGCACCAAAGTGGATGATGTCGTACCGCCCTGCACGTGAGACTGCAAGTAGTACACAGGTCGCTGAAACGGTCTCGCCAGACGCACAACCCGAACCATGGACAGGCGCCTTCCACAACTCCAATCACCACTCCCTGTCGCTATCCATCACCGAGAACACGTCGCAACCTGCTCAGCTGGGTCATGAGTATCGTTTCACAATACCACCCCGATCCACATTCTTCCTTAGCGATTCCGCAGCATCGGATGCTTTCCGTACCTCATTCCGTGAGCTTACAGACGAGTTTACCCTTCCACGACACTTCGACCTCGTACTGCTGGACCCACCATGGCCCAATCGTTCAGCCAAGCGGAAGGGCGCGTATGAACAAGTTGGCGGCATGCCGTACCTCAAGAAGATGCTGTTGAGCATGGATATCGACAGTTATCTGGAACACGCTGCGCTGGTCGGCGTCTGGATCACGAACAAGGCAGCACTGAGAGAGCATGTGCTGGGGCCCGGCGGACTCTTTGAAACATGGAACGTGGGCTTGATCGAGGAGTGGATATGGATCAAAACAACAACCAAAGGCGAGCCCATGTTCGACATTGATAGCGCCATGCGCAAGCCCTATGAGATTCTCCTGCTAGGTCGCGCAGCACCGAACTCGTGGACGACAATGACACACGCGCCAACAGTCAAGAGGAGAGTCATTGCTGCTGTGCCAGATATCCACTCACGCAAACCGTGCTTGAAGCAGTTACTCGAACCCTTCCTGCCGGATCCGACTGATTACAGCGCGCTTGAGGTCTTCTCTCGGTACCTTGTCAGTGGATGGACGTCTTGGGGTAACGAGGTACTGAAGTATAACTGGGATGGTTACTGGGCCCCGGCCTGAAGCACCGTGGCCTCTACGAAGTAAGGTTTCATCTTGCTGGCACATGGCATATGCAGTGGTAAACAGCAGTTGAGGGGTATGCGTGGGAACCCTTAGCTAGTTGGCCCGGACGACCATGATCCGTGTGAGTGTGCGTTGTGCTAGAGCTCTGACCTTGTGGTTTCTGAAGAGAGCATATCATCCATGCACTCAGTCAAAAGACGGGATAGTTATTGTAGTATAGTGTGATTAGAACGTAAACACAGATCATCCGGGAAGCTACTCATCCGTGGATGAAGATCTACATCACAGCGATATCCGATTATCCGCCGTCCATATCTACACCCAGTAAGCACACGTCTCAACACACACTCAAACACAGCCATATCCACAGATCAACAGGTATACTCGAAGCAGTAACTGCCGAGAGCCTTTCCTTCCTTTTGCGTCTCCACCATGACGCCATATCCCCACCAGCTTCTTCATACAGAAAACCGCATCTCAAGAAACCGGCTAAGAAGAGATCAGGGTCTTGACAAAACCCACTCTATCTCCACCGTATACTGGAGAAATAGATGGAGCAAGAGGCAAAAGTGTGTGGACTGTGGAGTCACGTACCCACAGCTCCACCCCACCACCACAACCCCAAATCCCACCCCACGTCTCCGAGATAATGACTGCTAACATTCTCGGAAAGCGGAGTATTCTACACTATCCTGACCAAGCTTTGTAAAGCTGTTGCACCCCATTTGTTAGGCATTCGGCCATCAAAAACATGGCCAATGCAAGAGATATCCATCGTTTGTATGTCCAAATTGCCCATAGTAGCACGGATAATGATAGCACGAGCCATAGTGAACCGAACAGAGCCCCCGTCATGATTACTGCGATTCCGCGTATCGAGCAGTCTGGACAAACAAATTCATAGATGTAATCCTTCGACCACACTGCGCAGTCGAAAATATTATCATGGAAAGCCAGTATCGCGCATAAAACCATAGACAAACTGATTGAGGTCGATGCGGTGTCGCGGAGACATTCTGAAAGCGACTTTCGCTCGTAGCGTTCATCTCGGGCGAGACACTGATAGTACAGGAAAAACTGCCACTCTTTATGTTGTTGAAGAGTCCATACGCATCGTTCCTTGTTGAGCCGGCGCCACATCTCTGTTATTTCTTCTGTGGTGTGA
Organism: Alternaria infectoria; assembly: GCF_024043175.1. Lineage (NCBI taxonomy): Eukaryota > Fungi > Ascomycota > Dothideomycetes > Pleosporales > Pleosporaceae > Alternaria > Alternaria infectoria. The sequence goes on from NW_026250700.1 coordinate 65,182, forward strand.
TAATCATCAGTCATCGCACGGAGCGTCGTAGACCGTGACATTGTTATGACGCCAGGCGAACAGGTCGGGTCTTGTTGCTCAAATGTATCGCTTGAGTTGCGCTGTAGAAGCCATTTATTAGTGACAGTAAAAATCGACAAGCTCATGATAGCAAAACCCACCTCGCGATTATTATATGTATTAGTTACAATGTGCTCGAAAAGTACAAGGACGTGATGGGGCGGACGAGGGATCAACAGCGAGTCGGCGGGGCTGTAGGGCGGCACGCACAAACAGTCTCGAACGTGAGGCGAATTTACATGTCAAGTTCGGCGGGGCGTGGGGAATCCGCAAGCGCCCTCCGCCCTCGTGATGTGATGGGCACACTGTGTGTGTGCCCCGCGTGGGGTCCATTGGGGCAAAAACTAAGACAAGTGACATATGCACAACATCTAGACTAACTGGCATCACGCCTTATCGAGTAGGCGAATGAGCGGAGGGGTGCTGCCGCGCTGTGAACTCTGTGCCGTGTGGAAGGAGAGTTAGGTAGTGCTGGGTGAAGCGCCTTTGTCGCTGTTTTTCACAGTGCATGGCGGGAGAGGGCTGCGAGGCAGAAATGCACCGCTCGGTGGATTTTTGTCTACCTCGTCGAGTAGGCTGCAAACTTGCTTTACGTTGGAGGGCAACGCCGATGAAGGACGTGGAAGAGCAAAGGGTCAGGGCGTCTTGTAGGGCTCACCCATCTCATAGCCCTGCTTTCCCGCAAGTATGCTGTTCATCTGACAGATGCATACCGACTCCGACTACGGAAGTCGAAGGATCGGCATACTTGCATTCAGGTGTCGCACTGCATGAAGCACAAGATGGAGGTGAGCGGTGTTGGGACGCGGTATCCAGGCGGTGAGTCACCGCTTTGAGGGTTTCCTTTGTCTACAGGCTTGATCTGGTGTTGTTGGATTTGTTGCGGTGGGCTAGAAGGACGCTGTGTAAGCCTTATGGTGTGCAAGTTGCTGGGGTTGTAAGGCTGGGTGGTGGATTGCCTGGTATGCTGAGTGGTGACTGTGCGTTTGTAAGAGAGCCTTGGAGAGGTTTCGCAGATGTTTACCCCTCCATCGTGGGATCTGCATTTGTGTAACGAACGTCGAACAGATGTCGCAAACGTGATCAGATATGGCGAAATAGATGTTCCGTGCAGTTTGATCGTCGCGGTATGAGTGCGACGATATGACTATCGTGTTACATCCAGTCGCGCCTGCCAGATCGATGTAGTCGCATGGCCTACTGCAGCGCCAACGCGAGAAGTCACTCCCACAGCTCCCGCTGCAACGAAATGTTTCTGAGTACGTATCAGTATTTCCGCCTTCCACGGGTCGACAATTCGACAAGTGATCTCGCACCAGTCTAGCATGTGCATCCCGACGTCCACTCTCCATGCTGCAGGTAATTCTCCGCTCAACATCAGCCACCGGAATTTCTCCCCTCATCTCTAAACGGAAGAATTCCAACCGACCGCGACTAAAGACTGTGTACTCTACACAACCACGGATGATCTCTGATAGAAGCCACCTTACCTGCCTGTCGAGTACCTAGTGACATGCAGCCTCGATGCAGGGCGATGGCTGATCGCAACGGCGGTCTAGGCTGCGAGATTCCCATGGTACATTTCATTCCTGCCAAACAGCTACTGCCGGCTACACTTCCCAAAGAGGAAAGTGCAAGCAGTCTGGTAGTGTTTGCAAGATGGCTCTGGATTGCTGGGCTTGCGCGTTCGATAGCGAAGTAATAGTGCAAGGCCTGAAATCTGTGTTTTCTTCGCTTGAACCGTTCGTACCGCTCAAACCGCGGCCGTATTGATTTCTTCACCATGGATCCACTCACCGCCACTGCACGGTATTGTTGCATGAGCTGAAGCGACAACACCTGCTCCACAGCCACAGCACCCGGCCGGTTTTCGCCAGCACCCATGAATCGTGGGTTTGCAGTCTCACGAAAACATGTCGGAGTTGCTTGTTTTGTTACTCCACTTCGGAACGCTGAGATTTTTACCCAGTTGAGTCGTCTTATCGTTCGGATCCACATCGGACCTTCCATGTGAGGGAATGACGGGCTTCTAGTCGAAGGCTGTAGCCGCACCATAAGCACGATGATGCTACCGGCCCACTCACGTGCAGTTTCACCGAGATGGAATTTGTTGACTTCGTACTGGCATGTGGATATCGCAGCAGAGACTTTTGGCGATGGATTCGTGTTTGCAGGACTGCAGGAAATAATAACGCCGTGGCCGACGTAGTGCGGCTCTGCTGCCCGACGACGTCATTTTTGAAGTTTGGTGATGGCATAGAGACTTGATGAAGGCAAGTGATACGGGGTTGGTATGGGGTCGAGGATGGGGTCAGCGGCACAGTTGCTTTGTCGGCCTTGGTTGTGGGACAAACGTCGTCATGAACAGGTGCTGTTTCATGGGTCGGCAGACCCTGCGTCGTGCTCGAGGTTTTGCAAACAGCCAGGTGGTGCCTTGCATGCGCACTTGCAAACAGGGGAACCCTCCTGGACGGTTAGTTGAAGTTTATTGACAACCTTCCGAGCTTGGTCGCCCGCCCGCATTCTGTGCAGCAATAGCTGGCGGGCTAGGAGTAGCGGGAACGTGGTCTGGACAGCTGGCCGACCTTCTGACCGAGTCGCCAAAGTGACCAAACTGTCAGCACGGCGAGAAAGTGACCGTGGTGTGAGGGTGAAATGGAACCTCGGCAAAGGCAATATGGGTGTTGCTCGACGCGAGGAGTCGTGCACGAGCCCGTTTGAACGGCGGCGCATGGAAGAATGGAAGAACCTTCCACACTAGGCGGACGGACTCTCACGATCCCCAGTTTCCTGAGCGAGCACAGACGCTTTTCTTCACCCGACCCCAGATTACCGGCAGAGTGTGCAGGCTGAACGGGTCGCGAAAACGTGGAGATGAAGCAGGGTGCTATATTGCTGTGTCCAGCCGAACGCAGACACAAACAATGTAACCGACAGGGCTGACCTTTGTGCTCCGTTTCCTTTATGGTGTTTGCGAATATATAGGCACAAAGGGCTTATTTGGGGATACCGTTGCAGTAACGATGCGAACGGGAGGGTGTGCTCACTGCATGCGACGGACATTACAGATCTCTTCTCAGCCTCCCGCACACTGCAGGTCAGCCGTAAGCGTTGGAGTTTCCTCGCATTATCATGATCCAAATGCGTGCATCCAGGTCGCACAGAGTTACTGGACTTTGTTCGGGGGCAAGACGGATCCGCAGCGGCTGCAAGTATGACTCCTGCGAGGCGTCTCACGGCGCGATAATGGCGGTTGTGAAAGTGTACATTGTATGCCGGGCCGGCATGTACCTCGCTACATTAATTGGTGGCAATGCTACTTTGCTCCGCGCGTCGCAGAGTAACTGCCGGCTATGGAACGCTACTGGTGGTGAAGCTGTGAAGGGGACCCGCAGGCTAGAAATTGTCTCGGAGGGCTCGAGTGGGGAGGACCCTGAGATCGGCGCGATGCATGTGATGGCGACTAATGCACCCCATGAGCTTGACCGGGTAAACCTCGATGCGAAGGGAAGGACATGTTCCGCGGGTTCATACTTCCTTTCTTTACAATTTGGGAAGCTTTGTGGAGCGGTTTCGTTTCGAAACAGCGAGGATCTGCTTGTGTGTGGTCGGCGCAGGGACGGAGGCAAAGCAGGTGGCCACTTGCGACACCTGAATCAGGGCGTCAAACAGCCAGATGACTGTTTGGGCAGCATGCGCAAAAAACAATCGATATAATTCATTTCACAAGACGCACGGAGAAGCGGACAGCAACCCGGGGCAGGCGTTTGGGTTTCCTTTTGCGGATGTCAGAAGCCGCCGGATGAAAGCGTGGGGAGGGCAGCTAGGGTCTCCCTATGCCATCCCCGAGATGATCCTCTGACACTAAGCTTACTGCATCTGGGCATGCGATGAATCTTATCCTCGCGGAGACGGGCGTGGCGCGAATTGAGTCGTGGGGTGTGTAACCGCTGTCACTGTCACATCCCTTGTTCAGGTCTTTTTCTGGATGGCGTGCGTCGATGATTAAACAAGCCAGGTTTCTAGAGTATTGTCTAGGTGACGAGGCAGGTTTGGAGAGTTTAGCAGGCAGCAGACTCTGCCTGCTGGACGAGTCATCGTTGCATTTTGCATGTGCGCACGTCGATAGGGCCAGCGATAGACAAGCGCAGACAAGCGATGGCCAGGCGATAGGGCGAAGGATGGGCTGCCATGTCACGGTCTTCATGCCCCGACAGCCGGGATGGACTCACAGGCGCAGCGGAGCATACGGGGCTGACGGCTGCGGTAGCCAGAAATGGCAGCCTTTGTGAAGGGGCGGTCTGAGCTGCGTGGAAGCTCCGCCAACCACAGTGCACCCCCTCCAAAGAGCGGTCGCTCACCGACACATAACAAAAGGCAAATCATAAAGCGCCAAATAAAAGCGTTTCATGCGGACCGGAGCGAGGCGTGGAGAGTTGATTGTTTACGGCGGAGGATATATGGAACCCTCCCCACGGCCAGGCCTTCATCTGATCTTCATTCGAGACACACACACACACACACACACGACCAGAGCTTCAGCCTGACTCGAACGCCTGACCAGCGCAACCCCGTGGCTTTTATTTAATCGAGCCCCCCGAACGCCCACCCACCGTCGCATCGCTAGATCCAAGATCGCAAATCTCCCACATCGCTTTCCGAGACGCAGCCCGACGCTACCGGAGTAGCACCCGCAACCCTGTTTTTCCACCTGCCCCCAAACCCACATCGGCGTCATACATCATCAACCGCCCCTGCACCTCGGTCCAGTTGCCGCGACACTAGACTGACGAAAAAACCACGAAAACACACTGCAATCTCGTAGTGCCGAAAGTGCCCGCAAGTGTGTATATACAATAGCGACCCACCCCGTACGCTATACACATACCAATATTCACCCTCACCACCAACATCCTCACCACCATGCACTTCGAATCCTCTCCAGGCTCCTCACCATCCTCCTCGCCATCCAAGTCGATGCCCATCAGCATCTCGCCCAGGAACATGGCTTCACCAACATCGTCGCTGTACAGCAACTACTCTACCAGCTCTTCATCATCCCGCGGCTCAACATGTGCTTACCCATCATGGCCTACGGGCCCATCGCTGGACCACCGCAGCGCACCTTCATCCTACATCAGCGACGCAGACCTCTTTGGTGAGGACTTTGACGACGACTTTGCCTGCCCGTTCCTCGACAAGGCGCCCGCTCCACCGCGCCAGTACCCCATGGCGACAGCACTCCCCGTCTTGCCACCACTGTACGCGCCCAAGAAGCCCAAGAGCGAGCGCCGCCGCAGCAGTGGCAAGCAGCGTCGCACTTCCAAGCCCATGACTCCCATCTCCGAGTCACCAGAGCAGGTTGAATGAGCCAGCATCGCCCGATAGCATTCGTGTTATTGTAAGTCTAAATCGCATGCATCGAATCGCGTCGCAGGACTAACGGCGTTATCAGAACTTATCTTGACAACATCGACGTCACCATTGTAGGCGCGCGCGTTGGCTCCCGTCAGCAGCGCGCTGGCATGGCTGAGTGAGTCACATGAGCTCGCAGTCAGTCAGTTGCCACAGTCAGCCTCACTCAGCATCCCTCACCGGGACCTGAGTTTGCCGCGTGTCGCGCCTCAGCCATCTGACATGGCATGTGTTCTCGCATCTTACTTCAAACACCGCGACATGTTACAGGAGCTGGTGGATGCAACCTTCCCCTCTCCCACATGTCAGCCCCAGTCACACTGTTGCTTGCCAACGGTGTGAACGTGGACGCCCCCACCGTCGCTGTCCACCACACACGACAGACGGCCCTGGGGTCGCGCACTCATCACTTGCACCGTCCAGAGTCGTTTGTGTGCGCAAACGTCTGGACCGCGTTCTTGCGCCGATCCTGGCGATCACGCAGAAAGAGGAGGAATTCCAAACCAGTTTGGAGAGCGACAGAAGAATCGCATTGGAGGAGCGACATTGTGACGGATCTTCACATTTGCAGGTTCTGCGGCGTTTTTTGCCAGACCTGGCCTTTCTTTCTCTCGATACCCCCCGCTTCCGCAAATCGGAATGCGAAATATGTATGCGCGCTTGTGTGCGCAAAAGGAGCGAGGCTTATTGTGGCTGATAAGCTCTCTCGCCTGTTTTTCCCTTATTGATACCCCCACCATTCAGCCATCGTTTAGATAGATACCCCATTTGAATTTTACTGCTCGTCTTACCTTGACAACAAGAAACATATCCTTGCCATGTCCACATAGATTGCGCTTTTCGTGATGCCCGCCCTGATATAGGATAGCGATGTGATGGGGATGTGATGGGCTTCGTTAGCTGAATTTTGGTGTGTGATTGTTGAGATGTGTGGCGCTCCCAGAGCGGGCTTCGGTAGTTCTACCATGTTTCTTCTGCATGATGCAGCGAACCCGAATCCGTGGTGGAATATCGCTTTCCCTCTCCTATGTGTGCTCGAGTCGCGAACGAAAAAGCAAATTGCAGAACGACCAGTTGGGCGCTGTACACGCAACGTCATTTTGCAGAGTCTCGCATGCTGAGTATAATATTGTCGCTGGGAGGCCCTACCGTCCCAATTCGGCAATCCCTTACTATGCGCTCCCTGGAAACATGCCTCAGAATCCTTCCCTTCCTCATCGTCAATATTCCCATATATCGCGAAGATGTCCTAAATTAAGCTTTGCTTCAAATCTCGCGGGATCCATCTGTACTGGACGAACATTTTTTTTCTTGCACGGATCCGCATATCGGTCATGCTGTATCACCATACAGTCTGGCTGGACCTGCAGTGCTGATAAGCTGCATGCTTGCCTCACCTAAATTAGTCCGCACGCAAGCTGTCCAGGAACGACACGCGATTTGTGCGAGACAATTCAGTAATTTTGCGTCCCCCGCTGTAGTCTTGCGAATGCCGTGGGGCAGAGTACACAGTACATCTAAAAAGAGGGGCGAAATGCGTGTGGCTGGTAGACGGTGTAGAGAAGTCCGGGATGAGAATCCTTAGTCGGGCGCTTCGCTTGGAGCAAGCCTTGAAGCGGAAAGGAGTGTGAATAATTCATCACGCAACTAAGGCAATGTGTGCCCAACTTCATGACACCCACCCCCGTTTCTGCGATACCGTTGGGTATAGCTCGAACGGTGTAAGACGCTGTTGAGAGCTAATGACACGGCCTGAAGCAGCTTTGCTAAATTGTTTCTTCATGCCGAGAGGAAACACGAGGGTTTTGTAGCTATTATGAACTGGCATGCATATATCACGACCGGGGAACGACGCTCGCATGCCAGATCGGCGGAGCTTTGACTTGGTTGAAGCTGACGGGGCGGGAGTAGATCGATTGTGCTTGGTTAGCGACGTGTGCTTCTGTGTCTCCTGCCTCTGCAGCGGCACGTTATGCTTTGTGCTTGGTTCAACGACAGAGGGTGGTGGTTCCTGGGCCGTATATGTAGGTATCAACACATTAGTCGGGCATGGATTGCAAGACGTTACCATGCCCCCGCGATACAAGCGGCTGGGTTTGAATGTGAAGTCGGAACTACCATCTCCTGGGGTCTCGCACGTCATGCGCGAGGTGTTGATGTTTCTTCCGGGACGGGCCATGGCTTGTGCAGGATAGTCGTTCAGGGACCGTGACCTTTGTGCCACCAACTTACATATCCGCTCCCGAGCGTTGCGGGTTGAGCGCGTTGCGCAAAAAGCTTGGGCGCGATGCGCTAGCTGCCACGGTCAAGGCCGCGCAGTATGCGAACGGCTGGCCAAGCGGCAGGAGAGAAAATTGTGAACATGTCGTGATGGCGCTACCGTCACCGTACTTTGAGAAGAGTCATGGCAGCGTCGAGAACAGAGAGTCGTTATATGCATCGAGTCGACGAGGCATGTCGCATATTTGAGCACGTAGGGATCATCCTTTACGGGCCGGTCCAAGGCGGCCGCACCGCGATCTGATACGCTGGTTTCGAGCGCGAAAGTGTGATGATTGTGCGGTAGGCACATGTGCTGGCCAATGAGGGCGGCCATCTCGTGTACTCTGTCGACCCCAGTCTTCCGCGTCTTCGTCCCTGTGCCGTTCAGCCCTCTGAGAGGCTGGTCTGTAAACCCACGCAGGCACGCCGGCGCGAACCTAACCATTAACGTGCGGTGTCACCAACTTGGCTTCCAGGATGGCAGCATGCGTCTGCTTCGTTCGTCGAGTCCCCGAAGGTCCAATGTCGACCTTTCACAGCTGGCGAGCGAATGAGGCTGCGCAACCCCAGCCCGTTAACGCCTTTTGCTGCCGGGTCTGCTGCTCGTTGGCTGGACGGCACCAACCGATGCCTTTCGTACTATTTCGAGCGAGTATCAGTCGGGCTTTGGAGCTCTAAGCGCCGTTAGTGATAGGCGGGCGTCCACGCGCTTCAACTCACACATCGCCTGCGCTGTTGTCGCTTTTTCTCTACCTTCTCGCTGCTTGCTTGCTTGTCTGTCTCTTCAGCTGCACGTTGTTGTACCGCCGCATAAGACGAAAGCGGTACCCAAGTTCTGTTTAACCGCCTCAACTTTGATCCCTGTAGAGACCGGGGCGGGGCCAAAGGGTACCCTCCTCCAGACGCCGTGGAGCTGTCAGCGCATTGCTGTTTAGCGCGCTCTTGCTCTCTGCAGTGAGTTGGATTCCCCTGACGTCTTGCAGTTTCACACTCGCTCTTGTGCAAGCTCCTGATTGTACTCCCGTTATCCCAAATCGCCATCGTCTTCAACGTTATGCGCTTCGCGGGCCCTTGCGGACCTGACCCGACTGACGACCACCCATAGATCCAGCCCTCACCATGTCGACTGGACTAAGACAGCGCGCGAATTCCAATTCCATCAAAAGCAACTCGGTTCGGTCCACAGACGTCAAGCTCAAACCCCCGACGCCGGGCCAAGATGAGTTCGCATTCGAGCCCTGTGCAGCAACAGGCTCCTTCCTGCTCTATGCGCAACGCAACGTAATACTCGTCCTCCACCACGACACACTGGCGATAGAGCGCCGCTTTGATAGGCATCGGGAAGATGTATCGTGGATATCAGTCGACACAACAAGCGAAAGGGGAGCAGGCCGGTTAGTGGTCTCGTACGACGCCGGCTCAACTGCAATTGTGTGGGACTTGTTCACGGGCGACGAGGTGGCGAGATTTGCGTCGTATGAGCAGATTCGCGTCGCGACGTGGATGAGAAATGGAAACGTTGCTTTTGGTGAGTGACGAGTTCGGGCAGTCGCCATTGCCTGTTCGGGTGCTAACATGTGCATAGGGAACGCGCAGGGCAACATCATCCTGTTCGAGCCTTCCACATCCGAACACCTCTCCGCCAGAACCATCTTCGACCCCATCACCGCACTAGCACCAGCTTCAGACTGCAGAACCTTTGCGATTGGGTGCGTACATGAGGTATCCAGTGAATTGGGCATCAATGCTAACACCTGCAGGTATCTCAATGGCTCAATCCTCATCGCCACCCTGCAGCCATCCTTCACCATCCTGCACACTCTCACCACCCCAAGAAACCCTTCTCCTATCGCGGGTCTCGCCTGGCATGGCTCTTCATCAAAGCAAAAGTCCGAGATGTTGGCGGCCCAAACATCAGACGGTGACCTCCGAGTATGGAGTGTTCCCAAGGCCCAACACGGCAGTGACGCCCCATGTGTAATCCGTGTGCTCAACCAGAAGGAACAGAGAGAGCCCGGACCTTGCTGGTTTGCCTGGTCAAAGAACGGCAGGATCATCCAGTACACCGAAGGGTATGTATCTTGGCATGCGCTGTCAATTCGTCCACGCTAACACGTGATATATAGTCAAACCTGCGCATGGGATGTCCGCACCAAGAGAGTGTCGTACGAAACTGTGCCAACAACCGATGGCATCGCTGCGATCTGCAACTACGGCCCCACTGCCACCCTCTTCACCATTGGACGCAACTCAAGCATCCAACAATACGACATCAACCCCAGCAATGGACCTGCCACCATGGTAGCTAACGTTCAGCATGCGCCTGCCAACACGCCTCCATCTCCACCAAGCTCCCTAGACGAACAGCAAAAGCAGATGGAGACACCACTCACTGCTCTCCCATCGAAGTCGCTCCCACTAATGCTTGCCGACTCAGAAAGCAGTGCGGACGAAGGTGTCGCCATGTCACCGCTGCAGAAAATTGCCCAAGAGATGGACCAGCTAGAAGAGGAGCGCCGCGATCGTGTTGGTCCTCTCAGTCCTGTATCCAGCCGGGGCTCCCAGAGCTCTCGATCATCTGGCAGTGGCCGCGCTCCCCGTTACCGATACGACAGACCATCGCATGGCTCGGCATCGCAGAGGTCAACTAGATCGAAGAGCTCCAACGGCTCCGGTACCATTTTCTCATCCGGCACATCGTCCCTTGCTGGCACCTCAACACGTGAAAGCGTTTCCATTCGATCAATATCATCAGCTGCATCTTCATCCCGGTACGGCTCCTCAGCTCTCCGCAAAGAGGTTCTGCGAAGCCCGGAAGAATCCAAGAAGAACCAACACATGGATCTCTTCCCGTTCACCAAAATGAGGCTGAGTGATGTACCTTTCCGCCCCACGGACCTTGGGCCAGATCGCACTCCAGACGATCTTCGACTCAATATGCTCAAGGTCGTGTTTGGTTGGGACCAAGACATTGAGGATCTAGTACAGGACGAACTCGCACGCCATTCCCCCGGTTCAGCCGCTGCTGTCCTTCTTTCGAAATGGCTTGGTGACCTCGGCGCTGATCTCATGGCTTCTATGGTCGGTTCTGAGTCAATGACTTCGTCTGACTGGATGTTGCTGGCCTTGAGCAACATGGGTCAAGGCTCGCAAAAGAAGGTCGGTGAAGCCTTCGTTCAGCGTCTCCTGGAGAAGGGCGACATCCACCCCGCCGTGGCCATCTTCCTCGGACTGGGTGAATACAACGACGCCATCGAGGTCTACGTGTCTCGGAAATATTACATGGAGGCCATCCTGCTGACATGTTTGACATTCCCAACTGACTGGCAGAGGCAATCTTTTCTAGTCCGCAAATGGGGAGAACATGCAGTTCAACACGGCAGAGCGGAGCTAGCCGTGCGCTGTTTCTCTTGCATGGGTCTCGAAACTACAGAGCCCTGGTTCTCACCACGTGCGCAGGATGCCGTTTTCTCTGCGCAGAAGCAAGCGCTTCTTGGCTCACAAATGAGCCCCCCTCTGTCGCCTCCTAGTGGTAGTGTTGGCAGTAGCCGAGTCGCGGCCAGGATGGCCTCACTCAAGCTCGTCACGGACTTCACGCGCGGACCTCAACCCAGGCAGATCGTCCGAGAAGAGGACGAAAAGACACCCATGAACGCCGGTGTCACGCCTATCGCAGAATCAGCTATCAGCCCAGCTGTAGGCCATGGTGGTTGGCTTGGTCGTGCTGCACGTGATGCCTCCAGGGAGCCGTCATCGGCACGTACTGCCACACCAGGTTCATACAGCAGGAAGCGTTTCCCTTCGCGATCTGACGCTGGTCGCAAGACTACCAACAACGAAGTCCTTGCATCGTTGGCTATCCCAGATCGAGGCCAACGTAACGAATCTCATCCAAGAACTGCCATTGACAATATCGGCCGCGAAGTGGAGACCCTACCATTCTCGACGCGCCGAGCAACAAGCGGTTCCAAAGATTTCGTCCTTTCCGCAGCGACTTTCAACCCAGGGAAATCGAGCGATCACCTACCTTCCCCAGCAGCTGGAGTGTTCGATGTTCTCGAGAAGAAACGTGCCGAGTCTCGCGGTAGCTCACGCAGTCGGAACATTCAAGAGCTTCACCTTGACATGCCGGACGCTGTAGTTGAAACAGGTCCAGAGACAGGTTACAGCAACAGCAGACTCAGTCCACCTCTCACCGGCGCAAGCATCAAGAGCGCCAAGGCACGCAGCATTGATCAGTACATCAGCAGTCTGGAAGAAGCAAACCACTATTCTCAGAACCGCGCCAACTCCAGAAACGAGGAGAGGCCAGCTTCGCGCACCGCACGCACTCGTAGTCGCACTCGTGAGGAGTCGCAGAACCGCGGACGATCAGGTGTTCGCTACATTCGTCAAGGAAAGCGTTCCCCATCCTCACCTGTGCCAATGTCTCCTGAAGACGCAGGTATCTACTCTTCACAGAAGAAGGAAATGGGAACTAGCACGGAAGATTTCGATGATGAGAGGTTCTACAAGATGAGCATTGCTTCTCCGGCTGTCACAGAATCTGTTGCCAGCACCCGCACTGCACGCAGCCGGGCACGACAGGGAGTCAGCAAGACAAGATCCTCGTCCAAGGCAGCGACTCGCCGCACTGAGTCTCCTGAAGGTGCCGTACGGGCCCGAAGCAGAGGCGCTAGCCGCGCGTCAAGTCGTCGTCCAGTTGAGGGTCGCGGACGAAGCGCTCAGCGCGGAGAGCACTCCCCCGTCTCTCCTCAACCCATGCAGCGCGATGATGATGAAGGATTTGCTGGATATGAGCCCCCTCGCCAGCGACACCGCAGCAGTAGCCGCCGGCCTTCTGACAGTGCTATGAGCAGTCGTCGAGAGGCCTCCGAAGAGCGCCGCGCACCACGAGACCGATCTGTGAGCCGAAAGCCCACGCCATTCCTGAGGGAATCTAGCCGCACACGAGGCTACGGACGCGATGCTTCTCCTGATTCCCTGACTTCAGGACGTTCGGGCGCGTCGCGCATGCGCCCTGCCACGTTGTCAAGGAGGGCCCTGGCCGCTCGTGAGTTGGAAGAGCGCAGACTGTCTTTGGCTCGCCGGCCATCCGCTCCAGTCATTCCCCATCCTGGAGATCTCGCATTCCGACCAGTGTCCCACGAGCGGTCGAACACTGATGACATGCTAAACTCAATGTCGATGTATCGCGATCCAATTACGAGAAGCCAAACAGCGGATCCGGAGATGACCAAGAGAATCGGCGGCGCAGGACCAACATCGACGACATCTGTACCAATTGGTCTTCCAGCCAATCCTCGTGCCATGCGTCATCCTAGATACATGACTGCTGACCCAAATGATGAGGATGACATCCCAGCAGTGCCAAGTATCCCGGACAACATGCAATTTCAAGACTCGCACTCCGGAGAAACAGACGACATTGGGCCTCTACTGCCAGCAACCACTTTTGGTCAGCCTACTGCACCTCCAAGGTCCATGTCAGCGCCTCCGCAGGACATCCTTCCATCCAGCACCTACAACTCGCCTACCTTCCCGATGGGCAGACGCCCCTCTGTAGGTGGATCTCGCGGTCACTCTCGCCAGAACACGATGCCCGATGTCCTGCCTCAGACCAACTACAAGCGCCATAGCCCACCGCCCATCACTGCGAGCATCGCCGAGACAATCCATGAGAATCACAACCACAACCAAGTCATCATCATCGATCAGGAAGAAGACAGGGCCCCTCCTCTGCTATCTCAGCTCCAGCATCTAGCAACCCCACCGCCTCCGCCACCACCACCGCTAAACCTTGGCGGTCACAACGGCATCGGTATGATTAACATTGCTATCGATAGCAACAGTCCCGGCGAAAAGCCCATGGAAGTGTCACCTACCAACCCTTCCGCTACAGGCTCCCCACATGCACACCGTCGGGGACGCGGCAGTGTGAGCGAAAACCTGGGTATGACATTCAAGCGCGTAACTGAACGCATGCGTAGCACCAGCCGTGGGCCTCAGCGCGCCAAGTCCCCACCTATCACTATGACCCGCGCTGAGCGATCCCCCTACGAGAGCGTACCAGAGTTCTCCTTCCCCCGTGGACCAAACACGAGATCCCCTCCTGGCGACTCGGGCAACCACCACGACTCGAACTTCAACCAGGTTCCTCCTCCGCCTCCGCCGCCACCACCGATGCCCCAGCCCATGGAGCAAGTCATTCCTCCGGACAACGGTCAGCCTTTCTACAGGAACCCCAAGGAGCTCCGCGCCAACATGCCTCCCAACACCCTCCAAGCTGGTGTATACCAGGGCGGCGAAAACACACCCATGATCTAGGCTCTTAGGCCTTCATCACCCTTTTCCTCATATACCATGTACAACTGAGACGGCCTACTATAACGACAAACCTTTGCATCTTCAACACTCTCCCTGGCAACCCTTGACCGTTGATAACAACATCTACTTCTCCACCACCTCCTTTGGCATCTTTTACCATCATCAAGCGTGTCATTACCGCATTGCTCTATTTATCTTGTCTTTCTTGTTCTCGTAGTATCATTTAGCGAGTTGGGTTGCAGTTCAGTTTATCTTGTTGTCCACACATGTTTTGTATCTTCAAGCCAAAGACCTGGATCTGGGAAAACTACCTTATCTTTTCCCACTAACGCTTCGCGGCGGATTATGTCGATACCCTTTTTTTGTATGTAGTTAGCTTTGGCATTTTTGTGTTTTGTGTTTTGAACAAGGCGGGCGGGTATTAGCATTGCATTCGGAGGATGAGGATAAAGGGAGAGAGAATTCGCATTAGGCGGATTGACGGGTCTGTGGTTTATGGTACATGGGGAAAAGAGCTGGAAATCTTTCATCTTCAACGTTAATGTACATGCTTCATGATTGCGCTTTCTTGCTTACCTTGGCCTTGCTACGTCTGTCCTTTGCTGCTTTGCTCTGCTTTGCTCTGCTCTGCCCTGCTATCGTTCTCGCACCGTACTTTTGCCCAAAGCGACTCAACCCCACCACCATGTCCATACAACATCACTGTTGCCACGAAATTGCTCAGCCTCTGATTACCGCGCGCGTTGTTTCCTACTCAATATACCAAAGATAAGCGCCTCACGGCACCAAAAGCTCGCTATTTTTCCTTAACACACTCTTTTATCGTCAGGGTATGAGAGTAGGAATAATAAGGACATCTTTAGTCTATTTCAGTCTAATCTAACTCTATCCACTCTCTACATCTTGCACGGGATAAGTGTTGAAGGAAATACCAAGTGAATAGATACATGCATCTTGTTGATGTATCCACTACTTCGCTAACCTCCTGTCATGCTGACCCCCGACGTACATCCCATCGCCTCGTACTCATATCCATGTAGTAGATGGGGTATCGCATACATCCAAACCATATCGCCGTGCCTCTTGGTCAACTGATCCGTGGCACCAAACGTATGTCTCATCATGTGCATATCCGATATGCTGAGGTCTCCGATATCGATGATTGTAAGGCTATGCAAGATGAAGACCTAGCACAGAGATATGTCATCTCAATCTATGTTGTGTGGACTGCGGTATAGAAGGCGCCCGTATTCGTTAGGATGTCGTCGAAATGCTGATGTCTCGTCACTGTCACGTGGATATGCATGTTCCGTTCACGTAGCGGTGTTGGTATTGGCGACAGGTGCAGGAGCGGGAGCAACGGCAGCTGGGGCAGTCGAGGCAGCATCGCCAGCACCCGCAGCGGGAACAGGACCAGCATGTGCGCCGCCTCTAGCACCTCCACGACCACCACGTCCTCCACGAGGTGCAAAGTTGCCACGAGCGCCGCCACGAGCAGGCCCGGTCGGTGGACCGTTGAAGCGAGGAGCTCTGGCGACCTTTTCTTTCCGTTCAAGAACCTGAACAGCGCCTTGGGCGATCTTGATGGGGCTGGCGGCCATGGCTTTCTTGAGACCATCCGGCTCGGCAAAGTCGACATAGGCGAAGCCCTTACGCTTGTCAATCTCGACTTTGTCAATACCTCCAAAGGTCTTCATGACTTCCTCGATGAGGGGCTCGGTAATACCCTGGCTGGGATTGGCATGCTTGAGGAACGCTTGCTTGCTTGTGGGTGCGGGCACGGGTTGAGCTGGTGCTGCTTTAGGGGTATTGTTGTGCGCCTGGGCGGGTCCCGCATCGGCCTTTGCTGGAGTAGAATGCGACTGTGTAGGAGCGGGGCTGTTTCTGGCTGCGGCAGGCTCGGTGGGTGGAGCTCGTGAGGCAGCTGGACCTTTGGGAGCCGTCGGAGTATGAGCCTGAGGCTTCTTCAAAATTTGCGGCGCAGGAGTCTTCAGCGGCGTCTGGGGCTTTACATCGCTGGCGGTAGCCTTGTCGTTGGGCTTGTCACCCTGATTGGCCTTGAAAGCGCGGCGTTCTGCTCGAGTTGGGCGCTCCTTCCTGCTTGCTTGCGCATTCTTGTCCGGAGTCGAAGCTGCAGGTTGTGAAGCAGGCGACTCTTTGGCCTTTTCCTCGACTGCCTTGGTCTCCTTTGCTTGTGCATTGGACTCGGGCGCAGGCGTACCAACCTCGCGCTTCGTTCCCCGTCGACGAGTTGGGGCAGGTCCTACGCCGAGGTCACGCTGCAGCATCGACTTTGCGAGTGCGACGTTACCACGCTTGCGCTCCGGTGCTGGGCTGGCAGAGGCCTTGTCCGCCGAGGCTGAGGCAGATGATTTGGAGGATGACGCTTCCTTGTTAAGGATCTTGACAGCCTCCTTGGAGGCTTGCGCCTTGTCAGCCTTGCTTATGCGGCGGTTCTTATCTCCAGAGTTAAGGGCGTTCTCCTTGCCTGGCTTGGCGAGTATCTTCTTCTCACCATCATCCTTGCCCTCTCCACGACCTCGATTGGCCTTTGCGCTCGGCTTCTCCCTGTTAGCCTTCTTTTCCCGGAGCGCTTCGATCAGAGGAGTGGTCTTGACCTTCTCCTTCTGACCTTCATTCTCGGCGGCGGGGGGCTTGGTGATGGGGTTGGTGAGGCTCTCGAGGAAGTCCTTGAATTCCTGATCCTGATCGATGGTGCCCTGGCGGTTATCGTTCCTGCGGCGGCCACCAGGCATCTTCGGGTAGGGAGCGTATTCGAGCGTAGGCGGACCGACGAGGGCGGGGTCCTGCCATGACTTGGTGGCATCGTGGAAGGTGATTGCGCGCACGTGGTCACCGAGCGCCTTGACATGGTCCTGCTTGGTAACGTGGACGTATGCGCGCGCTGGCTTGGAGGGTTTGGCGGCACTGAGGGGGTCAATAGGCCGTCTCCAAAAGACAAGTAGGTGAGGTTTACTCAGTAGAAATCTTGCCCTTTCTGTAATTCATCCAATCGATCTTGCCAGCACCAAGCTTCCACTCGTCGCCTAAAGCCTCTATGAACTCGGTCTTGGTGAGGCCAGGAGGAAGTCGCCGACATATCAGCTTCAGGCGGGGTTGGGCTGCTTTGGGCCCACGAGGCGACTGGGCTGGGGCGTTCTTCTGGAGAAGTGTGACTGGCAGGACGCCGTTGGGGTTATTCGGGGGGGCCATGGGAGCGCGATGATGCTCGTTTGTGCCTTGAGTCGGTATGCTCGAATCGTTAGTTCTTCTCTATAGTCAGCTGTTAGTGATGGTTGTTTGTCATACACAAACATGATATATACCGTGGTTGTGGTCGTACTCAAGAGCCTGTGCCGGGTGAATTTATCGCGCGTGTCGCTGGGCAGAGGTAAAGTGGAGGAGGGAGCGCCGGTTCGTAGATGAGGACATTGGAGGGCCACTCGAGAAGGCAGTACCAGACACGGCGATTGTTTTGGTGAGAGTTGCGGCAATGACGCAGCGACAACGGGCGCGCCTTCACGAGACAGTGGGCGAGGGCAGGCGCAACGGCAAGCGCCGAGGGGCGGCAGCTGCCCCACCGGCGCCCGCGTCTCGACTACACCTCAACCACGCCGATATATCCTCAAGACGCCGAACCTCGCGCTGCCCACACCGCAGCCAATTGCCGCTGACTGCGCACACTTTCACTGCGACCCACGCTGACCCATGATACCCTATAGCCTATCCCTCAGCACCCCCATCGGCACACGACCCGCCTCCCTCCCGCCGCCATTGTCGCCTATCCCGACCTAAACGCACCGCATCGAGCTTTCCCTATTCATTCTGAGCTAGAGTACGACTCAAATATGGGCAAAGATAGCGACGTACCACAGCCAGGGCCCGCGCGCCTCGCAAAGGGCGCAGGGCCGGATGAATGGCTGGAGCAGGCGAAGCAATGCAAGTACCTGCCCGAGGCCGACATGAAGCGACTATGTGAGATTGTCAAGGAATGTCTGATGGAGGGTGAGTCTCAGCAATGCCGCATGAGTTATGCAAGAGAAAGAAAGCATGGCTATTGTGCGGCATGCTATCTATATCCATATATAAGACTAACATACATCTACCAGAATCCAACATCCAACCCGTACGAACACCCGTCACAGTATGCGGAGATATCCACGGTCAATTCTACGATCTGCTCGAGCTCTTCCGTGTCGCTGGCGGCATGCCCAACGACTCCCCTGCCGCGCCCCTCGCACCACCAGTCACATTACCAAGCACAATCAACCCCGCCGATCTCGAGCCTCCTACCAGCATAACAGACCCCAAGGTCAAGCGCAAGATGAAGAGGAGATTCCAGCGCGATCCCAACTACACTGGGCCAACAAGTCCTCCTGGCGGCGATGGCGATGAAGAGGGCGACGACGAAGAGGAGGAGGAACGCGGCCGAAGCAGGAGCGTTCACGACAGGCGGAGTCTTGGTTCGGCATCGGATGCAGACTCTACCAAGAACACAGTCGGTGGAAATGGCCAGCAGAACTTCATCTTCTTGGGTGACTTTGTCGACCGAGGATACTTCAGTCTGGAGACCTTTACCCTTCTCATGTGCTTGAAGGCGAAGTAGGTCAACTGGCACACAGAACTACATTAACGGTACTAATTGAAATAGATTCCCTGACCGCGTCACTCTCGTCCGCGGAAACCACGAGTCGAGACAAATCACCCAAGTCTACGGTTTCTACGAGGAATGTCAGACCAAATACGGCAACGCTTCGGTATGGAAGGCCTGCTGCCAAGTCTTCGATTTCCTTGCCCTAGCCGCTATCGTCGACGGAAAAGTTCTCTGCGTACACGGCGGTTTGAGTCCAGAGATCAGGACACTAGACCAGATCCGCGTTGTTGCGCGAGCCCAAGAGATCCCACACGAAGGAGCCTTCTGTGATCTCGTATGGAGCGACCCCGAAGATGTCGACACGTGGGCTGTCTCACCCCGAGGAGCCGGCTGGCTATTCGGTGACAAGGTGTCTTCCGAGGTATGCATTCATCCCCGCTCGTCCATTACCCCATCGCTAACTGTCGCAGTTCAACCACGTAAACGGCCTCCAACTCATCGCACGCGCCCATCAATTAGTCAACGAAGGCTACAAATACCACTTCAAAGACAAAGACGTTGTCACCGTTTGGTCCGCACCCAACTACTGCTACCGCTGCGGAAACGTCGCCTCCATCATGAACCTAGGCGAGGACCTCAAGCCCGAGTTCCAAATCTTCTCTGCGGTTCCAGATCATAAGCGCGCCGTCCCCGCGGGTCGTGGAGGTCGCGGAGAATACTTCTTGTAGAAGACGCGTATACCGATGTTGTGTCCATGGACCGGAGGAGAGTGATGTTGTCGGCTGCTGTGTATATGCAATCTTACGATACGATGAGAAGCGGAGAATTGAATACCCCTGGGAGATGAACGAACGAATGGCATGTATACAATCTTTGCCTTGACATGGCTTGTACGATATCGCGTTGATGAAATTTTGAGGTAGTACAATGGTACCAATACGTTTCGCATGCGTTATTTCTCCTCCGGGGCAGTCGGGTCATTATACAGCCTACCTGATACCACGGCCTGCTTTTGGTGGCTGCTTACGCGACACATCATGTGGACCTCGGGAGCTTTCACGTGCAATTGCTCGCCACTGCCGGGCCGAGCGCAGAGGTGGCCTGATGCATCTGAACATGTAAGACTCCCGCATTGAGTTTGGCTTGCGATGTAAAAACACTGATCAATCCATCCCGTTCAGTATGTAACGTGTAAATCCTAAAGGACTCATCTTTAGTCACGCAGGAGGTACTCAAAAGGTCAACGTTAACCCAACGGCTTACAGGTGCTCCGAAAATTCCATTTGACTGGGTCCTATATTCTTTGCAGGCCCTGATTGCGAAAGCATGGAGACCACTCAGGCTGTCGTTTGGAGCGGAAAAACCTAGTCAGTGAGGGGGTGGGTTTGTCCCTCAAGAAGGCGGCTCTCGTTCAGCCTTGTCATCAGCCCCCAATCTCTTATCGGTAGCCTTCCTGCATGTCCGTCTCGATAACTCTTGGCAAGCCTTTTTGTCAGAGAGCTGAAGAGAGGATGCGTTCTTTGGGCAATCATCTCCGCGAGCAGCCCTCCTTACCACTCGGTCTCGGCCCCCTTCTTCTTGACATTGCCGCCGCTAGTATTGGAGCGCTTTACATCTGCAGTCAAGTTTGATTCCTTACCAATAGACTAACTCAGCCTGGCTTCTTTGATACCGTGCCTAAAAATGGGCTTGAGACGCATGGCTACGGATTCAGTTTCGATGCGTTGCTCGGTTGCGGGGCTGTGCACCACAGGATAAGTAGTGCACCAGACCTTTTGTTGGAACGTAGCCTTGATGTCTTTCTTGACCAAATCCTTGTCATCTTTCGTGCTCAATTGCCTCACATGGCGGACCCGATCAGCATCGTTGGCCTCGCATTGACGGTCATACAGATTCTCCGTCCAGCAGTTCAACAGTTGAAGGATGCGTACTCCAACGGAGGCAGCATTCATCAGACTCTTGATGAACTCCGAGCCGACTCAGAGGCTGTTTGCGACCTGATCGACAACATACATCGCGTTCTCAGCACCCCGAGCTTCGTCGCTGCGGTGGAAGAAGTGCAAGGCGCGTCGCAGGTCAACTTGCTAGAATGTCTCCAACGAGCTCTTCAAAGCTGCGAGCGCGAGGCCCAAAGACTCAGCAATTTCATCTACGATCTCGATATCTCAGGGGCTACGGGCCGCCTAAGGCAGGGCGTGCTTCAGTTCAAGCTTGATAGACGCTCGGATGACCTCCAACACATCAAGCGCAACTTCCAGGATCATAAGAGCTCAATTCAGTTGGCGTTTACAGTTGTCTCAACGTATGTCGTCCACTTTTGAACAATGAAGGAAATGACTGACGAATTATCCCAGCTGCAAGCAAATGCAGGTTGCTGAACGTGATGCTCTCGATGCCGCAAGCCTGAAAGCTCAAATCAGCAGACTCGAGGTGGCCTTGGAGCAAATCGGAAAATTGCTAAACGAACGGCTAGCGGCGCCAGGTGACAAAGAGCAGACAGTGATGCTGGATGAAATGCGAGAGCTCCAGCATAGATCTGCAAAGGTCCGACGCCGAGCCACAATGCGACTCGACCAGATTACGTCTATACTCGAGGAGACGCAGAGCTCACGTCCTATGGTTGACAGGACCCGCCCTCCTGTACCACCGCGAAGGGCCTGGAAGGATCACCAAAAGCCGCCTGCAGGATTTCGCCCGCCAATTGACCAAATCCCAGCCTCGAAGGTACCATCAACTCCAACCACCCCAAGAGCGGAGAAACGCGTTGCAAGCATGCCGGCCACCCCGACCCCATCGACAATCCCGCGAGTAAACGCCTTGAGCCCGGACACGAACAAGTCAGCCTCACCAGTGCTACCTGCCACCCGTTTTTCAGACATGACTACAAATGGTCTACAGATAGATGCTGAAGACTTCGAGGAGAGAGTTCTGTCACTTTTATCGACCGCGTCCACTCAACGTATGGGTACCGAGAAGCCATACAACGACGAGACAATTCTGGCGCTCGGGGAACTACTCGCAATGCTTGGAAAGCATGACTGGAGTGTACGACCCAGACTATATCTCGTGCTCCGCATGATCAAGGAAGTGCGAGCGATGAACATGCTCATTGTCGAAGGGTTCAAGGACATTCACTTCCCTTTCACTGAAGTCGACCTTACTTCCAGTCTCAAATCTGCTGCTTCCAGGCAAAACTTTCTTCGGGAACAACGGTTTGTACTCAGCTCAAGATCAGTCGATCTGGTACAAGGAGGTCGTCATCATCACCTTGGTAAGCTACACTTCTGTACACCGTTCGCTGCTCAGGTGCTGACCTTCGCCAGACAAAGGTGCAGATTCTTATTTTGTCATTAAGGAGCAGCTTGGGAAAGGCGGCTTCAGCATTGTCCATCGTGTCGAAAGCAGAATTGATTTGATCGAATACGCTGTAAGGACTTGTGATGTGTTTTGCTAGAGGGTTGACTCATCAGCAACAGTTAAAACGCATCGATCGAAGGAGCGGCACATTTTCAAAGGACCGCAAGAAGCTGCTCTCATTCGAGAACGAGGTCCATAACCTCAAGCGACTGTCGCACCATCATCTGGTGAAGCTCCTAGGGTGAGTTTGGGCAAGCCGAAATACAGTGCGCCGCTAACGAGTAATGTGTCAGTTCATACACCGATCGAAGATACATTGGCATCATCATGGAACCAGTAGCTGATCTCGATCTGCAACAATATCTGGCCCGGGATGCGTGGACCACACAAGACTATGTCGTCCTTCGGGGCTTCGTGGGATGCTTGTGCTCCGCTCTGGTCTATCTCCACGACAACAAATGCCGCCATAAAGATCTCAAGCCGTCCAATATCCTGATCAAAGGCGAGCAAGTGTATATAGCGGACTTTGGACTCGCTTTAGACTGGACTGAAGCGCAACGAGAGACTACGATGGGCCAACCCGAAGCTTATACACCGGCATACATCGCACCCGAAGTGAGTTCAGCTACGCATGATGACCTGAATCCTTGTTGACACTATCTCAGGTTGGCATGCTGCAACCCCGTAATACCGCTTCAGATGTATGGTCCTTGGGATGCATTTATCTGGAGATCGCCGTGAGTTAAGAGTTGCTTATGTGTATGTTTCAACATCGCTGACATTTCTAGACTGTTCTTACCAAGAGACAACTGCGATCAAAGGCTGAATTCTTCCAAACCACAGGGACACTGTCAACAAATTATTGGCAGAATCCAGAAGCAATCCAGAGTTGGATAGCCGAGCTGTCGATGGGATCAACGACTGATCAGCCCTTGTTACAATGGACCAGTAACATGACCGCCAGTGTTCCTAAACTCAGACTCACAGCTCAAGATCTCCAAGCAATGATAACAAAGGAACAAGCCAGAGGAGTCCATTACAGCGGTCCATGTTGTGTAAGTGAGGGTTTGTCGGGGGACGGAAGTGACACAACATCTTGGGCAGGCTCGCAGTCAGAAGATGATATCTTCCAGACGGCCGTGCTGAGTGATGGCATGTCGGATGAACCTACCGTCATGAACAACACTACGACGACATCCATCGGCAGTGACGTGACGCTCCAGGCCCCTCCCCCAAGCATCGAAAAGATAGTATATACACCTCCCCATGTACCGGATTACCTCGGTCATCATTCCACGGGAGGTGTCGGTCAGTCGCACCCTATATGGCTCAACGTCGGGAACGATGCAAATGTACCATTCTGCGCCACACCTGCAGCTGTGACCGAGGATAGCTACCCAAGACCGACAAGGGCTAGTATGGAAAAGACCAACGATGTGGACAAAGCTCGCGCCGATATACCGGAGATGCAAGCAACGAAACCGAAACACATAGCCAGAGATCGCACAGGCAAACGTACCGATCATGAGCACGAAGCGGCTCACTTGCGGTTCGTGCATATACCAAAGGCCGCCGAACCCACGAACGAAGAAGACTCTTCTACTGTCATCAGTCTTGCGGAAGCGTTTGCAGCCGATGACGGCGCATTCGAATATCACTTGGCCCTTCTGAGGGAGAAGAATCCAAACTGGAGAGATGAAATCACCGGTCTAATCGCGGCAGAAGCGCTTGACAAATACGGGGCCAACGTTATGCTTGTCGCCAGCAACTTCCGCGATGACTCTCTCGCACGTGATGTGATTGAGCACGCCCTCTTTGTGGAGCCACAGATCATCCATCAACGCGATGTATTCAATCACACCGCATTGCATTATTCGGCGAACAGGAACAGAGCTGGTATCACGAAGTACCTGATCAAGAAAGGTGCCAATGCGACAATCACGAACTTTCGAGGCCAGACCGCTTTCCATGTTGCAATCCATCGACGACGCTTAGCGACTTACCAAATTTTGCTCCGCTACCTTGGCGCTGCCGATATCAATACCAAGGACGATTGTGGTGAAACTTCACTGCATCTGGCCTGCTACCATGACGCGCCTACTGAGTTCATCATGAGTATGTTGGCGGCTGGTGCTGACGCAAATGTCGAAGACCTGTCTGGCAACACACCACTGACGATCAGCGAAAAGATTGGCAACTTGGAGATAGCCGATTTACTACGAGAGTATGAATCGGACGAGCCCGAACTTTTTCCGCCACCGCCACCGTATCAGAGCACACTTTCTCTCGCTCGTCAACAGGAGCCCACTGGTTGCACGTGTGATCTCTGTCGTTTGTTCCAGGCAGTCCGCAAAGTCGACGATCTCGTCCCCGATCTGGCGGATTGCACGTGCACCTATCATTTGGTGCGCCTCTCACTCAAGACGTTGAGCGATGTGGACTACATCATGTCATGTCTGAGTTCGTGCATGTGTCGGTCTTGTGAAGGGGAGCGTGCCCTGAATGATGATCGAGAGCCGTGTATTGACTTTCCATCTTGCGACTGTGAAGATTGCGTCGCTGAAATCAGCCCACCGGGGCCGTTCACAAATCCTCCTTCGCTACCCCACGGCGATGATTTCGCTGGCATGCCGCTACCTCCGTATCCAGATCATAGCTATTACGACTACATCATCGATGAGTGGACCATTGAGGACGATACAGACCGATCACCACAAGATATCACCGCACAGGCCTTGGCCTGTCTTGCCCAAGCCGGATTCAAAGGAAAGAAGTCCTATCGGAATGAGCCGGAAAAGGCCCTTAAATGGGTCATCAGCAACAACGCCACTACACCTTATGTCTACAAAATTGTGGAAATTCTGCTAGACTGCGGAGCATCGGCCAATACGACAGACAAGAGTGGATGTACTGGCCTCCACATAGCTGCTCGAACACAAGACGTTCGTTTAGCCATGGTACTACTTCAACGTGGCGCATGGCTTGACGTGCCTCGTCAAGCGATGTTCGCAGCGAAAGCGGATTTCACCCCTCTCAGATACGCGCTCTGGTTCGGGAACGCGCTATCGCTTCGACAGCTCTTGTCAGTAGGCGCAAATATCAATGACCAGTCCGTATACGGTCGGAATACACTACTTCACGATGCAGTCACAAGCTTCGATCTCCTAGGCTGGCATATACCGATGCTGTTAGCGCATGGGGCCGACACAGAACTGGCGAATGAGGACGCAAACACACCGCTTCATCTCGCTATCTCGCTGAATCAGATTTTCGCTGTCATTGCACTCCTAGATGCGGGAGCCAATATCGAAGCCATCGGGAAAGCTGGCGCGAAACCGCTAGCTATGGCGCTTGAAGGCGGCAACTACGGCATCATCACTCTTCTCCTTGATCGCGGTGCAGACGTACACTCACGTGCTAACGGCATGACATGCGCGCTATTCTACGCAGTTCAAATGGGCTACGTCGATATAGTGAGCATACTCCTTGAAGACTACGAAGCGAAAGAGGACATGCATCGCACTGATCTCACAGGCCGCAGTATTTTACACGTGCTTGTGTATACACATGTCGATCACATGCTCCATATACTCGACAGATTGATCGAAGAAGGCGCAAACGTCAATGCAGAGGACTACTCTGGGTCGACGCCGCTACATGAAGCTGCGAAGCTGGGGAGTACTGTAATGGTCAGTGGGCTGCTGGAATATGGGGCTACGATGAATGTACAGGATCGTCAGGGCAAGACCCCGTTGGATCATGCGCAGGCGAAGAAGCATCGTGAAGTTGTGGAGTACTTGGGTGGGACATTGAAGAAGAAGGGTTGGTTTCGCAGGAGTTAGGACTTGCTTTCTATGCGCATTAATGACCTACTTCCGCATCGCAATGAGTTTTGTAGTTTAATACGATTTCAACTGTCTGATATCAAAGAGATCCTTACACCTAAGGATGGTAAGCTGAATACGGTTACTTGGAGGATCGTACGTATGGTGTGTATTGAACAGGCTCGACGCCACTCTTCAATCCGGCATATCACCAGCCACGCCTCTTTTCCCTAACGAAAGAACCGAGAAAAAAAAGCTCATTCAACAGAAACAAAACCGTGACCGAGAGACAAGTTATTGAGTGACGTGTGTTGGCGCGTGGGGTCGATCGTGTGACATGTGTTTGCTATGTAGAATATAACGACAAACATGATTGTCTGGCACTCACGAACCTACTCGCCCTTGGACTTGCCCAAGGGGGGTAAAGACTCATTTGTAGAGTTTGTCACACGGCTGATGACGGGACCAGCCCGTTGGGTGGGTGAAGCGGATCCGTGACTTGGGAATTCGGGTTATTATACAGCCCACCTACGCCCAACAAACCCTCTCTTACCATATCTAACCAGGCTATTACCTCCCTACATGCAAAATATACAATGGGCGCATCAGCATCGAAAGCGCGCGCTATCAGCATGGACTTCCAAGTGTGGGAGGCTCTCTTACACACAGCTCAAACGCAAAAGCTCCGTCCCGTCAGTACCAATTTGACGTTCGACACGATATCGTACACCATGTGGTCCCAGAAACATTGGCGATTGAATTTCGAGAATGCACCGCCTCCAAAGGATGCGCAGTTACAGCCCTGCTTTCTCTTGAAGATCCCAGCGTCACAGCCTCTGGAATACGCGCAGATCGTACAGCAACTAGAAGAAGTCCAGGCCAAAGACGATGTGACCAGCTCAAGCTTTCTCCAACATGTTGTGGTCGCATCTCACGGCCGCTCGAGTCTGGAACTGGAATTCGAGGTCGCAGCCGCGCTGAACGCTCGAGGGCTGCAGAATCTCACGCTTGCGACCTTGCAGAGTGGCTGTGACATTGAGACCGGTCCTCACCTGCTGCATGGTAGTGACCTCTGGAAGGTGGCTAGACTGTACGATGATACCAATGGGGCTTTTATGACTGCTATTCGTCCAGGTGAAGAAGACAAGTGAGATCTGCTCCGCATTCTAATGAATAATGTACTAACGTCGTACCAAACAGATATGAGAATTTGCGGCTGTGTAGCGACCGATATCAGACGCTGAGCGTTGCCATACCGTCACGAGCGAATGCTCTCGGTCTGACTGAGCAAGGATTGGACTTGCGACTGAGCGGCATGAGATTCGCAGTAAAAGACATGTACTCCGTCGCTGGCTTAAAAACTTCACTCTGCAGCCGACCGTACTATGCGGTCTCGAAACGAGCGGAAGTGACCGCTCCATGCATCACGAGATTGTTGAGCGAAGGTTGTACTCTGGTCGGGATGCTGAAGTTGAGTTCCTTCATTGGACGTGAAGAGCCAACTGAAGCCATAGACTACCAAGCACCGTTCAACCCCCGCGGAGACGGTTATCAATCACCAACTGGCAGTAGCAGCGGGAGTGCAGCGGGCCTTGCGTCTTACGCGTGGTTGGACTTCACCCTTGGATCTGACAGTAAGTCAAAGTCTCAGTTGGAGATTCGATTCTAAAGCATTGTAGCTACGGGAAGCGGGCGTCGCCCGGCATTTGTGAATGGCTTGTTCGCACTGCGCCTTTCTACAGGGCGTCTGTCACTCGAAGGAATGGTGTCTACTTTCAAGTAAGCTCATACCATTGCGTGATTAATGCAATGGGTTCACTGATTGTCAGTCGCTTCGACACGCAATGTATCTTCGCTCGCGATATCGACAAGCTGGATACCATACTCCAAGTATGGCTCGAGAAATGCGACATCGCAAAATCCAAGGCTAATGTGAGTTCAATCCGGGCGGTTTGCAATAATATCTTCGGCTGTTTCTGATCACGATTAGCTGCCGAAAAGACTTCTGTATCCAGTGAACTTCTTCCCCGTCAACAACGAAGTAAAGATGCAGCACGTGAAGAGCTTCGTCCAGGATTTCAGCGACTATTTGCAAGCGCCAATCACGGAGATTGACTTATCACTGGAATGGGAAAGGTCGCACCCAAAAACCGCGGATGGTGATTCACTAGATGGCTACTTGAGCGAGGTCTGGCTTCATTGAATCATCGCGATAGCGATGCTGACGTGCCCTAGGTCTCCACTAGAACCTTTTTGTATGACTTCTATCACAGCTTCGACAAGTTCCGTGAAACGTACAGGCGCGAGTTCCAGAAGGAACCTTACGCAAATGAATACACACAGTGGAGATGGTGCGAGCCGTCGTCTCGGATACTGACGTGATCTAACTTCGCGCCAGGGATTTCGCCAAGTCAATAACGAGAGAAGAGAACGAGGATGCTGTAACCCGCCTCGACACATACAGAGACTGGCTACTCTCTGAAGTGTTCCAGGCGGACAGATACGACACATTCATGGTGCTGCCAGTCTCAGAGGTCGCACCAAACTACAGAGATCGGAAGACAGAGCCGCCCAGTAAACAGAAGGCGTTCGATGCGCTGTATATCTCACCCACTATCGAGGCTCCCGAAATTGTCGTTCCAAGTAGGTCGTACGCTTGTAGTAGAAGAGATGGGGCTGACGAGCTCGTTTAGTCGCAGAATTCCCGTACGCATCTCGGGTGAGCGGGCGCGAGGAGAAGCTTCCAATTGCAATATCGGTAGTAGGATGTCCGGGTGAGTCTTCTTTCTTTGGATACGACTGGTGAAAGTAAGGTTGGCTAATGCTGTTGTAGGTACCGACCTGGCACTCGTTGGTCTTGTGAGGGATTTTCTGAAAGCTTCCAAGAGATCTATGCGCGTTTCCATCGGATCGTCGATGTTCGATAGTAGTAGCCCCTAGAAGCCTGCAAGACTGAAGTGCTGAAAAAGGCTCTATGAAAGAGAAATGCTTAAGATCGTATGTGCAAAACACAGGAAGAATAAAGCGCGCTTTTGACTCAGACTGCGGTCTAGGTAGTCCTGATTCGGGATGGCCATTGAGATTGTACGTCGGTATACGGTATGATTGAGATACCTAGGTAGCTTTGATGATGTGAAAGACATCCTGGCTCGGACGCCCAATTGAAAGTGGGGGAGCTGCCTGCATCTCCGACCCAATCACAACAGCCCAGACCGCGACGGCTAACCTGAGCCGCTACTTTCCTGCTCCGGTGATAAGCCCCTCCTACATCTTGTTCAACATCAATCGCATCCTTCATCTTTGGTATTGCGCCCTATGACCAAATTCATCGTCGCATTTCGACCATACATAGCGCCTGCTCGTACTATGTATTACTGCAACTTTCAACCCACGAGTATACAATTAGCAGACCAAAGACTCCTGCTTCAGTTTGCAAGCGCAATAAGCGTATCATGTCATGGCGCTCACGAGGGTATAGGCTGCAGTCGATTGCGCCTCTGGCGTCCAGACTATCTATTGAGCTGCGATTTGAGAGGTTGTAGTATTGCTAGAGTGTTTCGTGGCTGAATCCAGCCTCTCCAACTAAAGACTTCAGCCGCACCCGAACTTAGCTAGCATACGGAAACCTTCATGGAGGGATATGCTTATAGCCCGTCATTGCTCACCCACTTCATTCTCCACGCCTTACTAGAAGACTCATCCTTTCATTACACGCCTACTCAGAGATCACTCTTTAGAAGTGTGCCATAAATGGGCTGGCGACATGGCGGAAACTACCACTCCTACAGCGAACAGTCCAGTACCCGCGACAATATCCATCTATGGCCTGACCGAGCTCACTCAAGGCGACGCGGTTCGAGAATTTGACATTGTTTTTGTACATGGCCTACAAGGTCACCCGGAGAGCACGTGGACGTTCTCCGAGGGTACTAATAACCAAGCATCTACCAAACCATCTTCCAAGGGCTCCTTTTTCCGACGGTCCGCAAAAGCAGCTGCAACGGAGCCCGCAGCTGATTTGCCCGGAACTCCTCCACCGTCAAGCACCTTTTGGCCGCGAGACTTCTTGCTCGAGGATTTCCCCAAAGCGCGCGTTTTCACCTATGGCTATGATTCCTCCGTTAGCCACTTTTTCTCTGGCCCAGCTAACCGCGACAACATCCTCGACCGTGGACGAGACCTGCTCGAACGGCTTGCTCCTCAGCGTGAGAAAGTGCGAGGTCGCCGCATCATTTTCATTGCGCACTCTCTTGGTGGTTTAGTCGTCAAATCGGTAAGTCTTCTCTGGGTCTCATCATCACCTAATAGTGTTCGGTCAATTGACATTTATCCAAAATAGGCCTTGAGGCTATCTGCCGAAGCTGAGGATGAAGATGAAGACCTGAAAGACATACTAGCATCAACGGCGGGCGTCTTGTTCTTCGGTACCCCTCATCGCGGGAGTCTTTGGGTCAGCACGGGCAAGATCATCTCCCGTTTTGCCAAAGCGATCGGCTTCTCGACGAGTAACATCAACCTCGATTTGCTCACGCCGAATGACGCAATGCTGCAAATACTAAGAGATGACTTCAGAAAAAAGCTGGACAAACAGAAAATGCTCTATGTTACGTCTTACCAGGAATCATTAGGGTACAAAGGCTTCAACGGCTTCGATGAAAAGGTATGAAACCCGGCAAAGAACTTCTAGTCAAGCCTGAATACCTGACGCTACCCCCATTATAGATTGTAGACCCGGGCTCTTCAGAAATTGGACACGCAAAAGAACGGCGCCTGCCCATTACCGCCAATCACATGAACATGTGCAAGTTCAGTAGGACGGGTCCGACTCGGGTTGATTATGAGCAAGTGGTGAGACCCCAGATAAGCAAGCATATGAACAGAGTGTACGCAGCACTGCGGGAAAGTACGTGATTCTCTGGCGGGAGGCTCAAGCCTTCGACTTTGGGCACGCTGTCTAATAGATTTACGGTAGGAAATGAGTCTTTGTTCAAACACTTTTCCGATGCCTTGACGTTAAAAACCAACCAGATTGACGAAGCCCATGATCGCACGCTCTCATGGCTCCTACAAGCGGACCTGCAAGGACCCGGCCTAATGAATTGGCTTGCCGTTGAAGAAGGCATGTTTTGGATCCAGGGTGTGCCAGGCTCCGGGAAGTCTACCGTGATGAAGTACCTATGCGAGTCGGGCGACATCGCCAGAACCCTAGAGACATTCGATTGGTCTCATGCAGCATTCTTCTTGACGCGCGAAATTGAGCAAGAGAACAGATCCTGGAAAGCAGTCGTCGGCGCAATCGTGTACAAACTCTTATGTTTCCACCCCGCCCTTCATTCCATCATCGAACCGTTGGTCGCTTCCCATGGCCAACAAAGTTCCTTCTCTCTAGAAGAGCTTGAGAGGATTCTGCTTCTATGCAAGTCGCAGAAAATAGTCAAGTTTCGCATGTGTCTTTTCATAGACGCCTTGGACGAGAGTGACAACGATGAGAAGAATTGGGAATATATGGCCGACTTCTTGGAGTTCCTGGTATCAGGTGAGGCCGACCAAGGATTTGGTACCTTCAAGGTATGCGCCACCAGCCGTCCGGAGAGCGCGTTCGATGTACGACTGAAGGGCCGACCTGGCTTGCGGGTGCAGGATTGGACCAAAGGGGACATATACTATTATGTCCACAGCCGATTGGAATCCCACCGGCGCGCACGAGACATGGCTGAAGATTTGGAATTCTGCGATCAGCTGCAGGAGATCTGCAGGTTCATTGTTGATCAGGCAATGGGCGTGTTTCTTTGGGTTCGCCTGGTCGTCGACAGCGTGCATGTCAGCCTATCACGAAGCGAATACTTGGGAAACGTACGAGCGCGACTATTGAATATGGATCAGACAAACACACAAATGGCTGAACTCTACTTGTCCACACTCGACAACATACCGGTAGAGACTCGCGGAGAGACGGACGCCATCTTCAGAACGCTCCTGGCGGCGGACAAACCGGTGAGTGTAATGGATATCGGTGTCCTTCTCGAGGTGATTCCATATCAAGCCTTTACCGAAGACGGTTATGCAATTGAGCCCCGTCCGATATTGGATATGAGTAGAAGTGGCCCTAGATTGGAGCAGCGCATAAGAGACGCAACGGGAGGATTGGTGCAGGTCGTTATGCCAGAAGGATACAAGGAAGCCCTGGAAACGTGGGAGGCAATCAGGAGATCGATTGTTGCCAAACCTTCGACCGAGCCCGGAGAAGATGATTATGCACACGAAAAGGCCAGGATCGCCTCAAGAGATGAATTGCTCGCAGGAATAGTGTCAGGTGTGCATGACGAGACTGTCAGCTTGACCAATCCTGATGCTTGCATCGATGCGTTTCATTGGTGTGTGCAGAACTCAATGCTCATGCCAGACGCCACGGTCTGGACTGTTCAGTTCCTCCATCAGACAGTGAGGGAATTCCTGACGACATCTGACACAGATCTGATTTCGAGGATGAACGATAAGTTTCCCCAATCCCAGGAGGGATTCATGGTAGCTGGCGCTATGTACCATATCTCAATCGCACTCGCCTATATTCAGCTGAGCGACGCCCTGCGAGAGGAGTCTAGATGGACCCTGGAACCAGCAGAGATCATGATGAGGTACGCCCCCGAGCTGGACTCTTTGGAGGGAACGAATTCCTACGACCTTATCCACGTTCTTGATCGATGCTTATCAAAGTCGACCGAAGGGAAGGCTTACTGGCTGGGTCCACGCCTGAACCACCCTCCAGCCTGGAAAACTACGTTCCTGGCATTCGCAGTGAGCAACAACATGTGCGCTTTTGTCTCGGAAGCGCTGAGAAGACAACCTGATCTCATCAAAAAGCCCGGTCGACCGCTGCTACACTATGCAGGCTGGTCCCCGGGCAAGTATCCGAACCCTACCATGGCTGACATCCTTCTGTGCGCAGGAGCGAACCCAGGCTGGGTCTTTGACGAGTCGCCGCAGATATCCAAGACAGCGTTAGAAAGCCTTTTCTTCGGACACGTTCAAGAAAATGGGGCTTTACACTTCGAATACATGTGGACGCTCGCGCATTTCTTTGACGACTCAGGTTTCGATTCCCGCGTTCCCTCCCCTTCTGGACCCGATCTTATTGTCCACGCAATGTCCGAGCACCCCGAAAAATGGACCGAATGGACCACCATCTTTCACTACATTGCCGCAATGCCCGTACCACTCGCGGACAAGATAGAGTTCTTTAAGAAATTGAGGACACTGGTCGACAACTCCAACGTTCGGACTTACGACAATTGTATGAACGTCCGCGACTCAAACAAGCGGACCGTCTTCGAAGCTCTGCTCCAGAACGCAAGTCCAGAGGATGTGACGCCAGAGATGGCCGGTCGCATGCTGCGGGGCCTGAAAGCCAAGATCACAATGGAGATGGTGCGTGTCAATTTCGAGTCGTCGAAAGACAAGGATGAGACGCCAATCGCGTGCCATATGCGCGCGGTGACTCCTGTCTTTTTCAGGGAAGAGTTCAGAAAGGATCGATACTACACTAGTGGAGCTAAGAGCCTCATTTCTAGTCTCAATCCCCTTCACTTGGCTATTGCCGGCAGTACGTGGCTACCGCTACGTATATACTTCCGCATCGTTGTACTGTGGCCAGCACTGTCCCAGATCTTAATATGCGTGCTCACGTCACCGGTAGGATTGCAAATATGCAAGTATCTGCTCCTTGGAATTTGCTGCTTGCTGGTTTGTGGAGCTGTAGCTGTGGTGTTGTGGTTTGGCTTGTACGTGTACTTCGAAATGAGGAAATCAGAAGCTTTTGGAGCTTATGCTGTAGCGGCGGCGAAGGCGA
This sequence comes from Alternaria infectoria, assembly GCF_024043175.1. Taxonomy (NCBI): domain Eukaryota; kingdom Fungi; phylum Ascomycota; class Dothideomycetes; order Pleosporales; family Pleosporaceae; genus Alternaria; species Alternaria infectoria. The sequence continues at coordinate 98,867 of NW_026250700.1, forward strand.
AAAAGAAGTAAATATAACTAGAGGTCTATATTACAGCACCTAGCTTCGTAGAACACAGGTATACCTCTGGCTTACAACGCTGGGAGATACCATGCGTGCGCACTTCGATGATTCGTCAGATAATCTACCAAAGTTTACATGCATTTCACTATAAGTATCAAGTAGTTCTTAGAAACATGCTTCGTTGAAGCTTGAAGCGTGATGTACTACCTAGGCAAAGAAATGATGACCCTCCTTGTAGGAAAGTGGTCTTCAATGCAGAAGCATTCATGCCGCAAGAAGACGTGTTGCAAGCAATAGCGATATTTTAGCGCGTTTCTAGATAAAGAGACACCTTCGCGAGACAGATTCGCAGTCTAGGGTTTGAAGCAACGGCTTGAGCGACGACGAACTCAAGGAGCAAACCTAAACCCTTTCATCCTCGGCACAATCGTCATATCCCGGATATCGTCATGGCGGAACGCCAAAGCCAGAAAGCGCTCGATGCCCATACCCCAGCCCGTTGTTAGTATCGGTTTGTGCTCTCGAAGCTCAGTGTACCAAGCATAGCCCTCCAGATCAACTTCATGCTTCTCGAGCGCAGCCCGCACTTGTTCATTGGTTGTGTGACGTTCACCAAGACCGAGAACCCCTCTCCGTTTCCAAGTAAAAGGTCTGCGCAACGCGCTTTTGCGCATGTCTTGTCCACGAACGCTTGATAGAAGGGTACGCTCAAGTGATCCATCTCAGTAAGCCAAACACCAGGTCACACCTCCCAGCTGAGCGAAGTAGCACCACCCGCCGATTTGAGTAGCAACTAGTTTTCATCTTTCCTCCACGAACTGAAGTATCTCCCTAGCTACTTCTCCAGGCGTACTATCAGTCGTGTCAAGGCTCAGCCCGTCACAGCCATCAAAGCGGAAGATGTCGCATCTCTCTCTAAAATCCCTCAGACGATCAGGATCAGTGAGCTTCTTCGTACCACCGTCAACGCGTCCAGCAGCAGCAACTCGCCTGATGTTTTCCTCGACGTCGCAAACAATGTAGACAGGCTTGAACGGACGTCCAGCCTGTCTCGCTGCTTCCCGATACTCTTCCGCAACCTTTTGCCCTAGTACGTTGTCGGACTGGTAATCTTCATAACAACAATAACAACAATCAGCAAAGTGTTGATGGCGAGGGGTACATAGGATTCTTACCGGTGAAAACCACAACCTGCGCTAACGTAGCAGGGTTACTCACATGTTCTCTGAAGATGTGTTGCCGATACCGATGGCGTTCTTTTTGGTAATCGGGGTGACTTCGTGCGTACTTTGCTTCCACGGGGTCGATCAGCTTGTGGTTGTCCAGGAGGATCATGTCGGTATGTAGGGTCTTCATGACGGAGGCGATGGTAAGCTTTCCGCAGCCTGGAAAGCCGTTGATCCAGACGACGGGTGCTATGTTGGTCGTGTTCATGATGTTGGCGGTCGCAAAGGCGTAACGGGTCACACGGATGGGGAAATTGTTACTCGGTGTGTCATCAAGGTCCTGTTGTGATTTAGAACGAATCTGCGATCCGAGGGGCGCGTAGAGATATAGGCGCCCAGTTCGACGAAACGAGTCACTGTTTGCGGCCCATGGTTGTGCACACCACGGGGAGGTACGCGACGTCATTGGTCAGCAGATAACACTTTGAACCACGGTTTCGTGACACCCAAACGGAGGAAAGCTAGCATCTTAATTCCCGACCCCACGGCTATGCTACCTCACTTTAACGTATCAACCAACTCCCTATAAATCTTCTTCAAATCCCTCACATCGCCCTCCAACTCCTCGACCCTCTCCGTCTTCTCGCCCAACATCTCCAAAGCCGTCATCTCCCTATTCTCCATCTCGCCCAACCTCTTTTCCAGATCCCCAACCTTCTCCCCCTGTTTCCTCGTCTCATCAACCTCACGCATGAGCTTAACAACTTCTTCGCGGGCTTCGTCGCGCTGAGCAGTCAGACGGGCGAGTTCCTCTTTGTGAGTCGCTTTTTCTGATTCTAGACGCCGGACTGCGGCGCTCATGCGCTCGACGAGTTGGACGGAGGGGCCGGCGCCGGCGGTGGAGACGCTGATCATGTCGTTTATGGTGCGGTGGGGGGAGGATGTGTTTTCAAAGGGGTCGTTGTCGTGGTCGATGGTGTGGATAGAGGGTGTTTCCAGGCCACCGTTGAGATTTGACATGCTTGATGGAATGGAGTCCTGTCGTTGAGGGGTACCGAGTTCGGGGGTGCGCACTTTGGTTGCGTTGCTGGATTTGTTGTGGCGGGAGGAAGAGGGGCGGCGCGAGGCTTCGTCGAACATGCGGTCCATGGGGGACATCATGGGCATGTCCATGCCGCTGGATATGGAGCGTGGGTTGGGTCGCCGGCTGTATATGCCTAATGGGTCGGGTGAATGCCGGCGTTGTGCTATCGAAGGTGAGTCTGTTCGTAGATGATGTGAATCACCTAGCAGAGACGGCGTCTGTATCTCCACCTTCCACTTGTTCTTCTCCTCCTCTAGCCGTTGTTGAAGCTCGACTTCCCACACCTTCTTTTCTCGTTCAAGTTCGGCTCGCGCATCTTGTGCTGCCGTCTCTGCTTGTGTGAGCCTAGCTTGGAGCTTCTGAGCTGCGGTACGCTGTTCTGTCAAGTCATGTTCGAACGTCCTAGCTCGCTCGTTGATGCTCTCCAGCTCGTCTTCCAGTCGACGTGCTTTCGAGTTGACTTCTCTTGCTTTTCGTCGGACGTCAGACTCGCGCTTTGCCGTTTCATCGCGGTCTTTCTCAAGAGCTGCCATACGAGACGTCAAAGTGGTCTCGATACCTTGCCAGTTCTCGGAAGCCAGCGAGTACTGGGTCTGCAGCGTCTCAATCTGCCGCAGAAGCTTGGCTTGCGAGTCGCCAGTCGCGGATGATGACGCCTCTTCTGTGCGGCTGCGGAGCAGTTCGAGCTTAGATTCCAGGTTCTATGTTTCGGTCAGTGTCCGTCTGGTTTTCGAACAGGCCATCAAAACTTACAGCAATCTCGCCGCGCAATTCAAGCTCGGCGACCTTTGCTTTCTCTTGCTGGCTCTTCGCTTCGTCCCTGGCCGCCTGAAGCTCCCTCTTCGCGCGATCTTCGGCAAGCTTCTTCTCTATCCGGACGTTCTCGATGTCTTCCTTGAGCGACGCAGTGGCCCTCTTCTCCGCTTCCAGCGCTCCAGATTGGGCTCTCTTCTCAGCGTCTTCTGCTCGTGAAAGCGCGTCATTGAGTTGCTTCCGTAGCTCAGATATGGTAAGTCCAGCCTCCTCGCGCTCTGCTCTGATGGTCTCGATGTCCTTCTCAATCCTACCCACAATCTTCAGCTTTTCTTGCGCAGACTTTTCCGCCGCCTCTGCACGCCGTGTCCTTTCCGACTGCTCAGTGATGCTCTTTTCCGCCTTTGTCAGCCGCTGTTTGAGAGTCGCAATCTCCTTGTCCTGCTCCATTGTCTTCGCGCGCATTTTCTTGATAGTGGTCAGATGCTTCATCTCCGTCTTTGAGAGTTTCTGCCCCTCTTCCATGAGCGCAGCTATCTGTGCATCCTTGTCCGCCAGCTTCTTATCCGCTGGGGTCGCTTCCGAGTCGGACTTGGCGGCCTTTGCAGAGGCAGCAAGTTGCTCAGAGAGGTATGTGAGCTTCGACTGTAAAGCATCGATTCGCTCTAGGTGAGAGTTGAGCTCCTCGCGATTGTCTTGCATTGTCTCCTCATATGTCTTCTGCAGCAATGATAGCTCAGCCTGCACTTCTTCGGGGTCTTTGGTCTCGGTAGACAGCGTTGGGGGGAGTACGTCGATTGAAGGTCGCGACGGGCCGCTGTCGAAGGACTGGCGGGGGGAGGACGTTTGCGGGGTAACGATGGAGGGTATCGACGGCATGGACATGGTGGGAACGGGCGTCGAGGTCGGCTGCTCGGCTACTAGAGGGGTAGGCGGTGGTGAAGTCGCTGGAGGTGAGACTATGGGCGCAGGTGCCTCTACGGCGGGTTGTGGAGGTTCCTCGACCTTGCTTTCATCTGGCTTGGGCGCCTCATCTTCCTTTACCGTCGTGGCTTCCTCTTTCACGCCTACCGCCTCAGTCGCTGGCTCGGGCGCTTTCGAGTCTATGCTTGCTCTTGGCGATGCGGTGGCTGCATTCACGGCTGGACTCGCGGGTCTCGACCCAAGGTCCGACGAGGTTCTTGCTTCAGAGCCCTTATTCACGGCCTTGGCTAGGCGGTCTTGTAGTCGAGAATTGGGTCGGCTTCGTGACGAGGTGCGCGAGATGCCTGTGTCATTAGCTCTCTGAAAGCTGGTAACTGCAAGTGTCTCCAAGGCCACCCACCTGGTTCGACCGCAAGCTTCTTGTCCGTCGCTGCCTTTTCTGTCGTGTCTGGTTTGGCGCCTGCCTCTGTGCCCGCCGGCTTGGTGGTGGTGGTGCCATCTTCGGCCAGTATACCGTCGAGGCGTGACTCCAGGCCCGAGATGGCGCTGTTCCACCAGTTCTTCCCGCTCATCGTGCCTTTGCAGCTGTACGTGTCCTGGTGCGATGGGTCGTCTACGACGCTTCGCTAGCGTTCAGCGTGCACTCGTTCGGCGCTTGTGTCTGTTCATAGCTCAATTGCGCAGGAGGCCAGGCTGGTCTGTTGGCGGTCGTACGCGATCAGTAGGGTTCGCGGGGTGTCACAGCAATGACCATAGGGTGAATGTCGTAGGGCGAATGTTGTCGCAGCTAGATCAGCTCGTATCATCGGAAGGCGGCCCCAATCGCATGCGTGTCCTTTTGCTCCCAAGGTTCCTGCCGCGCAAGCCCTCGAGATGACGGGCGCGGTTGCAGCATGCCAGGCGCACGCCGATTGGCCGAGCAAATGTTCCGCAACTCCGCTCTCTGCCCTGACGCAATTCCCACCACCAAGACTTAATGCAGGGGACTTGGGTCCCGGCCATGACTTCCGCATGACGATCGGCGTATGGATATCTTCACTTTTCGATGTCGTCTACATGCCATATGCTTTTTTAGCATGCGTTCCCAGATGCAACATGCATCTCACGATGACTGCTATGATTGAACTAGCCTCTAGTGGCATCGCGCCTGCCGTCTCTGACGACAGCAGTATTCTTTCTTTAGTTCTGTTTGCTGTCTTCATATAGATCAGAGGTACCTTGATTCCTTCCACATATTCCAACACACACAATCAAACCAATCAATACCTTCAAGATGCCTCTCGCAGTAAGTTGTTCCCAGTCATCTCTCGTTTCCTTGCTATCTAAACTGTTTCTAAATGTCCATCATCCCATCGTTGCCAACCTGTACCGTCAATGTATGGATTTGACTCTTTGTAATTCATTCTCTTGACTTGGGTACCTTCCATGTATCATCCCAAATCTTGTTCAATGTTGGCTCTTATCTAGAACAACTCGTGTTCCCCAACATCCCGCCACATCTTCACACCGCTCAAGAGATGGTTCACAACTCGAGATGGACCACTCTATACGAACCCGACCATCAACCACCCATACTAACAACCCCCAGGCAGTCGGACAAATGCGCTCCCAGGCCTCCATGGCCGACAACCTCAAACAAGCCCAATCCCTCTGCCGCAAAGCCCACGAAGCAGGCGCCGCCGCCCTCTTCCTGCCCGAAGTACACCACCACCACTTCCCACCCAAAATCCATCACCCAAACTAACCCTCCCCAGGCAGCAGACTACCTAACCACCTCAGGCGGTCTCAAACTCTGCAAATCCGTCCAAGACTCCGAATTCGTCCAGGGCCTCTGCGCCTCCGCAGTCCAATACAGCCTCCCCATCTCCGTCGGCATCCACGAGCCCACAGACGACGGCAAGAAAGTAAAAAACACATTAATCTGGATCACCGCCTCGGGCGAAATAAAATACCGCTACCAAAAACTCCACCTCTTCGACATGGACGTAAAAGACGGTCCGCAAATGCAAGAATCCGCGGGTGTAGAACGCGGCATCCACCTCGGCGATCCCTTCGACTCGCCCATCGGTAAACTAGGCATGCAAATCTGCTTCGACCTGCGCTTCCCCGAACCCGGTCTCGCCCTACGTGCGCGCGGCGCAGAAGTCCTGTTATACCCCGCCGCCTTCACGACGCCGACTGGAAAAGCCGGACATTGGGAGATTCTCATCAGGGCGCGTGCGATTGAGACGCAGAGTTATATTATCGCTGCGGCGCAGGTGGGTGTGCATGATGAGGAGGGGAAAAGGAGGAGTTGGGGTCATAGTATGATTGTGGATCCGTGGGGGAAGATTGTGGCGGAGTTGGGGGGTGATGAGGGGGAGGGGGGGAGTTGGAAGGATGAAGGGGAGATTGCGTGTGCGGAGATTGATGTTGAGTTTGTGAGGAGTATGAGGAATGATTCGCCGTTGAAGAGGAGGACGGATGTTTATAATGAGTTGGTTTAGGGCGTTGGACGTTCGTCATACATATTGCATCATGAGGAGTAACCAAAAATCTAGAAGTTCGCTAGGAATGCCATTGTACAAGCCGTTCAAGTCCAGTCCGATCCAAAAGACGACTCGAACACCCTGTCCTACCGACCATCGACGTCCCCCACATCCTTTCCTTCCAATAACCTTGCCTTGCCCGCTAAACTCAAATACGCCAACTCATGCTCCGCACTCTCAAGCTGCCGCTCAACTCTCGGTCTAACATCACCCAATTCACACCCCATACACTCCGCCAACCTCTCCAACATCGTCGTAAACAGACTCCTGCCACTCCCCTCCTTCCTCTGCGGCCCCTGCGTCCTAGGCGGTTCAAACTCGCCCTTCGCTGTTCCCCAACAAGGCCAATCCCAATCATGCGTCCCATGATCATGGTAGAAGTTCAGTAAGGTGGTTTCTGCATTCGAGGTATCGTGGTGCAAAAGCGTGTCCGAGATGAACTCCGGACCGAGACACAGCGCCGCTTCTGCGAAACAGAATTCTAGTTCGCTGCGGAGTTCGACTTGGTTTGCGTCCATGAAGCGGCCGTAGGTGCGTTGGTTTATCCAGCCTGAGCCGTGGTAGCGGGCGGAGAGGGTGGCGTGGTGGAGGACGAGGTAGATTGCGGTTAGGGGGTCGTGGGGGAGGGATTTGATGTAGGTTAGGCGGTCTGCGTGGTTTTCTGAGGGGGAGGTTAGCTGAGGCTGTGCTGGAGAGGGGTTGGCGGGTGGACTGACCGATTGATGTCAGGCGGTATAATAGCAGTAGTCCGGCGTTTGCGAGGGGGATGTTGTGTTGTAGGACAGCGTTGAAGTTGTGCTCAGAGCAGAGGGCGTCCATAACGTCATCGACAATATCGTAGTTGTGAACGCAATCAGCCAACCAGTCGACGTTGAGGCGATCATCTCCACACTTGAAGTCAGTCTCGGCATGTCGGAGCTCTTTCTTCATAAAGCTGCCAGTAATTGACCGCTCGTAGTTCTTGAATATGGCACGAAGTCTAGGGTGTGCGCTCCGAATAGTGGTAATGAGCGAACCATCGTTGAAAGGCAGGTGCTGGATAGTCTTAAGGACCAGCTCTGGAGGGATCCGTGGGGATATGAGGAAATTTAAGTACGTCGATGGATCGGAGAAGGTAGCCATGCTGCTATACTATGGGTGTATGACGTGCTGAATAAGAGAGTGATTGTGTGGTGCTGTGTGCTGAGGAGAGGAGGTAAGAAACCTAGAGTTGATCGATGCGGTCGCGACTTATACTTCTGGGGTAGCTGCAGTCCAGACTGTACTTTCTGTATACGTCTTTGAGGGAGTAAACGGCGCGGATTCAGCCTCGGTATATCGTCCCCACGCCAGCTATATAGTCAAACCGTGAAGACCATGATGGGTGACGATTAGCACCATGATGGCGAATCATCCTTAGGATGAGCACGCGTCAGGAGCAAAGTAACGTCACCACGTGGAGTTGCGATTGCGCAGTCTGACAAGAGTTTGTCGCGTGCTTCACAGTTGAGTCGAAGCCTGATGCGATTGCCTGTTCGCATCCGTGCGTGTGCAGACGCTGGGACTCGAGGCATGGAATGTAGACTGATCGCTGCGGACAGGCGCTAGGTCAGGCCCCGCTGATGGTATGCCGATGGCAGCGTGGGGGCTAATGCAGGTGATGGATGCGATTGCGCAATAGGTCCGAAGTGCAGAACACGCGGGGCGTGAGGGGCTAGGAGAGGAAGGCATGTCGAGGTCGGGAGTAGTCATCACAAGCTCGTGCCACCCCACCGGCCAGCGATCCGCATGGCATAAAGCATGAGAGCAATTCGCAGATAGTAGCTCAATTGTGAATGTGTTCATAGATATGACAGCCGCAATGCGCCGTGACCCTGGGTATCGTATTGACTCCGTAAATGCAACATTACATGTCGTGAGATATATCGTCCCTACTGCAGTTCTATGCCTTCCCGCTCAGCTGCCTGCAGTATGAAGCTCCTAGTCTTCGCATCTGGCGCGAGATCGAGCGGTACATGGCCATCGGTGTCCTTCTTGTCGTGTTCCGCGCCCATGGTGAGCAGGAGTAGCGCTGCATCACCGTGCCCCTCGCTCATCGCATGGTGTAGCGCCGTCATACCATCCATGTCCGTCGCGTTCAGGGGGCTCTTTGCATCCAAAAGCGCCTTCATCATCGGCACGCTGCCCACCGCCGCTGCACGATGCAGTGGAAGCTGACCTCTCTTGTCTTTTATCCGTGCTGACGCTGGCGGCTTCTGTGCGAGCAATGTGCGTGCGATATCGAGGTTCACTTTCGATGCGCAGAAATGTAGGGCGGTCTGACCGTTGTTGTTCTTCGCGTTCACATCGGCGTCCTTGGAGAGCAGCAAGTCCACTATTGGCTCTGCGTCTTTCCGCGAGCATGCCATCATGAGTGGCGTCCAGCCTGAGCCGTCTGTGACATCGGCATCGAACGACTTGCTTTGTACGAGTGTTTGAACGATGGCGAGGTGGTTGTAGGACACGGCCCAGTGTATTGGGAGGCGATCGTCTGGGTCGCGGAGGTTTGCGAGCTTGGGGTTCGCGGCGAGGAGGGAGTCGACTCGGGATGCTGGGGATTGTTAGGCTTGATCTCGTAGCTGAGGGTGGGATACGCACTTTGACCTTCCCGACAGGCCTCGTGTATGGCGTACTTGGCCTTGTATTCCTCCATGGTGTTGCGGATGATGGCTAACGTTGACGCGTGTGTTAGGCAGTTCGCAGCTCGGCTCCCAAAAGTTAACCCCGCTATGGCCGAGGCGTCCACGGGCGGAGATCGCCGCGCCGTGACGTAATCATTTGGCTCGCTCTATGGCTTCGTCCTTTCGAAGCCATCTTGTCAACAAAACTCCTGACATTATATGACCCATTCACATTCTATAGCTATGTCTTAGTCCTATCGTATTTGCTACGACCAAGATGTCTGTTCTAATGCCACATTTCAGCATTGAATAGTAGGAAGACTAGCGTGTCCAAAATGCATCATCTCCGTCTCAAACGTCTCTCCAATCTATCGACATCGTACCAAACGTCCGCCCGTCATAGACCACTCGCTTCCATCTAAATAGTGTATGTGGCCCTTCACACGCTAGGCGGAGCCTTTGCTGAACCTCCAGGTAGTTTCGTTGTGTCCTCCGCCACTCAGAGGGGCGCCACTGACTTCGCCCCAGGACATTTCGAGGACTAACCAAGTGATCTGAAGACTTGAAAGGTAGACATGATCTAGTATCAGATGCTCCATGTTTTCGGCAAGACAGGCAATCATCGCGAGCTGTCCGTCGATCGTAGGCTCTCCTAGATACATCTGATCAAGCCATCGTGTGGCTCGACGTCTTGACGATGATGGAATAACTTCCCTGATGACTCGCTCGTACTCATCTATCTTACTCCGGAAGCGGGGGAGGAAGACAGCGTCGAAAGCCGATGTAAGCTCTTGCGCTCCGTTCCATGTGATAGTGAAGGAATGAATGTGCTTTGCGAGATCTTGACGATCAACAAGCGTCTCGAGTAACAACATCAAGTCCATACATTGCTTGGTCGAGAAAGTGAGCTCTCGGTAGAGCTGTGGTTCTGCAAGCGATCGATAGTACTTTGATGTCATGGAAAGACCAGACGCTTCCCTTCCGACCAGTTGCTGGATGATCTTTTCGTCTAGCTCGGTTGAGAGACGGTCCATAGTGGGCGAGTAAGGGAGAATGAGAGCGACTGATTTCTTGTGTTGATGATACTTCTCACCCGAGCGCACCTGATTGTATCGGTGCAGTATCGACTTCGTGAGTTGTGGATAGCTTGTTGGCGAAGAGTCGCGAGAATGAGCAAGATGTCGCGACTGCGCGCCGGAGATGTATGAGGATGAGCTGGAGATCTTTGAAGAGTTGGTCAAAGGTAGTTTGCGAGATGACCTGCGCGTTGCTAGTGGAAGGAGCGGAACTGGAAAGGGCGCACCTGTTGTGTGACTTTGGACAGGCACGGACCTTCCCACACGGGCTCGCCCTTATTGCTCAGTAACGCGACAACATAGCAGAGAGCAAGTACGCGAGCCAGCGTTAACGAACCACCACAGTAAGTCAAACACGCTGGTCGGGAAGTCGCGCTTCGACTGGTCCTCAAACTTTGGTCCCGATGACACGTCCATAGCATCTCAACCAAAGTTTACCCCAGTCATGTGCTGCTGCTGGTGCCTGGAAGCACGAAAATATATGAACTCTCGCCGTTTGCACTTACAGAGACACATATTTTTCATACATTCTACGCAACGACAACGCACGCTCTAGAGGCACAAACCGATCAGAGCTTCATCCGCCATCTCCGAACAGCCGCCTCTCGACCGCAATCTCTACCCAAAGATGTCGCTCTCGGATCTTTCCACTGAAATCGACGAGATGATCATACAATACCTCCCGCATCACGCCCTTCACAACTTGACGCTTACGAACAAGTACTATCGCAAGATCGCGGAGCCATATCTTTACAGGAACATCCAAGTACGCAGTCCAAACATCCTGTCCGTACCACGTCTTCTATTGACTCTAATCAGTCGCAGAGAGCTCTCGAAGCACATCCGGAGCTTCGCTTTCGATATTGCTAACGAGCAATGGGAAGCAGACCTTCATTATCTCAGTTATTACGATCCGAACAATACCATCGAGAAGGTCAGCAAAGACCTCTCCAAAAAGTCATCGGAGGTACAGCATGCTCTCAAAGAACTCGCATACCCATTGAAAGAGCCTCTGTTTGACGTGACGTGGTACTACAATGTTTCCAGAGAGATTTGGGCTGTAGATGCTTCGCTGGCTCTTATACTCTGTCTCGCAACCAACCTCGAACACCTTCGGCTGATGAACACGAGTTCTGCAATTATCGAAGCCGTCTGCCCCGCACGCTGGCAAAGGCTCACCAAAAGCCCGTCCTTGGGAGTCTGGCCCTTGAAAAGGTTGAAGAGCCTAGATGTAGTCGTTGGAGAGGTTGCGTCCGTTCCAATACTGGCACCTGTCCAGACCCTGAAGGTCAGCGGTGACCGGAATTCTTGCGATGATGGTTCCCACCATGACTTACAATGGTCATACAGAGGATCCAAAAGGATTGCATTTTTGCGTAATCTGGAACTACGGTATATCACTTTGCATCCGGATCAGCTCCATCGCATGTTAGCATTGCCGGAAATGCATGGTATACAGCACCTGAAGATGGGAAATATCCACTTCGTGGAAGGGGACATGTACGACTACCGCAGATTAAGCGACCTATTGCAGCACCTCCATCCATCACTCAAGACTCTCGAATGCACCAGAGAAGGAAAAGGAAAACAGTACCGGGTGTACCAACCATTCGGTAGATTCGCAGGTCTCAATCAATTGGAAGAACTCGTTCTCGGCTGCAACTACATACGATCAACCAGTGGCAACATCTACGATCCACCCGCGCATCTTCTTCACCCCACGAATTTCTTCCCGGAGAGTTTAAAGACCCTCAAAATTACGGGAGTGCCGCGTTGGTTGCTGCATGACCTAGAGGAGGCCTCCAAAGTGTCTCCCTCGCGCAACTATATCCTTACGACTGCCACATCTCTTGGTCTTTCGACCTTTGACCTGTTTCTTGACATGGAAATTTGGTCCCCCCGGAATTACAAGTACAGTATGAAGAAGTTCCTTGTTGAATTGGTGTCTGCATTGAACGAGGTTGGTACGTCAATGCAAGTCTATCGGCAAGAAGAAGGTTGCGAATCGATACTGCTGTGTGGCCCCGGCTTTGTAGCAGAGCATATCAACTGGGATTATTACTTGCGTAACACTGGAAACTTTGGAGGATCGCAAAGCGGTTTTTGTCGGCGCGATCTCAGGTACCGATAAATTGGCCAGTAAGGCAGTGAAATGAATTGGCCGAAGTTGAGCATACGATACACGAAGAATGGTGGGCTGTGGAGTTGACTCTTCACGTAGATAATAGGGATTGATGTATGCTACAAGTAGCTAGGAAGAAGCATAGAAACTCCGCTCGAAGTACAACAAGCTGTAGCATGAAGCTAGTTCAATATGTGTCTCGAAGTGCTATCATTCCATTACAATGCCGATGCTTATGAACTTTCTGAAACTATGTAGCGCTCAAAAGATTGTTGGTATTCCAAAACTTGACCTTCTAGAACTTGTGCAAGTAATCCCCCAAAAAGTTCTTGCCTAAATTCTCACCACATTCTGCTACACTACCGAAACCTAATTCCTTAGCGTAGTCGGCGGCGTGCCCTGCCATCTGGGTGTGGCAATTTTCAACAAAACGGTGCTGTACTAAGTCAACCACTTGTTGTCTTCATGCTAATGCATCATAGCTCAATTACCTGATAGGGCCTGTTGTCTGTGTTGTGAAACACGAGGAAACGCTTGGTCATATCGACGTTTTGTCCGTACTCGAATGACTCGTCGACCGTGACCGTGAGATCTTCTCCGTCTGTCTTCTTCGATTTGAACTCATCAACCTTGTCGGCCTGCACAAAGATGAGACCACTAGCGTCGTCTACTCGTCTCTGATCAGTCTGAGACCACCAAGCGAGTGAAGGGGCTTACGTACCACCGGACTTGACGGTGTAGTTGCAGACATAGTAGTCTTCACTGTGAGATCCTAGCCACTGGCTCCAGTTCAGGGTGATCTTCTCGCTCTTCTCACCACCCAGGAAATGGGCGGGGACATGGATGGTGTTACCCTTTTTGACGAGAGAACGCATGGCGATGAACTGTTGCTGTGTGTGCATTGAGTGCTGTGAGGGTGGATGATATTGAAGTGATGAGTTCCCGTGGGCTGCTGATGGGAAGATAAATGGACGAAGGGTGTCTTTATACTGCGCAAGTTCAGCTCTTGCGCTGTGATGAATGACGCCGCCTTGGGCATAGATTCATGCGACTATTCCTATCATGACACCCCGCTCGCAAAGGTGCCAACCAACAAGGCGTGTTGTGCACATGGCTTGCTCTGGATCATCAGCGTCAGCCAGCCCAAACTCGAAACAACTGTGGAGCACTCGTGAAGCTCTCTGGTTCCATGAGTCGTTGCGACAAACATGCAGCCAGCTGCGTCGTTTTCGCCTATATCCATATGAAAGAGTGATAGGGTGGGACTAAGTGCGCTGAATGCGCGTCGGCAGCTGAACGCAATGATTCTCGGTACTTCCTAATCGGCCAGACGCAGGTGACGGCGGCGGGACGGGCCAGCATCCTCACCATCTGACAGGTCCACATCTTGACTTCCAGACTCATACTTTCTACGCATCAACACACTTTCGCTTGCGCCCTTGCATACATTTACCGAACCTAAACTGCTTCGCCTTTGGCGCGGCCTTGCCCTCCACGTTTTCGGGCACCCCGCCTTCTCGGCCACCAAATGGACCCTGGAGGCTTTCCAGCCTCGAGCTGAGAACGCCACAATTTAGCATCGCGCAAACAACATACACGCTATGAGGTTCTCGTCGTACGTCTTATGCGCGAGGCCATGTGCGCACATCACAAAGGCGGCCGAGCTATTGCGAAAGCGATCGCATCTCGCTTTAGTCGTCTAGATGTAGAATCGCATCGTTTACTAGGATCTAGTTCTATTTACCTATAGTACTAAAAGACCTCTTTTATTAGCTTACTTATATAACTAAGTAGCTACTTATTTATTCTTAGCTATATAAAATATAAATTCTTATAAAATTTTTAAATACTAATTCTTTAAAATAGTAGAACTACTATACTTAGTAAGAAATACTTATTTCTTAAAATCTACTTTAGCTAACTTTATATAAAAAAATACTTATAATAAATATAATATTACTAAATATATTACTATTATATCTTATAAAGACTATAATAGTATCTTATATCTAATTTTATAGACTCTATTTAGTAAAAAGATATTAAAAAATACTTAGCTTTTGTTCTAGAACTACTAAGAGATTTTAAAATTTTAATATATTTAGATATATTACTATTAGCACTAAGGCTTTTATATAGACTAATAATATATTACTTTTAAAACTTTACTAAGAAGAGAAACTTTTTAATACCTTACTATATTTAATTTATTATTAGCTATTAATATAATATAACTTAAAACGCTAAGTAGCTAATAAAGATAACTACTTTATTATAGCTTAGTTCTTAAAAGTAACTATAATAGTAAAATACTAATATAGCTACTATCTATTTAATAGTATTATTATACTAAAGATAGGCTTTAAATACTTTATCTCTTTTAGTTTATTTATTACTACTTTAGCTAAGAATTTTAATAAATACTTTATACTAGTATATAATAGCTACTTTTATCTTTATAAGTAAAGCTATTTATAGCTTAAGCTTATATATAAAGTTATAAGTATAAATAGTATAAATAATTAATAAATTACTCTAGGTAAAAAAAGTAATACTAGTAATATAATAACTATTCTATTACTTTCTTTAAAGTAAGTATAGCTTATAAAAGAACTTTTATATATTACTAGTAAGTTACTTAAAAGCTTAGCTATAATAAAGAACTATAAAAAGTCTTAGTTTACGTATTAGAAGCTTTTATAGTAGTAGTATAATAATTTTAATAGTATTAATAGTAGTAATAGTTTTAGTAGTTTTAAAATATAATATAAGATAAGTAAGATAGGCTTTAAGAGCTCTAATAATAGCTTTTATAATAGCTTTAATAATAGTTTATATAATAATTACTAACATAGCCTAACTAAGAGCTTTTTTTTTAGTAGTAGTTTTAAAGTAGTTTATAAAAGCTTTAATAAGTAATATAGTATAAGAATATAATTAATATAAGTATAGAAATAGAAAGGTAATATAACTAGTAATAAGATTAGCTTTAGATAGACTTACTAACGCTAGAAAAACTTATAAAAGAAGTATTAGTAATATAGTTAAGAGCTTATTTAGTGTATATATTAGTATAGCTTTTAGTATTAGATTTAAGCTACTATTTATATTTTTAATAAGTTTTTAAATCTCTAATTTTACTATAAGCTATAAAATAAAAATAAAGGTAGAGAATAGAGAGTATATATATAGAAGTATAATTTTATAAGCTAAGATTTTAGTATTTTATTACTTTATAATTTATAGCTTAGTTAGTTATAAGCTATTAATATATAATTATATTATAATTCTCTTTACTATAGTATAAGTAGATATTAGTATTTATAAAATAGTTACTTTACTACTCTAAATTTTAAAAGCTTTAACTACGCTAAAAGTAGTAGTACTAAAAACTTAAGTTTTAGTCTATTTAACGTCTATACTTTTAAACGTAGAATTTTAACTTTTTTAAAAATATATTTTTTTATATACTAGTAATAAACCTTACTTTTTTTAGACTAGTTTATACTATAAGATTAGTTTACTAATAAATAAAGACTATAAATACTTTATTACTTATACTAATAACTACTACTTTTTTTAGTACTTTTATACTTTTATAAAATAGTATTATATATAATAATATTATAATACTACTTTATAATTTTTTATTAAAGCTAGTTTTATTTAACTTAAAAAAATAAAATTTATTTATTAGAGCTTTTATATAAAGATTTAAAAATTTAAATAAAATATTAGAAAGATAGAAAAGTTATAAGAAAATTAGAGAGGCTTAAGATAGACTTGTAGCTAGATTCTAGCATCCGCTTTTGCCTAAGATGTTTGTTAACTTCTTTAGTTATTGTGGCTTTTACGTAGCTGCCGCATGCCCTTGTTCGTCGACCGGAAATCACCGAGCTGGAGGATAGCCTCGAAGTTGGCGCAGCCTGAGTGAGAAGGTGCATATGTTTGGGGAGTAAGAGAACATCTGCATCCTCGGCTAGGCATGCACAGGTGAGCAGCGCGTGAAAATCGAGCTAACCGAAAACGCGACATTGCGAGAACGCGACTTCTTGGCTGCAGAGTAAGCGCGTCTGACTCATACTGCTGCCTGATTTTCCCTCCTGACTTTTAAGGTCAACAATCCCAGTCTTAGGCGCAATACGTTTCTCGTCTTGTCTTCCAGTCATGGACGAGTTTCCGAACGAGCTGCTACTCCAAATCTTCAGTCTCCTGCACACGCCGATAACATGCTTCTCTTCACCGCCTGTACCCGCTCCTTCGCGAGACCTCCTGGCGCTGTGTCGCGTCTGCCGAAGCTTCAGAGATGTCGCGAGATCGCTCATCTACGAATCCATTGAGCGGGCAGGCGACATGAACAACGAGGCCTTTCGTCAGCTACCACGTACTCTTCTCGAAAACGTGGAACTGTGTGGGTACATCAAGAATCTGAGACTGAAGATGGAGGACGGTTTCGAGGTAGGTGATTTTTGGGCGGGGCATAGCCTGCGACCCGAGAACGAGCTCGATGACGAAGAGAACGAGGAACGTGCGACTTACGATGCAAAATGCATTCGCTATCAGAGACGGCATCAGAAGATGCTGGATGGCGATGGAAGTGACGTTGACAAAGGGGTGAGCGACGTACCAGAATACACGCCAGAAGGCTACGAGTGGCTCGGCGAACTCATCCCGGCTATGAATAGCAGTCAGGCACATGCCTCTGACCACGACCTTCTTGAGCGCGCTATCTTGGGAGAAGATGTACTACTTACCCCGTGTATTCTTGCTGCATGCAATCTGGAACGGCTTTGGCTCCGCCTCCCAAAATCACAACTGGACGAGGGCAGCTCAAGTTTCGTGCTCAACAGCATTGTCCATAGTGCCAACGAGGGTGGATTCGAAAGGCTCAAAGTCCTTCATCTTGATGCATACCAAAGCGGTATCGAGTGGCCGGTCCGTAATGCGCTACCTTTGTTTCGTCTTCCAAGCTTGACCGATCTAACCATCGGCAATTGTGGTGAGACTGATCTCGGACGCCCGTGGGCTGTTGGACCAGATACTGACGACTCCGCATTCATGGGAGAGCCTTGGGTGTGGCCTGATCGCACGTCGTCCATTACCAAGCTATCGTTACTGTCCCCGCACTTCAGCGGTTCCATAGTCGCGAAGATGCTCCTTGCTTGCAAGGAGCTCACCGAATTCGAAGTGGTATCACCATATGGAAGGCCACCCTGCGACGACACTTTTTATGAAGACGTCGGCGTGGCCCTGTTAGCACACGTAGAGACTCTCGTCAGCTTGTCACTTGGAGATCAGTTGGCACTAGTTGGGCGCACGCTCTTTCAGAACCCAGGCAAATTCCGCATGGGCAGGCTCCTGAGCTCGCTAACCTTCCTGCGAGCAAATCCGTACATCCTTCTCGGCTACGATCACCCACGTCCGTGGTCTATGGCAATATCACCGATGCTCAAAGATGCTATTCCCGACTCACTTGAGCACCTATGGCTTGATGAGCCCTGCAGAGCATGGTCGTTACATACGTGGCCATACTTTGAAGGTTTGTTTGAAGCCATTCGAAGCGGGCAATTCCCTCATTTGAAGAGTGTACATGTCCATTGGTATCAACCGTTCTCCGGTTATGGGTGCACTATCATCAACCACGTCAGATCCCTGATACGCCTTCGTGAGGCCGCGTTGTGGCGTGCAGGTCCCATCGAGTTTACAGTCACTGTGCGAATAGCCTACAGCACGTCTGGTAAGTGACAACTAATCATGTTCTGATACCCAATCTGGAATGCTAAGCCAGTATAGAGTTTGCAGATCTTGGATTTGAAGATTTCATAAAGTATAACAACATACGATATTCGCCACCACAACCATCACCGCTGGTTTACTGCAGAAGATCAGATGTGGATCACCCAGATGGTCGGCGATATTGCGTTGAAGCTGGTACATGCGAAGTACCTCGCAAAGCCCCAGAGGAGATGCAAGATGATATGGATCACGGCTATTGGAGACGTCTGCCCCCACCTAATTATTGGGATTAAGATGTAAACTTGTTCACGGGATAGACTTGGGCATTGCTTTTTTGGACGTGCTGGAGCAAAAATGCGGGCATAATGCAGTTGAGTAACATGGTATATCATAGCAATGCAGGTGTATCTCCTAATTACGTTTTTTCACAGTAGGCAGCTATTTATATAGACTTGGGTATATTACAGTCATTCATGCACATCTAGTCTCTACATCCCGACAACGACGGACACAAGACCAACAACAACCAACAGCCCCCAAGAAACGCTCATTCCCATCGCACCGCTCTCAATCTCAGGCGTGCCGACTTCTTTTACGTCATCGATCTTGCACACGGTTTTGCATCCCTTCTCCGCTCTCTTCCTTCCAAACAAACTGGTTATATCTCTCTTGTTCTCCTGGCTTTTTCCTTCATATGGTCCACTGGTATTGAACGTCATCTCGATCCACTGAATGTGGAATTCAGCACTATCGCCCACATCCATCTCGCCACTCCACTCTCCACCATCACCCCACATGTTCAGGACCAGAAAGCTCTGCTCGCGGGGGACGGAGTACGTGTTTGCGGCGACCTGCTTCTGGTTTAAGTACCAGTAGCTGTTCTTCGGCAGCCAGTCGATGCGGTGGGTTTGCCATTCGTCCCAGCGGGGGAGATCGGTGGGGCCAACGGACGCAGCAGCGACCTCGTTGCCGTCCTCCCCTACGGAAGGCTGGTTCGTGTAGCGAATCTGATCTTTGGGATCGTCGGTCAGAATCTCGATGTCAGACTCGTTGTCGTCGTCGAAGAAGGTGAAGAACCCTGCCACCGCACCCTTGGCACCTTGAACACGACCGTACATGCGCATCGAAACGTGCATGAGGTTTTTCTGCTGGTTCTCAATTTCTCCAGCCGTCTGGTAGTCATCTAGACGCGATGTTCGCAGTGCGAGGTATGATGTGGAGTCTTCTTCACCGAGGAAGATGTTCGCGAAGGAGTTGTTCATCGGTACGGGGAAGTCTTCGGTGGCGGGTTTGGTCCAGTTCTGGATGCCCCAATCGTAGTTCCACGCATCGCTGTTGAACAGATCTGGCTGCCATGTGTTCGCCATGCCCGCGATCTGACTATCGTTGAGGAGCGGCGGTGATTCGCTCATTGCGCCTGGGAGGTTTCGGAAGTCGTAGAAGCGGTAGTACTGGAAGTACTCTGGCGTTTGCGAGTCTTTGCCGGACTGGACGACATAGCAGTCGCAGTCTGGGTTGTTATCCTTGGGTGCCTCGTTCATGGAGCTGGTGTACGGGTTGGCGGCGAGGGCAGACTGGGCGAGTAGTGCCGTAAGAGGCAGGAGCAAGGCTCCTAGCGGCGGAAGGTATGACATGTCGTTCAGTATGCCTCGATTTTCGTATCGTAGATGTAGTGACAGTATCCGAATAATTAAACAAGGATATGGTTATGTAAAGGGATCACGGTTGATCGACGGCTAGTAAACGTGAAGAGAATAGCGAACGAGTGTCACCTAGCCATCAGCAACGAACAAGAAGAAAGAAACGTGAAAGCGCTCAACAATGCTGCAACAAAACTCGACGATGTAAAGAAGACGATACCTAAAAACCAAGAGGGTCAGCGCAAACGCGGGCTTCGCAAGCTCATATACTAAAAACGTGCAGTAAAGCCGCTCGCTACTCCGCTTACACGGCACCACCAGTCAGGACAGTCTCGAACACCGCCCACAAGTCGTGCTTTTTCTCTCTAAACAGGCGCGAAGCTTGTCCAAGCTACCTTCGCTAAACTATGTCTAAGCCCAGAAAAACTGCGCGCTCGAACTGGAAGTCAAGGCACTAAGGCAGGCAAGCTGGGGCAGCAAAGAAAAAGAGGGATATACGAAACGAAACGCGCGACACATCACACCAACGCACGCCATTGTTGGCGGTGGTGGTGCTGCACTCAGCCACACTGCTTCTGGCCTTCTGGACCGTAACGGACAGGGGGTTAGGGGTCGTGTAATGTTTGCAGCGCATTCCTATAGGTGGCGCGGGGGGAAGGTTGTGATCCGCCCCTGGTTTAGGCTGCTTCGGGGGTCTCGCTAGCCGTGATCCGTGATGTGCCAGCGGGAGTTTCGACGTAGGCGCCAAGCTTGATGTGGCTTTACCGTCCGACTCTCCGGACGACCCGGAATCTTTTTCTGGTCTTGAGGGTGCTGTGAGAATCATGTGTACATAGGTAATTATTTATTGCATGTGACAAGGGATATGTTTGCAGAGGCTTGCCGTTCAAACGAGGGGTGAAGAGATTGTTGGCTTTGTAAAGTTGTAGCCCGTCATCACGAAACATGACAGGGTTTATGGGTCACCAGCCACATCCCCACATGGCCGGGCGCTAACCGATGCACCTAAGTCTCAAAATAGCCCCGATTCAATATTTCTGAGATGCGGCGCCAACGACGAATACGTCCTGCTGAGACGGCCATACGAGCACGTTTTCGCGTCGCTGTTTGTCACGATCTCGTATCCTTTTCGCTGGCGCGGGGTCTGGAGAATGCCCAGGTATGGAGAACTGATTATACGGATTGTTGAGGGGTAGGTACGACTGACATGGCCATGACGTTTTTGATGGGCGTCGTTGGTGTTGCTTCTCTGTCTTTCGCGCTCGAGCCTGTTGGTGTTGCTGAGCCGGCTACCTAGGTATAGTAACAACAACGATATTGCGATCAATATATTCGTCGGCCAGGCCCCTGAAAAATTCGCCGGCTTGTATAGACAAGCATTGCTTCGGTGTACGAATCGGGGCGCCACAACTTGGCAGCCCAACGACTCCTTTTGATCTATCACAAGTCACGCTCGAGTAGGTCGGTGATTCGGTGTCCCAGCATACATGAGGAGCACCATCGGGTTCGATATGGCAAGGGTCATGCCGAGTGTCTGGACAACAGGCCCTTCCATATACTCAACTCCTGCGCATCATATTCGACGCTGCGTTTTATCATGTTGGCTGACAAAAGCTGTTACAGCAATCCCTAGAGCTCATTCTCGTGGTTTTCACCCCACTCGATGTTAACATAGATGGTACGGCGCCTCGAGCATTAGATCCTACAGCCGATAGAACGTGTCCCTGCTATCTTCACTATCCGATCGAAGAGACCGGACGTCACGCAATGTTCACGAGCATACTCAATGCCGCGCAAGACTACCATGTTGTCGATTGTCCATTGAACAAGCTCTCAGTGAGCAATCGCGCTTGATCACCTGAACTTGATCATGTGATGAGGCCAAATAGCTCTTTCTCTTTGCTACACGACCCACAAACATGTCTTCCCTCACTTAAAGCATGAGCCTACGCCGCCCGCTCTTTCTTGTCTTCACACATATCTACATCAATCGTCACTTCACGATGCAATACAATATGAGGTTGTATAACGATTTACCACCAGAGCTGCACCACAACATCTATGAGCGATTGCCAAGGAAGAAGCTCCTTGAGATGTTGGGAATGTCCAGGCGTTACCGCGACATAGCGGAGAAGGTCCTCTACAAGGAGCTCGTCTTCGATCGAGATCATTATTCTCGGATTGGACGCCTTTTCCTCACCGTCGTCGGCCGACCAAAGCTAGCAAAATTGATCAGAAGCCTCACGATCACGTACGAACCTGACCATCGCGTGGACAGCCTTGCCAATGATGCCTATTACAAACGCTTCTGGAACAACATCACCACTGTGAGAGACACGATCGAAAACCTTAGCAAGGAAATGGACAATGAGTTTATGCTGCGCTGGTTCGGTAGCGTCTACGCTGGTTCAGGCTTGTACGATGGCGCGCAAGCTGTGATCATTTGTCTAGCGACGAACTTAGAGCACTTAGAACTCGAACCGTGGTCAATTACAACAAGAGTTCTAAATCACGAATGGGGACTGAGCGACAACAACTCGACAACCCGTCCATTCTGCAACTTGAAGAATCTCAATGCACGCGGAAGGCTATACGGCACAGTACCTGTCTTCCCGTGGATGGAATCTTTGAGTATAGAACCCGAACTATGGTCAGTCAGGCACGGCAGCCTACCTATCCACTTGCCATACCGGAGCACTAGTTCGACCCTACGGGTCTTGGAGATGAGCAAAGTTGATGTTAGTCCAGCCGCCTTCGAACAGCTGCTTTCTTTACCAGAACTCAGTAATGTCAAAGAGCTGAAGATCAGCAAAGTGTTTGTTGGCTACGAGAGTTCATGGCCCAAGGACTACGATCTCCGACGCATTATCCAAGTTATTGAAGGTCATCTACCCAACCTAGAGGTTCTACACTGGTTTCAGCACGACTGGGAGAAAGAAAATACTTCCACGAGAACTTTCGGCAGCTTCAAGGGTCTTTCCAAACTGCGAGAACTGAAGATAGACGCCCAACTACTGGCAACTCATGATCATATCTACGATCCAGATGCAGAGGTGTTGGCTCTTACCCGCCCTGCTGAGTACCTACCCGACAGTCTTGAAGCTCTACACGTCTTGTGTTTGACCGCACATGATGAACGAATCGACTTGGCTCTTCAGCTAGCACGTACATTGAACCTTCGGAGTCTTGAGCTGTCGCTTAACTTGGAGGACTGGTATACTTATTGGCGTCGTGTCGCCGATGAAGGCGCTCACGAGTTACGCAAGAGCAGGAGAAAGTTCTTCCGCGACACTGTGGCGGATATGACTGCATCAGGCATAAAATTGCGTATCTGGCGACAGGAGGGCATGTGCCCAGAGAAGATTCTCTTTGCTCCAGGATATCAGCGGCCATGGCCCATATGGGTCGACGCTGAGAAAAGGTGCTGGAGTTACCGAGTTCTCGCTGCATGGGGGGCGAAGCAGTATAAGAGCCATCTTTCGAAGTCATATATCAGCTATCACGATGATGATGATGATGAATGGCAAGACTATGGGGGCGATAGCAGTAACCAGGGAGATAGCGATGTTGACGAGAGCGGGAAGATTGCAGGCCAGGGTGGAGAGAAGAAGGACGATGACGACAAGAAGAGCGATGACGACAGGAAGGGCGATGTCGGAAAGCAGGGCGATGACAAGGAACTGAGCGACAACAGGGTTGAAGGTAAGGTAGCAGAAAAGAGCAGTGATGGAGATCAAGGACGTTCATAGTCTGGCGCGGCTAGGAAACGAGAAATTCGTCATCAAAAGACCGTCACATAGAATAAACTCCTCACAGCTCCAAGTTCATCTTCATCATCATGCATTCTTTCTTTACATGTTATACATATCATACTACAACAAACCACGCATCATCACAACAGGATATATCCAGAACAGAAAGAAAAAACCTCAACCATGCATCCCAATCCCCTACTCATAACCTAAAACCAACACTTTCCATACCCCTTATCGCACCCAAGCCCACACGCCCAAGGATCAATCGAGCACCTCCCACTCTGCTTGCAGCAGCAACCCATCTCAACACCAAACAGCGTCTTGTAGCCCGCGCACGTCTGGCCACCATTGTGCTCACCGCACTTTCCGTTGGAGGAGACGGGCAGCTTGGTGGGTGTGGGTGTGGCGGTGGTGGAGCAGGAAGTCGAGCTGGGGCGAACGATGGCGGTGGAGAAGGAGGAGGAGGGGAGGATGGGGGTGGGTGTCATGGTGGAGGTGGCGTAGGGGGTGGAAGCTGCGCTGCTGGGGAGGGTGGCGGAGCTGGAGGCGGGGGAGGAGGAAGAGGCGGAAGAAGCGGCCGGGCTGCTTGATGGGACGGCCTCGGAGTTTCCGGGGGTGGAGCTGGGGTAAACGGAGGAAACTTCTGAGATGGCGGAGCTGGTGGGGTAGCTGTCCTTG
Source organism: Alternaria infectoria (assembly GCF_024043175.1). Classification (NCBI taxonomy): domain Eukaryota; kingdom Fungi; phylum Ascomycota; class Dothideomycetes; order Pleosporales; family Pleosporaceae; genus Alternaria; species Alternaria infectoria. The sequence goes on from NW_026250700.1 coordinate 122,971, forward strand.
GAGGCGGAAGCAGACTCAGCAACGGAAGTGGAGGAAGCAGAGGCAGCGACGGAGGTGGAGTCGTGCTCCTCGGGCTTCTCAGATACAGGGGTTGAAGCCGATGCGGAAATGTACTCTGAGGCAGAAACGGATGCAGAGACGTACTCAGAGACCGAGGCAGAAGCCGATGTGGAAACGTGCTCAGAGACCGAGGCAGAAGCCGAAGCGGAAACGGACTCAGAGACGGACGCAGAAGCCGAAGCAGAGACTGAAGCGACAACGGAAGAAACCGTCTCAGACGTAGGAATAGCCGCGGAGGAGGAAGCAGAGTCAAACTTCTCGCTGGCGCTGGAAACAGCAATGGAAGAAGAAGCAGGCGAAGAAGAGGTCGAAGGGCAGTTGCCGTAGACGGGGTTGCAACCAGCACCGCAGTGGTCCTCAGAGGTACCGCAGTATCCCCAAGCAGAGCAGCACTCAGACTTTACGCCCTCGAGAGTGCTGAAACCGACGCAGGTGTATCCCTTGGTTCCACCGCATGAGCCATCGCGAGATTTCTCACCGGAGGTGGTGGGAGTAGCAGAGGCTGCGGAGGAGACCTGGCTGACGCTCGAGCTAGCATCGACGGTGGTGCTGGAAGCAGTGGAAGAGACAGCGTCCTTGCTGGCGCTGACATCGGCAGAGGAAGAGGGGGCAGGGCTGGTGCTGGCAGCAACGGAAGAAGCGGCGCTGCTAACGGCCTGAATACCGCACTTTCCGAAGCCAGCCTGGCATCCGGCGTCGCAGTAGATATCAGTGTTTCCACAGTATCCGTACTGGGAGCAGCACTCGCTCAGACCAGCGGGACCGTTGAAACCAATGCAAGTCATGCCACCGTTTGCCGCACCGCAAGATCCGTCGGTAGTGCTGGAGCCGGTAGGGGTAGGGACAGGGCCAGTGACGCTAGCAGAGACGGTAGCAGAGGCAGAGGGAGAAGCACTGGGCTGGGCACCGCACTTTCCGAAACCAGCTTGGCAGCCAGTCTGGCAGTGGTCGGCGGTGTTGCCACAGTAGCCGTATTGAGAGCAGCACTCGCCGAGGAGACCGTCGACGCCAACCCAGCCAACGCAGGATTGAGAGCCACCAGCAGCACCGCACATACCGTCCTTGGAGGTGGGGCCGGTAGGAGTGGGGACAGCGGAGGAAGAAGTACGGGTAGATGAGGTGCTAGGAGGAGCGGGAGTAGAGTCGCGGTACCAGTTCTCCTCGGGGTCCTGCATGCACTCACCCATGGTGACGGCCCTGAGACCTTGAGCGTAGAGGTAGTCGAGCATGTATACGGTGAGGTTCTCGGCGGTCAACTGGTGGATGTCGTGGCCAATAGCAAGCCTGTCGCCGTCGAAGTATCCTTCGTTACGGGTATCAATGCCCTTCTTGAAGTTGTCCTTGGCGACCTGAATCTTCTCGGGGGTCAATTGGTTGTAGTCATCGGTATCGAGGTCGAAGTAAGATACGACGTAACCGAGATCGGCCATGACTTCCTGGCAGCTTCCAGTGCAAGAAGAATACGGAGGGCGCATGTAGGTGGGATATTTGCCGATGATGTTGCGAATAGCCATCTCGTTCTTGACCATTTGGTCGTAAGCCTCCTCCTTGGTGATAGCACTGAGGTCCTGGTGGGACCATGTGTGAGAGGCGACCTGGTGGCCGTTGTCGTACATCTTCTTGATGACACCCGCCCAGTTCTCATCAATGGCGCCCTTGCCGATGTTGTTACCGGTGATGAAGAAGGTGGCGTGAGCTCCTCGTGCCTCGAACAGCTTCATAACGCCCTCGGTGTAGATGTATGGACCATCGTCGTATGTGATTGCCACGGTTCCAGGGTTGTTGCAGACGTAGATGCCTTCACCGCCGTAGGGGATGCTTCCAAGCTGGGGGCGGGGGTCGTTACGGGTGCTTGCTCCAGCAGGAGTCTTGTTGGCATCTGTCATACTATCAGTAACATGTTCATCGTGCAGAGTGTAGAATTCATCATACCGCATGCAGGACCGAAATTGAACAAGCAGTCGGGCGCTTGGCAGTGTTCCTGGGTAGTACCGCAGTATCCCTGTTCTACTGTAAGTACACGCTCAATACACGAAGTGTCTCATCCCATATACGTACGGCGCTTGAGCAGCACTCGCTGTCCGCACACTTTTGGTTGCCGCCATCCGGTCCGCAACGTCCGTCAGTGGACTGTCGGGGACGAATGACGGGTCCTGCCTCAGCAGCATGACCGCCTGAGTAACCAGCAAGAGGGTTGCTGGCCCTCAATTGCCTGGGCAAACCGACGATCCTTGGCATACCCTCCGTGCCATGAGCGGCGACGAGCGGTGCTACCAAAGAGGCAGCAGCGACTTGAGAGAAACGCATCTTGGCGAATTAATGTTTACAGCACTAGTATAATAGTTGTAATCGACTTTGGTTGTAAGAGCGGAAGCGAGTGTGGTTGACAGTAAAGTCAATTAAAATTAGTCGATATGAAAAAACGAGTGACGGTCGCTATGCGTGCAAAGACGAGCAAGACGAGTGAAGAGCGTAGGGAGAAGAAGCCCGATGTACTTATATCACACAATGCCATAGACGCACCTCCAAGGGCGACTCGTGGCGGCGTAGCTGCGAGGAGTGGAGCCCACTAACTGGAAGAAGTCAGCACACTATTATCAGCAGCCAAGAGCGCGGCCCTGGGAAACCTTCGTGGGATACGAAGAGGATGTGGAGACGGCATGGTACTGAGACAACTGCGAAGGCGCCTAGTATAAGCCACCACGAAATGCTACAACATGATCTCGCGTCCCCAGTGTGATGGTATGTCTTGGTAGCCGAGCAGATCTGGAGGCTTAACAGCTTCCAATTCCTAGGGACATGTCAATCTCGAAGAGGGATAACAGAGCCCGAATCGTCCTGTTCCTGACAAGGCCAAGACCTTAAACCGCTGGGGTCTAAATATATGAGCCGCGATGCTGGTTGTGACCGGCTCCCGTCGCGGATATACTGAAGTGGGATGATCGCCGGCGGGGCCCAACTCAACAATAGGCTAGAGGAGTACTTGGCATCACAAAAACATCGTGCTTTTCACGTGTTGGCTTGATGTGGCGTTCAATGGCGTCTCGCGTAGGAATCAGAGGCCGTTTGCTTTCGGCTCTCTCGGTACGCGGCGCCCATCAGAGAGCTCTGAGATTGAAGGGCTCTATGGAAGCCTTCGCTGCTGGTATGATCGGTGACCGTAGGATAACTCGCAATTTCGATCCGATATCTGCCAATGTCAGTCTGAAAGCACTTTACTCGTGTTTCGTGCTGTCAGCGATGTCAGTGTTGTCAACGAACGGCCGTTGCGATACCTCGTGCCGTGGTATTGGGAATAAGCGACAGCGCACCAGTAACGGTACATCGTCATGCACGCCGTTCGTACGATGAGACTTCGAATCGCATTTCGTCCAGCCCTAAGACGAACGCCTGAATGCCAAGCTCAGGAGAGCAGGATTGGGAACGCCCCGGTGGTCGTCCGCTGGTCGCGATTCGATGCTTGGAGGCCCCTGAGGGCCTTCATTTCCACTGCCAAGCTCGAAGCGAGCGCTGGCGTCCGCTCTCGATAATCGATAATGCCGCGCGCGGCAACGAACCACCGGCAAACAAATCGCATGTGCAATGCGATGTAGAATGTTTGGAGAGCTCGCTAAGGCAACGTGACCAGTAAGTACAGTGTAGAGCAGCCAACTGTTTGATACAGATCTGCTGCTGCGAGCAAGCGGCTAAGCGGCTGCGCTGTTCGCTTTAGCTCCACGGTAGTGACTTTGGATAGCTGCGTTTGTTAGTCGCTCAGTTGTGGCCGGCTAAGGCAGGAGCGCCACTAGAAAAACTTCAGCTGGTCCTTGTATACGATGTTACGAAGAGGTGGAAATTGACGGCAATGCCGAGTAAAAGTGGGTATCATTAAGTTCAAGTACATGTCTGGATAAGAGGTATGGTATCATGGTTCGCGATGCCGACGCAGAAGCACGAGTATGCTTTGTTTAATCATTTCTTCACAATGCGCAAGAGAGGAGCGATCCTCGCTCGTTTGCTCAGCCCGACACGGTATGGCACCTTGCCAGTGTTCGCTGGCGATGCAGTTGTAGGTTTTATTTTTCGTTCTGGAGTCTCTGACGCCGCAGCTGGAGAGGGTTTCGCTGGTGGTTTTGAATGGCTGGCAGTCGTGGTATCCGTAGCGTCTGGCGATTTCCCGTCATCGGTATCATTGCGTGTGAGTTTAGAGTCTTGCTCTATCTCTTCTGGATTGGACCCGGGCTCGGTCGTTTGTACAACTTCTTGTTGATGCTCTACTTCCACAGCTTGTTCTAACGGTTCTGGGTCAGGTTCTTTAGGCGAAGCAACAGGCGCGACCTTCTTGGGCCGACCGCGTGCCTTCTTCTTCGCAGGCGCGATCTCAGGCACGGTAGAGTCCGTCTCAGCAGGTTCACTCTCGGCTGGATTTGATGTGGGCTTTTTGCGCTTTGCCTTCTTATTCGAGGCAGTGGTAGAGCTTGGGGGCTGCTTCGAAACCGCAAGTGGTGACTTCTTAGGTATCACTACCTGAACTTTCGTAGGCGAGCGCAAATCGGAAGTTGGAGTTTCTGTGAGGTCGATAGGCTCTGGTAGTATGGCATCATTCGCCACCGCAACATGAACCACGTCCTGCGCAACGGCCTGCGTATCATCCCTCTGATACTGGTCTAGACTGCGCATAATATCTTGAATAGCCTCAGAGTCCATCGCCGGAGTTTCGTCGCTCTTGTTCATGACCGGCTTGGTTTTGGGTGGACTTGGTGGTGCAAGCTCGTCGTGGCCAACATTGTTAGTGACTAGCCAGTCGATGGTCTGTATGACGTCACCGTTGTTTTTCTTGAGGGCGCCAGAAGTCGTTGAAGGTGTAAATCCCATGTCACAAATCTGCCGAACCTTTTCTGGTGTTGTAGGGTTGCTGGTATCGGCTGTAGCCGTCGTTTGTCGCCTTTTACTGACCTTTTTGGCCTTCTCGGGACGGACAGAATAGTCGATGGGCTGCTCCTCTTCAACCCTGAGCGATCTCGAGCGGCTGGGCCGTGGCTTGTATTGCTCCTTTGGCAGGCCAATATTCGCAAGATCGTCGTCGGAGCTGGCGACAGGCACTTGTGCGGATTTTGAACGACGAGGTGTCGTCTTGACTACCTTGTGTTCACCGCGCGGAGTCTTCTGTGGTGCAGTTGATGGTATATCCCAAATATCGACAGAGCTGGCTTCAACTGGTGTCGCCTTTCGGTCGGCGTCACCGGCTCCATTACGGGAAAGTTCATTTCTCAAAGGGCTGCCTTTCAAAGGACCACCAGATCCGCGCCTGCTGCGTTGAGATGCGCTGTACTCATAGCCTCCCTGTGACGTCCGGACTGGCGTGGCTGACGGAGGATCATTTGAAGGTGGGTCACGATCAGATGATTCAGTCTGTTCCGTCGCGTCTGCCGGTGTGAACTTCATAAGATCTGACCAGGGTATTGAGGGCTCAGGTGGAGGTATGTAACGAGGTTGTTCACTGTCGATCTCTTGTCCTATCGTGAGTGGTGCATTGACAACATCGAGCATATGTTGCTGGGTCATAGTAGCGTTGGGAACGGTACTAGAAGGCTCAGGGAACATGGCCGGTTCGTGGAGGGCGTAGTTGTCGCGCATAGTTCCTTCTGGGAGCCATGGTACTTCTTGCGTTGATTCGAGGGCCGCGTCTGCTCGGCCCACAAGTGGAGCGTTGAACGATGGAGAACTACCGAAGATGGATTTCGGAGCCTTCCCATACGTGACGGGCCCTTTCTTAGCAGACACATCATTGAATGATTTGAGCGGACTTGGATCAGCTATGGTCTTTCTCTTCTTGTTTGGATGTTCAGGCAATGACACCGATGACTGAGGCTCTTCCTGGCTCGGCTGTGACTGGAGATGGTTCCGGTGCGCCTTTTCAATAGCTCGCTTCAGAGATTCTGGGCTGCACGTCAGCTCGGTCTGATGACATGATGCCGTGAACTCAGCCCTACCGGTGGATCCCGTGCCGTGGGTGTCGTTGCTGAGTGGCTGTCCGGACGCGTCTGCTTGTTTGGGCGGCGGGAGGTCGCCCTCGAGATCGCCGTCCGACTCCTCATCAGAATCCTGTACAATGCGCGACATCGTTGTTCCCGCCGTGTGTCTTCAGGTAGATGCTTGGGTCGCAGAGGCGAGACTACCGGGGAGTGGGGTGGGGATCTTTCCGGGTGACCGCGCCAAATCGCGTAATCACGAGACGAGCTGCTAGCGCGTTTCTGATATTCGGCAGGCACCATCAACTTTCTGGCAGTCGCATCCCCCACCACATATCGTTCCGCCAACATGGACAGGTTCGCGTCCAGTTCAAGCGATCGCGCAGATGCGTCTGGTAACCCCCGCTTCACATCGCAGGCCGCGACAGCAGAAGACTTGCTAAAGGCGCAAACTGTCGGCCTGGTCAACCTCGACGACTACCGCAAGCGACGCGCCGACGCGTTGGACAGGAAGGAGCGAGGTGACACTGCAATCAGTTCGGGCGAAAACACACCAACAGACGGGTAAGGACGGTCGTTTCCAATTGGGAAGTACCCGCTAATTTGCAAAGTACAGGGCATCGACACCAAAACCCGTCTTCAAGAAGAAGCGCAAAGTAGGCGGGAAAGGCAAGCTGTCATTCGGCATAGACGAAGACGAAGACACCGAATCCAATGTTTCCAAGACGCCGACCCCGCGCGAAAGCACACCCGCAGACGCTTCTGCCCCGGAAGCAGAACCCAAAGTGTTCAAGAAGAAGCTGGGCGCAAACTCGAACATCGGCCTCAAGCCCCGCGTTATGACCAAAACGGCTCTCCAACGTGAAGCGCAACAGGCAGAATTGGCACGGCAAGACTTCATCGTCATGCGCGACGCAGTCAAGGCCACGGAAGTGGTGATACCATTCGTCTTCTACGATGGCACCAACGTGCCAGGTGGACGATGCAGGATCAAGAAGGGCGAGCAAATATGGCTGTTTCTAGACAAAGCTAGGAAGGTCGGCGCAGAGCTAGGCGTAGGCGGTGACAAGAGTCGAAGAGATTGGGCTAGGGTCAGCGTGGACGACTTGATGCTCGTGAGAGGTGAAGTTATCCTGCCACACGTGAGTATCAGACCTGAACACCACGTATCGACCTATCAACTAACCCCGTGTCAGCACTACGAGATCTATCACTTCCTGTTTAACAGGGTCACCGGTTTCGACGGCCCCATCTTTGACTACTCGGCGCAACCCACCAAAGCCACCCCGAGCGCGACCGACGAAGACGCGGACGCAGATCCTGCTACATACGACCCTCTTGCTCAACCCCTTAAGAAGAAGAGCAAAGAGTCCAGCATACCAGACGAAGAACTCGAGGGTTACGGCGACGACCCAGCGATAACCAAGGTCGTTGACAGGCGGTGGTATGAACGCAACAAACACATATTCCCGGCAAGCGCATGGACAGAGTACGCTCCAGATAAGGACCTATCCAAGGTGCAGCGGAAGGACAACGAGGGCAACGCCTTCTTTTTTTCGTGAACCACCTGATGGTCCAGGAATAATCTCCAGGTCAGCCTAGACCTGCTATTCGCCTAGTCCTTATCTTGGAAGCCCTTGCGCTCGATGGGTGGGCTAGCGGGAGGGGTCTAATGGCTCGGGCGGGATCTGGAGAAGCCAGGTTCCCCAGAGCGGAGCGAGCTGCAGCACAACGCTTAAACGTGCCGTGTAGTCACTGAGGTATAATGGCGCGGAGAGCACATAGCCAGTATCAATGCAACCCCACCATCCACATTAATCAGTCTTCGATGCGGTGTGACCCGGATCAGCTACCGTGCCCCCATATGCACTCCCATGCACTGCTAATGACATGCGTCCCGCCACGGAAGGTAGTCGCGTGTATGCTTACCCGTGTTGGCCCCGCGGTGCACCCGCGCCAGAGTCTTCACGATCGCTGCCAGCACCATGCCTAGTTGTGTCGCGCTTTACACTCGCACAAGTTGCTCTATGCAGTGCCAAGAAGAAGCTTTTTCGCGTGCAATGTCCGTCGCGAGCCAAGCTGACAAACATACATGGTACACCGCCGTGACCCGCCGATGCGAGAGGCGCTGAAGCGTGACGCATTAGGATGTGATAATTGGGGCAGGGATCCACCGTTGAACCGAGACATTCAAAGCTTTGCAGCGACGGCGAGTATAAAGGCAGACGAGATTCTGCGCGCGCTGGCGGGAGTGACTGAACAAAGCGCTCCGTCGCCATACGTCATTGGGGATCACTGCGACGCACCAACCACGTCTCTTTTCATCTCAACGTCTTTCACTCACCCGTCCAGCTCCGCACCGATAACACTGACCAGCGATTCCGCCGCTCCAGTGTACTTCCCCTGCCTCGAGCTACGGCTTTCCCTACTTTTGACAGTCCGTTTAACCATGTTGCAGGCGCGCTTTTGTCGAGCTCCGTCTCCTCCAATGAGAATGGACGCCTCGAGCACACCCTAAAGATTCAACATTAACGCGTTGATTGCGCAGGTCGCATGGAATTGGCACTCTGGCTCTTGCCCTGTCGATCATTCAATACCTACCACTGCCTATATCTCGTTCCTTTTTCCGCCCCCGCTGCCTAGAGCTAGTTCTACATACGATTTAGAGCTACCCTCAAGCTCAATATCAAGCTCTCCCGGATCCAGTTGTCCACCGATTGTTGCTTCACCCTCAGGATGAAGTTCGGACACAACCTACCGAGGAACCAGGTCCCGGAATGGGCGGCGTCTTATATCAACTACAAGGGCCTCAAGAAGCTCATCAAGAACGCTGCTGAAGCTTCGAAAGATGGCTCGGCTCCAGATCTTGCTGGTGAGTAGACTTCAACTCTGCCAAGACTCATACCAAATACTCCATGGCTATGCTTCACCAAGCTATTGTGGATGTCTTGGAGTCGTCACGAGCGCGTCATGTTTACCGCGACCATTGAGCTTCAAGTCGCAGAACACGTGGCTAATATTCACCCCAGAGTTCTTCTTCTCGCTTGATCGCAACCTCGAAGACGTTGACAACTTCTACAACCGCAAATACGCCGAAAACGCACGACGATTGAGGCTTCTACATGGCCGCTACGGACGAGTCGCACAATTGCCCGACGGCATCGACAAGGATGAAGCGCAGGATCTCATGGGTGCGCTGCTCGAGCTGCGCGGTTCGATGCGGAAGCTTCAATGGTACGGAGAGGTGAATCGTAGAGGCTTCATCAAGATCACAAAGAAGCTGGACAAGAAGATTGAGACAGTTTGTCTGCAGGAGCGCTACTTGGCGTCGAAAGTCAACCCTAAGCCTTTTGCGCATAACCTGCCTTTGAATCAGGATATGAAGGCAGTCAACGAGTGGCTATCAGGGTTGAGCGACATCAAGACGTTCGATGACACGGGCTCCTCCCATTCGGCGGCCTCTCTGGGCAGAGTTCCAGGTCGCTCGTTACACCTTCCCGCGGGCCTGCTCGACGCTGTGGATACGGCTATTCGGGGCGACAAGGTCGAAGATCTCAACCAGAAACTCACAGAAGCTGCTGCGAGCAATGGCATTTCGAGTGCTTCGTTCCAGCAAGTACTCCTGAATTTCTTGCAACGCGCCATCTCATGCCGGGCAAAGTCATGTATCGAGAGATTACTCAAGGACATTATCTCACTAGATGAGGAAGACGACATCAACAAGCGCAATTGCATCCACCGACTTGTCATCAATATCGGTCGATCGAAGACTGGCGACACGTTTGGTGCTGATGGAACCCTTCTCCAGAGCTCTAGCGAGACACGCAACTTCATTGTGCCTGCGACGGATCCCAATCGCCAACCTCGCCCTTGCACCACCACCGAAGAAGAGTCAACGCAATTACTCAGCGAGAACGATGAGTCGGTACGGTTACTCGTCTACCTCCTCGATCAGCTCCAGGCTGAGCAACGCAACGCGCTCCAATCTCGCGACTCCTATGGCAGATTCCCGCTCCATTATGCTGCGCAATATGGATTTGTCGTCATTTGCCAGGTCGTTATGAAGCACATGCAAGACTGGGGCCAATTCGACGTCGCTCAGGGAATCGACTCCGCTTACTGGCAGGATGCTGAGGGTAACGCTCCTTTGCATCTCAGCGTAATGGGCGGACATCCGCTCACCACGAAAGCCCTCCTCGATGCGGAAAACTGGCGCGGTACCACAGAAGAACGCCTTACATCTCGTAAAAACATCGCGAGATCGGGAGCAGCCTTGACCCTAGCAACCCGGTCCAACTTCGTAGACATCGTCAAGCTCTTGGTCGAAGCGGGTGTGGACGTGAACTACCGGGATGAGGGCGGAGAGACCGCATTACACATGGCGGCACGCTACGGTTACGACGAGTGCGCCAAGGTTCTTTTGGGAGGATCCAGTGTGAATAAGGCGGAGGTCGATGTCGCCGAGAAGACATTCGCTTGGACGCCACTGTTTATTGCTGCTGTCGACGACCATCTCTCCATGGTGGAGATTCTTGCTGCGGCCGGAGCTGATCTCCAGAGGTGCGACAACTCTGGCTGGACAGCAAAGGAGCACGCCACGCTTCGTGGTCACATTGCGGTAGCGATCAGACTAGGGGAATTTGCTCCTGCGACAGAGCCGCCTCTTGTCGCGCCTAAGGATACGCGTATTGCTCGAGCTGGCTCGCCTACACAATCCTCCCTTGACGAGCGAAGGTCTAAGAATCTAAACCGAGACACCAATACGCCTGTTCAAAAGGCGCCCGAGCCCGTGAAGACCTTTGGCCATCGTTACTTGACCAAAGAGACAATGATTCTTGTCAGCCTTGGTTCAATGGACGCCAGGAAAGATGTGCCCGCCGTGAAATTGGACGATATCCCTCTTGCCGATGCACACGCGACGCAACTCGATACCGCTCTGTCTGTGGTTGTTAATGCGTCTGGCGCAAACGGAGAACCCTCGGTCATTGACTTGCCCATCCAGGAAAACATTGCGACCGAGCCAATCACCTTCATGACCAGCGATGCCACTAAAGTCAAGCTACTTTTCGACATTATCCCAACATATGCGGGTTCTCAAGAGCGTGTAGTGGGACGAGCTGTGGCATTGCTGTCGACCATCAAGACCAGTATTGGATCTAAGCGCATCTCGCTCCAGGGAGACATGAAGGTACCAATCGTGGCTGCTTCGACACTGGACGTAATTGGCACAGTTAACTTCAACTTCTTGATCATTACGCCCTTCCATCACCCGAGCATGTCGATCACAGAACAGCATACCTACTGGAAGAAAATGGCTGCATCGACCATGGTCATCGGCCACCGCGGTCTAGGAAAGAACACCGCCTCACGCACGTCGCTACAACTTGGCGAGAACACGATTCAATCCTTCATTTCCGCTGCCAACTTGGGTGCCGAGTACGTGGAGTTCGACGTTCAGCTAACCAAAGACCATGTGCCCGTCATCTATCACGACTTCTTGGTTAGCGAAACTGGTATTGATGCACCCGTACACACGCTTACACTGGACCAATTCCTGCACATCGGTGAGGGCCAGAAGCCACGGTCGTCTCGCGCTGGGTCACCAGAGACTGTGCCCGTTCTGAACGGTGCGAATGGCTCAGATGACAAGCCCAATACCCGGAGACCCCGATCGTACTCAGTCGATAACTCGAAACAGCGCAACATTCACACTGATCGTCAGAACGAGCTCGCGGAGCGAATGAAGTACACCCGCGACTTTATGAAGAAGGGCTTCAAGGGCAACAACCGTGGCACATCCATCCAGTCCTCATTCACGACTCTCGACCGTATGTTCGATGAGCTGCCTGAATCCGTTGGGTTCAACGTCGAATTCAAGTACCCTATGCTTTACGAGACCGAGGATGAGGAGATGGACCAGTACGCCGTTGAACTGAACCAGTTCGTCGATACAGTGCTGCAGAAGGTGTACGACAGGATGGGCCAACGGAACATTATCTTTTCATCTTTTAACCCCGACGTCTGCCTGATGCTGTCCTTCAAGCAGCCCTCAATTCCCGTACTGTTCCTCACCGACGCGGGAACTTTGCCCGTGGGCGATGTGCGAGCAGCCAGTCTACAAGAAGGCATCCGCTTTGCTAGCCGTTGGAATCTGCTGGGAGTCGTTACCGCTGCTGAGCCCTTGGTCATGTGCCCGCGACTCGTCAAGGTGGTGAAGGAAAGTGGTTTGGTGTGCGTCTCGTACGGCATACTGAACAACGATCCTAAGAACGTCCTCGTAAGTCACTCCCTCATAGGCTTTCACTTTAGGCAACATTTGCTAACAACAACACAGCTCCAACGAAACGAAGGCATCGACGCCGTCATCGTAGACAGCGTGCTGAAGGTCCGCCAAGGACTCCAAGCACCGCACCAAGACTCCACTAACGGCGTTGTCAACGGCGCGTCGCTCGTCGTTCCGTCCGAATCGGTGCCTACGATCAAGCAGGCGAATGAGGTCTTGCAGAATGGCGCTGAGAGCAAGACTGCCGCGAATGGAGTAGTGTGAGCTGCGGGGACGCACTTTCAACAATGGGTGGCTAGCGTTGGATTTCATAGATTTGAGCGTGTTTGATCCCTAGGTAGTCCCTCAACGGGCTTGGATTTGGTCCGTTTAATCGATTGGTGGCAAGGTGTACTTTGTGTGTCGTCGCTATGTTCCTCGGTCCTTTCTCCTCCCCAATCTTTCGTACTGCTTACCTCCCATCACAGCTAGGCAATCTGGGCCATTGCCCATTCGTCCAAACTGTCGTCGCTATGACGACCCACATCTCCATCCTCATAATCCTCGTCCTCCTCAGACCAATGGGTCCAACCATCCGGGCGTTCACTGTCACTATACGCACTGCTGTTCCTATGCCACGGCATCGAATAGCCGCCCGAGTCCTCGCTCTTACCGTCACTGCCGTCTTCCGGCCCATAGATGTATTTTCCAACATGCAACAGCTTCTCGAATGATGTATAACCCCATCTCGCTCTGTACTCGGCCAGGTTGCGGGCGAAGTCCATTTGGTAGTGCTTGTTGATGCGGGTGTAGCGGAGTAGGATGTGGGATTTGTAGTGTGATTTTGGGTTGTAGCGGCCGTGGATGTAGACGTTTGTGGCTTTTTCCTGAGAGGGGGTGGGTGTTAGTGTGGCTTTCGCTGAAAGTTGTTGGAGGGGTTGTTTGGAAGAGGCGAGGAGAGAGTGGTGGGGTATGTCTAGGAGAGCGTACAAACCTTTTCCCAGTCTTCTTTGCTGAGATGGAATAATGCCGGTGTCAGATCCAGACGCATATAGACATCGGTATCTTCATCCGAATCACTTCCGATGCCACTGTCTGTGCCATCGCCCCAATAGCGGTCCACGGCGCTAATCACTTCTTTTTCAAATTTGACTTCGACATTACACCCAGCGTGTATCATGTCATACACCGGTTTGCGTATTGTTTCCAACATATTTATGAACCTGCGTTCGTAATCCCGCATGGCGGTAACGCCTTCTTGGGTGTGCTCATAGTAAGCGTTGGAGTACCCAGACATCTTGATGATGATGCGGAGCTTCAGCAACGAAGGCTCTCTCTTTCCTTTGAAGAGAGCAAAGCCAGCTTCAAGCTTCTGGTACAGATCATTTAGGTTTCCTTTCTCCTGCGCTATACAGTTTTCCACGTATACATTCTCAATCAGTCGGCCGTTGGCGTCTGCCCCTGCCTCTTTCACAAGACAGCCGCTGATCTTGTCATTGTTGATTCGAACATGTAGTGTTCGGATGTGCATGTAGGGTTTAACGCCCAGGTGGAAGATGTCTCGAGTGAGGGTTTCTCTTAGAGTTTGGAATTTTGCGATGATGTGCTGTTGGGAGTAGTAGTACTCTGCTGCCTCGCGTGCGACTTCCACGCCAACGTAATGTTGGCTGTATATGCGCTGTATCGATGGCACCTCGGCATTTTTGCGTTGTGGGAAGTCGGGCACGCGGTGCAATATGCGCTCTTTGATGGCGTATTCGTAAATAATATCCCGTAGTTCGCGCGGCAACTTGGCATACATTTCGGTGGCTAGGCGATGGCAAGCCTGTCGCTCGACTTGGGCTTTGGTCTGCCGCTTTTTGTAGTGTTTCTTTCTGCACAGACGTGAATATTCCGGAAGGCGGCGACGACGATGCAGGGGTCAGAATACCTATGTGGTTTCGTGGCCCCGTCGCCCCGACGTGCACCATCGAGACGATTGCCCTTCGGAGGCATCGCTGCGCTATCTTTTGCTTTTTGCTACTTGAGAACAGGTCCGTTAGCGCTTGTCGATAGATCTCAAGATTAACAGGAGAGCGGTGTGTGGCCCGTGCTCATGGTCCGTGCGTTGACGCGTCAAACATTCCACCAGAGACGCAGGCAAACATTGTTAATCATCTACATGATCCTACAAATTGAGGCACGCGTTTCAGGGCTACGAGCAGACGAGTAAGTAACGTGTTTCTGTCTCCTGGCCTCTCATGACTAAAAGCCCCATTGCTCCATGTCGTCATAAGTGGCTTCGTAGTCTCCTTGTGGACCTGAGTCGTCGCTAGAGTAGTGTCTGTCGCAGTATGGATTAGGAACTGGTTCATCATCCTCATCGTCCTCATATTCCTCAATCTCTTCGACATCGTCATCCCACTCACTCCCAGCATAGGTGCTCGGCCCCGACGAAAACCCATCCTCGTTTTCGTCATCATCCAACTCCCGACGCCGCCCGATGTTTACCAGCTTCCTAAATGAAGTGTACCCCCACGACTCTCTGGAGCTAGGAAGGTTCTTGGCAAATAATTTGCTGTATCCGCCCCCGTCCCATAACTTTTGTATATACTTCTGGCCGTAAGGGCATAGGACATATTCATCACCCCAACGTGTGTATCTGGCTTTCTCCTAGTCCAGAAAATTAGTGCGATGCTTTTCGATTGTCTTTTGTGTAATGATCTTGAGAGAAGGTTCAGTACATACCTTCTTCCAAGCCTTCTTACTCAGGTGAAAAAGTCCGGGTATAGGCTTCTGGAGAGGACCATCCTGCCCGTTACAAATGGCTTCCTTCCCCTCGTCCCACGTGATTATTACCCGCGCGCCAGCGTGTATCAAATCATATACAGGTATTTCGATGAATAGAAGAAGGTTCAGAAAGCCACGCTCGCAGTTTAGTATTTCCATGCGCGATTGCACATCCGGTGAATCCACGTACGGATAATCTCCCAACTTTAACATGAGGTGGACGGTCAAGCTAGAAAGAGGTGCATCAGGATGTCGTTTCATCAAAAGTGAGAAGCCCGATTCGAGCTTCTTGAAAAGATCCTTGAAATTTCTCTGTTCTTGCAGGAGCAGCTCTTCCCGTTCCGTGTCAGCGTCGTCGTCATAACCATAGTCAACTTCGTACAATATCGGAACAGTAAGCGCCTCAAGATCGAAGGTGATATGCACCATTTTCACCCACTGGTATGGGAAGACGCTTTCGTGGAATTTGTTGTCCATGAGTGCTGGAACGAGTTGATCCACGTCGCGACACACGAGATGCGTCTGTCTGTTGAAAATGATCGCCGCTTCCCACGCAACTTTGTCACCCACGTACGCAGGGCTACATATCCGCAGGAGTGGTGGGACGTAGGCATTTTTACCGGTTTTAGGGGCTCCTAGGTCGACTTGATTGTGGCGTGCCTCTTCGAGAAGAATGTGGTATACCTTGCACCGTAAAACCCAGGGAAGCTTGGTGCGAAAAGCTGCCGCTAGACGAAGGCAAGCTTGCTTGTCACGTTTGACTTCTGCAAGCCAAGCTTTCTTGGGAATCCTCCTGCGATAGCGTCAACTTCCAGGTGACTTCGTTTGCATGTAGGTGGCAATACTTTGGGGGTTTAGCGGCCTTTTTTCTCCGCGGTGCACGATTGGGTTGATCGACCTTGGGAGGCATCGCTGCCACGTTATTCAAGATAGAGAATGGTCATCCACCTTATAGCCTACTTTGACGTCAGATTTTCTACTTCGCGTGTTTGTATTTTGTTATAGGCTGCAAACCTTTATGATCTTTTCCTTGTATAAGGTGCTGCGATTAGAGTCGTGTTTTTTGCTTTTCTTTGTTGTGACAGCAAGGTCGGCAAGCCCTTCACGCTGAGCGTTCGAGATGAACGGGCGGTGTGTGGCAGGTGGTCTGTGTAGAGACAGGGGGTAAACGCATTGACGCGTCAAACGATGATTGGACAGAGAAAACCAAGGTTGCTAGATACCTAGGTACGTCACGCTACTCGGTGCCATCAATGCTTCGCTCTTCATCCTCGAAGGTACAAGCAACTATTGACAAGCCCAACAACTCCAGTATACAGCTCGCCCGGGTAGTTTGGAAGTTTTTGCATCGCGTCGATCCAGCGGAAGTTCAACAGTGCTCGGATTATGGATCGATATTCCTCCCAGTGGGATCCCGAGTGGGAGGCAGAGTACCCAGAGGAACATTCAGAGCTAGATTCACAGCTGGAGGCGGAGTACTCAGAAGACCTTTCAGAGTTTTCTTCAGGTTGGGATTCGGAGCTGGAGTTCTCAGAAGAACGTTCAGAGGGAGACCCAGATGGGTTAAACCCATTACACAAGCGATGGAAATGGCGTCCAGTGCGCATGCTCCACAAGCGATTGAACCTCAAAGAGCCCTCTAAGTACAGCCACCTGCATACGAAATGGCGCCCACCCCAATTGACACCGTCACAGGGAACAACAAATCTTCAGAGCGAAGCGCGATCGCGAGCAAGTCCGTCAGATTGCGTCCAAACTATACGCTAAAGTGCCCCGAGAGGTACGAGATGAAGTATACCGGTACATTGTTGCTGACTGCGAGACAATGTATTTTGGATCCGGTCTGGGTGGTCTTAGTACGGCATCTGATGAAGAATTTGTCACATCAGACTACAAGGTATTTTGCCCATCTTACGTGGGCTACGAGGTTGCACGCGAAGCGGCGGAATGCTACTATGCTACCAACGTTTTCGAGGTGGGCACTCAAGCCATCTCGCCAGATTGGGCTTCAAAACGTCCGGGCTTACCGCAGTTGATGCCGCTACTGGCAGAGGACTGTTTCAACCTGGGTGTACTGCCGTACAAGTTTATCCGGCAGATATACATCAGGATCGTAGTCACTGATATCTGCCCGAGAATGCCAATTGGATCCGAGGAACTCTTGTGGAGAGAACTATCGAATCTCGGTAATTTACACAGTGACCTAGAGTCTGCGCTTTCGCTCGTGGAACATAAAGCTAAGCTTGACGTTCGAGTTCAGATCTCGCCCGACGAACCTCGATGGTATGGGGAAGCAAGAACGGAGTGGAAAGACTCTGGGCTGGACGAGATGGAGATTTCGCAGCGTATCGGGTTCCTGAATGTGGAGCGTAGCGTTCTTAACGTGTTGGAGGCAATGAGAAAACCTCTTTACGATCTGAAATACGCTGGCTCTTCTATCACAATTATGTGCCAGACGATGTCGAGTGAGGATGATCGGAAGATGCAAGGACTATTTTACCTCACCGAAGAGGATTGGCAAAAGGTCAGTCTGCACATATCTCATGTGAGACCATGCTAACCATGACGAAAGGAGAAGGAAGAGCATACACTGCAATCGGGATACTATCGACCTTACCGAAACTTCATCGAACAAAGCATGCTAGCAGACGGTCCGCTCAGTTACAAAGAAGAATTTGCCAACAATCTACCTCAATTTAGGCGCAGGTGGGGCTATAAAGACTTCCAGAAATTCATGTCTCCTCCAGAAGACGATGGTTACTACGACGATGCGTATGAAGAAAGAGAAAGCGAGGACGAAGATGGAGACAGCGACGATGAATATGGAGGAAAGCAACCCAAACATGGAGCTAATTATCCGCCCCTGGAGATGTATCCTAGGGAGATGATGGAGCGCATACAAATGATGAAGCGCTTAGGGGGACCATCATGGGGTGTGCTACCCGAAGAGAGAGCGTAAATACGAGGTTGAGAGTATCGAAGAAAAAATTGTCAAATACAGTCTTGTCAGGTTTGCGGCATTGCGCTCGTTCGCGCCAGGCAAGTCGGATTAGCTCTTCTCTACCAGGAAGTCAGTTCTTAGTACGTGCCGTTCTGCATACGGAAGAAAAGCCTTTGTGGCGGCGAATAAAACTCTTCAAGTAGCCATGATTCCCAGTATCGGCGTTCTTGAACGTCGTTGTGATAGGAATCATCCTTATCGTGACTACTGTCGTTAGACGGTTCCGAGAGCCGATCAGACAATTCAGGGTACTCGTCAGACATCTCCGCTTGGCACCTGTATCTGTTCGAAGTGATCTTGTATGCAATTGAACAAGTGCTGAGTTGATGAGACGCGATATCTTCCGATGAGAGAGGAAGGTGCATCAATCTAAGCACAAATCAAGGGGCAATACAAAGATGTCCGTGCATCAATGCACGGGCAACTTCGGAATCGTTCCGCATGACGCGGGTTGGGTCGAAAGTCACTGCAACACCGCTAATGTGGGCGCAGACCAGCCGCATCACTCCTACAAAACGCGTACCTTCGGCCTGACCTTCTCGCTGATATCAAAACCAGCATCTCAAGTCGAGGTTTCAAAATGACAATAAACAAGTTCATGGCCTGTGGCCAGTGCTCCACAGGAATCATCCGTCAAGAGACCGATGTGTTCTACCCTTCCAGTCCATTTTCAAAGCCAGTCTGATCGGTCGCATGGGAGCGATATAATCATACGCCATATCAACTATCCCATATGCAAATTCAAAGAGACCGCGCGGCATGATTGCGTCTCGCCTCATGCGCTGTTGCACTCGAGCCTGCGAACCGGCTATAAAATCCGCCCTTCGTTGCGACTTCCCTCATCAACAAACTTTCTCAAGAACATTACCTAAACCGGGATGTTTCTTAAGCATGGGGAGTCTCCGCCTTCGCGGGCTCTTTCAAAACCTGCGCTGTACTGGCTGATGAGTTTTCGCGTCTTTCCGCTTCTCAAAAGCGTTCTTTGAACGATACATGAGAAGAAGTAGACGGCCTTCTGCGCTCTACCCCCGCTCACAACCCTCCAAACTTCCTAGGCCACATGCCTGCACGACTTTGATATATAAATCTACCGCATTGCGAGCTCTTCTCCCACATGTACAAAACCGCATTCTGCAAATCCAAAAGATTCGTTGGAACGTGTATGAAGAAGACTGCTCTTCTACGAAAGATACTTTCCGACATTCCATGGTTGGCTCTTTCTTTCGCATTTCCGAAACTGAAGCAAATTGATCTATGGGAGTTCGCCCTTCAGCGTCGACCTACTGCTCAAAGGTTGCATCCCAAAGCTCATGACCGGCGCTAGCTCCGACTTGCAATAAAATTAGTCGCTCGATGTATAAATGACTCTTCTCTGCGCTGTCTCACATTCCCAAACACTCCTCGTTTCTTTCTCTACTTTCCAAAAGTTTCTATATCTGAATCTGATGGAGAAGTTTGCTCGTTCTTCTAAAAACTGGCAGAGGAAGCATCCATGACCTCCCCTGCTCTTCACCCTCCAGGAAGCTCGAAAAACGGCTTTATTACGAAAGATGCGCGAGTAAAGCCCACGCAGCTTTTCAAAAATGAACAAAAGAACACAGCATGTGGTGATCACGGCGAAACGCGTAAGTCTTCATCTTTGCGTGCCGTCGGCTTGAAATGCATGGATGTTTCCGCAAATGGGCCTTCGGCCTGGCATTCAACATTCTACTCTCCATTCCCAAAGCTATACGCAAACATTTGATAGCAACAGCTCTTTCTGTCTCACAACGGTTCAGAGGACAGTATCATGTGTTCGCCTCTTCTCTTCTGTTATTCCTAAAAGAACGGGTGGCTTAAGGAATGAAAGCGCGGTCGCGCGACGGAAAAACAGCATGCGCATACGAAAATACCCACAGATACAGGACGTATGAGCAGTGTCTCCTTGACTCGTCTATAAAACGAGTCTTCTGGCTGCTGTATCTCTCTTCCTTCTTCATCCAACATCCATCCGTCTTTCTCAAAAGCTAAAGACGAAATGTGCATGGAGCAGTGGATCTGCGTCTCAAAATCTACTACCAAGGCACCGATGTGTTCGCCTCTTCTTCCTTCGCGTTCTCAAAATCTTTTCAAGCCTTCCCATGACGGTGTCTTTCTCCCGCGAACATGCTATCTCAACATCAAAAAAGACAACCAGAGTTACGATGTATGCGCCCCGCCCGTGCGTCGCCCATCTATAAAGTCTCCGTCTGCGACGGCTCCTCTCTTCTTCTCTACATCCACACTTCTATTGTGGTTTTCCAAAACTCGCTTTGCATCACATAATGGTGTTTGTGCCTCTTCTTCTAAAATCTCCAGTATGGCCTGCGATGAGAGTAGGACTCCGCCTCTTCTTTCAAAAGTCTCATATCGAATGCAAATGGAGACTGCGCCTCCTCTTCTCAAAAAGACATTCGAAACTACGTATGAGTGCTTCTGTGCTCTCCAAAAACGGCAGTAGCCGTGGAATCATGAGCGAAAGAAAAGACGACATGTCGAATCCATGAGGACGAACCTCGCGAGGTTCGACTATAAAACCTTCTGCTCGCGACTGGAGTACTCTTCCTTCAACACACTGCGTCTTCCACTTTTTTCTAAAACACCGACGACTATCTTCGATGGAGATTGTCTCTTCTTCTCAAAAACAATACCTGGAGTACGTCATGTTCTGTCCTCCTCGTCCAGCCACCGCAACGAGCTTGCCTCTACCAGAAATGATACGGGATATGTACTATGTGGACGCCGCTTCCTCTGCCTCAGCATATAGAAGTCCCTTGTGGTTGCGCAACTACTCTTCCTACATTGTCCATCTCGCTCCTCTTTTACCAAAAAGGCCTGCCGTCGTCGGTATGGAGACTGCTCCTCTCTTCCAAAAACCGAATCTACCAATACATGTGTTCAGTCCCTCCTCGGCGCGCCACACCAACAATACCAAAAAATCATCAAAAGCTTTACGCTCTACCAAAAAATCCAGATTATTCCGCCATATGTGTGAGCGCCCTCGTCCTCGCTTTACTATAAAACCTTCCACCAACACGCCTTCTTCCTTCTTCTTTATCCACCACTTTCCTTCTCTTTCTCCAAAAAGTAGACGATGGTCTCCGATGGAGACGGCGGCTCCTTCCCAAAAAATGCATCAGCTCATCTACATGTGTTCGGTCTTCCCCTCTCCTCCTCTTCTCTCGAAACACAAAACAGCGCGCGACGCTTGACATGCGAGCATCGATTTCCAAAAAAAGAAGGAGTACCTAGTGATGAGGTCGAAAGTTCAATGCAGACTGTAAATGATTGTCTGCGCGGTTCTTGTGCGGCGATATCGAAAAGATGAAGACCAGGATCAATGAACAAGGAATGGAGAAGGGAGATGATCATGGGATATAAAACCCGAGATCGCGACTGTCATGGTCTTCTTCTTCCTTCTTTTCTTCTCTTAATTACAAAAACAGCAGACGCATCCGAAGATGGAGACCTGGTTCATGATGTGTCGAAAAAGACACGGATGAAAAGTATGTCTGGACTTCGGTGTTGGCAAGCCTTCAATATTCTTTGTGCGCGTTTGAGACATCTGAGAAATGGTCAGCGTTGGCCATGTACCACAACGATGGTTGATGATGATCATCATCACGCAACTTCAGCACTCGAAAGCGCGAAAGGTACCTCACTGATCCATAGGAGTCTATTTCATAGGGTATACCACACTACCATCGTACTACCATCCCATCTTTATCAACAACCGCAACCGCCGTGAACTCACATCATCCATCATGAACCAAAACTCCCAATCGCTATGCAAACCACCTCTCACCCACACCTCTCTCCCCTCACAATCACAGTCTTCCAACTCCCATCCTAACCCCCCAATCCCCCCGATTGAACCTCTTCAAATCACCCCCGGCCCGCTTAAACCTCTTCATCTCCCACTTCTCCTTCTTCTCAAACTCCTCCGTCGCGTGTCTCTTACGTACATCTGCTTTACTGACCCCGCTGACACCACCACCACCACCACCACCACTGCCACTCTTACCCCTCTTCCCATCCGAACCACTCTTCCCAACCGAACCAGCCATACCAACCCCAGCGTCATGCACCACCATAGCATCCTCCCAACTAAACGAAAACTCTCTGAAGAGAGGATGACTTTGGTTGTTGGGTTGGATGGCGGCGAAGGGGTTTTGTGTTGAGAATTTGAGGAGATCGGGAGTTTCGGTGTCGGGTTGTGTCGTTGCTGTTACCGTCCCTCCCATCGTACTAGAAGGATCGGTGTGGGTATTCCGTTTCGACGTCACAGTCGTAAACGGATCCTCTACCTCTCCCTCTCCATGCCCATCCGCATTCCCCTTCTCCTTCTCGTTCGGAGTAGAAACAGGTGGCGTATGCGCACCCGGCACAGCGAAAATCCTCTTCGGCGGTGGGGAGTCGAGCTGCATACCATCGCCCAAGCCCTTGATCCCAAAGATATTACCCTGTCTCCTTGACTCGGGTACCTTACTTCTCCTCATCCCATCCCTTTGCCCATTCACAGCATCTTCCTCAGTCCCACTCTCTGCATCTTGAGTCCCACCCCTCCTGACCCTGCTATTCTCCTCATCCTCACTCTTCATGCGCGTGAGTTTAGGTCCCGCAGGCGTGACTTTGACCCGCTCTGTTTCTTTGCCTTTCGAGTGTGGTTTCGCGATGGGTTGGTCCGGTTCTATGGTTTTGTCCTCCCCTCTCATCTGCGCCTCCCGCACATCCGCCTCGATATTCCTCGGTATCGCGGCGTGGATGTCTGTCATGAGCTTGGCTCGCCTGCAGTATCCATCCCAGTCCTCCGTGGCCAGTTTGCCTGCTGCTTCGTTCAGCGCACTGGCGGGGTTGGGTTGTATGAGGAGGCAGGATATCGTAACTAGGACATCCCTCAACTTGAGACTACTACTCCAGTCCCGCTTCAGCGTCTCCACACACACCGCCCCCGTCGCCTCATCAATATTCGGATGCCACAACCGCGTGCGGAACTGCGCTGTGGGCGGTGCGGTGGGGTATGCGGGTGGGATGTCGAGGTGGAGGCGCCAGACGCCGGATGCGTAGGGTGTCCCAACAGGACCGGCGAGCAGGACGTCAAGCGTAGTTAGGTCTGACGAGTCGTCGGAGCCCGGTGGGAAGAGGTAGTTCGGGGGTAGGCCGGCGGTGTGGAGGGAACCGTGGTCTGCGGCGAGGCGGCGGAGGGATTTGGAGTTCTGAGTGTTTGGGTTAGTGGAGGAGACGCGCAGGGTAAGAGAGCGGGTGGTACCATGGCTGCGGGGGTTGTTTAGGATATGTTGTAGTTGGTGAGGTAATTAGGATAAGGACGAGAAGTTATTGCGCCATGATCGGAGGCGTGAGGATCTGAAGTGGCTGTTGATGGCTGCTGTCTTCCAGCGGGCTGCAACGCACCTACCTGGAGGTTCGCGCCGTCCCGCATCTGCACGCGTTCTAGCGCGTCATTGCATCAATCTCACTCTCACCTGATCACCTTCATCAATCACAGGGTAAACACTGCCGAATCACAACTGCAATCTCAACATAGCCATCATTTGTTCAAGATCTGGATTCTCATAACAACGTCTAGCCACTCCACGATCCAATTACGGACCCAGCCAGATAGCAAATCTACATAACCCCCCATCCATTTCCATTTCTCAATCCCGCAAAGCCGCCCAAAGAACGCCGCGCTATAACAACCAAGGCCTACAAGATATCCATATCATCCACCGGATCCACAAAAGGAAACTGGCCACTCTCAATCGCCGCTATCCTGTCCAGCTCCGCCTGGTACTCCTTGCGCAGCGTATCCAGGGTGATGATCTGCCGTCTAAGTAGCTTCTTTCCCTGGCCGATGCCCCATTGCGGCGGACCTCCGGTTGCTTCTATGCGCTGCTCGGCTAGGATGTAGGCGTCTTCTTTGCTGACTGATGAGAGGGTGTTGATGATCATGAGGTAGCACTGTGTTAGGGACTCGTCGGCTGGGTCGTGGATCTTGGTCGATGTTGTCTTGAGGCGCTGGAGGCGCTCGTGGAGGATCGACGCGGCGCCGCGGAAGTTGTTGCGGGAGATGCGGAAGGAGTAGAGGATCTGGTGGTAGGGTGGTCCGGATGCGATGTTGAGTGTTTTCTGGCAGAGGGACGTGAGGATGTTGTCCACCGAATCTGTTAGTCCGACGAAGGGGAACTTGAGAAGCTCAGTAGTCTGCGATTGGGCCACCATGGATGTGATGAGTGTTTGCAGATCGGAGAGTTTCCTGGAAAATAGTCAGTATACGAAGTTGTGTGAAAGCGGTCATTCAACTTACAAGGCCGTGTCCCGATGCCTGATCAGGGCACCGTATGCATCCTGGAATCTCGATGTTTGTATCGAGGCGGTGAACAGCCGTTGAAGCAGGTCCGTCTTCAGTTCCACGTCTTCCTGACCCATCAAAGATCGCAGCCCCAGCTTCGCAAAGTCTGCAACGTAGGAGTACGCTTTGGCCTTCTCGAACAGACCAATAACATGACTGTAATAGTGTGCCAGGCCTTCAGAAAACGAGTTTCGCTCCACTTCGGATATGAGGTTTGCTTTGTCTTCCTCCGCCACGTCGAACATGGGACCGAGAGCTACAGAAATTAGTATCATCATGGCAGAATCGTATGTCCAAGACTTACCCAGATAGTATGCAGGTTTCTGGAAGCACACAGAAGCCAGCTCTTTGTTGCCTAGTGCCAGGTACAGTCGTCCCTTCAGATACGACGCCCAGTGACCTTCCGTAAGGAACTTGGAAAAGTCCTTGGCGAGCTCGTACTCTTGCTGATACAAGAGTATCCCCATCATATCCTCTACAGCGTTTTCAAAGTCGTGTTCTTCGAATATGAATGACAACCAGCCGCGACTCCAATGGGTAAGTAGACCCGCCTTTGGGTCTTTTGGTAGTGGCACCTCAAAGGCACGACTTCCGTAGATTCCCTCGAGGACCGTCTGGGTGATAGGTAACTTCATACCAGTCTTGTATGTCTCGCTCAACATGCGGTTGAGATTGTCGGATGCTAAGCCTGTTCCAGTCTGGTGAGACCACACTGTACGGGCCAACCAAGAAACGACCATGCAGTCCTTATACCGCAGTAGAAGCTCGGCAAACACCTCAGACGCGTCCCACTCCTCATGCGTCTCGCCCTCTAGCTCAATGAACATGAACAGCAGCAGAACAAGCAGATCAAGCAAAGCATTGTGGTCGTTCTCCAGAGTCTCCTTGGAAACGCATGACAACGCACTCAGCCCGTATCGTGCGATTTGCTTTCTCGACTGAGGCCTGCCGTCGTGTTCGTAGTCCAACTTCCTGATGGCGCGGAGGAAGGTCTCGGTACCCAGGTCCTTGACTTCCATACCGAGCTCTTCAACAAGAGTGGTTACGTCCTCATCGGTCACATGTTGAGAAAGCTCGCTGTTGCCTTCGATCCATTCCATGCGATCCAAGATCGTGATGTTCCGGCTCTGAAGTAGGTCCATTTCCATGTGGCGTTGGACCTTTTGCTGAACAAAGTATGGTAGTCGTTGGCGGAAGGAAGCTGCGGCATTCAGCAGACGTGCCACGTCGCGAGATTCCGATGTGTCCAGAGTTTGCCGTAGAGGTTTGCTCAGGGTACGCGAGCCTGAGATGACTGCTGCGTTCAGTGTAGTGACTTCCGACTCGCTGCAGTTCCTGATCGCAGAGATGTGGTCACTCAACACTAGCCACGGCCTGTCAGTAGCCCGATCGTAACTGAGCGACAACGATTCTCCCCTCCGCTTGTGCAAGTCTTTCACTAAGCCGTAGTATGCCTGCCACTCCGCTGTTAGGTCTTTGCTGAAGTCTTCGCCGTGACCGCGTTCAATGGCAAGGGCGACAAGCGTGGCAACCAGACGTTCTTTCAGTGACCCTTTGTGTACTCGATTTGACCGGTGCCGTATCCCCTCCAAGCCTCTCCTGTATATGCGCAACGCTGTTTCTAATGTCGCGATCGAGAATCGGCCTGGGTAGAACAGAAACTCGTACCACTCATTGGAGAGATCCTGTTCCGGCTCCAACTCCCGCTCGCTTGGGTTCGCGGGATTGACCTTCAATGCCTCGACAGTCAGAGGGCCCGAATCAACGGACACCCAATCATTCTTCCACGTTTGTGTTCGTTGTTCGGCGTAGTCGGTGAGATCGAATTTGAGGGAGTAGACTTTGCTACTTGGGCCTGACCTGGCGCGTATCCAGATCTCTGAGCCCCTCCAGGTGTTAGGCCCTGGAATGATGTGAAACTCCTCCAGTGTCCATACAGTCGTGTTCATAAGTTCGTCGATCGGCGGAATGAGCTCTGAGTCCTGCGCAGCGTCGTAGAATCCGTGTTCTTGGTCGTCCGCATCCCTCACTCCCCAGAACTTGAACTGGTGCTGCTTAGGCGAGTATGTAACGACGTGGTACAACGCGCCTCCCACACCACCTGGGATGTTCACAACAGCCATCAGCATCGACTGCGAAGGTCCGATGGAGTATGAGCCATGGGACTTCTCCATGGCGAAGTCGTCAGCACCCAAGAGGTCGATGTGCGCGCCTGGCTTGCCTGACGCAATGTTCCACGCCCTGATCGAGTGGTCCAGGCATACTGAGAGGATGTGCTTGTTGTCTGGTGATATCGCGACGGCAGCCGCAGCGGACACAGCAAAGTCCGCGTTCTCGAAGCGAACGGTGGGCTGCGCTTTCCACGATAGGAGACCGCGCACCGACCAATTGCTCTGCTGGTACCGCGATCCGTCCCAGGTGTTGTTGGCCTTGTCCCAGATCAAGCGACAGATAGCCCCGTCGTCGAGTGTGACTAGCAGTTCGTCTGCGCTCGCGGCGGCCAATCGGTAGGGTATGCGCCCGCTGAAGAGCGCCGGCTCGAACCTCTTGCACCACGTCTCCGAGTCCTGCTCCGAGGCTGCGGGGTTGGCGAAGAAGTCGCGATGCAGGGTGATCGTGTAGAGCTCGTTGCCCGTGGTGATTGCAAAGACGGTCAATGCATCGCGGTCGGCGGGTTCAGCGAAAGCGACGCAGAAGGGTCGGATCGGAGCGGGGAATTGGAAGAGGAGCGTCAAGTTTGCTTCGAACTTGTCGGTGTAGTCGTGATCGAAGTCGGTCGCCTGGATCTCGAGCATCTTCCTGTTGTCCAGCACCCGCCAGAGGAAGCTGCGCGGGTAGGCATGGTGCTGCCGAAAGTACATGGACCCATCTGTAGCGAGATGGCGCCTTGTGAAGTCTTCCTCGTCCTTTTCCGCATAGGACTCCGTAATTACACTACGCTTTACGCTGGATCGTGTGCTGAAGGGAGAATGCGACGGGATCGAAAATGCGATGGTCGAGCCAGGGTAGGCGGGCTCAATGTTCAAGCGCGCCTCTTTGTAGAGACACGTGCCTCCATGTTGGACCATGGTGCTCGCATGCGAAGGGGATTCGGCTGTCGTTGCGGGGGCTGAGAGGTTATGGCGCGCGTTTGGGGTCGAGTTGCGGCGGTCGCGCGGAGGTGAAGCTCACAAAAACAATCGTTGCGCGACGATGGATGCGCGAAGCTGGCTGGTGCACGGACGCTTTGTCCATCACCGCAGCCTACCCTGAACGCAGCCCACTTATCTCACTCCCCATCTAGTATGGCCATTCAATCCCAAGATAGGCCAGACAGTACTGATGGACAAAATGCGCATTCATTCAGGTAATGTATTAGGATATCATACGGCTGCATAAACGTAAATCGTGTAAAACCAAAAGCTCTAGATCGCCACAGCTCCATGACGCTTCGCACCTCATCTCCCTCATCACCTGTTGTTCCTCTCCTCCAGGTCCTTCTCCTTGGGGTCGCCAATACCGTCTTCGTTAATGGCAAACAAGCAATCGCTCTCGGGCAGGCATGGACTGTCGTAGATCTTGCACACACGCGTCTCTCCCCTGCCCTTTCTCAGACTGAGACGAGTCGTACTTGCGTGTGCAATGATGTTACCTCCGATAGGCTTCTTGGGGTCGGGATTGAACATGGCACTTGGTCCACCGTCCACTTGCGCGACGACTTGATTCGTGATTACAACGGCGATACCAAACTCGTCCGCAAGCCGTTGCAGCGTACGCATAAACTTGGCCAAATGCGTTTGTCTGGCAGAGAGCTCTCCACGTCCAGCGAAATCTGTACGGTACAGTGCGGTGGCGGAATCGACAACGAGCAGCGAGAACCGTGTTTCCGTCATCATCTGTGCGGCCTGGTTGAGCAGCTCCAACTGATGATCCGAGTTGTATGCGCGCGCATAAGCAACATTATCCAGAACTTCTTCGCCTGAGAGTCCGAATCGATTCGCGACGGCCAGACATCGGACTGGACGGAAGGTACCCTCAGTGTCGATGTACAAGCATTTGCCCTCACCACCCCCCATGTCAAACGGCAGCTGGCAGGTAACGGCTAGGGTATGACAGATCTGACTCTTTCCCGTTCGGAACTCTCCGAATATCTCCGTTATGGAGCCTGTTTCGATACCTCCTGCCAGAAGTGTGTCCAGTTGTTTTGAGCCGGTCGTAATGGAGATCAATTCGCTGCGGCGGGAGTGCATCTCGGTCGCCGTGGTGAAGCCCATAGGGACGAGTTTGGATGCTATTAATGTAAGCGACAGGCGATAGAGCCGCATCATTTCCACATACCCTCTGCAAGCAATTTCGAAGCCTTCTGTTCCGAAATGCCCTTTATTTGTTCGAGTGCTCGCCGTGGTCTGCCTGGCGTCAGTGGCGGGGCCAATTTCTGTTCAATAGTCTACATACGTGTAGGCAATCGACTCTACGGTGTTGAAGCCGCCCTCGACAATCAACTTGATGTCGCGTGCAGTCAACCCATTGACTCCCTGAGGTCTTGTCAGTGTCTGTCGCGCGCCCAAAGACCGTGAAAGCCTACCTCAAGCGCAGACACGGGAGTGGGGGCTCCGGGGCCACCCATGGTGCTGTCCTCGAATTGCTCTTCTTCGGCGCTCATCTTGACGGATTAAAGACGGTAGATTTTATGGAAAGGTGGTTGTGTGGGATTTGTGAATGTGCTGTGCAGAAGGGAAGGATGA
This sequence comes from Alternaria infectoria, assembly GCF_024043175.1. Classification (NCBI taxonomy): domain Eukaryota; kingdom Fungi; phylum Ascomycota; class Dothideomycetes; order Pleosporales; family Pleosporaceae; genus Alternaria; species Alternaria infectoria. The sequence goes on from NW_026250700.1 coordinate 152,108, forward strand.
GTGGCGAGCGGGAATCTAGATCAGGCGCGTCTCGCAAGCGCCAAAACGCGAGATCACATGACGAATCGCCACGCAACCCCGGAACAGGCTACAACGCTCATTCCCGACTTTGCTCCGCAGCATCACACACGCACCACGCACTGGGCAGCTCAAGATCATATGTTGTCATCGATTTGTTCATTCATGGTATCATTGTACGTAAAGCCATCGGTCTTCTCAAAAGACCTACTCGTCATCGCCAAAGAAGACCTTGACCGGCAGCCAAGAGTCACCGCAGACCTTGAAGCGCTCAGGCAGCGCGTTAATCTCCTTCATCTCCTCGTCGGTCAGCTCCCAGCCATCAAGCTGGAAGTTGCCCATGATGCGGGACGCTGTGACAGACTTGGGGATGACGCTGGAGCCGCGCTGGAGACCCCACATGAGCAGGACCTGTTGAACGGACTTGCCCTTGTTGTCGGCGAGCTTCTTGAGCTTCTCGTTCTTGTACAGGGGAGAGTCGGTTGAGCCGAGGCAGGAGTAGGCGGTGGCGTGGATGCCCTTCTCCTTGAGGTAGTCGAGGAGCTTGGGTCTGGCGTCACTGTTAATTGACGTGCACATGGGTAAGATATTGGTAATTGACTTACGAAGGGTTGTTGGGGTGGAGCTCGATCTGGTTGACGGCGGGTGTGATCTTGGTGCGCGAGTCGGCGAACAGCTTCTCGAGGTTCTGGATGGCAAAGTTGGAGACACCAATGTTCTTCACGCGGCCAGACTCGGGGAGCTTCTGCATCTCAGCCCATGTGTCCTTGAAGTCCCAGTCGGGGTAGTGCTTCTTGAGGTCATCGGGGTCGGTCGATGAGGGCCAGTGCTGGGAGGTTCGTAAGTATCTCGTCTTGTGAGAGATTAGAGCTCCACAAACATACCATGAGGTAAAGGTCAACGTAGTCAAGACCGAGGTCCTTCAGAGAGGTGTTGATGCCCTCTTCGACGCGCTTGTGCCATGGGTTGTCAAGCTTGGTAGTAACCCAGATTTGCTCACGGGGAACACCAGAGTCCTTGATACCCTGGCCAACCTCCTTCTCGTTGCCATAGGCAAGCGCGGTGTCGATGTGGCGGTATCCTCCCTCGAGAGCGGCCTTGACGGCCTCACGAACCTCACCAGGCTTTGATTGCCATGTGCCGAGACCGACAGCGGGGATCTTTGCGCCAGTGTTGAGCGTGAAGTGCTCCTTGGTCCAGTTCTTGGGTGCCATTCTTGCTAGAGTACGAATCATAAATTGAAAGGTAAAGTTTGGGATGTAGGAGGATGGGAAAGTGGCAGGAAGCGCAAACTTTTGAATGGTGAGCTGAGCGAGGGGCACAGCCGACGCGTTGTGTACCCCTCCTACGTCAGGGCCAACATTCACCCATTGCATCGCTATCTCCACCGAGCAACTTTAAGCACCGGCATAAAACCTCCACGTATCACGTCGCGATTTGCCCGCGGGTGAGGTTAAACTGGTGGGGTGTGGAGAACGATCCACCTGTCGCTAGTGCCTATGAGGAAGCCGGAACAGTTTCTACTTCTTTGCCTTTCTGCCGTTCAACTCCTGCATCCACTGCACCGCCCTCAGCATCCTGCGCTAGCCGTATAAGTGTGGACCGCAATGTCTTCAGGATTCGTCAGTGGCGGCAAAGCGGGTGAAGAAGTCGAGCGCGATGACGAATGGAAAAAGGCCCAGCAAGAGATTGAGGATGCCCGGCGCGCCAAAGCCGACTTAGCGAAACAACAGGATGGAAAGAGCCTTTTCGAAGTTCTGCAAGCCAACAAAGACAAGAAACAGGCCGAATTTGAGGAAAAGGCGCGTTACAAGCTGCATGTCGCTCTAGATGATGAGGAAGCCGACTACCTGGATTCCGTCTTGGAAAAGAAGCGCCAGGAGGAGCTCAATGTGAAGAGGGAGACTTTCGAACAACTGGATATATTCCGCAGGCAAAGGGAAGAAGCCGAGAGGAAGGCGAAAGGTCTCGAAGAAGAGAGTTCAGAGGCGCCCAAGGATGAGGATGCTCCGCAATGGGCAGCAGTCGGACGGAAGAGGAAGAAGGGAGCTGAAGGTGGTCTGTTGAAGGGTGTGAAGCTGAGGAAGTCGAGTTCCGTACCAGAAGAGAAGAAATCTGTGGACGAAGGAAAAGCGACTGCGCAGTCTGAGAGCGTCAAGACAAACGTGTCATCCACCGCAACGAGTGCCAACGGCTCGAAGAGTCCTGCGACGACGTTGGTAAACACAACCAAGCCACCAGCAGGGCAATCGACATCCAAACCGGGAAACACACTTTCGCTCGGCCTCGGATATGGATCATCGGATGACGAGGATTGAGTCGTCTCAGCACCCGACAGCCATCTTTCAAAGGCAGCGCATACAGCTTAAGCAAGCGCGATCGTCGACATGCCACTTGCAACGCCGGCCCCATATGATAGTAGTTGCGCTTGCGCAGGTACACATACATGCGATCTGGCAAGCCTGTACCTAGCCGATGCCGACATAGCCAACAAGCCGCCTTGGCCCTATTAGTACCAGGGAGCTCCATACTAGGGATATTTACTTCGACACACGTACGAGGACGGGCTCTTCTGCGGGTAGACGAAGAACATCGCAGGACGCGACTTGCTGATGATGTCATTGGCTGGCGCTCGGCGGCGCTTACCTGTTTGTAGCGCCGTACAACGACCGCATTTTCCATCAAAAGTAACTATCAAACAACATACCGTCTATCTCGAGTTAACACTCACCCGAAGACTCCTCCCATTCACACATGTTGCATTAGATATGAACTCGTGATAAGCTTGTACTGACCTCCTCTCCTCCGTCCAACAGCAACAGCGCGTCCCGAACGCGCAACGTAGCAACAAAATGGCCCATCAACCTACCGACAACGAGACCTCTCCTCTCATCGTCGTCACCAGACCCACTGGTCACTCGGAAGAAACCGAAAATGCAAACGACAGTACCATGGACACGCGACTCATTCTCAAAATCGCAGCAGCAATGTACTCCTTCGTCACACTCGGCCTCTTCAACTCCTCCATCGGCGCCGTCCTGCCACTCCTCTCACGCCACTACAACCTCACAGACCTGCAAGTCTCATCCATCTTCCTCGTCAGCCCCATCGGCTACGTCATTGCAGCACAATGCAGCGATACCGTCCATTACCGCTTCGGGCAAAGGGGAATTGCAGTAGCTGGTCCGCTACTGCAGATCTTGGCTACGGCGACTGCGGCGACGCATCCTAGTTTTGGTCTTTTGTTGCTTGCGTTTACGTTCCAAGGACTGGGTACGGGTCTGCTGGATGGAAGTTGGTGTGCGTGGGCTGGGAGTATGGAGAAGGCGAATACGGTTTCTGGCCTGTTGCATGGGAGTTATAGTGTTGGCGGGGCGCTGGGGCCGTTCGTTGTTACGGTTTTGACTACTAGAGGGTTTATGTGGTGGACTTGGTATTCTATTTTGGTATGTTGACAGATACTGGATATTGGGGTTTTATGCTGATGAACATAGGCTGGAGCATGCGCTCTCTCATTCCTGGTCTTGGTCTTTGCTTTCCGCAACGAGACCGCATCGGTCTACCGCGAAAGCAACCAGTCCAAGTCTCATGACTCCAACGTCGACGTCAAGGCCGTGTTCAAATACCGAGCTACTTGGTTCTGCGCAGCGTACTTCCTCACCTACGTTGGCATCGAGACAGCGATTTCGGGTTGGATCGTCTCATTCATGCTGCGCAGTCGCCACTCGACCGCTTATGTGGCTGGCCTCTCTTCCTCGGGGTACTGGATTGGCATGGCAGTTGGACGACTGACTCTCGGTTTCGCTACGGATAGGATGGGAGTGCGTCGTGCGACTGGTATTTACTTCCTCATCGCTATCGGTATCGACGTACTCTTCGCTGCTCTATCATCTGCGGCTGCATCTGTGGCTTTGATGACGACGTTGGGTTTTATCATGGGTCCAATGTTCCCGTCTGGGGTTGTTGTACTTACACGTTTGCTACCAGCTGAGCTACATGTTGCAGCTGTGTCTTTTGTGGCCTCTCTTGGACAGGTTGGAGCTGCACTCTCGCCTTTTGCTATCGGTGCTGTTATTGATGGCTTGGGTATTGGTGTTTTCCGGTTCGCGATACTCGCTGAGACGGTGGTGGCCCTGCTGGTTTGGTTCGCTTTTGCAAGACTGCGCCCGGTTTTGCAAAACGTATCTACGATGCGCCACGAGGACTGAGAGAGCGATTACAAGCTCTTATAATAAATTTGCAAAGCTACTACTTAGTAAAGGCATGCTAAAAACCTGCTACATCTAGCTTTACAACATTAGTAGAGTCCCTAGGTATCTTTCTAGTAGTTACGTTAATAATTGCCTATTTAGTGTGCATTACTGGTCTTTAGGCATCCGTTGTAGTTCTTCCACGGGCATTGTATGTTTGTGGGCTTAGTGGCGGTACACTCGGCGTTTCTGGCATGGTGCTTAGCCTTTTGGTGAGTCACCGAGAGATGCCTGCATCCACCCGGGCATGGGATTTTCGCGGTGCCGTCTTAGATTGTCGACTCAGCATATGTTGTCACCACACCATCATGCGCTTGGGCATTGGCGACATGCTGACAGAGTCCCCGGTACGAGTCAAAAAAGGGTGCTTTCTCACCGCAGCGTCCTGAGGCCTTGAAGGGACACACATAAATCTCCCTGGGGAGGAAGGGTTGTGGAGCTGTTGTGGTCGATGCACTTTCTGTGGCTCTAACAGCGCACTCAGTTAGAACAGTAGACAATCGCGTCTAGGAAACCTCTAGGCGGATCTGTACTTTTAGATTGACAGGTTAAAAACAGGGTAGCTGCAGTAAGTGTGCAGTCGCAGCCAAGATCAAGGTAGTACAAAATAGGAGTTCTGGGAGGACTAACAGCAAAATAGACTTCTCGGTGGTTTCCCACGCTGCAGCTAAATAGTATTCTTTTTAAAGTGAAAGACAAATGAGCCGTAAACGCCCTCTATACCAGATCCCGCACGCGCTTACTGCGCCTTCATAAACCTGACCATCATCGGCGGCGCACCCGCAGTGAAGTGATCCAGAATACCCTCCCAGTAAGCATTCACATCCGTCCCCTCATCAAGCACGACATCAAACTCCGCCACGACCCTCCCAATCACACTCCTCAACTCCATCAACGACAGAGCCTTCCCAGCACAGCTATGCGAACCTGTTGAGAAAGGAATGAACGCCTGCCTGTTCAGTACCAATTCCGGTTTCGTAGTCCAGCGCTCAGGTATGAATTGATCAGGTGCAACAAAGTTTCTCGCGTCCCGCAACAGCGGAAAGATGGGGATATGTACTATCATGTTTCCTGGGATGAAGTGCCCGTTTATCTCCATACCTTGTGGCGGCGTGATGCGTTGGGAGCCGAAGAAGACGGAGGGCCACATGCGCATCGATTCTTGGATACAAGCTTCTAGCATTGGCATGGGTCGCTGGCAGTCGTAGGTGTTGATGTTGGAGAGGAACTCGGCGCGGACGGCGGCCATGTAGTGTGGGTGTGTGGCGAGATGCATGAAGAGGAAGGTTAGGGCCGTGGACGTGGTCTCGCTGCCAGCGGAGATTATGAGGCGTGATTCGCCGTAGAGAAGTTCGCGACCCTCAGGTGTTTTGGGCGTGGAGGTGATGAGATGAGAGATTAGGTCCGGCTTCGCATCTCGGACCTAAAGGAGGTTGTTAGCAATGGCTTCGGTCGAGCTTAAAGACGGGAAGATGTACCTGCATGCGCGCTTTCATCTGGCTGACGCTCCAGTCTCGCCATTCCTTCATGGGTCCGGCGAATGAGGTAAGAACACCAACTGTGTTCATTAGCCACGGCATCAGATACATGTATCCCAAAGCCTGGACGCTGCCCATCATAGTAGCGAGAATACTCGCAGCGACGTCGCTTTGTTCGCCTTTGATGAAGCCCATGGGCTTGCCAAAGGCCAGCGCTGCCATGACGTCGTAGCTATAGTAGCTTGCATAGACAAGCAGCGGAATCGACCTCCCCTCTTCATTGCGCAATCTTGTGAGTAGCTGGTCTGTGAAGTTCTCGACTTGGGGGGCGTAGTCGGAAAGCGATGCCTTCATCGCATTGTCCCAGATCCTGCGGCGCTGGCGGTGGAACGCCTTGTCGCGATTGAGGTGCAACGACTTTTCCATGACGTCAAAGAACGGTCCTTTTGACGTCTGTGACTGAGCTCCGAGGATTGGTTGGATCGCAGCTGTATCGAAAATCGTGAGCTCACGTGGCCCTGACGGTGTTAGCACTGGATGTGGAAGGAAGTACACGGGTTGGACAGACCCGTCCTAACATAATCGCCGTATTGGCCTTGCAGCCGCTGAAGGACTCGATGGTAATGCAAGCTGCTGTCATATGTCTGCTTGACGGCCCACCATCTCGATAGTTTCGCAGCCCAAGGTCCAGGGTAGTCGTTGAGTGGATGAAAGAAGGCACGGTACGCTCCGATGTACAGCCATAGTGGAACCCAGAAGGAACTCGTCACCAGTGTCGCGGCGATGAATCCAGTGTAATATGATAGAACCCAGTATGCGGTAATCGCTAGGCCAAGGATCTGAAGGGTCAAATGGTCGACTTCCACTCGTCGCAAAATGAACTCGTGCAGGATGACCGCCGATAAAGGTGCGAGCACAAAAACAGCGGTAGGAACCGAGCCCATGGTTTCTTGTGGATGGCACCGGGATCTTGTTTGGGGTTGCTAAAGTTCAGTGTATAGAGTGCTAGGGCGCGGTGGCCGAGGGCTATTTCTCGGTTGCTGTCAAGTGAAGGCGACCGCCACATACCACAACCCCTTGAATAAGTGAGCCCTGGGAGTCAGTATCGCGCCTTTGTGATTTCAGTGTGTGTTGTTTTTATCGGGAGTACAAAACGTGGAAGGTTTGCATGTGCGACGCGTTTGCTCGGAAGCCCAGAGTCACACGTGGAGACTGGTACGAGAACGCGATCGGCAGCCCCGGGTTATGAAGTGGGACATGGCCAGGTCTCTGTTCATCCTTCTTACCGTAGATTGCGACTGCAGCTGGTGCTCCGCAACAGGAATCTTGCCGCATAGTAATTAGTGTGCAAGGGTCAGCATTGGATTACTAGGTTTTGTTGCACACTATCGTACATAGCCGACTAGCGTCTCGGTGCGAACTCACGTCTAGTTAGTCTTCCAACGTGTCGATATCGTGGAGTTCTCTAGCGGACCAAAGCCGTTTAGTCGTCTGCGAAAGGAAGCATGTGGTGTAGCCTCAATTCTCCGAGCGCCGCATTATTGGATGCGGTTGCGCCGTAACGCGACGTGTGTGACTTTGATGCGTAGATCAGACTTGGTGCTGCTGAGTGGCGCTTATCCTGTTCAAAGACGGCCTGGAAAAATGTAAGCATGTACATAAGTGTCTGCTAGGCGAGGTGGCGGCAGGGCTACATTCGCTTAGAGCGCATAGGCTGAATGGGAGAACAGGACATGGTTCCTCATTCCGTGATTTCATGAATATCTTATCTGGTATTCGATTCGAGCCTCCAACCGTGCAATTTCGGGAGATGCGCATATCCATGAGCGTTGCCGAGAATGCGCCAGCATCTTACGGTTTCACTGTTGAACGGCAAGGTTGTACGGAAAGGATCTTGCGTGTACCCCCGTCTTAAGATCGCTGGCACCTGGCAAGGTAACTCAGGCTGCGTGTAAGATAAGTTCGATGCATGTCCGGGAGAAAACCCAAGGTGCTAGCGATCACGCCTTCCCTTCAAAGTTCCGACTCCTTCTGTGAATCCAAGAAATTCTCCGGCTGTGATGACCGCAATTACGACCATGTCGGGCGTTCTGGATGCGCCACCTGGCGTTGAGGCAGACTTCAGTGGTGAACGGTCGGATCTTCAGAAGAGAATCGTCGTGGTATATGCAGTCATGACGATACTTTCCACCTTCGTGCTCGGATTGCGATTGTATACGCGCATATTCATCCGCCGTATGACCGGCTTGGACGATGCGCTGGTGGTACTCAGCTGGTGCGGCTGCGTCGCATGGATGGTCATCTGTTTCCGAAGTGAGTCTGCCCCTCTGCTTACTCTGAGTACGCAACTGACCTTGAATGTAGCGTTCCAGTATGGCTTCGGTCAACATATGTGGAATGTGACTATGCAGCAAATGTTGGGCTATACGAAGATGCTCGTCGGTATCATGGTGGTGTATGTCTGGACTCCAGCTCTAGCTAAACTCTCGTTATTAGCTCTGTACTACCGACTCAATCCAGATCAGAAAGTCCAAGCAGCCATCTACGCATTGGCAGTCCTGGTCACTGGATACTCCGTGGCCATCACCATAGTCGCCGCCGGACCCTGCAATCCGCGAACCCATACGGACCAGAAGTGCCTTACAGACCTCAACCTGTTCATGGCCTGTATAAACATAATCACAGACTTCTTGATCCTGTGCCTGCCGATACCGATGTTGCGCGCCCTGCAACTACCTGTTAAACAAAAGATATTACTGGGCTTCGTGTTCGCTCTGGGATCTGGGTAAGTTGCCTCGGGTAGTGCGCCATCTGGCGTTCTGTGCTAACAAGCTTTGTAGTGTCGTCGTCATATCAACCGTTCGCATCATCTACGTTTACAGTATGATTAGCGATCCCGACGCAACTTACAACGTGGCCAAGGCATGCATCTTCTCTACGGTCGAGCTCAACGGCGGAGTCATTTGCGCATGCGTTGCGCTACTGAAGCCTTTCATACAGAAGTACATGCCCTGGATACTGGCCCTTTCGAGTGGAAGCGGAAGCGGAGATGGATCCAGGATTCGCAAGTTGAAGATCTTCGTGAAACGGAGCGGGGAGAAGAGTTATGAACTACAAAGTGCAGACGCAGATACAGATGCGATTAAGCATGCTGATGATAGGCCGGATCATCGTATTGCCGTCACCAAGTCATACAGCGTTCAAGGCTCGAAGACTGGGAAAAGTGATGGTGACAGCATGGAAGACCTTTTCGCGCCTAATGCGGGCTGGAATGGTGGTCGGTAGCCGTCGCCCCTATAATCGAATCGGTCGGGAATGTGATCGCGAGGACGTGTAAGGAGATTGAAGGGATTGCTTCGAACGGGAGTTCCTGATGATCACGCCGTCGCGGGCTTGGCACAAGCCCGATGGAAGGGACCACCCGTAGAAGGACCAGTACCTAGATAGCTGCAATACGACACCGGTGTTCAATCTTGGTCTCGAAGGTAGCTGGGGGTATCACGAATGCGCATTGAAAGAAGTGGATACTGATAACGACGTCGCTCTAACCCATCTGCATCTTCTCATCGTTCTGACGTGGCTCGCTCGAAGAAATGGAAAGCCCCTCCATAGCGACCTTAGCCATATACTCATCCACCATCAACTTGATATTACGATATTGAGTGCTGTTTGGGCCGAATGTCGCGAGCGCATTGCGGAGGGAGGATTGGAGCTAGCCTGAGTTAATGGTGCATCCACGCTCCATTGCCGACAACATTGGAAGTTCTGACACGATGGAAAGAGTGCGACAACATACCGACAGAAGCAGGTCGTCGGGTTGAGTAGGCATGGTACCTGATGGGTAAAGTCGACGCTGCTTTTGCTTGACAGCCGATCTTTGTGGTTGTGTAGAGTCCTTATGCGGGATGTCGCGGTCTGCTGGAGAGAAGGCGTGCGCTCGGAAGGCGGTTGTAGTACTGTAGGAGATAGTCCAGGTGAGCAAACCTTGAGGGTGTGATGAGGAATGGGAAGATTTGGCGTAAGCGAGTGATTATAGATCGCTGGGAGCTGAGATTCGTTCGCAGGCTCAGAGCAAAAGAGGAAAGAAGATCTCGCACTCTACCACTTTCAAAGCATTCTGTGCGATTGATGAGATCCGTATCTGCGTTGCGCATCTGCTGTGTAGACTCGCCAGCGCAAGCCACGAGTTAGCTACCATCTTCAGCTTCTACCATCAGCAAAAACAAAGAAGCCCACATCATGGATGTGGGCAAAAAGATTGGGCAGTTAGAAGTGCTGACAAGAGTGGGATTCGAACCCACGCCCGTGAAGACTGCGGAGGATGTTTAGAACGACCTAAACGCAGCGCCTTAGACCACTAAATTGATGTTAGTACTGCGATTCCCAAGGAGTGGAAGTAACGTACCTCGGCCATCTTGCCATTTAATAACTTCATGGAGGACGGAACATTCTGTGCAAAAATATACGTGGCAATCATCATGGTGGAGCTGCACTAAGAATAGGCGACGCACAGGCGAAGCCTTTGTTCGCAAGGTTGAGATACCCCACTCTAGACTGCAAACTAAGCGAGTAGATTCTATATGCAAATTCATAAAAACAGAATATTCATCGATATAATTATAGGCTTCTAATCGGCACCCTTAACGCATTGTGGACTAAGGTTGTTCGAGCGGGGCAATGATCAAAGTGCGGCTTCTGCGCCCTGCTTATTCATCTAGACTAGGTTGAGACTACCCGTAGACGTTGCCGCATTCTCCAAATTTAAACCCTTTGTCTCATTCCAATCACACAAGAGCTAATTTCGAGAATTTCCACGTATACAGTTCTATGTTCTGAACAGTTTTAACGCTAGACTTGGGTTTGTTCTAAGAGTTTATTATTTGATCCAGAGTTACAGAAAGAGCTTAGAGACTGCAAAGCGATATCTTACTGCGTGGATTACCTTCATTCCGAGCATGATGTGCCTTCTTTCAATCTCAATCCTGATCTATTTTTCTTCAATCCAGCTGCAACATCTTATGCCTCTTATTTGTTGTAGCAGCTGCAATGTGCTGCTTTTAATTGTTCTATTTCTGGTTGCCATTTATGCTTCGACTCTTTCTCCTTCTCTTTCTCATACTGGTAAGCATACTTTTAGAGGTTCCTCAAGCTTTGTATACTGCAGGCATCCGAACACGTCTCGATGATCGGAACATTTCCACATCACAGGCGCCTGGAATTAGGATGCAACGTACGCTCTGAGTGCTATTGAACAGACGTAGCTACGTAACAGCGCTTATCCGTTGATGCTCGTAGTATGAAGCGGCGTCCGTCCGATGACGATCATGGCACGACAAGAGCAGACTTAGAGGATGAGCGCTTGATATTGAAAGGCGCACTGTGCGTGCGCATGACTTTTCGAGGAGATGCCCAGCTGGTGCAGACCCTGGGACGAAAGCGGTGAGGGCTGCTGTGGGGAGGTCTGGCGCGTCCAGTCGCGTTGTCGCGCTCATCGCGCGCTCGAAAATTCCATGCCAGTGACCCTCAAGCCTCGCTGCGCCGCAGGCCTCGACCACCCACGACAATCATCCTAATACGACTCAGCATGGGGGGGAAGCGGAAGAGCACCGACGATCCGAAGCAAAGAAGTATCGCGTCCTTCTTTCCGAAGCGTCCGCGCAATGAGGCCTCGCACGACACCAATGACGACCCAAAACCGGTAGTAGCGTCCAGCTTCGTGCAGACGGCGCATGCACCAACCCGAGCATTTCCCGTGGCTACGAGCCCCCTGAGCGATACCGAGACATCTGGCGTGGCTACAGTCAAGTCCGAAGAGGAAGAGGAAGAGAAGGATGAATATGAGCATGAAGTCAGCACCAAGGGGGCGGCGGTACAGCCATTCAAAGAACGGTGCACGTGGGTCTGCCCTTACAAGGCAAGCAAGCAGTGTAGCCACTCGCCAGGGTACTTCCCAACCCTTAGGGGGGTCTCACAACATGTCAGATTAGCGCATCCAGATATTGGGCTAGTAACGCCCTACGAGGTCGACCCCACCGCGGATGGCACACGGAAGATACCATGTCACAAGGGTTGTGGCGAAATGTTTGTCACTCACCAGAAAGCAGTGCAACATGCGAAGGTAAGTTGTGGCTGTGAGAAATGCATGTGAGACATATACTGACTTCATATCTTCACCTCTGTAGTTGCCAGAATGCACTGCAACCCCAGGGAAGAGTTTTCCTTGCCCCTGGAAAACGCACATCGGATGCGACAAGGAGTTCGACACATCTACAGGCTTAGCAAACCACTCGCGTCGCCACGCAAAAGATACTCGCAGCCCGTACCAATGTAAAAACGATGAATGCGGTATATTTCATGCCGACCTCTACGACCTAGCTATGCACGAGGAACGATGCAAAAAAGGCCCACTATCTAATCGCGAAACCTCATACCGCTTCTCGTTAACCGCTGACGCTGCCAATGGCGCCCCTCCAAGTGTCATCATCATCAACCGATCTTCCAAGGCTCCGCCGCAGTGCTGGAAAGACGGCACAACCTCAATCAAAGAAGGGCTTCCGCAGCTTGGAAGAAAGTACCTTGCACACTATGCCTCGTGGAGGAGTAGCTATTCTGGTGGATCTGCAGTACTGCACAGTTGCTACGAGGCTGTTACGCGATACATTCCAGCGCCTGCGTTCGACAACAGCTTTCTCGGAGAGACACCCAGGCAAAAGGTCTTGCTCCACAGGGCCTTTAGGTTCACACAAGCTATCGTCCACGACATTGAAGCGGCCAATCAAGCTGGGATTAAGCCTACTATAATCTCAGTCGGCGCCGATGGTTGGTTCTGTAGCCAGAAAGCTATTCTTCCGTGGCTACAAGCTACTAGATTGAGCTTCGACTTTGTCGTACGACTCAGCTGCCTGCCTTTAGGCATAAGCGCCCAGCACGCCGATCTTCACTACAAAGTATGGTGGATTTTGTACGACGTGAAGCATATTCGCATGGCTCTTGAGTCTGGGCCTGGTCAAGATCAAAATGAGAAAGCTGACGAGCTGATTGCGGCCTGGAAGATGCTACAGGATAGCAAAGACACCTCCTTCGGTAGGAAGTACGGCCGAAATTACGTTGATCCGAACCTCGAATTCCCGCTGATCGAATGAGCCAGCCACGCCACGCCACTCCTCATGTTCATTGCCATTTATCTGCTTCTTTTCCGCGACATACTGCCATTTAGATCCCACATACTGTGGCTACATCCTCTCTATTTCCTACACGTCTGTCCTATATCATGTATCGATTTCCTGTGGCTACTGCATTCTTTATATAGCGACCAGATTCGGAGCATCTCTGTACTTTATTCCTGTAACATAGTATGAGATTGAGGCCGGGAAGGGAGGCGAGATAGTGACTTTACTCCCAACCAAGCCCGAGGTTTATTCGTAGCTCATCAATCCCAGTTCAGGTTATTGATGACTCTCCGTATGTGTTGCGCTCCTAACGCCTCGCAGCCCGCCGAACTATCGCATTCAGGTCTCCCGGCATGTAACTGCCTCATCTCATCGCTCCAGGAATGGTTGCCATTATGCCAAGTCTCTTGCCTCGCTTCGCTCTCCTTCACCAAGTCCAACAGTGGTCGTGGGTTGCTCCCTCCGCCATAGATCTCCGTCTTGAGTGCAGTCTTGACTAGCCTCCTCCAATCCTTCGCCTCAATCTCAATGTTGAACCCCATCGGGCAGTCGAGGGTACCGGTATGCAGATGTTGCAAAGCCTGGCTGTTGTCGCCGATACGAAATGGTTTCTTCTGTCCAGTCTCTTCCATGCGCGCGGCTTCGCGATCGACCTCATTCAACACCTTGTTGAAGCGCTCTACTACTGCCTTCATCACAGAAACTATCGACTGTACATTCTGGATCGCGGAATATGATTCTTTTGGACATTGCTTGCAATGTATTAGATCCGAGAGCGCTGACATTGCTTTTCGTAAGGGTATGATAACTTGGGGAAAGTGAAAGGTAACAACAGCTTGCAACTCGGTGAGAGTTAGCCATGTCGTTGTAAGACACGTGCACTGCCCTGAATCTGATTGATCGGGAACTGGGTCGGGAAGACTAGTTGGCTGAATGTCCGGTGGCAGGTCAGGCTGGAAATTCCACAGTGCTGGATCCAGGGGCGGGTCCAGATTGTACCTGCAACAACTTCAGCATTGGTCGAGATACATCAAGATAGCTTGACATACATGTTATCAGACCCAGATGCCGTCCCAGACGGATCTTGAAAGGTAAAGTCATAATGCTGTGGCGTCACGATTCCGCATCCTGCCGATCCATCTGACGATTGCACATCTTGCAGAAGTGAGGGAGAAGTCAGATTGTCCAGATCTAACAAATTTGGAACACCAGAGAAGTCGTTCCAGGCGTTGCTGTAGTCGTCTTGCACTACCGCAGGTATCCCCGTTATCTCGTCCGGTTCGTCCTCTCTCATTCTTTTTCTGGGGCGACCCATCTGCTTTTGCGGCGAATAAATGCAATCAATCTTTTCTCTCTCACAACGAACACATCTTGGAGTGTGGCCAGAGCATTTCAACTTTCGTGTCCCTGGGCATAGTTGAGCGTCGCGCGGGGCAGATGGAAGCCTAGCCTGAGGTACTCACGGCACTCATCACAAGCCGCATGTAGTTTTGCCGCTGGTTGCTTATGCTGCTGCACCATCGTGTAGTGTTGGGTCACGCAGATGCCGAGACCAGAGAAGCAATAGCGCTGAAAGTGGAGATGTCGAACCCAGTGTCAAAATGATGTTGTGGTTCAGCATGGGATCGGGGATCGTGCTCCGAGGACGCCTAAATTCGCCAGCTCTGTATGCACATCCCCATGAAGAATGGCTGCGCAGACTAGCCCCACCTTGATGACGGATAACGTGTTGGATTGTCGAATATCGACACATGGGGTTCGGGGTTCTTGTCTCCACGCATGTTAGGTAAGCTGTTTGATGGTCGACTATTCCAATCTGAAACATAGCTATCCGCGGCCGCATAGGGCCGATTTGATTGTGCGTAACCTTGGAAAATTCGCAGTGACAGGCGGGTCACACGTGAGTTGGCACTGGTAGAACCAAACACAACAAAACCCGTCAGCTCTGAAGGAAAAGCAGGTGCAAGCGCTAGCCACGGAAGTGAGGCTACGTGTGACAGGATTCACGCCGAGCCGCTCTCATTGTCCAATGCCATGCTGTGCTGGGCTTTTTGCAGCAGGTCGGAGGCTGAGTACGGCTCCGAATATCGATGGGATTGTGCGAGCCACCCTGCGACCCAGCGCGCTGGATGTGGCAGACAACCTTACTGTTTCACACATTCTACACCGCTCTTGACGTGGTATCTTGGTCCTTTCCTAGAGCCTACGCGCAATCGCGCAACTGCGCAGAAAATGTTAGTGAAGGCACCAATATCGCCAATCAATCTGAGAACAGAGGCGCATAACGCGCGCATCTGCCAATCTACGATTGATGGAAAGGGCGCAGCTGCTCCGCCTTCTTTTTCCATCTCGCCCGTCTTGGGTTGGCTCTTCGTAAGCACCTCCACCGGTTGGAATACAGAGTGCAGCTGACTGGGGTACCCCATGTCCGATGGCGCGCGCCCTATTGCAGAGGCGCACAAAAGCTGATGCCTGATTGCTAGTGGTTGCGACTCTGGAGGACGGTACTGTTACCATGGTCGCGAGGTTCGACGAGTTTTTTCTGTGGGTAGACGAGAGACCCAAAGTTCTCCAGATGTCAGGAACAGACGCGATTGTACCTGGGATGCCATGGATAGGCTGCGCAACAGCATCAACGGGTGTAATCGTGCGCGCTCTGTCGCGAACGTGATGCCTGGTTAGCCGCATCGGGCCCTAGGGCTGATGGAAGATGGCGCCGGTGGGAGAAGTCATTGGTTGGGAGCCACCGACACTGCTGCACCTTTTGTGAGTCACAGAAATCGGCCCTTCCTGGCGCCGCGCTCGCTTCGGGTTACTTTTAATCCCCCACTTCCCTCGCTGCCTGAATTTCTCCTTCCTATTCACCTCACCATACTACACCACGAAACAATACAACACAAGACAGTCACGAACAATGGCTGCCTTTTAACTTCCCCCGCATCTCGCCGTCCGCTAACCGCCGACATATTAATACCCACTATCCCCACTTCAACTCAACCCTCAGAGTCTTCCTTCCCGGAACCTCTGAACTCAAGTCTCGCCTCGCGCAACTTCAGTTCGCCGTCTTCCCTCCCGTTCGACTTCACGTCGACCATCACGGCTTCTCAACAGTCATCATGGCTTTCTTCACCAGCTCCCCACGCCTCCCGGCAACCACAACATACGAGTCAACAAGCATTCGCCCATCCGCAGTCGGACTTCGTGCTCTACGATCAACCTCAGGTCTCCCAGCGGCCTCTGCGAGCACCGAGCGCGCCTCAGCCTGGGCATACGTTTAACAACGGCCAGCACTTCTACGCAAATTCTGCCCCGTCATCTACTACAGAATTCCAACAGCCACGGTTACGCCAACGTCCTCCGGTTCCACTGTTCCCCAGCTCTAGCAACAACATTCCTCAACTGCACAACGTCTCAAACATGGCAGGTACGACGCACGCTTTCCCCGCTCTCGATCGCGAGCTCACGTTCCCCGCAGACTTGAACAGCAACAACTCCTTCGACTCGGGCGCAAGCCTGATGTCCAACTTCAACAACGGAGGCTTTTCTATGGACCAGGTGTCCGCATTCACGGCGATCAACGATCCTTCCGTTGCCGCCGGGTCTACGCGCACCGTGTCCCCCAAGGACATCTTCAATGATGGCTTTGGGTCTGCACCCCCTTCTACGGCGTTCACAAACTTAACTTCCCCTGATATCGGTGATTCCCCCTTCATCAACGATAGCTTCGAGTGCTCCCCGATGTTCAACGGCGAGCCTGTTATTTCCGACACGAGCGACTGGTTCTCCCTGTTCCCCGAGCAGGAGACCAAGATTCCTGATACTGTCTATGCACCTGCTGTCTCCATGCCCATGGACCGCACTATCAGCAGCCAGTCTATGGAGCGATCTGGATCCTCAAGCACCGGCTCGCCCCTCGTTCTGGACAAGTACTCTCGACGCCAGTCATCTGTCACCAACTCACCTGCAACAAACGGCATCAGCAAGTCTCGTCGGCGCAAGGGTCCTCTGCCCAGCATCACCGTCGACCCTAGCGACAAGATCGCTCTGAAGCGCGCACGCAATACCCTTGCTGCTCGTGAGTCGCGACAACGGAAGTTTGACCATGTCAGCACCCTCGAGGCTCGCAACTCTGAGCTCGAAGCTGAGGTCGAAAAGTGGAAGAGCATTGCTATGGCTCATGGATACAGCGGACAATGAATGTCCTCGTCTCTCTCATATGGTTCCCGGTGGTCGTAAGGAGCTGGTGAAGAAACCAGCCTTGCCTTTCGGCAAAAGTTTTCCTATCCGTGTTGTTTCCCGCGGTATTTCCTTTCGCTTCTGTCGCCTCCCCGTCACTGGATGGGTGGTGTTTTCGCGCTTCTGTCCTTATGTTTCATCGCCGGTGTGCAGTCTCCCCCTTGTGGTTTTCGATTGACTCCGCCTGGTGCAGGTGGTAATGTGGTGTTGTTCGTTTCTGATGCACTCATAGTTGCGGAGAGCTTTCGTGCTGAAGTCTCCGGGATAGTCTCCTTATATATACATTTACACGATTCACGAATGACTCTTTGCCGCAGTGACTCTTGTGATGTTGTATGACTCAGCCTTGGCCAACTCAGACTGTGGCGATAGTGACTGTTGCCTATGACTCCCACTAACGCATGCAGATTAGAGTTGTACTCAAAATCGGTTACCAGTGCTGTGATTCTGACTATTTGAAGTCGTGCATAAAGCCTTAGCCTCAGTCGCCCACAAACTCAACCACTTGGTATCCGCCCTTTTCCCGAATGCTAGCTGCTTGCATGCTAGTTTCCATATCGCATGACCATCCCCGGCTTTGTAGCCACGTCAAGACTGCCTAGATCCACAGCGGATCTACGTCAACATCCTCAACTTCACCACCTCCAGCCTTGCCTGCAGCCCCGCCTTCTTTGTGTGCTTCCTTGCGCAGCTCGACAACGCTACCCACTGGCTTGCGTCCCGTAACGAGCATCGAGATGTGGTAGAGTAGGTCGTCAGGGCCTAAGACTTTGAGGTTCTTGCCCTCTACGGCCTTGTCGTCTGCTGGTAGGAGCTCGTCGTTGTACAGCACGAAGTCGCCTAAGACGTGGCTACCTGCCTCGTCATCCTCGTCCCCTTGATCTTTCGGACCCCAAACCTCAAGGTCCAGCTGGGTGAGCAGGTTGGGTAGATTCTTCAGAATCATGCTTGAGTCCTGCTTGCTGTTGAACGTGTCCTTCGTCAAGAGAGTTATGTGACGAATCCATGGGCTAGGTTGACCCCGGCGCTTCACACGCCCAACCTCCTGAGCCCTGATTGATTCGTTCGGCGGGGGTTCGTATTCGATAGTAGTACGGCACAGTGTCTGCATATTCAAACCCGAGCAAGACACCAGATAGGAGCAGATGAGTACCGCTACTAAGTGAGGGTCGTTGTTGAAGTCATTCAAGATTTTATCTTGCTCGGTCTGACTCAGATCCGTGCGGAGTTGGAACGCGGAGAATTTAAGGAGCAGTAGGACCTGTAGCCACGTATTAGCCTCTGTCTACCACACAGTTGCAACGAACAAAGCTTACCTGTTGGAGCCATTCGGCCTGAGCCGGATTGCTCACCCAAATCAAGACCTTTTCCTGCCTAAGTACCACAATTTCGGCGAGGATTCCCAAAAGCTTCCTCAGTTTAGGCGCTCCCTGGCAATGCCAATGAAGAATCTGCTGGACGTCTGATTCGATGTCTGTGTGCTTGTCGACCGGAATTTGCTGATCAATGGGCACACGCAGGCGCTTTTGGCCTGAGCGCATATCTTTGAGTATGGTGAGAGCCGTCATCTTTTTCTTGCGCTTAGCGGCCAACTTTGCGGCTTTGTAGCTGTCGTCAAGGAGGTATTTGAACCCAAGCCACGAGCTCAGTAGGCATAGCTTTCTGTAAGTCGTGGTGTTCCACTCCACGTTCTTCTTCGAAGCTGTCTTTGCGAAGAGCGTCTCTGAGGTCTTCGCTACCGCTGCATCGTAAAATGCTCGTTCGGCTGCATTGAACTCACAGTCGTACACCAAACGCTGCACAGCGGGAAGAGCGGCTCGCAGGGGTACACCGTTGATCTCGGAGGAATGAGTGCGGCGGAGCATAATCTTCCTTAGGACTTGTGACATCTTGGATCCCTGCTCAGCCATTGTAGGCGATACTATGGGGTTGAAGATGTACTTTACCATGGCCTCCTGACAGTACTTGAGAGGGGCACGCCGATCATCATCCGCCACAGTGTAGGGGTTGAACTTTATTAGAATTGAGTCGAGCGGGCAAGTGCCACCCATAGCGAAGACTGGGCTGGCTGGTTTGGCGAAGTCAGCATCGACGAAGCCGAGGGAGCGGAGGTAGTTCTCGTCTTGTAGAGCTGGGTTCTGGAGGAACTCCATCAACCCACAATACTCTTTTAGACCGTTGAACGTAGGGGTACCTGTTAGTATGTGTCTATACGTGGCGCCAAGATGGTTGATAGCCCATCCAATCTCGTCCGATTGAAGGCGAATTTGGTGACCCTCGTCGAGTATAATCCTGTGGATCATACCATACATCTGATGGGGGCAATTGACATCAATGCTCTTGTAGGAAACGCCTTCCGACGTCAGTTCTGCAGCGGCCTCTTTCTTGCTGATCCTTCGCTCTTTCGCGCGCTTGTCAACCAGCCAGTTCCATTGTACCTTTGGGCCGTGGCGAACAGCCCAGGTAGAGTAGCTGGTCAGGATGATGGTATCCGCATTGCACTCCTCACCGTTGAAAATGTCGTGGCTACGGGTGAGCCTGGCGGCCTTGCCTTTACCTTTGAGGTAGTAGACGTTGGGGTTCGCCGACTTCTTGGAAGGGCCGTAGTACACAAGGATTCTGAAGCGCTCTGTGAACTTGCAGATTTCCTCGAGCCACTGGGCAATCAGGTTTTGCGGCATAATGATTAGCGTTGGGCGCGCTTCGGGTACCTCCTCGCCATCTGCAAGCTTCTTCCGGCGTTCGTTCGAGCGGAATAGTAAGAGCCCGAGTGTTTCGAGGGTCTTTCCAAGGCCGCAATCTTCTGCGCATAGACCTCCATTTACACAGCCTTCTTCGAAGTCGACCATAGCGTTGATGCCGGTGGGTTGGTGAGCATCTAGGAAAATGTGCTTCATGAAACCTTCCATTCTTGGCTTCTCAGGGTTTGGGATACCCAGCCTGTCGCAGGCTTCCTCGTGATTCTGCCGTTGATACGCTGGGTTGTCTGTCCACTTCGTCTGTTCTCGGTAGGCTTGAATTTCCTCGGCAGTAATGGTCCTCAGCTTCGTCAGAGGTGGACCTCCGATTTCTGTGTTGTCGTTCCCTTCATTCAGCTCTTGATTGAGAGTGCTGAGTGTGGTCCCATTGATCGATTCTATCATGTCGTGAGAGTACTAAGCACAGTTAGTTAGAGATGGGTGATGATAATTTTCGTGGCTACAGCTTACCTGAAGTGCCTGTACGGCCTCTGATGCTTCAGCTTCCTGGACCTCGTTGCCTCCAAGAATGAGGACCATGTTGTGCAGGTCGACGCTATGTTGCTCTTTGCTCTCCACAAGCGACAGATTGTATCTCCAAAGGCGGCACTTGAGGTCTATTTCTGTAGCCTCAAGGCTTACAGCTTCCTCTACCATAATGGTGTACAGTTCTTGTCGGTTTTCGGCTGTTGGGGCTTCGGGTACACCTTCGGGGGCGGGCACCTCCTGCGGCCCAACTTCTTCGTGCTCTTCTTTGAGGACGATGTCCTCGGTTTCTAGCGAGAACCTCACCACCACATCGTCCTGCGCTGCATGGTTTTGCGCATCCTCGAAAGACATTCCTTTCGTGGCTACAAGAGCCTTGCGCCGCTGCTTGTGGGTACTTAGATTGAAACGTCGGTTTATCTCTTGCCAGAAGCCGTCTAAGCTGTAGCCACAGAATGACTCAACAACAGTTGTGGTAGTGGCGTTGGATGGCAGATCGGAAGGCTAACCTTTAGTCCACTTAACGACAGCCATACCAAGCTGTGGATCAGGCTGCTCAGCGTCGGGCTCAGCGTCGGGCTCAGCGTCGGACTCAGCGTCGGACTGATCTGATTGAGGTTTGGCGGATCGTGCGGCGCTTGTCTTTGACTTCTTCTTCTGCGATTTAGTGGTGGTCTTGGATTCTCTGGCGCGCTCTCGCTTCGCAAACAAAACATAATGGTATGCTGTTTGGGTTAACGTCTTGTTCTCCAAGCGCGAGCCGTAGAAACACCCGTCACGATCGACCTTGTTTTCTTTAACAAGCTAGTGTGTCAGCCAGGCATGCCAATCAATCTTATCCTCGTACTCGGGGAAATGTGAATCCTTGTTAAACCTCCTGCAGAGGTAGGGGTACGAAGTCAGTATATGTCTCACATGCACTTCGTACAGTCAGAACTTACCTGCGACCGTTTTTCTCTCCTTCTCTGATCCAGGCATACAGATTGTCGAAGTCGGCGACTTTCTTTCCGGGCCTGAAGAGGTCAGTGTTGATAAACTTGCTAACAAAGATATCCTAATACGGCTTAACAAACGATGACTGCCGCCACTCCTCAAATGCTGCCTCCGTGTCAAAGCAACCGAAAGAGGCGATGACCTTGTTCTTGTCCTCGTATGGTCTGCGCTTACGCTGTCGCTTCTTAGAAGAGGAGGAGCCGCCTCTCGCCATTCTAGCTAGTCCTGGCTGTG
Source organism: Alternaria infectoria (assembly GCF_024043175.1). Classification (NCBI taxonomy): domain Eukaryota; kingdom Fungi; phylum Ascomycota; class Dothideomycetes; order Pleosporales; family Pleosporaceae; genus Alternaria; species Alternaria infectoria. Next base: position 173,710 of record NW_026250700.1, read on the forward strand.
AGCTTGCAGGAGATGCCCAGGTGTGCGGTGGCTACTTGTGAGGAAGCACTGCTCGATGTGCGCGAAGTTGCCCAGGTGTGCGGTGGCTACTTGTGAGGAAGCACTGCTCGATGTGCGCGAAGTTGCCCAGGTGTGCGGTGGCTACTTGTGAGGAAGCACTACTCGATGTGCGCGAAGTTGCCCAGGTGTGCGGTGTCTACCTGTGTGAGGAAGGTGTCGTTGAACGGTAGTCAGCTACCTGTGAGGAAGGTGTCGTTGAAGAGTAGTCACTGCTCGCGCGAAGATTTGCGGTGGCTGCCTGCGGTAAAAGCGGTCTGTGCCCTGCAAACGGGGCAGTGTTTGCACCACAACACTGCGATGACGTAGCCGTGTAGAGCTTCGAGCCAGCTTCACCGTGAGTTAACCTTTCCCGGGCGGTGACCGCCGATTTATCACGCTCTGTCACCATATGAAACGTCTCACGTTATTCAAGAAAACCTTGGAAGTACTGAACACTGTGGGGCCTACTTTGATTTCAGGCCACCTGATTTGGATGTTTACATATTGATGTAGGCTCTAGGGTGTTCAGAATTGTCCTTCAATGCTCAGCTTCGGTTAGCCTGTGTCATGGCGTTGGAGAATTACTTGAGTATCGCCGGCTTCGGGAACTGTGACTTGCATGTCTTTCGGAAGACCCTTACGGATCTGGGTTGCTCGCAGATCTCTCAGAATTCGGCGAGCATCGCCATTCTTTTCACGGAACTCCTTTAGTTTCTTAATCTTGTAGTCTAGCTAATAGGCGAATCTAAGCTATAACGTTAATAGGCATAGGTTTTGGTATGTCGTGGTGCTCTAGGTGACAACGGATCCGCTCTTGCGAAAGAGAACAGACGAACTATCCGCATACGCTGCGTCGTAGTGTTGACGTTCCTGAGGGCTATACTCGCATTCGAACACCATGCGTTGGACGCTTGGCAGATCTTTGTCGAGTCTTCTTCCGTTCAGTGTGGATGCGTAGCTTCTCCGGACTATGAGACCCTTGAAAACATTGATGATGCGAGCGCCTTGTTCCGTGCTGGTGATACCCTTACGCTTCTTGGGGAAGGCCCAAACATTGAGAGCCTCCTGGCTGAACTTGAGAATAGCTATTGGATCGGTGGCTGTGATGTCCGTGATCTCGGAGAGTGGCGGGCCTGCGGGCATGTCTGGATCGTCGTCATGGTCGATCTCTGAGTCTCTGGGATTGCGATCGGATAGTAAGTTGCTGAGTTCCTTGAGTTGATGGGTGTACTGTGGTAGGTTAGCAAAGGCGAAGTCAAAGGTGAGAGAAGCTGCAGTTAAACCTACTCTGATAGCTTGCTCGGCATGTCTCCCTTCCTGCCCTCTCTCACCTATGTTCAGAGTGATGTGCTTGACCGGAACGTCTTGGAGGCTTTTGGACTCAGACTTCATCAAGTGATAATTCCACAGCCTAACTGTCATATCGAACTTGTTAGCGTGTTTACTCAAAGCCTCTGATACCATCTCCATCCGACGCCCAACCTAACTACTAATCCGCCGGTACAATGCTTGTATATGGCTGAGCGGACGGGAAAAGTCTGATAGCAGAGAAGCTGAATGATGGTGTACCTATACACGTTAACCTGGGGAAAAACTGAACAGGTCTGCAGCCTACATCAATATAGAAACCTACGCCTGCGCCTTCGTGTGTACTCCAGGCGTATACATAGCCCTTGTTGATATGAGCGTATCAACGGGAATATCAGCGAGTACCTCCAGGGTGCTTTCTGGCGCGACGTACGAAACATAAAAGATGGTTGTATTCGTCAACGTATCTTGAAACTGGGAGGCTTTCGACGAGATATCGAAAAGCCTCGTCGTTTGATCTATGCAAGAGCAGTACCAGCTACCGCTTCCCTTTGATCACAGCAGTAGAGTCGCGTGGGCCCGCTTCTATTATTATCGTGAATAGAAGCTCATCACATCCCCCAAAGGAATAGCAAGCTAGGACAGCAAGCATGCACGATGGCTTGCTATTCGTCCGAAGGGCAATTCTTGCGCATCACGTCGCCAGGGCCGCGTCACCACCTACCAACATATCGGCTGTACTACACAGCTGCTCAAACTGCTCAACAAGACAGCTCCCGTCACTAGGAATAAACAAGAGTATGTCCCAGGACAATCTACATCAGCGCCTTGCCTTCCATCGAGCTTTCAAGTTTACTATGGCCATCACAGGCGACATACAGGCAACATACAGGCAGCAAATGAGGCCGGCATCAAGCCTGTGTTGATCTCCGTGGGTCTGGATGGCTGGGCCTGCGACGTGAGGATGCTTTTGCCGTGATTACAGACCTCAGCACTCCAGTTCGAGTTAGTAATCCACCTCCAAAAGCTTTAGTACGGCATGACGAATCGCTTCTCCGAGGTACATGTTGACATTCACTGGTGGACATACCAAACTCAATCAATTCTGGAGGCCCTGGAGAGAGGCTCTAGCTGTGACGATAAGGCCGACGAGCTTATAGCAGCATGGAAGCTCCTCCAATCCGGAAAGGACGTCTCCTTCGGCGTGACATGCGGCCGAAACTTCGTCAACACAGCCTCGCGATTTCCGACCAAGGGCAGACTTCATTAGCGCCTCTTATTCTACCGGGCTTTCAAGTTCAATGCGTGCGGTCGCCCCACATGCAAAAAAAAAAAAAACTTCATCAACACCACAAAAAAACTTCAAAAACATACAACAGCGGGGATTCGCTAGTGGTCACCCACCTAACTACTAATCCGCCGGTACAATGCTTGTATATGGCTGAGCGGACGGGAAGCCTAATTCTCATTGTCCTATGGTCGTATGTGAAGGAACGGGCATTTTTGGAGGTCATAGCGTGAGCGCAACAACGGGCAACTATCACAGGCGACTGCGAGGAACTCCCTCCAATCCAATGGTCGCATGGAGAATAATGGAAGAGGGATGGTGTATGTGATGAAGCATTCAAGTCTTTGTATCCGACTGATTAGAGTGGTGTTCAAGATTGTGCTTGCTCACTCACCATAGCAGTCTATATGGAGCATGAACAATGCTAATTTGAGCATAGTCATAAGAGATGTAATGATGCAACGCCTTCCTCCATTCTGTTTTGTTTCTCTACCTCTATATCGTTCACATGTACCCCCGTTTTGCCCAACAACATCACGAACTCCTCCACTAACCACGACCACCACCACCACCACCACCCACTGACACTGCAAAGTAGGTAACCTAACATCGATGTAGGCTCCAGAATCTCAAGTTGGTAACAGTCCCATAACGAACGTGCTCTAAGTTGGTATTAAACGTACTAAGCGTGTCTTAAGAAAACGGCGAACAAGGTGAGTGCTCTAGCTGATAGCGAACAAGAAAAAATGGCGCCCGCCCCTATGGAACAATAAGGAAAACCGCATGTTGAATGTTCAGCCGAACCAGCTTTCTCCACTCTTCCAAACTCCTAGGCATGCCCATGCCGGGAACGTCATACCATCTCCTACTCTTCTGACGCCCAAACCTTCTCCCTTAGCACCATACGCTCATTCTCCGTTTCCACACCCCCATCAAGCGTCTTCTTCCACGCAAAGTATTCGCCCAACCTTATTTCAGCGTAACTCGCATAGTCGAACTCGATGAGCGAAATCTGCGCCTGGATCAACGCCCAGATGCCCCAGTAAAACCCTGGGACGCCACGGAAGCGATCGACCTGCTCAAACAGCATCTCGAGCTCCTCCTCCTTGTAACTTTTATTCTGGTGCGCGTTGAAGCTGCGGAGGTATTCGCGGAGAAAAGCGCGGCGAGTGGTGCGTGTGGGCATGGCGTTGTAATCGCAGTCGAAACCGCCCCATTCGGCGAAGTGGTTTGCAATGTCAAAGGAAGCAGGAGCAGGAGTCGCGTATTCGTAGTCGATAAACGACACGCATGCAGCTGCAGTGTCGGGCGAGTCGGACCCGCTCGACGCACTAGAGCGGCGCGAGGCAGAGGCAGAGGACGGCGTAGGCTCGAGAATCACGTTGCCGGAGAGGAGGTCGCAATGGGCGAAGACAAACGGATTCGAGCCGCCTACGCCGGGCGTGTCACCCAATAACGCTACTAAGCTTTCGAGTTCCTGCATGAGCTCATCGCGCCGCTCGGCCTGCGCCGTGGTGTCGGTCGGCAGCGCGAGGATCCATTTCTGCATTGTTGTCCACACATTCGGGATGGGTTTGCCTGGCGTGAGGGTCGCCATGGCGGCTAGAGACGCACGCTTGTTGTTGTGAGATGTGAGTTGTGCGGGCGCGGGACATGTGCTGCTAATGCTCGATATAGGTAATGTGGCATGCCATTCTCCCAGCCTCTGTGCTACTCCTCGCCATACGTCTGGCCGTCGCAAATCTTCAGGCGTGCATACGTCGCCTGGAATGTACTTGTATAGGAGACCATTTTCAAACCGCGCGTACAGAGAGGGTGCGAGATTGTGGCGTGCGAGCAGCGAGTGGGAGCGGGTTTCCTCTAGTTTTCTTGTTTAGTCTCGGTCGGGGCGGCGGTGCATGGTCACGTACTCTCGCGGTCTATGAGGACGTCTGTTCCCTTTCCGTATGCTCGTAGTAGAATCGCGTCGTCGTCGACCTCGGTCTTGGAGAGGCCGGGCAGGTTGTTCACCGCTTTCAGAAGCTATCCGTCGTCTTAGCCATGCGTGGAGAAAGGGGGCCGTTGCCAGTGCATGACTGCGAGCATATGCATACCGTGTTCGTAATGCCATCGGTAAACCGCACAAATTCAATTGTGTCCTTGGTTTCCTCCCATTCTGGCCGCAGCGCAAGTATGAGGTTGAGGGCCGACTTCTCCGAGTCCGAGTTGTCGTAGTACTGCGGTATGTTCCGGAGTGAGTCGTACGGTGATTGTGCTTTACTCATAATGATGTTTGAACTACGCCATGGTTAGTCTCACGGTGCAGTGTAGTGTTGGCTGGGCGGTGGGAGAGTCGAGAGGACATGGATGGTGGCTTCGGCGCATGTGAAAGGGTAAATTCTGAACACCAGCACCCGCAGTCGGAGGGGGCTATGACGTACCAATTGGGGATAGCAATGGCTGCGCGCAAAAGAAAAGGAAGATACCTGCGGCTCTGGGCGGTCGGGATGTCTTGTATGGAGGGAGGGTTGGACTGAGCATGTGCCGCGATTCGATCGCCTACCCACGGGGGTCGCGTGGGCCCTTTTCTCAAGGGCTCTTCCCCTGTTCTAGCCCCGCAAAACCACACCGTCTGAGGACCCTGCCCTTGCACGACTGCTCGCCTCAGCCACACGCCACATGACGTCCCTCGGCCTGCCGACATCAATGCAATGCACCCAACGCGCGGTCCAAACCAGGCTTGATCCTGTCACTCGTTGTTACACACGGCGATGCAGCCTGCTCACCCACTGCCGTCTGCCTAGGCGGATAGCCGGCTCGGTATGTGCGACTTGTGGCTGTCTATGCACATCGACGTCGCTGCGGGGCTTCGACTCTCGCTATTCAAGCTATAGGTGCGCTTCATGCCGCCGATTGGGTGTCGGCAAACCACCTGCTTGATGGAGCATTGCCACAGGTTGCTGTACACGTTGGCTCCATGACGCTCAAGTGAAGCCTCCAGTCGCTGCGAAGAATCATATAGTACATTGCTAATCTCCCCACTGAGGCCAAGGCCGAAAGAGCCTCACTGAAAACGCCGCGCTTACTGCGCGTAGGGTATATCCGTAGTCTAACACCAGAGCTGAAGTTGCACGTAGATCACACCCACCACCCAGAGCCCGAGCCCACCTGTACCGTTGCGCCAAATATGCAAATCCTCACTGCACTTTCCTACCAGTGCCTCTGCGGGCCCTCCACTTGTACGACCCAAGGCCAATATCCATGGCGTTACTCTGGAGGTTTGTCAAGCCATCGAACGACTCTTTACCCAACGTGATGACCTTGACGGTGTTGCCAAAGCCGACGACTACACTGCGTTTCCCTAATCTAGTCATTGGGCCAGGAGCTGTCACGAAAAGCTCGTCTTCATAAGGGACCTCTGTGGTTCCATCCAGGTTATCCGGAACGAGTGGTCGTGAGCGAAACTCGCCTGTGCTTGAGAGTGTCCAGGCCTCCCATGTGTCCGTGTCGCCAACGAAGCCTTTTCGACTGCCCTTGGCAAATACTCCCCCTAAGGAATTGGTAGCCTTCGGACTGCCTTGGTTTTGAGCTCGCTGCTTGAGAGCCGACGTGAGCGCCACTGGATCCACGCCTTGGCTAGATTCATCAGTGCCTGAAGTCGTGGACGATGGCGTAGGTGACTGTATACACCTTCTGATCCCCACGACACTGAGCGCATCCGTAGCCTCCCACACTCCGACAGGCTCGACGTAATTGACGACCTCCTTTGCATGGTCGAGCCCACGGCATCCGTGCTTCTCCCTGTCCAGCGCTTTTCCGAGACATATTTGTGACGACGTGTTGTCGTCAAGGGAGAAACTCTGCATGATCATGTGGTCTGTGTCTTGCTCTGTGTATGCGACAGCAAGCGAGTTCACTGTTGGAGCTCCACATTGACATGTCCGTCGCATAGGATACAAGACCCTGAAGGAGTGCGGCTTGACGTGACCGATCTGGAAAGAGTGTACGAGCGCTCGGCTCGTGAAGTCGAATATTTCAGCCTCCTCGTCGCGGAGTGCAAAGATGAGGCCCAGACTAGGAACAGCCTCTATACATCGAATCTTCGCGGGATTGCTGCCTGGAGGTGGCCCGGGGTCGAGCCCGGCGACTACTTCGGACATGGTATTGCCCTCCTCCATAAGCGGCAGGATGTGCACTTCGCCAGGCTTCGTTACAAACACAACGCTAGTGTCGCCCTTGAGTGAGGTGTACGTTGTGGTACAGACGATGGGACTACTCGATATGCGCCTGGTATAGTGGATGCCTGTGCGTGCTTCGAGCCTAGTCAGGTGTCCGTCTGGTGTGATGATGATAAGGTAGAGCTTTTCGACATCTAAACGTGTCTTGAGGTAGGCAAAGGTAAAGAGAACGGGCACCTGTCCACGAATATCGACCTTGGGAAACAGAAGGAATCGTGATGCTGGGATGTCCCATAAGCCGATCTGACCAGTGTCTGCACAGATCGCAAGGATGTTGCCACCATCGTCCATAGCCGTAGCATATATGGGCCAGAGCTTTGGCTTCATCGTTGCTGTTTGCAGCGTTGTATGCAGATAACCTCCGCGGCCATGTAGCCACAGTGCAGTGCTCCGGTCAAGAGATATGCTGGCAAGATGGCCTCTCGAGCAAGAAGCCAATTGCACAACGTCTAGATTCTGCGGCGTCGGCAATGTCTTGATAGACAATGTGACTTCGTCATCTTCTGTCTCTTCAGAAGTTTTCGGGAGTCCAGTCCAGAGAAGATAGTTCATAAATAATGTTACAGTCGCGATGAACGTAACGACGAGCAAGGCTACCGGAAACGCATGTGCTTGCGCAAAGCGGCGGACTCCATCGGTGAAAGACAGCGGCGGCTGAGGTCGGTCGCGCCCGTATGCCCCTTTCGCAACCACGAGGATGGGGTCGTAAATACGGGCAATGAAGCTTGAAGCACCCGGCTTGATGAATCCAAATAGTTCCCGGGCAGTATTGTGATCTTGAATCCTAAGCCAATCAGCGGGTGTCCTAGCCTGATTGATCGGTGGTGGGCTCCATGTGCTGTCAGGGGTGCGTCTCCGTCTCCTCATTGTGAGATTTCGGCGAAGAGTATCGATGGATAATTGCTTGCCGTCGTTGTCGAAAAAGTGCCAGTTGATAGCAAGGATGATAGAACAGATCGCGACTGTGCCAGCAAAGCGCGTGCTGAGTGGCAGGGTACCTTCCAACAACGCTCCAAGCCAAGACTGCCGCTCCGTTCCTTTCTTGTTGTTGTTTTGATGGAGATCGGCGCGGTCCAGTGAGTCTGAAAGTTCCATTCTTTGCACGTCGACGCTGAGAACAGCGACAAAGAAGGTCAAGTGGAAAACAAGGTCGAATACGAGGGTGACGGCAGCGAAGACGCAAAAGTCGGCTACCCAGGGTGAAACGAGCCGGGAACAAAAGTACAAAAGGGCCAGATTTTGGAAGGCAATGGCAAGAGATAGATGTCCGACTTCACCGAGCGCATTTCCGATTCGCTGGTGAGGGGGCATCTCCGGGGGTGTCTCGAGGACGACATTAATCAAACGAAATCTAGTTGTGTCAGCCAGGTTGGGTAGAAGTAACAGTGTACGCACATATTTCCCAATCCAAAACAAAAGACAACTCCAGGAAACCATGGGCGGGGTATTCGCGCTAAATCAATTCCAAGATAGGTACAGAGTGTGAAACTGGCGATGACGCATATAGACATCTGCCCGGTGATTAGCGGTGAAAGTGGTAGCATGTGGCAGTAAGCCTACCTTGGCACATATGGTTACAAGCAGACCAAACCAACTCTTGACTGCTCGCAGCTGCATCATCCTCCATATGACATAAACTGCGGTCACCAGGTAGGACGCTGCTAAGAACAAGTCGTCGTTCAAAGTCATCGGCTTGAACCGGAACTCGTAGAGTCGACTCCGCCCGACCTGGCCGTCGGGCGGGAAGATGGTCCAGTCTGGGTCCAGCTTATCAGCCAGAAGGCGCGACCGTGAGTCCCAAGTATCTCCCAAGCTCGAGTTGGTCTGGTCGAACAGCGTGATAACCAACGCATCCGCGGCGCGAAGTTTGGTGGCCGAGAAGGACTTGCCGGCAAAGACGGTGCTCGGGCGCAGGGTGACATTGAGTGCCGAGCGGATGCGATTATGGGCGTTGATGGTATCGAGGAGGTTGTCGTCTTTCTCGAGCGCGCTCAGCGAGCAGTCCCAGTACATCAATGGGGAGTGCCAGCCCCACTTCTCTCCGGCGGGTGCGACGAGGCAGCCCGGGACATCACGCTGGAGCCTGTGCTGGTCGTCGTACGCAGCGCTCTCTCGCGTGTCAAAACCGCCGTTGATGAGCACTTCCTGGACATGCATCGCTTCGCGCAGCACCGGCAGGGCAATTGCATTCATGTAGTCGCCATGGACCCAGACCTGGCGCACGACGACATCGGCGGGGCGCTCGCCCTCGACCTCGGTGGTTGATGTCCAGACATGCTTGGGGAGGTTGCGGAGGGCAGCGGCGGCGGAGCTGTCGGCCTGGAAGACGGCCTGGTAGCAGAGCAGGACGGAGACGGTGATGGTCAGGACGATGGAGAGCAGCCAATGCCGGGCCGTGGCCGTGCCGTGGGCCTGGAACGCGCGGCGGATGGGGTGCGAGGTGTCGAGCCGTGGTGGTTCAGTGGTACTAGAGCAGCGTTTAGAGGCGCACGCGTGGGATGGGGCAGCAGCGACTCACCCACGCAGCGGATAGAGAAGATACCAGATCATGGCATGCCCGGGCGGCCGAGGGTTTGCGACGCACTCTCCGTCGAATGCGATGTGTACGGGTGTGGGGCTTGCTGAGCATCTGTCGGAGCAGGCGCGAGGGACGGCCGGCGAGGGCGCGTTGACTTTTGTGGGTTGGGATCTAAAGGCACCACGTCGGCGGGCGAGGGCGATGGCGCAGCGTCACTTTGACTTTGCGGCAACTCCCCAGGGCGGTCTTGGTCTCGACGAGCATGATTGATTATTCGTGGCGTTGGCGGCGCCGGCGACGTCGACAGAGCTGCCAAGCGCAGGCCATGTCTCATCCCATCCACCGCACCTTGGTGTTACACCCTCAGCGCAGCGCGCCAATGGGCTGTCTGCCCTGCAACCGACTGGCGCACTCGCTCCGCATGCGACGACTCGTCCTACACACACGTCCTGTTCACGTCGCCGATGCGCCGCTGCTTCGCGTTCGCACCTCGAAGCGGGACGCGACCTCAGTAGCTCGCAAAGCGGGGAATGATTGGCGTGTGGCTTCGTCTATTCAGGAGCTGTCACGGCACCGCTGACAGCATCCTAGTGCCCATCCTACATAGGTTCGCGGCGGCATCCCACATGCAGGGGCCCCGTCCCACGCTGGTGCTGCCAACTGCCTGCCTCAGGTCGCGCGTCTGCTATCCGTCCACGCACCCTGGGTATCAAATAAATCTACACTACATCCAGCTTGTACTATGCGCGGCCTGTACTACTTCGATCGTAACATCCCAACATTGCCGCCCATGCTGCCCATGCTGCCCATGCTGCCCATGCTGCCCAATGTCCCCAATTTCGGTCCCATTCACAGCGGAGCCGCGTATCGCTGACCATCGGCGGCCTCAACACGGCCAAGCCGGCCTGTAAAGTTATACTTTCACATTCACGTGCCGTCCATCTTCTCATTGTCGTCATCGTCATCATCGTCCATCTCCTCGTCGGCGTCCTCCCAATCCTCATCTTCTTCGCCGGTAGAGGGACCGAGTGCGTCGTTGAGCTCCTTCAATATCTCATCGGCGTGCTCCTTCAGCCGCTCGTCCTCCCACTCCAGCAGATTGTAGAGCTTGAGACAGTTCTCAAGCCAATCACGACTGGCACGCAGTAATGATGTTGCAACCTTTTCCTCTCCTTCGGTCTTTTGCTTTCCCGCGAGCAAGTGCAGGCACCAACCGCCCAGATACCACGCATCGACACTGCCGTCGTTCTCGCCCACTAACCGCTCTAACACTTCGATGGCCTCGTCTTCCATCTCAGCTTCCATGAGCAGGCGAGAAAGGCTGATACGAGTTGAGTAGTCTGGGACCTTGGGATTATCTGGGTCGAGGTCTTTCCATAGATCCATGCTCCGTGTCAGTGCGGATTTTGCTTCGTCGGGCTTGAGCTGCGAGATGCGTATCGATGCGAGCGTTTGTAGTGGTTCTGGGTTTTCGGGTGCGAAAAGTAGTGCTTCGGTGACGGCAGCGTTGCATCGCGCTTCGGCGTCTTCTTCCCAGGACAGATCCGTCATGTAGACTTCAGCAATACCACAGAGCGAGTTCGCTATCTTTTGTCTCTTCTCCTCCAGCAGCTCCTCGACTTCGTCCTTCTTCACCCGCTTGCCTTCCAGCTCACTGATCTCCCTCTTCAGCACTTCAATGCCCTTCTCGAACCACCGCACACTCTCGGCGCCTCCCTCCTCGTTTAATTGTGCTAGCCATAGGAACTTCTCAGCGCCATCGTTCGCGCCTTCCGGGTCGATTACAATTGCTGCTTGGAAGGCTTCGCGCGCAGAGTCTGGGTCGCCCAGTTCGACGTTGATCTCGCCGAGAAGGTTCAGTGCAGGTAGTGCTGCAGCGGAGGGTTTTGATGTGCCGGGCTGGAGTAGGTTGAGGGCTCTTCGTGCGGCGACCAGCGCTTCTTCGGGTTGTGACGTTTGTAAGAAGGTAGCGGCTTGAATCAAAAGTTCTTCTGGTGACGCCTTTGGTTTCTTCGATTCTTTTACTGCGCCGCTCTTTGCGCTCTTCTTCGCCTTGCGATCGGTAGGTTTCGTTTTCGCCATGATGTGAGATGTGTGTGGTGTTGTGGATGTATGATGTAGCGGTCCAAGATTCCCAAAAATTTCTAGAGATCGGCGGTCGGACGGAGCTAACGTGGGGAAGGCGCGCCCCGCCAGAGCAGCCTCAGCGTCACTTGCAGATGCCATCACTGTACTGATTTCCATACTACTTCACACAATGGGTATCGAAGACCAGAAAGAAGAGCGCGAGGTGCTCGAGTCCATCTTTCCCGACGAGATCACAGGTGGCGCTTTCCTGCGCAACATCTTCTTACTATATACTGACACTCCGCAGATGTTTCCGAGACAGAGTTCCGAATCGCAATAACGCTCGACGATGGCCGCCACGAAGACGTTGAAACAGAAGAAGAGCAACGTATGCGCTTGCATTATCTCTACAGACAGACTTAAACTCATGTCCACCAGCTGTCATCATCCTCAATGTCTCCTACCCGCCCAACTACCCCGACGAAGCCCCCCGACTCGACGTAACACAACCGCCCAACGCGCCACGACACCAATACCTCGACATACAAGAAGACAAGCAACGCCTGCTAGACTCGCTCACGGAGACGATAGAAGAGAACCTCGGCATGGCCATGGTCTTCACCCTCGTAACCGTCCTCAAAGACAGCGCCGAGCTGCTCATAACGGAGCGCCAAAACGCGAAGCAAGCCCTCGTCGATATCGCCAAGGCCAAAGCCGAGGAGGAAGAGAACAAGAAGTTCCAGGGCGAGGCGGTCACACGAGAGACGTTCCTCGCATGGCGAGACAGGTTTAGGAAGGAGATGGAAGATGAGAAGAGGCGGAAGGAAGAGGAGAAGGAGCTGGAGGATAAGAAGAAGAGGATTGTCAAAGAAGAGAAGAAGTTGACGGGTAAGGAGCTGTGGCAGCGGGGCTTGGTCGGCAAGGTGGATGATGATGATGACGACGACGATGGTGTAGACGGAGTGGATGTAGGGAAGTTGAAGATTGAGGCGGCTTCATAGTGACTACAGTGCATTGGCATGGCATGTGAGGTCGAACATATACCCATCTTGCGATGCGCAGATACAGCAAGCCATAATATAGTATATTGTGCTCATGGTTCCGGCTTGACGACGCGTAAAGGATGCCTCTTCCTTCCCCTCACAATCGTCTGTCCCTCCTTGAGCGCAAGTTCAGTCTCCATATCTACGATCCTCTGCATCTTCTTCGTCATCAAGATATCCTTCCTGATGTCCGCCTGGTGTGCTTCCTGGTTCGCCCTCAATGAATCACGAACCGCAGTTTGCCATTTCACACTATCTTCGCGCTCCTTCGATTGCGCGGTTATGAGTACGTCCCACACATCCTCCTGCTGACATATGGGCAGCCACCAGTTTTCCAGGAGGACCCTCGTGTCGAAGAGCTCGTTCTTGCGCCGTAGTCGCTGCTGGATGACGCGACTCAGTGCTGGGGGTTGCGGCTTCGTGAGGCGCAAGAAGGGTACACCGTTTGCGGAGGCGAGGATGGGGACGCGGCGGGGTCCAGAGGTTTTTGCGTAGGGTCGCACGTTGAGGACGGCTCTCTCGGGTGGAAGGCACGCAAGCCGTTCTTTGGGAGAGTCTGGTAGCGTCGTCTTTTCGTACCGTCTTATGGGAGGGGCGCGTGTTAGACCGCGGGGCAATTGGGATATCAGTTGCGTCAGAGTGCTTGCGCTGGCTGTATTGCCAGTAGCGGAGGCATCGAGATGGTCGAGTGTCTATACATTGTCAATTGTTGAATTCAAAACTGTAGTAACATAGACCAACCTCATAACCAGCTTTGAAGCTCAGACCCAATTGATAAGGGCTCTGTATCTTCCTGTTCCGCCGGAACTTGTTGCGAACGGCGTTGAACAAAGAGACTCGATCGTCATCTGGGAGCGGAGCGGAGGAACATCGCGACAGCAAGGCTCGATAAAGAGCGATTGCTAGAAACGATGTTAGATTTTATTGGTAGTTACCGAAAGGCACAACGTCTAACCTGCTACGCGGTGTTGTGTCGACCGTTTAGGCTGGAGGAATCGGGGCATGCATGAGATGGCTCGGTGGTGGAGGTCCGAGGCCTGCGCCGCAACGCGAAGGATTTGGGCTGGGATGTTAGATATCACGTGCGCACCACCTCTTTCCAAAGTACAACATTGCGCGTATACAGGTGCTCGATATTCGCCAGGCTGGTAACTGACTTTAATATTCTGCGGTGAGAGCTTCCTCGGAGACTCCGCAAAGAACGAGACAGGAGCAAAATGAAGTAATATAAGTTGTTGATAATCCTGATCTCTTGTCAGGCTGTATGGCTACGCTAGCAGACCATAACTCCGTTCCATGCGCATTCATTTCCTTCGTGCATCATATCTTATGCCCATATCATGCCTGATCCTTAGTTCTTTTCTGGAGCAGGCTGTGCGCGTTCTTCTAGAACATCGCGCCTTCAGGTGGCTGTGGAAGCTTCTTGTTCTGAGGCAGCGCCATATACCTGTTGCGCAATTAGTATTGTGCAAATCAATTTCAGCTTTAAGGGTGTGCTAACCTTCGGAGCTCTATCAGTATCGTCTCCATGGTGAAATCGCGCTTCCATTGAGCCAGACATGGCAGCTTCGACCCATCGACCTGATATCGTCAGTATGCGCCCAGCATCTACGCCTCCGACTATCGCACCTTTCCGTTCTGAGGATTGACGCAGGGTAGGTTGATCTTGGTTGTGAACTTGATCTCCGGAGGAGTGTCGGGGTAGTCAGGGCCGCAGTGGATCGATACGCTGTAAATGCGATTCTCGTGGACGCTCTGCGACGTGGTCAGCATACAGCATATGACATGGAGAAAGGAGCACATACGTGTGGTGGGCCGAGGATAGTACCGTTCCAGTCGGACATCAGCAGGTCGTCGCCATTGTCAAGACCGTATGAACAGGCCTCTGTAAACTCTCAGTACCCTGTTACCCACGGCTATACCACAGATCTACCATACCGGCACCGAGACCCTTCTCGCCCTTCTCGAGCTCTTCCAGCAGGCGGAAGTTGCGCGGAACCTTAGCGCCCATAGTAGCGGTGGGTATGTGTGAAGGCTGAACAGAAGTGTGGCGCGTGAGGAAGTGGGATGGACCCCGCTATGCGATAGTGGCAGCTGTTGACGGTTGTGGAGAGTTTTGATTGAGCTTTGTAGCTAATGTGGTTAGAGTGTAAGTTGCTGGCAGTATACTCGACTCAAGCGCAATTGTAAAGTTCTGGGTGGCAGCAGGATGGATGTTTGTCTAAACATGTCTGTCGGGCCCGCTAGCGCCGATGGCTATGACGAGGCACCCGCCCGGGCGTGGACCAGGGTCTCACCTGGCACGCGTGAATCGCTTGGCCCGTCGCCCCAGACGCGACAACGTTGCCTTTAGCGATTCGACAGAATAACAACCCAATACCCAACTCTCAAGTCACTCCTTTGCCTGGAAGGACCGTCCAGATGCTTCGGCTCATACCAAAAGAATGACAGCTCAAATCTTGGCGGCTGAACTAGGCAACCTCATACAGGATGCAAAACGCAAGAATACCGAGCTACGCAATGCTGCAGAGACGGCCTTGAAGGAATTGAAGTCGCTTTCCAATACTTCAGAGGCCCAACTCTCGGCTGGTGAGATGCCTACTGTCACTTGATCTGCACGTGTTGACGGAATCAAGATCTCTCGCGACGACCACATTTCATCTCG
The DNA here is from genome assembly GCF_024043175.1 of Alternaria infectoria. Taxonomy (NCBI): domain Eukaryota; kingdom Fungi; phylum Ascomycota; class Dothideomycetes; order Pleosporales; family Pleosporaceae; genus Alternaria; species Alternaria infectoria. The sequence goes on from NW_026250700.1 coordinate 188,855, forward strand.
CCCTTCTTGATTGCCTGCGGAACTCAAAATGCCAAATTTGCATCTACTGGAATTTCATGTCTCCAAAGACTCAGCGTTTCGCGAGCATTGCCACGGGAACGGCTAACAGAAGTGCTTGAAGCGTTCAAGCAATCTGTACCATCAAGTAAAAAGACCGAGCAGGATGCTTCAGACGTAGCTAACGCTGCCAGGCCATGATATCCAGCTGAAGATACTGCAGGCGCTACCTTCATTGCTTCAGAACTACCCCGCGGAAATACGCAGCGAGTCATTATCTGCTGTTCTGCAAATATGTTCAAGTCTCCAAAATGCGAAGAACTTCGCTGTCAGCAACACGGCCGCAGCCACGTTGCAACAGTTGGTGATTGTCGTATTCGATAGAGTCGCGTCCGAAGATGGTATGATGCTGAGTCAGGGAACACACATGTTATAGGCTGACCAAATGCAAAGAGAAAGCCTTAGAGATACCCACAGTGACCGAGGTGAAAGGCGATGATGGCCAAGTCTCAGTCAGACCAGCAGCGAACGATGCTTACAAGGTCCGTCATCTTCATAAATGCCAGTAGCTTTACTGACGGAGTTTAGATGTTTACCGATCTCATTGCACTCATCGTTGGAGAGAAGCCAGTCTTCATGCGATTTGCTTCGCTGCCGCCAGCCTCGACGCTGGAGCTGATCGAAGCAATCTTGTCGAACCACAACAAAATTATGACGACGCATCCGGAACAGATTTACATTATGCGAACCCAGTTAATGCCGCTGATCATCCGCTCTCTATCCGATCGTTTGTCCTTTGCGGTGACTGTACGCATCATTCGGATACTACATCTGATCATTCGGTATCATCTTGACACGCTTCCCTCCGAATGCGAGATTGCGCTCGGTCTTTTGAACCATATGCTCGATCCTGAGGCCTCTCAGGCATGGAAGAGAGTTCTTTGTCTCGAGGTGTTCCGCAGCATTTACGCCGATTCCAGACTTCTCCTAGCAATCTATGCCTTATTCGATGCAGAAAGCGGAAAGAAGAACATATTTGGAGACAACCTAGCGGCTTTCGTGCGCCTTGCGACTGAAAAGCCATCGGCGATTGGCTTAGGTCAGCAGTCAACAGCTGCCGCTGGTTTTGAAGAAGAGGTATCGGATCAAGCTGTCGCTGAAGCGGGCGCATTAGCTGGCGTCATAGGTGGTTCTGTGAGCGATACTAGCAACCATGTTCGTCCATCTGGCATCAGTATGCAATGGAGTTCTCTCAAAACTCCATGCATCGAACACCTCGACAAAACCGACCCACCTGCATTACCCGAAACGTACATCTACAGTCTGGTGTTGACATGTATCACCAACATTTCTGAAAGTCTCGCAAAATTCGTTCTTCCTCTTACTGTGCATCATGAGAGCAGAAGCCGGAAGAAAACCAAAGCCGAGGAAATGAATGAAGACGACACGGATGTCGCATCGCCAGATCGAAACAATCGAAAGCTTTCGAGGACTCATTCTTTCCGCAAAAAGACTATACCAGTCAATCCTCTGGATCTGACCGATCATCCGGCTTACTCATACGTGCAGACCTCGACCAACCTGGTCACGGAATGCTGGCCTGCAGTCCTTGCAACCTGCTCAACATTCCTTAATGCTACGCTTGATACGGACTATTACAGAGCTCTGATCCGAGCCATACAAAAGTTTACTCAGGTTGCCGGACTGCTCAGACTCTCAACGCCACGAGATGCATTCCTCACTACTATGGGTAAAGCAGCTGTCCCATCGAACTTGCTGCTAGCCAACGCTTCGTCTCCTACTAATGAGAAGTCTGGGATCTTCTCTAATGCGAGAGGGATGCTCAGTGTGGACAGCTTTGTGAGCCAAGCTTCCTCAATGTCCACCGACAAGAACAGGCGCCCTTCACACGATGTTACAGCCCCCACGCTGGGCCCTCGCAACTTACTGTGCCTGCGGGCTCTACTCAACCTTGCAATTGCACTAGGACCAACGCTACAGTCAGCATGGTCTATCGTCTTTGAGACGCTACAAGTAGCCGATCTAGTGATGGCGTTGTCGAGCCAGAACAGCAGTCGCGCATCTGGATCTGGAAGCCGTGCGGACATGGATACCAATACAGAGAAATTAGAGGCAGAGACCTCAGCCGTCCAGAGTGCTGCGCGCAGGCTCTTTGAAAGTACAGTTGACTATCCTAATGAGTCCTTTTCCGAGGTACTACAAGCGCTTTGCTCACTACTGAACGGGGTATCATCATCAGAGAGCGGACAAAGAACACCGATTACCTCCAGCCGTCCTCAGGTTTCACATCGGCGTCTCGGTAGCGCATCGGGAATCGGTCTCAACACAGATGCTAACTCTCGCGACTCGGCATTTGCGTTGAACAAGATTGGAGAGCTGGCGTCATTGAACGAAAGCAGGTTGTCGCAATATGATCCCGCTGATAGTGGATGGGACATACTGATTCGAGAGGTTATACGCTACTCCACTGACAGTCGAAAAGCGACGCCTACAAGGCTGCTGGCAGCCGACATCTTAGCAAGGACAGTTAGGGAGATCGCTGAGCTCTCTATGTCCGACGACCAACGCGAAGAAATACAGGCTCGCATACTTGCAGCACTGCAAAAGCAGATTACCGACCTCCATCATTATGATGGGATCAACAAAGACACGATCAGCGACACTGATATACGGGTACATCAAATAGCTCTAGAAGCACTCAAAAGCGTGATTGAGCAATGCGGCGAGTCCTTGGTTGCTGGCTGGACCTCTGTCATTGAGAGCTTGATGAGCGTTTTCACCCAAAAATTGCCATTAGCGCAGGGAAATCCAGAAGACGCCAAAACCTCTGGAAACAGTCAAGCCACAAGTTCCACTACAGATGTCATATCAAGATCTCTTGCTCGATCGGCATTTGCGACAGCCAATCTCGTCTGCTCGGATTTCATGACTGCTGTTCCGGATGCTTGCCTCTCGACGCTCTTAGAACTCTTGCGCAGGTTCTGCTCTCAAAGAGAGGATTTGAACATGTCTCTTACCGTGAGTGATTCTTTTTCAAATGCGTGACGCGTATCTAAATTGTTACAGGCGATCACCTTCTTTTGGAATGTGTCAGACTACCTCCAGTCGCGGACTGATCTGTCCTCATTGGCGGAGGTTGTTACTCAGACTAGTGGCAAGAACGGCGTCGAAGATGTTGTAAGCACACATTCACGAGAAGGAAAGACTGCGGCATTGTGGCTCCTAGTTCTGCTAAATCTCTCATCCATCACAACGGATGAACGCATCGAGGTGCGGCACTCTGCGATCCAAACTATACAGAGGATCTTCGAGAACTGTTCAGATCAGTTGTCATCGGAAGTTTGGTTGCTTTGCCTTCGTACAATCCTGTTCGCCATGGTGGAGGCCAATTTGAACATCCAGAATGATGTTCGGATACAAGCTTCCCGCAAAGACGACCACAAGGAATGGGATGAGACTACAAGAGTGGTTCTTCAGACCCTGACCGTTCTCAACACGACCTACATGGAAAAGTTGGACACGTCTCAGCTTGGTGACGCATGGTCAGAGCTACTGGAACTCGTGGACCGCTACTTCGAATACCATTCGCATGCGCTAGGGGCTTCGGTGTTCGCCACAATGACAGGTGTTCTCTCCCACACCGAAACTGCTCAGGTATGGAGTACCGATTCTCTTCTCAAGACTGCAGCGGTATGGAGAAGCTACTTCTCCTCTTCAGACGCTTGGCAAGAGGTACACGAGGAGGACAACCAAGACGCTTTCATCGCGTATGCAGAGGCTTTCAAAGCGATCTACCGCCTCTCTGATCGGCTCCTTAACAAGGATCTGCCTTTGATGCTCGCGAACCTCGAAGCTTGCGTTGTCAACTCGGACGAAGTCGCTTACTCTTCGGATCTGGACACTATGACCACTCTCCAGCATCGAGTGATGGAATGCTTAAGGATGGTCAAAACGGAAGAAGACAACGACATTCCACCGTATCTGATACGCATGTTGGGCCGGTTCATTACGCTGCCATATACCTCCTTGGCTAAGTTCCCAGAAAAGCGCGGGCCAACCTTTGTCGCACTCTCAAAAGCCTCAATGACGCTACTGCAAGATATCGTCGTCAAACATGTTGAGCTGAAAGAGATCTATACGACTGATGCACTGTCATTCGCTTTTACCAGTCTGGCACAACCGATTGAAGAGAAGTACGTGTGGCAACGAGAGGGTCGAGCACCGACCTTATGGCAAAAGGCTACAACAACATCTACAGCTATACTTGAGTCGGTATTGCCACACGTCAACTCCAATCAGGATATCTGGACCACCCTTGTCAATATTGCGCACTGCATCACGCGTGCACAGTCGTTGCCCAATACCTCCGCCTCTCTAGAAAAGGACGAACAGTTCGACATCCAAGCTTTCGCTCATTTTCGCAGTTTAATTACCCTACCACTAGGCTCGACTTCTCTCCCACATAGTCTCCGTCAAAGCCACGCGCGCAATCTCTTCAGCACATCTCTGATAAACAGTCCTCTATCCGGAGAGTTACCCGACATTAGCACCTCTCCACTCGAGGAGCTTTACAAAACACGATTAGGGCAAACTGCCGAGCTGAACTACACCTGGCGACCAGACATGAGCTATGTCTGTCTTTCCGAGCTCTTCAATCTCGTCGCCGTGAACGATAGTAGTCGCGAACGTATCTGGCTGGCCAAAGCAGCAGCCCCATACCTCATCTTGAGATGCGCACTTCCCCTCAAGACGTATATCGCAGACCAGCCCCTTCGCGGTCGTATGCCGGCGCCAGAGTCGCAGAGACGCGAGTTGCTCTTTGTATTAGAGCAACTGGAACAGTTGGAAAGCGAGCCGCAGGCTATACCTGATGCCCCGGGTGTTAGGTCACAACATAGGAGACATTTGCATAGGTTGTACCCGTTGCTTCTCAAAGCGACGAGGGTAGCTAGGCAGGATGCTGAGGTGTTTGAACACTTGGCGAAGCTGACTGATCTGGTTGGGGAGGAGTTTGGGTTAGACGATGACTGAGAGGTAGATTAAGCCATCAAATGAGCATTTCTCCCTTTTTTGAAAGCTACTGTGCACATGTGATACCCTGGTTGTCCGATGAGACCAAGATTCTTATATTCAATGGGTAATGGCTTAAAGTAAACCTTGGGAAGAACGAGGGCCTTCGTACTTTGTACAGCGGCTCGGGCTAAGCGGATCCTCCAGGGCTTCCATCCCCGCAAAAGCACAGACATCGGAGACATCTAACAGCTCCACACATTTACTTCTTGTCGCGGAACACTCGCGCGCAGGCGGAATTAACCATGAGCGCCGCATCGCCAGCAGACAGGAATAATGCGAGCGATACCATGAGTCCGCCAAACGAATCCGGCAGTAGCGCAAAGCGGAAACACGAGAATGGCACGCCCGTCCAGCGCGCGAAGCGTAAGTAAGCCCGTCGTGCATGAGATGGCATGCGACCCGACACTGACTCTGTCTACCCTTCTCAGGTAACAGGTATATCAGCATCGCGTGTAATGAGTGCAAAAGGAGGAAGATCAAGTGCAATGGCGAGACGCCATGTCAGCGCTGCGGGAATCTCAACCTGGAGTGCGCCTACGCTCCCAACTGCTGCAACTCGTTCAAAGACAGCGACGAGTTCAAGCAGATGTCGACGCACATAACTTCTCTCCAGCAGCAGGTTGACGATCTCTTCCAGAATCTCAGCGCGCTCCGGGCCCAGGTCGACGTACAGAGCAACGGCTCCATCGGCACGCCCTTCAATCCAGACTACCAGCAGACGCCAATGCTGCCTCCTCCCTCCGCCCGCTCGCGATCGAAATCCTTCAGCAAGCACCCCCGCTTCCACGGCCCGACGTCGAACGCATTCAATGTAGGGGTGGCGAGGTCGAGCCTGAAGACTATGGGCATAAACGCTGGCGAGGAAGGCGAAGACGACGGCATCTTGACCCGCGACGCGACACCCAGGGCATCGCCTCCCATACCCAACGCTATGATGCCGAAACGCGCCCTACACGCGGATAAAGACCCCATATGGTCCATCTCGAAGCACGAGGCTATCCGCTTGGTGCATGTTTGGCACGAGGAGATGGGTATCATGTACCCCATCCTGGAAGTCGATAGACTGCAACGCTATGCCGAGATGCTGTTTACCTTTGTGGAAGCAGCGGCCAGGTCGGGTTTGATGCAAGGCGCTCTTCCTGGGTCGGACGCAATGGTGGACGACCAGATTAGCGTGCTGAAGCTCGTTCTTGCTATAACCCTGGTTCTTGAAGGTGGTGGGAAGGATCCGCTCGGCGAGAGGCTCTTCGAGAACGTGCATAAGATCGTTGACAAGGCCTTGTCTGAGCCTGTTAGCCTCCATGGAATCAACTTGTTGGTGCTGACAGTAAGTAGTATGTTCGGTGTAACTGGACTCTGCTTACAGACCTAGGCTATGTATCACTTCACTCGGGACGACGAAGCCATGGCATGGCGAGTGATTGGCCTGGCGGCACGACACTGTCTGGAGTTGGGTTTACATCGTCGAGACACTTATGTGGCTCTCTTCCCTGACCCTGAAGAGCAAGCGGCGGCGATCCGGACGTTTTGGACTATCTACGTACTGGACCGTCGGTGGAGCTTCGGCACTGGCATGCCTTTTGCTCTGCAAGACGCGGATATTGACACTAATGTTCCGAAGCCGGATATATCGACGCACGAATCCACGCCGTATCTCAATGCCATGATCCAGTACTCTGTCATCGGTTCGAAAGTATGGAAGTCTGTCGCCGATGTAGGACACCAGGATAAGATCAACAAGGACGATATCTCTTTTCTTGACTTCCAGGTTCTGAACTGGCACCGTAGCATACCGGAAACTCTGAAGTTCGTTCATCCAGACAGCGGTAGACAGGTTGACCCTCCTGCACGGGTCGTCCATCGTCTGCAGGTCGTGCTCTACCTGCGAGCCAACCAGATGCGAATTCTCATTTACCGCCCAGTATTACATACCGCAACTACCATCATGGAGAACCTTGACTTTGCGCACGTCGTAGTCAAGGTTGCCAAAGACACCATCCGCATACTGACATATATCAACCAAACTTCAGACATCTACAGAAGCCAGCAGACCATGTTCAACTACTTCCTGATATCGGCGCTGGCGGTACTCTTCCTAGCTGTAGCTCACGCGCCGGCCGAATTCAGCCAGCAGTCTCGCGACGAGTTCTACATGGCGCTTGAGCTTGTCCGTGGTCTTTCGTCGAACTCATACGTCTCGAAACGCTTGTGGAGAACGATCAAGACGATCAAGGAAGTTGGACCCCGTCTCGGACTAGTCATACGCAACGATGACACTCACGATGCGCACTCTTCCGCTGCTGTCGCAATGGCGGGCCTTGCAGGTCACTCGATGGATGATCTTGCTCTGTTTTCGAATGGCCGTAATGGACCTAACCTCGATACACCGCATGGAATGGCTAGCGATTTGACGACGTTGTTTGAGGCCGCTGGGGGTATATTCAATCTCAACGGCTTTGGGGGAGCAGGGAGTGAGCTGCCCAACTCAAATGGAGAGTTTGTGAACGGTTTCTCACATGAGAATGACGAGCTGGCGAGGATATTGAGGGACTTGTTCTGATGTCCGGGCATAGCTGTTGGGCTACCATTCTTCTGATATATCATGGACACTTACGTCGCTCTTGTAATACTCACTACGTACTTGAAATAATATTCTGTAGGTATCAGTACATTCGTGATTCCTCTGCACTGTACCTAGCACCTGCAAGTTCGCAGGGCCTGGCTAGATCACGTGGTACCCAATCGCTAAGCTCGGGCAACCTGCGATCTTCACCTGCCAAAACACAGCTTCAAACATACACCTGCGACGCCTGACGATCGGCCGTACTGATAGAGAGGCAAATTCGGCGCACAGAAACTTTAACGCCCTCCCATCAGGCTCTGCGCTCGCTCGACCCCTCCCCCACCGGCCTCACCTGGATTACGACTTTCGCCGAGCCCTTCCCTGTCCGCTACCCCAACGCCAACTCACATGCGATAACAAGGCTGCAAGTGCAGCTTCGCAAAAGAAATATACCCTCACACTCAACCGTGCTCTCCTCCCCGGCACCCTTCGCTTTTGTCTCGATTGCGAACCATTACCCCCACATTCGCATTTTCGAACCCCTCGCCCTTCGTATCCACGCACGCATTGCGGCTGCGCGTCATAACCTGAGCCGCGTCTAGACAGCGGCCCCGACGCCCTTACACCCCAGACAGCATGTCGTCCTCTTCGCAGGTGACCGAGTCGTGGATCGCGTCCTTCTGCGGGCTCCTGGGTCACGAGTACTTCGCCGAGGTGTCAGAAGACTTCATCGAGGATGATTTCAACCTGACGGGCCTGCAATCGCAGGTGCCCATGTACAAGGAAGCTCTGGAGATGATACTGGACGTGGAGCCGGAGGACGACGAGGACGAGGAAGACGAGGAGGAAGAAGAGGATGAGGAAGACGAGATACTGGGCGATGAGCGAGCACCGGGCTACCGACGGGCTGGCGACCGAAGACATCTCCGCATAGCCTCTGATCTTAGTGTGATAGAGAGCTCCGCCGAGCTGCTCTACGGGCTCATACATCAGCGCTACATCACCTCGCGACCAGGCATACAGCAGATGGCTGAAAAGTACGAGCTCCAGCACTTTGGCACCTGCCCGCGCGTAAACTGCAACTCGTGCAAAGTCCTGCCAGTCGGCCTCAACGACAGTCCTGGCCACGAAACAGTCAAGCTGTTCTGCCCTTCCTGCCTAGACGTATATACCCCGCCCAACTCGCGCTTCCAGACCGTCGACGGAGCTTTCTTCGGCACCACCTTCCCCTCGCTCTTCTTCATGACCTTTACCGACCTTGACATTGGCGGCGGGCTGCGCAACAACGCGTCAAACACAGTCGATGCCCTACAACAATTACAATCGCAAAGCACCGACGGCAAGTCGCGGAATACCACACCCTCAAACGTCACCTCGATCAACGGCGTCGCACCGCACAACCTCGCCCCCGGCCTCGGCACAGGCAGCATCTACGAACCGCGCATCTACGGCTTCCGCGTCAGCGAGCGCGCACGATCAGGGCCGCGGATGAAATGGTTACGGATGCGGCCCACAGACGTGACCGAGCTCGACGAGACGAGAAGATACTGGGAGGAGCACGACGAAGACGCAGACCGGCCCGACGACGATGACCTCAACATGGTCGACGTAGCAGAAGGCGGCAAGGGCGCGCCAGTAGACCGAAGAAAGAAGGCAATCCGCACACGACGACGGCCGACAAACGGCTCAAACGCCGGAGGGGGCAGCCCAATGGACACGAACGGTGTCGGCGCAGCGGCGGGCTAGATGTCCGAGCCGCGCTTTGTCAATCGTGACCCCCTGCGTGCCGTGTTAAGACATGGTGAATGGTACGAAGAGGGCTGATGCCCAGATGGCGGGGAAACACACAATACACATTACTATGGCCTTTGCAGCCCCCCGCGAAATGAGAAAAAGGGCGCGAGTCAAAATGGAGAGGGGGGGCATCATGTGCACTTGAGTTTGGCTTAGTTGCAAAGAACGTCCCTCTCTCTTTCTCTCTTTCTTCATCGTCACTAGTTTCACGCTTTTCACACTACAAAGGAAAGGAGCATGGTGGGTTTGGGACTCTTGCGTCGAGGTTAGTTTTTTCTTCTTGTTCAAGTATTGTTCAGAGACGTATGAAGAGTGGTGGAGTGGGGGTTTTATAGCAGATTCTTGGTATGTGAGTCGATGAGCTTGGATGCCGAAATGAGAATCTTTAAGAGTTTACCTGTTCGTGGTTTTTGATGTGCGGAGTTGGTGCTGTGAGTGATGTTATGGTGAGTGTGGGGTTGCTGGGCATGCTTTGGGAAGCTGTTATGCGAGATCGATAGAACAGGGCATGTGTATACGAAGCTCAGCGATCACAAGTGTCACAGCAGAACATAGTCATTAACAGCATGTTCAACATCTACACAAGCAGGGCTATTACCGTCTACCTTCAAGTCATAGCTAAGACTACCCATCCTCACCAATCCAGTTCAATCCAATCATTTACATCATCCATCCATACCCTCCTTAAATACATACATACACATACACAGCATGTCAAACCGACGTGCACAGAAAGAAAATTGGTATAGAGCGATTAACAAGTGAAAACGCAAAGCAACAACAAGGGCTTTATGCGCGATGAGCCCATTCCGCGAGCTGATTCGCCGAATCAACAGAGTCTTGATTCTTTTCGTGGTGGCTCGTCATGGCCATGCCTGCGCCGTGGCCTTCGAGGGAATGCGTCGACATGCCTTCGTCGATGATGTCGTCGTCGGGGATCTTGACTTCGCGCGTAAGCTCGACGTAGTCGTACTGCGTATACGTTAGTTTCGCAATTCTTCAGATGATGTTGTTTTGTTTAGGACATGAACTTACAGCGAACTCGCCAATCTCGACGTCGTCGATACCGGCGGCTTCTTCTTCTTCGGTTGCACGCAGTCTGAAGGCGGGTATGAAGCGGCCGATGAAGTCGAGGGCGCCGAGGATGAGGCAGGTGCCTAGGAAGGAGTAGGCGCCGCCGGTGAAAGAGTCGGCGAGTTGGTAGCCGAGTTGGATCCAGTGGTGGTTGAGCCATCCGCCGTCGATGACGGTGTATCCATCAAGATGCGCTATGTAGTCACTATGTGGTTGTTAGTCATGGAATATATCGAGACTGACAGCGTGTATGACTTACGCAGCGAAGAAGGCAGTAAGGATGTTTCCAATGAAACCACCAACGCCGTGAACCGCAAAGATGTCGAGGGCGTCATCGCAGCGCAGGAAGTACTTGAGCTTAGTCGCGTAGTTGCAAGCGACACCACCGCATACACCGAACACCACCGCAGCCCAGGCTGGAACGTATCCGGAACCAGGAGTGATGCAGACGAGACCAGCGATAACACCAGAGCAGAAGCCAACAGTTGACCACTTGCGTTCGAGACGGTAGTCAACTAGGCACCATGTGATACCCCCGACACAAGCAGCAAGGTTGGTGCATACAGCGGCCATAACAGCGCGAAGGTTAGCGGACAGCGCGGAACCAGCGTTGAAACCGAACCAGCCCACCCAGAGGAACACGGTGCCGATGACGATGTGCGTGACGTTGTGGGGACGGTAGTTGAGCTCCTGAGTACCGTGACCGCTTCGCTTTCCGAGCATGTACGAGTAGGCGAGGGCAGCACATCCGGAAGCGATATGAACGGGAGTTCCGCCGGCAAAGTCCAAGCCACCCATCTGGAAGACCCATCCGGATGGGTTCCAGGTCCAGCACGCAATCGGGTCGTAGATAATCGTCGTCCAGACAAACATGTAGATGATGCAAGGCAGCATGCGTCCTCGCTCGGCCACGGCTCCAACGGCAAGTGCAACACTGCATATCAAGTTAGCTTAGACCCCACGATTCCAATATAAGGTGAACATACGTGATGGCAGCGAACATGCCCTGGTAGACACAGAACATGAGATCGGGAATCCGCGGGCTTCCCACCGAAGGCGCACCCAACACATTCATCAAACCGAAGTTATCCAGCGCGCCGATGTACTTGCCAGCCTTGTGCGAAAAGGCTAGAGAGTAACCCCAGAAGAACCATTGAAAAGAAACGACCGCGGTCGCCATGACAGACAGCCATAGTAGCGATAGCGCCGACTTTCTTCGCGCCAATCCGGAGTAAAAGAATCTGCAATTCTGTTAGACCCGTATACATTATAATGAACGTGCAGGGAAGAGTGGTTTACTGACCCTACGCCCGGTATCATGAGAAGCACGAGGGCGGTTGATGTGATCATCCAAGCGATGTCGCCGGGCTAGAAACATGGCAGGTTAGCCCCGCGTTACTCCAAAACCTTAACAAGTTCCCGTAGCCAGAATAACTCACGTTGTAGAACACATTGAGATTGTATAACCTCGAGTCGCCGCCCGTTGCATCTGTGCTATTACGAAACGGCTCCAGAGGGAGTGTGGGGTCCAATCCCGAAGATACTGGATCCATGATGTCGTGTGTTCCCGGGTCCTCGTCGCTCTTTGCGCTTTAAATGTTTCCCTTAGTGTATCCCGGTATGTATATGTGGTATGCGTAGTTTGTGACGAATATCCGAAAAGACGTAGGAGGGATCGATATAAACTCCAGAAGATGGGTTCGTAGAGAAGGGAAGGGATGATGCGCGTGCGCAAGCAAAGTGAGGATTGGACGATCGCTACACGATCAGGGATCTCCAAGACTGCAGTTGACCCTTGGCGTCCGCCCCAGTATATGCGTAGCTCGAACAAGCCAAAAAGTAAAGGTGTCGCCGCTGGGAGGAGGAACGCGCAAACAAAAGTTGCATGTGCAAACGGTGCTAAATATGTGCTATAGGCGAGAGTGGCTTGGGTGGTGGACACGCTCACGACCGACAATCAATGGAACCGAGGGGTCGGTGGTGGACTATATGGGTATGCGTAAGAAAGAAGAGAGCATCCAAGCTTCAGTTGGCTTCCGCCCGCAGTGGAATAGGCGATGCCGCTTTGATAATCTCCCAGCAAACCGGCATGAACATCCCCCTCTCTCCCGAATGCACAAACGCCACGGGCGGTGGGGTGTCTGATAGCTGCTGTTGACGGGTGGGCACTGGGATGGGCAATGGCCGCCCCAAGCCAGGCCCTGTCAGCCAATGTCCGACTACGGGTGCGTCGCTAAGCCAAAATGCAGAACTGCAGGGTGCCGCCCACACTTGGGACGGGGCGGAAACGACGGAGGCCCTTAAGAGGCGCTGGGCCTGTTGCGGCTGTCGAACCACACGTGTGGGATAACCTCAGGGCTATGTGTAATCAATTGCCGCAAGGCCTAGATGCGATTATTTGGTTCCACCACCCTGTGGAGCAGCTCGCGGTAATCTTGTGCTATAGTTTAGTATCTCTTTTCTTAGGCGGCCTTAAGCCCTAGTTTGTATTACACTTTATAGAGATTAAATTTTATTCTATCTAATTACTAATAAAGCTACTAACCTAAAAATCTTAATAAGTTAACTAGCCTAATAATGCTAAATCTATAATATATAGCTTATTTATTCTTATAATAGTAATAGTAATAGTAGAGCTATAATTACTATCTTTAATAGCTATTTATAATACTATACTAGACTTATATAACTATTCTTTTAACTTTTATAGTAGTAGTATTAAACTATATAATAATTATATTTAGTCTTTTTACTTATTACTATATATAAGTAATAATATTTACTTTATTTATAAGACACTCTTTTTATACTAAATATAAGCTATAAAGTTTTTTTTTATATTATTATAATTTTTTTTAGCTTTTCTTACTATCTTTTATAACGCTCTAATTTATAACTCTACTAACTCTTTTTTTTATTTATTAAGCTTACTATTCTTTAAGTATACCTAAAGAATAATAGCTATAAAAATAAGAGAGTTAACTATTATAATAAATACTTATATTTTTTTATTTATATTACTAGTTAAAGATATCTTTTTAAGATCTTTAAAGCGCGCGTTTCTTTAGTAATAGTAAAGTTAGATATTACTAAAGTAAATAAAAACCTAATATAAAAGAAAATTCTAGTAGAAGAAGTTAGAAAGCTATTTTATAAGACTAACTTTAAAGTTAAAGTTAATAAAAGTAGACTTTAATAAAGAAGGCGCTTATAGTATCTAAAGTATAAAGTAAGAGTTCTTACTATTATATAGAAAGAAGATAATACTATTAGTAATTTATATTAGAAACCTATATTCTAGATAGTTAGACAACGTTATATAACTTAACCTAGCGTAAGTATAAGTAGATCTAGAAAATTATTACTTAGAAAGTAATAATTTGTCTATTTTAACTAGATAATATACTATTACTTTGCTATTTCTTATATTTTATATTAATTAGTAGTTACTTATCTAATATTTAAATTGTTTACCTTATAATACGCCTATGTTATATAATATCTACTTACAATACTTATAGTAATAGTTATACGCTAATAAATATTAATAATAATATAAGACTGTTTAACGTAGTAGTATTAGCTATAGATTTATTAGTACTAACTTCTATTAAAGAGAAAGTGTATAAGCTAATATCTTCTATATCTAAGATAGATAATAATGTTAGTAATAGCCTAATTCTACTGCTATTACTACAAGATTGTATTCTTACTTTTAATAAGACTTAGAATATTCTAGAAGAGGCTATTCTAGACTAGAAGCTGCAACGCCTTTACACCTAGAAAACTTTCTAACTAAAGCGTATTAAGCTAGCTAAGTTATAAAACCTTTACGCTAAAGTTACTATAGGTAACTTAACTACTCTTAAGAAGAATGTAAAAGTACTATCTATAACTTACTTAGAGAACGCTTTCTCTACTAGAGGCTTTCTAAGATCTAAACCTTTATAGTTATTCTTAAAGACTAACTAAGCGCAATATAATTACTAGAAGTAAAATTATAAGTTATACTTTCTTTATATACTATAAAGCTTTATAATAGAGATATAGAGAGTAGATTTTAGTACTATATACATCTCTAAGCTATTAAAAACTCTATAGTATACTTATTAGGTATTAGAGAAGTACTAGAACTCTACCTAGACACTATTATAGATAGACTTTAAGTATATTATATTAAACTTACTTAGTTCTCTACAAGAGCGTAAATAATATACTTATAATTACTTTAAGCGCACTATACAGCGTAGTAATTAGAACTTTATAAACTTTTTAGATTATATAAAGCTATTATAGAAAAAACTTAGATTAAACTAAACACTAGATATATAAGTACTAGAGTATACTGTAGCCTTGTAGAATAATATTAAGAAAAGCTTACTCTTACTCTCTATAGACTAACATTCTACACTTCTATAAGTAGAAGAATATACTAACTTTATTTTCTAATAAAAGTTCTATATTGTAGAAAATAAGCTATAACTACCTAAGAAGAATAGGCCTTAACCTACCTAAGATTAATCTAATATTTAGAGTGCTAGTAGACCTCTAAAAAACGCTAAGCGCGCTAGATTAGCCTAGAATAGGTTAAAGAGAAGTAGTTTAGATAATAATAACGTATCTAAAAAGCAAATTACATGCTATAGATATAGCAAAGTTAGTTATTATAAAAATAAATGTCTAAAGGCTAATAAGTCTAATACTATAGGTAAGTCCGCTAATAAGTCTAAGTTAGAAAAAGACTAGAGGTAGAAGAATTAATCTTCTACCTTACTACCTATATCTCTTTAAATAAGAAAGATAAGAATATAGAAACGCTACGCAAGGCCTTATAGCCTACTCTATTCTAACTCTTAATAGTAAAGTTTACTCTTAAAACGTCTAAGCCTAAAGAGGTAATAATTAATAGTAGTTTATAACTAAATCTTATTTCTACTATATTAGTAAAGAAGCAAGAATTAGTTATTAATTCTTTACCTAATCTTCTTGTAGAAGAAGTTAATAGTAGAAAGCTTACTATCTATAGAATAACTAAAGTAAACGTTACTATTACTAATTTATAGAACTGCGTAAAGACGTAGCGTATTCTATTTATAGTGTCTAACCTAAATAGGTATACTATATATTTAGAATTACTATAGATTAATTACTATAACTCTAGGTTAAACTACGCTTTGTAGCGTATACTCTTTAAGAGTAATAAGACTAAAAAGGTTAGCTCTTTTTAAAAGATTATAGTAGAAGACGCCTAATTATTTAAAAAGAGTATACGTAATTCTAGTATAGATGTATATACCTATCTAGTAGGCGTAGTAGGTTAGAATAACCTATTCTTAGCTTAAATAAGCAATATACCTCTACTATATGTAGAGTTTATTAATATTTATTCTAAGAAGAACTTAGCAATTATTACTAAGTATAGCCTACAAGACCTAGCTCTAAACTTAGAACTTAAGATAAATCTACTATATATACTATTATATAATCTTTCTTAAACTAAGTTAGAGCTTCTTAGAAAGTACCTAGAAGAGTATATAGTATAAGAGTAGATAAGACGCTTAAAGTTACTAGCTAGCGCACCTATTCTCTTTATTAAAAAGAAGAACAGCTCTATAAAGCTATATATTAACTATTATAGCTTAAATAAGATTATAATTAAGAATAGACACCTACTACCTCTAATTATAAAGTCTTTAGACTACTTAGCGTAAGCTAAGTACTATACTAAGCTAGATATATAAAAGGCTTACTATAAGATTTGTATCTAAGAAGAAGATAAGTAAAAAACTATATTTTGTACCTAATATAGTTATTTTAAGTACACTATAATGCCTTTTAGCCTTACAAATACACTTACCTAGTTTTAGATATATATTAACTAGACTCTTATTAGTCTAATTAATATATTATATATTATCTACCTAGATAACATTTTTATCTTCTTAAACACTCTTAAAGAATATAAAGTATATATTAAGAAAGTCTTGTAGAGACTACGTAAGGCTAAGCTTTATTTAAAGCTTAGCAAGTATAAGTAGTATATCTAATATATTAAGTACCTTAGTTATATTATTATACTTAATAAGATTAAGATTAACTAAGACTACGTTAAGACTATCTAGAATTAGCCTAAGCTACGCACAGTTTATAATATTTAAGTATTTATTAGCTTTATAAACTACTATTACTAATTTATTACTAGTTTTTCTAAATTAGCTCTACTATTAACTATTTTAACCTAGAAAAGCTTAAACATAGCTAGAAGTAGCTACGCTATATAGAGAAAGAAGAGCTAGTCTCTAGATATTAGCGAAGCTGCTAGAAAGGCTTTCTATAAGCTTAAGAACTCTTTCTTAAAAAAACTAATCTTAGCTTACTTTAAAAGAAATTGTAAGACAAAAGTTAAAGTTAATATATCTAGAAGTGTAATATTAAGTATTCTAAGCTAATATATTATAGAATTACCTAAGCTAGACAACTAGTACCTAGTTAACTTCTATTTACGCAAACTTATTACAGCAGAGTATAATTACAATATATATAACTAAGAACTATTAGCTATTATTAAAAGTTTAGAATATTAGTAATATTACTTTAAAGATATCTATTTTAAGATCTTTACTAATTATACAAACCTTAAGTAGTTTATAGAAACTAAGGCTCTAAACTATTATTAAGTTTAGTCTTACTTAGTACTTACGTAATACAATTTTAACTTAATTTATTATTCTAGAAGCACTAATCTAGTAGATAGCCTATTATACTACTTTAATTATATAGCTAAGTTATAGAAGCTAGCCTAGAAGTATAATAAAGCCTTTATACAGCCTATAAAGAATATTATTCTTAATAAGAGTAAGAAGGCCTTCTTAGCTATAGCTACGCTAATAAGGTCTAGTTCTAGGTTAGAACTACTAAATAAATTAAGTAAAGTGCTTAATAAGTTTAAGTAAGTTAATTAAACTAAACTAAGAGAGTAAGAGCTTATAGAAGATTAGAACACCTCTAATAAGGCTAGTAAATTCTTCTTAGAAGAATTAGACTTAAACATAGAATAGATAGACTTATTAGAACCTATTATAAGTTATAGTTACCTTTAGAAGCTTACTAATATAGAAAGTAAGTTAAAGGCACTTATAGAGTACTATAATAACCTACTAGTAGAATATTTTAAAGTAAGACGCATATTAGAAAAGCTCTAATATTAATATACCTAGAAGAGTATAAGAAAGAATATTACTAAGTATTATTGCGATTGCTTAGCCTACTATAAGACAACGCTAGCTTGCTATAAACTATACAGTTTACTAGAACTTCTACTTTCTTTAGATTAACTCTAGAAGAAAGCTACTATAAATTTTATTATAGAGCTTCTCTCTAGCACTATATAAGGCTAAGTCTATAACGTAATACTAGTTGTTGTATATAGACTTACTAAGATAGCCTATTATATTCTAGTAAGAGATAATTAAAATAGCTTAGACCTTACCTAGGCCTAGATACGTAAGGTTATCTACCTATATAGTGTTCTAAAGCAGGTTATCTTAGATAGAGGCCTGCTAATAAATATAAAGTATTAGAATACCTTTTAATACTATTTAAACTCTAGAAGAGTTCTTACGTCTATATTCTACTTCTAGACAGATAGTTAAACTAAGTAGTAGAACTAAATACTAGAATAGTACCTATAGTATTACTACACGCTAGAATAGAATAACTAGGCTCTATAGATATCTATTAGAGAATTTGTATATAATAATAGTATTTACGTAACTACTAGTATAACTTTCTTTTAAGCCTATTATAGTATAGACCTAAGAGAGGTAGACTAGCCTAGTATAGCCTAGAGTAATAGAGAAAGCTCTATAAAGCTTTTTACTACTATAAAAGTACTTAGCTTATAAGCTAAGTATAAGAAAAAGATTATTATAGCTAATGCCTATTAGAAAGTATATACTAATAAGAAGAGAATACCTCTTCTATTTAAGGTAGAGAATTAAGTTTTAATTTCTAATTAGTATATACGTTCTACTAGGCTAAAGAAGAAGCTAGATTAGAAGTATATAAGCTCTAGGCGTATAATAGCCTAGATTAGCCTATCTACGTTTAAGATTAATATACCTAAACTAAAGATAGTCTATCTAGTCTTCTATATATTACTTCTAGAACTATATAAGCTAACTAGATAATTATTATACTTACTAATACAGAGTATTAACACTATGCGCAGATTTAGTAATAATGTATATAATATTAACTAAATCTTAGATTAAAGGCGTAATAAAGATAATTAGTAGAAGTATTTTATTAAATAGCAAGGCTACTCTAATAAGAAGAACTCTTAGAAACTAGAACTAAGAATTAGCGTAAAGGCGCTACAGAAGTTTTAGAATAATAAGAGTATATAGCTCTAATATTAGTCTAAAAAGAAAAAACTTAAGTAAGGCTATAGATAGTCTTCTAAAAAGAAGAAAGATAAGTTAAGATAATACTTAGAGAACAAAACTAAGTATACCTTTACTAGTTTTTTTCTAATTTAGGTTTTTTAATATAGTGTTTAACAGTACTACAGCCTAATAGCTTATCTTAGCTATTCTTATAATAATTATATACTACCTATTATAAGTTATTATAACCTATTCTACGTTATAAGACTTTACTTCTATTAGTTTTCTATAAATCTTAAACTTTAAGATAAAATATTATATTTCTATAAGTTACTTAGAAGATAAATTTTGTAAGACTTTAGTAATTCTTACTAAGCTAAGTATACGCTAGAGAATAAGCTATTAAAGCCTATTATAAGTTAGAATAACCTAAGATAAGCTAAGAGTTCTAAATATTACACTTAAAGGCTACTTTTTTACTAGATTTACTACTAAATACCTAAACTAGTACCTAATACTCTAAAATTAAGCTATATACTACTAGAATAACCTAGAATAGCCTATTATAAGGCATTCTACCTATTCTTAGTGTTGTTATAGATTACGTTAGCTGCCTTAATTTTCTTAGTAAAGATACTCTTCTAATCTTAGATAGTATTAACTCTACTATTCTTAAGAGTATAGATTTTAGTAGCCTTATCTAATATAATCTTCTTAAGCTAAACCTTCTTAGAATTAATAACTATGTACTATTATAGGTTAGAATAGCTTATAATAGCCTAGTATAAAAAAAACTTACCTTCTTAGAACTATTCTCTATTATATTATTAAAGGTACGCTTCTACTTAGCTACGTAAACTTAATTAAAGGCTAAAACTAACTTCTTAGAGTAACTAGAAGTAGAGAGGTAAACTAAAGACGTAGTAAACTAATAATAACAAGTTTTACTATTATAAAGAAAGAGCTTCTCTATATAAGAATAATATTGTCTATTAGAGGTTAGAATAGCCTATAATAGCCTAGAATAGCTACTTACTTCTTAATAATCTTCTTAAAGGCTATAGCTATCTTTAGAAGTTTATTAGTAAAGCTCTAAATCTCTTAAGTAGTATAATTATAAATAGATTTAATCTACTAAGCTAGAGCTAGAACCTTAGTGCTATTAGCATTAGTAGAAGACATAATCTAGGCGCTCTAATTATTAACTTAATAAAGTAGATTATAGTTATAGATAGTAATAGTGCCTTAATTAATCTTCTGTAGAAGATTACTAATAGTGTAATTAAAGTAACTATTACCTAATTCTACTTAAGAGAACTATATAATAAGTTAGTATAGGTTATAATAGCCTATTATAGAGTATTATAACTTACTATACAGTAATTTTAGTTAAGAATCTAGTACTTAAGGCACTTAGACTAATAGTAGGTCTTGCTATTTATAACGTAGAACTAGCTGCTTAGAAGACTAATATACTTAGCGTGTTTTAGAATTTTTTTTTTATCTAGTAGGTAGATAAAGTAATAGCTAACTTTTCTAAAGTACTTAACGCTGCTAGTAGAGAAGAATATAATATAGTAGTAATAAGAGTTTATAGCCTACTTACTATATTCTATAAAGGTATTTAAAATGTTAGTAGAGTTTATAGTAGACTATTTTAGGCTATAATAGCCTTAGATAGGTCTTCTAGAGGCTAGATAAGGTAGAGTTATTAAGAGTAAGCGCAAACGTAAGTAGAATAAATAGTGTAATATAGATAGTTGTCTACTAGTATTATATTAGCTTAGTTACGTCTTAGTAACTTATAATACTCTATAATAGCCTATAATAGACTATTATAGGCTATCTAGGCTGCTAGTAGAAAATATTAAGATTAGAAGTACTTACCTAATTATTATTAGTTAGTGTAGAAGTAATAGTTAAGAAATTTAAAAGATCTTAATATAATACTGCTAAAACGCTAGCTACTAGCGTAAGTAGTAGTGTTTGCTATAATATTCTATTATTACTTATTTTAGTAGTAAGTAAGAAAATTACTAGATAAAAGTAAAGGTAAGTTTAAAAAATAACTTTCTTACAAGATAGCGTATTCTATATCTACTAATGTACGTCTTAATTACTAGACAATAATAATCTATAAGATAGCCTACCTTAGCCTAAAATAACCTATTCTACCTAACTCTAGAGAATTAGAGCTAAGAAGAGAGATATTATTAGAAACTTATATTCTAGATAGTTAGATAATATTATATAACCTAACTTAGCGCAAGTATAAGTAGATCTAGAAAATTATTACCTAGAAGGTAATAATTTGTCTATTCTAACTAGATAATATACTATTACTTTGCTATCTTTTATATTCTGTATTAATTAGTAGTTACTTATCTAATAATTTATTTATAAGTTATCTTATAGTAAAGGCTATTAAGTAGTAGAAGTTTATAAAAAATTCTAATATAGTATAAGTATAAAGAGAGTACTAGCTTTAAAGAATTATAAGAAAATATACTAACTTATATATAAGAATATATAGTATATTTACTTTATAACTTATTTTAATAGTTCTTTAACTAATAAGCTATAGTTATATTACTATTTTATTTAAATTTTAAAATAATAGAGTAATTATATTACTTATATAGCAATTTTTTTTAAAATAAGCTATTTACTAGAGTGTTAGCTACTAAGCTAGAAAAGCTTAGCGCGCTTTTATATATACTTTTGTAGAGTATATATTATACTTTAATTATAACTTTTAAGACACCTAGTAGAGAGCTATTACTTATTTAAGCTAGATTTTTTAATTCTAAGATACTCTATTACGCTGTAAACACAAAACATCTCTTTTCTTAATCGACATGGGATGCACTTGTTCGCTTCATCTTGTTAGACTTACCAAGTCCTGGGGTCACATCAGGCAATGCGTTAACTGAGCCCCCTCTGCACAGCTCGTTCGCTATCAGCGCAATGATTCGAAAACATTGTTCAGAGCTCGGGAGAGCTGTTGATGCAAGGGTAGTGATAACGTAAGGGCGGCTGATAGGCTGCGTTCGTGCTTGGAGTTTAGAAACAAGTCCAGGCCATCCCTGGCCTGACATCTTCCGGGGCTGGGCGAGTCCCCTTTCGGTAAGGTGCGCAATTAGCGTAGACATGGCGATCAGAGACTCCATGCAGCATGTCGTTCCCGAGTACGGGATAGGATAAGGGATATTGGTGTCTTGAGCTTACGGTTTGTGGTGTGATCACTCTGTTAGAGTTTACAAGTAGTTCATTCCCAAGTGTTTCAGACTTCAGTCTCTCCGGCTGCCGTCGGAAATGGCCTAGGAATCCCTTATCTCCCTTGTTCTCTCAATCCCACGCCCAGGCCTGCCGGCGACGCTACCCACATCCCGCGACTCCCTCCGCAGCCGCCTCCAACATCCATCAGATGCAACATGCAGGTCCAACGGGGATCCTCACCCCTGGCGTCATCTCACCATATTTATGTCCAAGTCTAGAATAGCATCACACCATGCTGCTGCATTCGTTGTTCGCCTCGTCTACCGCAATCGTCTTGCCTGCATTGAACCATCTTGCTTTTACCTGCGCCATGCGCCGCTATCCCTGAGATTCACCGATAACTGTCGCGGCTGGGTGCAGGCGACGATGATGCTCAGCCTGAATTACGGACCCTGTCACTGCCCTATCTGTGCATTTGGCAATGAGTATTCATATATGGCAGTTGGTAGGGTGCGATATGGCTGCAAAGTACCGAGATCACGGCTATTGGTACGTGAGCGACAGGGACAATGAGCTGAGACTGTTGAGACGTGGGTACAAGGCTTCCAATTGATCTCGTCTGGAAGGTTCTTGAGTTTTCATTTGAGGAACTTCTCTAGGCATTATCACGGAGATGTTTCCGTCTCTTGGGCTTGATTGTGCTGCCAACTAATTGCACCGAGTCTTTCGGATGCCAAATGATCCTCCAATGCTACGGGCTCGGCCGACGATTTGGCAGGTGAGTAATCAGCAGAACTAATACCGCACGCATGGCTGTTGAAACGTCCGTGTCGACGGCAAAAGGATCATGCCGCCGTGAACTGAACACTGCGTTGAGAGATCTCCCCACATAGAATTGCAAGCGCGTGTGGTATCATAGAGCCACTTGCGTAGGCGAGGCTTCGGAGAACAAAGTATGCTGGCACGGTTTCCGATTCGAAGGGGAAGGCTGTCGTACAGCCGTCCTAGTGGCTCAATACGCCTACCGCCAAAGTCTCCACATTCCCCATAAACGTGGGCAAATTTGCGTCTTTCGGTGGAACTAGCCTACGCCACGGGCCGGGGAGTGTAGCAGATATGCATACACGTCCGAGAAAGGTGTAACGCGGTAAATCATGGGATCTGGTGGGATGGATTCCAGATCCGAGATCAGTATCTCAACCATGGAGTGGAGTACCAGATCCTACAGGAGTGTTTGCCCCTGGTGTTGCAGAATCCGTCCCGGCCTTCTTCTTCTTTTTCTTTTTGCGTGGTATCAATGCCGGCGGGTTCATGATAGCACTGCGCAGCGATAGATAGGAGCCGCACGTCAGGCACAGGTTATCAGGAAGATCCGGGTTGCAGAAGACTGACGGAGGTTAGCACTGTGTTGAGTGGGATGGCATGTTCGATTTGGCTTACTGCTTAAGCACACACTGCAGACAAAACCGATGTCAACAACCCTCCTATGGCAGAAACACGCCGCACGGAAATCGACACCGCCGGCGCTAGGGACTATGAGGCTTGTCCGCGCTGTTACATCTGGTAAGAATGCCATCATCAGATATTGTAGCAGGCCCTCTGGGCGATCCGGCTTCATGTATACACCTCCAGTCGCATCGCTTGCTTGCTGCAGCAGCACAGTGTCGCCAGCCAATTTCAAGATATCTATAGGTATTCGCTTTCTTTGTGCGGCAAAGATGGAGTTCATGACGGGTATGTACTGGTTCGCAAGGTCGCCGGATACGGATACGATGAGGATGCGAGATGTGAGGGGCACGCGGTCGACGTGGGTGTTTTCCGAGTCGGCGAGTGCCGCGAGAGATGTGCTCTCAGCGGAGGCGGCCGTGGGAGCATGCAGGATGGTCTGCTTGTTGATGTGGGTAAGGGCCATTGAGAGGGCACCGCCGATGAGCGTGGTTGGTGTTGCTTCCAGATGGCTCTCTTTCGTCTCGTTGAGGAGTTTGGCAAAGTTGCGTAGGATAGCACTTTCTACAACTGCGAATGGCCGGTACTTGTTCGCACTCTCTGCCATGTGGCCTTGCTTGTCCTTTCCATGTCCATTCGTTTGCGCATGCCCATTTGTCTCCCCACCCCGTAATTGAGGCTGGGGCTCTGCAGGAGTCGGATAGAGAAATGTCGTCTTGTGGGAATGTGAAGCTATCACGGCAACTTCATTGGCGTTTCCCGAGGCCAAGTGCGCGTTGATGAAGACGAGGATGTTGGCTAGGGCGGCCGAAAGTGAGAGGGTCGAGGATAGATGCGCCCACGCATGCGGGTTGGTATCGAGCACGATCGCAAGCAATGACGGCGGCGGGGCTGGGAAGTATTAGTCACGTCCGTATTAGCTGAGGTATTCCAGCAGCATGCCTTCGTCTGTCTTGACGTGACGGTCGGAACCGTCGATGGTATTCATTACGCTGGAACGTCCTTCTCTGCGCAGATTCGAGGTGACAACTTCCTATTCAAGGACAGTACATGGTTCAGGAAGGCGAACAAATCTTCCTCAAAAGGTCCAACTTGTTGGTGTAGAGGGTCTAGCTGTTGCTGAATTCAGTTGATGAGGTCAACTCGGAAGTTCGCGACCGCCTAACATTATGCGCCCGTGCGCTACCCGCGTCAGCACGTGAGAGCGTTGCACCTGGGCAAGCAAGACCTCCTACTTGTTTGGGTAACTATTGAGCACCACTACATGACTTGAAGGCAGCCTGTAGAGATCTCTGTCCAAGACAACGACCATCGGGCTTTTTCTGTAGAATGGGTCTTGTTATTGGCTACATGCCAGCCAGCGGCGCAGCCATAGACTTGTGGCTTACAAGACCCATATATTGTTCAGCCTCATTGCATACATAAACGACGTGACTTCCCGCCTTACCTGAAATCTATAGATGTGTTGTATTTGCCAAATTACAAGATTGACAGCGAACGTCTCTCATCCATGGCTCGAGAGCGCTGCTACTCAACCTTGAGAGGATCAAGAGGTACCTATCAATTCGCTGACCTATCGGCTATGCAGTCTTGCAGAAAGAGACGGAACTGAGTTTCAGCTTGTGCGGAGGTATCGTCATGAACATGTGAATCCTTCAGAGACAGGACGAATCGCGGAATACCAAGGTCGCCGATATGTCCGTCGTTACATGACGTGCCGTCTCGCAAAGCTAACGCGTCTACGCCAATCTACCGAGGCTCAGGAGAAAGTTTCGCCCCACGCGATGCACTATGGAGGACGAACGTCCCGTCCATTGGCAAGATGATTCTCCATCAAGGGACTGCTGTCATGTCAACTTCATCTTCACATGCGATCGACTCTCCGAGGCCTTCAATAGCTAGATCCTCGAACAAGGCGCCCGGCTAAAGTTTAATATCGACGAAGCTATCGTCAAATTCATAATCACGCCTCGTACGCTGCGTTGGAGCTCAAGGCGAACCTTTGGACGTCTGCGTATACAGCCTCTCAGCAGCCCGACTGCTTGCGAAGATGATCACCGAATCGATAAGACGTGTTAACGGTTACGAGAAAGATGCCTACACCTACTACCCCGTCATCATTGTCGGTGCAGGCGCATCTGGCATTGCCATGGCCTGCCAGCTGAAGCAGCAACTTGGATTTGACCAGTTTCGCGTATTCGATCGGCAAGCAGGCATTGGAGGAACCTGGTGGATCAATCGGTACCCCGGTGTCGCTTGGTAAGTCCGCGATCTCCCCGAAGACATGCAGGTGGTCACAACCAGGGTCTCTGTATTCAGCCGCCACCGTGCCACAAACACGAGACTAACAGCCACACAGCGATATACCCGCCGTCTTCTACTCCTTCAGCTTCGCCCAAAACCCCAGTTGGTCCTCGTTCCACCCGCCCGGCAAAGAAATCGTACGCTACTACCACGAAGTATGCGAGAAATACCGCATCACGGACAAATTCGAGCTCAACACGGATATTGAAAGTTGCAAATGGTTAGAAGACGAGCAGCTATGGCAGGTCACTCTCCGTCGCATGATCTCAGGCATGGGCGACCTGTCAGCAAAGGATCGCATGAAGATCGCGCAAGAAAAAGGCGAGCATGCCGTATACTCGGAGACGGAAGTTGTGAAGGCCAAGGTTGTGCTTAGCTGTGTGGGAGGACTGGTCGAACCCAGGGGCTGGCCTGACGAGATTAAGGGCATTGAGAACTTCAAGGGCAAGATGTTCCATTCGGCGAGGTGGGATGAAAGCGTCGACTTCACAGACAAGAACGTCGTCGTTGTCGGCACTGGATGTAGCAGCGCGCAACTCGTTCCTCCTCTACCCCACGCGCCTTACAACGCCACAAAGGTCACTCAGTTGATGAGATCACCACCGTGGGTCACTCCAGCTGTTCACGCGCCTGGTGGTGATGAATGGTGGGAGAAGAATGGCCCCAAGCTGATGAAGAACGTACCGGGCCTCAAAGAGCTGTTGCGTTTCATCATCTTCGCCACGGCAGAATCAGGCTTCCTCAAGATCTTCCCCAACACACCATACGCTAACAAACAGCGGAAACTCTACGAAGAGAAGGTCCTCCAGAACATGCGCAAACGCACTCCAGAAAAGTACTGGGAGATTCTAACACCAGACTACGGCGTGGGTTGCAAACGACGCATCTTCGACAAGCGATGGCTCCGCAGCCTGAACGATCCAAAGATCGAATTAACTACACAGCCGATGAACAGAGTCACAGAGCATGGTGTTGTCATCGGCCCCGGCGCGACATATCCAAAGGACGCGAAGGAAGAAGATTACCCCGAGCGAGAAATCCCCGCCGATGTCATAATCCTCGCCAACGGCTTCGACACAACGCGCTGGCTCCACCCCCTCAAAGTCATCGGCAAAGGCGGAAAAGACCTAGTCCAAGTAATGGAAGAACGAGGCGGCGCTCAAGCCTACCAAGGCACAGCCGTCGACGGCTTCCCCAACTTCATGATGATCTTTGGACCCAACACTGCAACTGGGCATTCCAGCGTCGTCATGGCAAGTGAGAGTACGTCTAAGCCCTCCCAACTAACGCTCACCGTTATTCATATCAAAAAAGTTACTAACAAAACTCCCAGACATGGTAAACTACTCCCTAAACTTCATCCGCCTTCTCCTCCACAACGAAGTCCGCACAATCGACGTCAAGCACTCCGCCGAAGTCGCCTACACAGCCGAAATGCAACGCGCTCTCAAAAACACCGTCTGGCAGAGCGGCTGCTCAAGCTGGTATTTCACCGGCGACGGCTGGAACTCGACCGTGTATCCCTATACCCAGATTGAATTTTGGCGGAGGTGTACTTTTGTCAAGTGGAATGATTGGAACATAGAGTATACGCGTAAGGGAATTGCGAGGATGAGGGCGAGGAGGCTGGTTAGGGCGTTGGCGGTTGTGTTGGCTGTTGGGGGTGCGTGGAGGTTTTGGCGGAGTGGATTGGGGGTTAGGGATGTTGGGGCGCTGGTGAGAGGGGTTTTGGAGGGGGCTGTTAGGACTGTGAGAGAGGCGGCAGAGATGGTCAGGAAGACTGCTCTGGCTTAATGCGGTGGCATGTTTTCTACTCCTAATAACATCAAATCTCTAGTGAAAGCCTGAAAGAAAGACAAGACAATTGATCCAGCCTCAAGACTCGTCGTCCTCCAGGTCCTGTCTACATACATTTTCGAATTCCATGCCACGCGCAACCCGACCACTGAATGGCTCGATAAACACAAGCTTTTCCTCAGCGCAGGGCCAGTCATAATTATATAGAGCCCCAGCCCACACCCAGAAGCCATCTGGGCAGACAATGTGAATTTCGTCCGCACTAACAAAATCCATGAGTTCATGCAGATCTGATCCATGTGGGTCGTCTCGCTCAAACTTGAGGCGCTTGACGGCTGATGCGATGGAAATGTAGTCGCAGAACGTAGAAGTGCCGATGTCTAGCATATCGATATCGAGATTCAGCCAGATATATCGCTGCTCGGTCTCGACTTCCTTGGGCCCTTCTTTTTCTCCCCGCTCCTCCTCAGGCGTAAAGAATTTCTCGATGAGGACTTCCGGCGCATGGTTGTTTTCGAATTTCTTCACTACATCAACTTCGAAGTGAACACGCTTGTATAATCCAAGGTTTCGCGCTTCCCGGCAGGACTGTAGTATAGCTGGTATGGGCGTAGACGATGCGAGCTGGCCATGGCGTTGAGACCATCTGTCTCGAACGCGCTGCACGTCGACGGTGCGCGGTTCGACGGTGTCCTTCCAGATTTGCTCTCGGAGCTCGAGAGGAAGTCGTGGAAAGGGATGGAAAGTGGCCATGGTGTGGGATTGTGATGTACAGGACTACGAACGCAGCCCGCGCGCAATTTCCACTACCGCTAGTAGATCTGTGGATGGTTTGGAGAGAGTGGTATTGCCCGTCTGCTACCAGTAAGCTAGACTATTGCACATACATATCCATCGATCCAAGAACACCAGCAAAACTGCTTTTGTACAATTACCATTGTATGCCGCATCATCCCGACCCCACAAACGTCATTTAGATATCCCATCTCCGGACCTTCCTCCGGATCATAGAATCCTGGGGTCTAGCTCCAAGCCTTCGCGAATAGACTCCATCCGACGCGCCATTTTAGTCTACCCCATCCGAATACCAGGGCTAGTCAGCAGTAAATTCTGGACCGGACTAGGCTCCGCTGGTCTTTTCGATGTGGTGGTGTGCCATTGTGCATTAGACATGCATATCAAACAGTGTGTGTGTGCTGAGCTAGTTAGAGTATAAGCATCGTGATTCACAGTCACCTGCATGGCCAGCAAAGCTTGAAATGAGAGATCATGTGTGTACTTCATGTCATAACGTCATGCTGGATAACATGTTCCAGGAGCCAACGTCTTTCCTGATCGTCGACAACCATGTTTTCCCAATCCAATCCAATCCAGTTCCCTTGGTCATTATCTGATAGAAAGATATACGCAGAAGCAGAAGACAAGGAAATGGATATCTTCGCAGAGAACAATGCCACAGATCCAATGAAATCCCGTGATAAAACTTTTCCGTTCCGTGAAAGAAAATCGTGACATCATGCTCGATGATCGAGATTGTCGTTTTATGCCTCAGCAGTAAGATCGTTACCAGTGTTCAGCCAGTCTACATCTCCTAGTCCGCCTGAGATTCCCATGTTGGCGTCGAGAGCTGAGTCGTCGAAGTTGAATGCCTCGCCGACTGCATCCAGGTTGAGCAGCTGATCGAAATCGCCGTCATCGAACTCGTTGTTTAGTGGCAAGCTGGAGAACAGCATCTCGTCGTCCTGGTGGTGGTTGATGTTGTTGGTAAATGGATTCGCAGGAAGGTCCATCGTACTCCACTTATTGAAGGCCATCGAGTTCAGGTTGTCGTGTGTGTGCGAGTCCGACGCAGAAGCCGTGATACCGTCCATGTGTGATTCGTCGGCAATAGTGATACTGGGCATGTGCTCGTGATCGGACTCTGGTGGTGTAGATGCGAGGAATGTTTCGAGACGGCGAGCGACTTCCTCATCGGTGACATTAGGCTGGTCGTGCTGCTTCTCGAGAGCGTGCATGTTGGTGGTACCGTTGTCTGGCGGCGGTGTCAATGTTGAAGGACGTAGGTTCTGTGTTCCTGTAGTCGCGTTGTTGATCATCTCCATTCGCCTTCCAGCGTCTACAAGATCTTCGACTGTAGTGACGGGCGAAGGCTTAGGCATTGGCGCAGCTGGAGCGGCACCTACAGGAGCAACATGAATACCTGCCTTGCGGATAGCGGCTTCCAGGAAGGCTACTGAGTAGTCGGCAGCAGCGTAAAGATCCCGCAGTTTACCCATAACAGCCATGCACTGGCAGAAGCCACGCAGAGAAGTTCGACGAGTCTCCTCCTCCGGCGCCTTGATGTCGAGTAGGTGAATGATGATCGCTGGTAACAGAACCGTGACACCTGTGGTCGGTAGGTATTTGACGAGACCACCCACGTCTAGACGCTGAGCTATCGATGTGATTGCTGAAGCAGCCCGGCGGACATTACGGCGCGAGACATCGAGCAATTCAGACTCAACATTCTCCTTTGTCGGAGCGCTGGCTGGGCCGCCTTGTGAATTTGGTAGAACCTGCGGCCGATGCAGCGCTGACAACGTGGTGAAGAAGACCATGTGCAGTAGTGACCTTGCAAGATCGATGGCTGCTTCGCCGCTGGGCGTGTCCGTGTACTTAGCTTCTTCTGGAAGCTCTGATACCCATTTTTGGAGCTCTTCATCGCAGGCCTTGACCTCACTAGTTTCGGGATCTAGTTTCTTCGGTAGCAGCATCATGGTTGTACGGTCATTTTGTAGGCCGTGGTTGTTGTTCAATACGCAGTATTGCTTAGAAAGCACATGGGATATGCACAAACACAGCCTAGCCTTCTCAATGCACATGATAGCTAGTTGTCGCTGCGCATCCACATCCCTCGCAATGCGGCAGTCAGCTGGCAGGCAAGTGATCGAATCCGGAAGAGGTGCAATCTCAAAATCATCCAACGTCAGCATGGGCACGTCGAAGTCCTCGGTCTTTATCCTTGTAGGGCGTCGCATGCCAAGTGCAATAAGTCGGTCGCGCATGTAGGTTGACCACCATATCCGCTTCCACAGCTTAACGCGCTTGCTGTCCAGGTTGGTGTTGTCCGGATTGCGATGTAATCCGATGGTGTGAGCAACCGACGTAGCGACGCCCATCCAGTGCCAGGTGTCTTTCTGGTCATCGGGAGTTTCGTAATAATACGTCAGCAACAACAGTGCTTGGACTAGTGAAACGCGATCGGACTCATAATCGAAGTCGTACAAGATCTGGTGGCAGAGTTAGCACGGTGTTCACATGTTATCGGCCCATTGTAGGTCCGTCGATTTTCACATGTCGGCATGTCCTCGGAAGATCGGTGTGTCCGAATCACCCCGATAGTGTTTGGGTCTGGTCGGCCGAAGCCCATGACTTGCCAAGACATCCGAAGAAGGGTCTCAACTTACTCTAGTCTTCTGGAAGAAGTCTTTGCGCGCGTCTTTCCGAGTAGCGTAGCCCGCTGTGCGCAAGTGTTCCATATCAACAAACGCCGATCCGGCGAACATGACGGCCTGGAACAGGATCAAGCTGACTTTTCCTTTGCTTCCGTCTCGTTTGTCAACCATCGACAGGAAATCATGCAGATCCAGAAGTGGCATATAGGGATGGACAAATTCGACGTATGCGCGAAGCATTTCACCGCGGAGATTCCCCTTTGGTACGGTCAAAGCACCCTTCTTCTCCAGATAGGCGATCTCGTCAGGTCCGATTTTCGCTGGGAGAGGTTTGATGAATCGGGGTAGCTCTCCAGGGGCGGGTTTCTGTGGTATGCTTCCAAAGAAGGGTGCTCGTGGTTCATTGGAAAACGGCGAAAATGGTAGTGTAGGCAAGCCATTGATTTGTGACGTGATGGAAAGTCGGCGCTGGATATCTGAGATACTGGCGACGGAGTTGATACGATGGCCATGACTTTGGTCTGTGTTGCGATTAGCCCAGTACGACTGATGCCGTGATGCAGTAATCATACATATTGAGTGAGGCACATGCTCATCTCGCCTTGATTCCGCCTCATGTGATCCTCGCGACGAGCTTCGGTTCAAGGTTTGCGCACCGTCCAGCGCGTCACGCGATGCGATCTTGCGCGTCGCAGGTGCAGATGCGCTTGCGTTTTCTGTGGCTTGGTCGTCATCTTTGCTCCATTTCCTGCAGCTGTCAGTAGTCGTACGAGGCGCACATTTGGTGTGGGTGCATCAACAGCCATTGGCTGAAATGCTCTCGGTGATTGTGATAGGTGCAGCGCAGCACAAGTGGCTAGGCCAGAAATACCGAGCTCCCAGCCGACGTTGGATGACGAAATCGATGGAACATGCCATATCGAAATTGTTGATCAAACGATAAAGCGTTTTGTTTGTGGAGACGTCGGATATTGCACGGGAATGTGGAACTAACTTTTTCCGCCTGCTCTCCGACACAATGCACTCGACTTCGTCCAGTCTGCAGTTTGTGCAAGGAGCGCCATGCTCTGTGACATTGCATCGCACTTTGCGAGCTCGACAACACTGACACGCTTTTGAAGCCCTCCTCTTTACTGAACGCCCGGTTCCATGTCCATCGAGGCCGGCCGCGGTGGCTTTTCGTTTCGGTGCTTGGATTTCGTTGTGATGGTCGGACGGAGATGCAGAGTAGTCAGACATGGCTACGAGATGTGGATGTCTGGAGTCTGCGTTGAAGGCACGATGGGTTGCAAATAGCGTTGACAATTCCTACCACACGCGAGGGGTCTGGGGGGGCCCGAGGATTATAAAGACCACAATTCGCGAGAGTGGATTGCATGCCAGGGCTAGTCGTGTGCTAGGACACACAGACAAGCCGCGCTTCACATGGTGCGTTTTAACGCTCATGACGCCGCCTCCGTCCCCACTGGGGATCGTTAGTTAGTACCCCAGTCCCCCAGATGCGGCTGGTCGGCGCTTTATCCTTGGCGACTAAGACGCCGATGCCTTTCGGATGTCATCGGGACAAAGCCCGCTCCTGGATACAAACGCGTTTTGGCAACGTCAGCTGCTAAGCCAGTCCTTGTGCACGGGTAAGATGCCGCGGTTCTTGCATTCGCTCAAGCCGACGATGGCCTGTACGACGGGCAGCCTGTGAATGCCAAGAGCACACTCCCTCCGACTACTACGGACGCATGGCACGCGAGTACCGGGCGTCTTTGACACCCAAGCTCGAGTCATGATTGTTGTGGGGTGCACGGCACTTTTCGATTCACGACGCGTCCCACAAACGCAAGAACAAGCCAGGCGTAGGATCATCGCTGTAGAGTGCGGAAATGAATATCCCAGGGACAGCGCGATTGGTGTCTATGAGCGGAATGCCATGACCAAGCCAGACAGCTCTGGATCCTATAGCCGAAGTGCTAGCCGTCTCGGGTGCACGTGAGGACACATAGGCGTCCAAGTATGTTTGCGGCTTTTTGCCAATCGTACGGACAGGTCCATTGCCCCGACGCACACCCCCAATAAAATCTGCATCGTGAACCTTAGTGGGCACGGTGCTTGCCGTCTTTTTTTGATCTGCTGAGAGCTGGCTGACCGCTCTGACAACAAACACAGCGCCCGGTGCACGGGAGAACATGGCGATGGATGACGTGAAAGCAAACTCTGAGAGGCTGCGCCTCATGCAGTCGGCGCTCGGAGCAAAGGCTCTTCCAGCTGCGTGGTCAGTGGTCGCGGTAAAGGTGTCAAAAATGGCACGCGTAGCGAACGACTGGAGGTTGATCTCTGGGCGTGCCAAAAATTGCGGGGAACACGCCCTTTCCCCTCTCGGTGAAGTCTCGGACGACGCCATGCCGTTGCATGCGGCAGAGAACGCAACCACCAATCTGCAGTGATGCACACGTTCCATCCTTCCAGATTGCCCCTAGATGCTCGGCACCCTCATGCACCTCCCGCTCAATTTTTTCTCTGCATCGCGATCGTGATCGAGCGTCCGCGGCCGCAGCCCGAGCCTACCCGTCGGTACCTGTGACTTTCCCGGTCACTCAAACATCTGGGGCATTACACCCATCATCCTTACTACTACATTGGAAAGAAGCGAAGACCAGGTCAAGCCTTGATGCGCACGTCTAACGACACCATTTTAGCGGTCCCACGCGACATGATCTGCAGGGAAAGTAACTGTCGCACGACATGGTCTGGTTCATGAGCGTTCTCCGATGGCTGAGGCTCAATGTCTCTGCATGTACCAACCGTGTCATCACTGGAGAGTCAGATCTTACTGCCCCCTCCAGCTTCTTTGTTCGATGCGGGGCTTACTGCCACATCAGCATTTTTGGGAAAGGCATGCGGTGCAGCCATGATTAATATTCACTATCCAATCCTCGTGCGAGCTTTCGGCCGTTGGGACGGAATCAATTTCCGCTCAGGTCATCGGAAAAAGGCACTCAAATACAGCCAACGAGGCTATGTCATGTCCGGCGACTAAAGATGCAGGACAGTCACTGTACGGAACCACTAGGTTTTGAGCTCCACTTTGAGAATCTGGAGTGAAGATCCCAAGGTCGGTGCATCATCGGTGCGGTAACTAGTAAGTAACCTGGCTGGTTCACGCTTCAGCTAGAGGTAGCGTGGATGGTCTCATCCGACAAAAGAACACAAGCTGGAGACACAAGGTGGTCTGAATTTGGCAAGAAACCCATAAGATGTATCTCGGCTCTATGTGTCTTCCATCTCAGTATCACATGGCAAACATGACCAAATCTCATCCGATGCGATCCAATCACGACTCTGACCCACCACCATAGATGAGCTCACATTTCTGCTCAGCATCAGCAAGTGCACAAACAAAGATCATCAACGCAATGGAACGGCTGAGTAGTCACTTACAAGGTCGCTTGTACAAGTACCATGTTCTCCTCTCACTGGGTAGCACCGATCCAACGTTGCCTGCTCGCATTTGCATTGCTATCAGGCCGTCAGCAAGGAGCAGTTATATCCCATCAGCACAACATTGTACGTACAGCCATCAACTCCTGTGGGCAGATCGGTGACGGACCGCATCGGCAAACAGGTAGGCCAGATGGAGCTGGCGCTGGCGCTGCTAGGGAGATGGCGGCAAAGAGCGCGGAGACGATGATGACGGACTTCATGTTTGAGATGCAAAGAAACTTGGATGTGAAAGTACTGTCAGGGAGTAGTTGTAGAACTGCAACAGTCTATGGGACGATATGTTTATATGTCAACCAGCTCTACTCGTGGCTTCACTATCTGACGTGATATTGTGTCAAGTTGGGAAAAGGCATATGAGACATTCAGCGAGAGCTGAGGGAAGCCCGAGTTACCGTTGCGAATGAAAGCCCATCTCTGGGTCTTCGACTGCGGCATAGGACTCGAATAGGAAAATGCGTTGTACCAAGAGCGCGGTGTAAGACACAGTGGCTGGCGGAAGAGTTGGATTCGAACACAATGATCTTGGAACGTCTGACGCTGTAGCGAGACGCCAATGCCAATGGTGATGCTCTCGAACGAGATTGGATTATCGTCTAAGTCTTGATGCTGCTGATATGTACCACATCTAGAGCTTCGATGATCCCTTCGGCCTCTCCATAGCCTTAGTTTTATTTTTGAAATTTTTAACAAGCTGTCTTACACCCAAGTCCAGCATGACATCCTCTGCACCACCTGGTATCCTTATGCCTGGAACCTCGCGGTATATTCCTGAGAACGTGTTAGTTACTGCCTGTAATCCCATCATACCCGGGAAACTCACTCTCAATCAACTCTCCCTGTCCACTCTTCGTGTATCCATTGCCGCCAAACAGCAGTTGCGCCGTTTGTGCGCATTCGTTCAGGACGATGCCACTCTGTGCTTTGACCATG
This sequence comes from Alternaria infectoria, assembly GCF_024043175.1. Lineage (NCBI taxonomy): Eukaryota > Fungi > Ascomycota > Dothideomycetes > Pleosporales > Pleosporaceae > Alternaria > Alternaria infectoria. The sequence goes on from NW_026250700.1 coordinate 224,386, forward strand.
GCGGTCAGGCCACCCAACTCGATGTCTGCTGACGCCTTTGGTAGGTGCACCATTTGGTATACGAATTGCTCAACCCATGCCCATTGTGACTCTAGCAGCGCACCGGCTTTTGCCAGACGGTGGCGTACGACGGGTTGTTCGACGAGTGGTTTGCCGAAAGCCTCGCGCTTGAGGACGTATTCCATTGCGGCGGATAGGGCGACACGCGCTTGACGGGTTGCGCCGATGGCGATGCTGAGTCGTTCGTGGTTGAAGTTGGTCATGCTGTTAAGTTTGCCGTTAGCTGGAGTACCTCTTGAGACTGTTGTTATCTTACATGTACTTCATGCCCATACCCTCTTCTCCGATGAGATTCTCAACTGGCACTTTGACGTCGTCGAGTTCTATGAAGGTAGTTCCTGCACTGACTTGACCACCAACTTTCAGTCTGCGCATGTTTACTCCTGGGTTTCCTAACAAAGGCACGACCAACATGGACAGACCTGTGGGTCCAGGGCCACCGGTCCTAACAGCCATCGAAGAGTAACTTGACCAAATTCCGTTTGTGATCCACTTCTTGGTTCCGTTGACGATGTAGTGCTTTCCGTCGGGTGTCTTTGTAGCGGTCGTTGTGATGTTTGCGACGTCTGATCCGGCTTCGGGTTCGGTAATGGCAATGCAAGTTCGCTTCTTGCCGGTAAGGAGTTCGGGGAGGTAGCGCTCTTGGAGCTGCCTGCTGCCGTATTTGATAATGGGCGGTACACCGAAGGACATTCCTGTGGTAAGAGACCCAGCCGGTCCTGCAAGGCCGGTTCGCGCCATCTGGTACGGCTGTTAGTTGCGCTCAAACTGGGTGTTGGGAAATCCTACCTCATCGGCGTAGATCATGGTATGAATATAATCCCATTCCTCGACCTTGACGACACCCAGGATGTCATGAATTCCGAGCTTCTTCAGCCATTCCACTGGCAACGGGGCAGGTAGTGTCGGTAGCAGCATGCCTGCTTTCGCGAACGTCTCAAAGACATGCTCAGGCACAGTCTCCTCCGTATCCCATGCTAGAGAATTCTCCAGGAGATGCTCGTCCACGAATTTGCGACACGCTTTCTGCCATCTCAGATGCGTCTCCTTGTAGTATGGAGATGGTAGGCCGACGATGTAGGGCGGTTCGGAGAACGGGACGAAAGCTGTGGAAGACATTGCGATGTTGTCGAGGCGAGCCGAAGGTAGAGTAGAAGATGCGAGCGACGGGGCTCTGCTGCGTGTAGACTACATGATGGTGTTGCGCTCGGTATATGGAGAGGAGAAGTGGAGTCCGGGGTAGCTTCAGGCCAGCCGAGGTTCGCCAGGATTACACGCTTCTGACATGTCATGAACCGACGACTACCAGATCGAGGCGCAAGCCACGCTCCTTGGCCTGGGAAATCTAGACAGTCGCAATTGCCACTAAAGGAACAAAAGAAAAGTCTATTTCGGTCTGCGCTTACATACGAATTTCGGTTCCGAGGGCTTGGACATTGGTGTTGCGCGCTGGTTGGCATATAGTCCGAATTAGGCAAGTTGTCAAAAACCGTCGATTGCAAGCGTCTAGAGAATTACAACAGGTCATCTGTACAGCGATTGACACTGTGCAGGTATGTAGGTAGGCATGAATGCTTCAGAGTACAGATCTCGGATGCTGCGACCTCCACCAATCAAGCACGGAGACTATATCATGTCAAGCTGGCACGCATCGCGTACAACATAAAATTCGTTTCCAGTTTATGCCATTTCTCACTCCAGTTTATGCAGTGTCGACTCAATTACCAGATCCCGGATTGGGGTATCAGTCGAATAGTCTCGAGTATGCTGACTGGCCATCACTACAATCACTTCGTACAGCATGAGCATCAACTGTCGAATACTGATACTTTTCATACTCGTCGAAGCAGACCATTGCTGCTGATATCAGAACGTACATCAAACATATGGTAATTCAAAGATCGTAGAAACTGTTGGTATTCTAGCTATTTTTTGAACGCACTCTACGAGGTGATTATGGTACATACTCTCAAGCTAAGGGTGTAATGGTAACGTAGCCGAGTAATCGAATGCATGTCAGAAACAAGGTACCGTAACTTACTCACATGTAGTTCCAGTTGTTGACTGACTGGGCACGAGGGAAAGTCGCCTGTATCCTACGAGACGGGTGTATCAGCGAGAACTTCTAATCCTCCTCAATTTCACCTTCCTCGCTTCCACTACGGAGGGCGCGGTCTTCTTCTTCCTTCTTGATGGTGCTGGCTGCCTCAGGAACAGGCGTCTTGGACTTGCGGTCAGGGCGTGGAGAGTAGCGAGCACGCTGTGACGAGGTTAGTGTCGTGTTCTCAATATATATGGGGCGTAATTTTGCGGACCTTTGTCTCACGATCGCGTTTGGAAGAGCTCTCGTCGCTTTCCCGACGGCGTCGAGCAGACGACGTGCGACCACCGCTGTCACCGTAGTCTAGCAGACTAACGGTGGCCTCACGAGGGTCGGCCCTGCTGACATAGGATCGCTCACGCTCGGCTTCACGCTCGCGACGCTCACGTACGTAGTGATCACCGCCAGGGCTGCGACGAGAACGCTCGTAACGATCGTCGTCTCGGCGCTCACGGCGCGGGGGAGGAGACAAGCCTGTACTGTCGTTGTTCCTGTAGCGCGCCTCCCTGTCCTGCACCGCACGACGGCGCTCTGCAGCATACGGGTCATGTTCAGGTGAGCGGGTTCGTGTACGATGACGACGATGGGAGTCAGAATGACCATTGCGATACTCACGATCTCGGTCACGCCTGTCCCTACTACGGTCACGGCCATCGCGCCTGCTTCGGTCTCTGCGATCGCTCTCCTTCTCCTTCAAGCGGGACATGAACTTGTCGAAAGCCGATTCGCGGAGGGTATCTGATTTCAGTGCGCGATACTCGTCTGTCTTTTCAACGCGGGGACGTACCACTTCCCAGGTGTCTGACAGCGACACCGGCGGATCAAGATGCTTGATGACTGACCGAAGCTTGTCCACAGTGGAGCGCTCATTGTACTCTTCGTCTTGGCGGTCTTGCTCCTCGCGCTTCTTGACCTTCGCAAGGACGTAGTTGTATATGCTATGCATGGACTGTTCGTCAATATCAGCGGTGCGAGGATCTTTTCGCATAACGTTAAGGAAGTCTTCCACAGGGGTCGACGTGGTAACCTCGAAGCGTTGTTGCTAGTCGCACAGTTAGTCCAGTTCTAGTGGGGGGTTGGGGTTCAACATACCTCCAGTACATCAAGCGCCCTTCGGCGCAGGGTGCGGAACTTGCCCTCTTCCTCCTCCAGAGCATCACGGAATAGATCGAGTGGCGAGGATCCGCCCTGCCCAAGCATGGCCGTGTAGCGCGGTTCGTTCTCGATGTGACTGTGGATGTCCTTCCACTTGGTACCAGCGCGAAGCAGACCGTTCCTCCTAAGCTCGTCTAGAAGCTCGAGGAAAGCATCACGGTTCTTGCGCTCGACGCGGTGCTTCTTGCGTCGCTCAGCTTGGACTTTATCGTTGTGCTCGCGCTGGAGCTGCCTGATGTGCTTCTCGAATTGGTTCAAGACATCCATTCGAGTCAGAGTTTCGAACTTCTCGCTGTTGAACTCGTTGTTCTGCTCCAACTTTTCTTCAGCTGCCTGCCAACGCGTGAACGGCTCCAGGTCCAAGCCCTTCAGCAGACCCATGACCTCGTCGAGTGCAGAACGCCTGCTCTCTGCCTCTTCCTCTTCGTGCGCCTTCTTCAAGGAGATGATGTATTCTTCAAATAGAGCCCTTCTCTCGTTGTCGTCCTTGGCTGAGCGGAAGATGGTTTCCTCTTCGATGATGGGCAGAGCTGTCTTCCAGCGTGTGTAGTACTTGATCTCGGGGTGCGAGCGCAGCATGGCGGTGAAGTCGGATCGTAGCTTGGCCTGGCGATCCTGCTCCTTGTGCTTCTCCTGGGCGCGCAAGTCTTCGCAGTACTTCTTGAAGGCCTCCTCGCGCTTCTCCGGCTCGGGAATGGCGCGCCAGTTGGGATCGTGGATACCGGCGCGGACGGCCTGCTGCCAGGTCCAGTCGGGCTGGACCTTCATCTGCCTGAGCACCTTCATGAAAGCAGCCTCGGCTTCCTGCGGAGTGGAGAACTGCAGCTCGGTGCCGGTCGTGAAGCTGATGTTGGGGCGGTCGCCGCCAAAGCCAGATTCCCGGTCGCGCTCGCGATCGCGGTCACGGTCATCGCGGCGGTCGTGTCGGTCGGGGCGGTACTCGTCTCGTTCGGGGCGTCTGTTGTCGTATGAAGGCGCGTTCGAGGCTGGTCCCGTTGGCCATCCCGCAGGACCGGCAGGGGGCGGGCGCTGGTTCTGCAGACTCTGCCTGTACTCGTCGATCTTCTTCTGGACCACCTCGGGAATCTCCCACGTAGTCTCGCTCGTGCCAGTCTTTGCGTAGTATCGCTTGCCGCTTGCTACGTGCGCAGTCCAGCCGGTGCCGGGAATTGCGCGCTTCTTAGCGTCAGTAATGTCTCGCTGTCGAATGATCATGAGATCAAGTACCTCTACATCGTCCTTGAGCTCGTCGGGCTTTTCCCACGTGGTTTGGTTGGTGGCTTTGTTGAAGTAGTACTCCTTGCCATCGGCTGCTGTCGCGACTGACCATACAGAAGCTTGAGCCATTGGCGGCGCGTAGGGTGGGCCGTTCATTGCGCCGGTTGTCGATGGTTGCGCGTGGGGATGGATAAAGTCAGAACGCCTGTCTGCAAAGAAGTTGTGGAACTTGTTGGCGCACGGACGGTTTGGGTAGCGCGAAAGCAGGACCCCTAGTTCAGGCACCACATTCACGTGTGCCTTCACATCTACCTTCACCTCGATAGTCCTGTGGAAATCATGGCAGACGATGAGGTGATACCACGCAGGAGCCTCGAGTTTGCCGAGAGCTCCGTGCTGGAAGCTGTGGTGCCTGCGAGTTCCGACATCGACATCAAGAGCGAGATCGACTCTTGGGATGGTGCAGCAGACGACAATGGTTCCATATTGCCGTTCCTAGCACAACGAAATGTGCTACTTCTCGGTACGTCTCCAACAATCCCATACAATTAGCACGTCTCTTACTCATGCACAGGCGTTTAGATGAACTCCTAGCCGTATATGTTGTTTTCCAAACACCGCTGTTAGACGAAGCGACCTTGAAGTCGTACCTTGCAAGACTGGTGATCAACGTAGAGGCCTTCGCATTCAGTACGGTTCCCCCATCTGATCAAGATCCAAAATCTACGCCTCCCAAAGAAGTCATCTTCTCAGGTACCATCAATCACACAGATGAACCTACGGTTGTCAACCATGGTGAAGGGGACAGTGCTCATACCTATGTTATCTGGAAGGTGGATGTTTTCATAGGTGAGACAATCAGCCAATCTCTCATAGATCGTATCTAATCAACAGCAGCTCGCCCACAAGGCAGATTTCATAAGCCTGCAGTGTACTTCCAACCCACGGCCTCCTTCAAGCCAGAAGAAAAGCCTCAAAAAGACGCGTCAGAGGATGACTATCTCCCAAGTGGCGTGCCCACACCCTTAAACCTGCTGCAGTCATTCGAGAATGATCCCGCTCTTGTCGGTGTCCATCCACGACTCTCAGCAATGCGTATCAGCAAGGTCACTCCAACTGCCCCTGCTGCAAAGGAAATGGCTCGACCGATTCGAAACGGACAAAGACCACTATTTCGTGTGCTGCCGCCTTTGATATGGAGGATACGTTATTCGAGGATTCAAGCATCAATAAGCGACCTGTCTTTGATGGCCTCTCTAGATCTGGAAGTCGCTCAATTCGCTACCTACGACGTCAGAATCAAAAAGGTCAGCCTGGCTTTGCATGGAGGCAAGGTTCAAGAGTTGAACGAAGAGCTGGATACCACGACGAGCCACAAACCTGGTGATCAGCTAACGTTTCTGTACAAGATCCGGCCTGATATTGGTACCGATGGAACACCAGCACTCGGGAGTAAGGGTCACTACTTGACCTTAAATGTGGACGCCAATGTTACAATGTCCGATCATTGCCACCCAGACATTGCTATTGAGTGGAAGACACCCGTTGACTTTCCGTCAGAACAGGCACTCAACTTGGCCAAGCCTAGTCGGCCGAGTAGTTCTACAACACAGAGCGCGAACGCAGCCAATCCCGACGCCCTTGTCGCTCAAGATGCCCAAGATCAACCCGAACAGGATGCTTCACACAACGACGTCAATGTCACTCTGACAGTGTCTGGGCCGCCCAGTGTCAAGGTTGGCGAGATCTTCACGTGGGATGTGTTTATAGTCAACCGCTCGGACAAAACGCGAAGGCTGGCAGTTCTGGTCATCGCGAAAAGACCGAGAGACTCGGGGAAGCACAAATCGCATCCATCCGTCTCTTCCGTAGGCGGACCTCGAGCGGACAAGAAAGAGTTGTTTGGGACGGCGGTCGTTGACGAAAATGTCGTGTATGCTAAGCAAAAGAGTGCGAAGACCGATACAGCGGACTTGATCTGCTTGACAACCGACATACGGCTCGGGTAAGTCGGATTAAGCAGAAGGGTCATAGAACGAATGGCTAACATGATCAGGCAACTCTCACCCGGCTCCTGCTACACGGCCGACCTCAAGTTTCTTGCGCTTTCAGCAGGAGTATTGTTCGTGGAATCGATACGAGTCGTTGATCTGGTCAGCAACGAAGCTGTCGATATTCATGATTTACCAAGTATTGTTGCTGTAGCCTCGTGAGCTCGCAACACTTCCTATAGCTTAGACTATCTTCAGTCAATGAAGCGTGCGATGCAGATAGTGTGTCACCCTTTTATGTTGCGCCGTTACTTGTAGTAGACCATGGACGGGGTCGTGCTTGTGACGCCGAGACACACTGTGGAGCTCAGCAGGCGCTCAGCAGAGTGGAGCACAGATGCCACCACCGGATTTGGTCCACGAGAAAGTGCTAGACATCCGGGCTCCCAAGTTTACGTCTTGGACATAGCTCGATGGTACGAGCCATAGGCGCGCGGAACTAGGCTGATGCCAGCCGTCGCTTGATGTCTGAAACTCGTCATTGGTCCCGGCGTGAAACTCTCGCCACTGTTGCAGCACCTCCGCACTGAACCCTGGGCTGCGGCTGCGCATCGCATGCCTCTGCTACACTTCCTACCACAAACCGCTCTTAATCACGATAGTATTGTCGCCTGCCCTATTTCCTTATCGCGCTTTTGAGCCGCAACAGATAGGACCACTTATAGCCGCACACGGGCCTGCGGCTACGTTTCATCAACGTCATCGCGATCTTCGAGCAACGCTACACCTAGAGCTTTTCACAGGACCCATACTAAACATGAACAGCACCAGACACAGACTGCTTTACCAGCTAAACAGCCGCTGGATTTACGGGAAGATTGTGAGTCACTGATACTGATACTATTTGATGGTCGACTAATTATTTCCAGCCGCTGCTGCATTCGATAGTATTCCTGCTCCAAATGGCGGCCGTCAGCATGCTCACGCGCAAGTACAACCAGTACTATGCGGCGCGTCCAGTTCTCACCACGATGATCACCAACGCCGTACGTGCACCCTTGCTATAAACGCCATGCGCATCGAGTGGCATGTCGCGCGACCGCCACACCGACTATTGCGACCTCTGCGCCGAAGCCGACATATTTCAGACATGACCAGATAGAGAGGCTGACACTATCTACAGGTGTTGGGTGGTATCGCGGACACAGTAGCCCAGACGCTCACTGCCGTGCGGGAGCGCGCAGTACGCAAGAAGGGCGGCCCAGGCAAGGACGACTTCCTGGCGATTGAAATCCACGAGCTCGACAGACGGAACCCGTTCAACGAGAACGACCTTATCCCCGACTCGAAGATACTCCCCCCGCCTTTCGACTTCGAGCGAACCACGAGATTCATGTCCTACGGTTTCCTCATGTCGCCCATTCAACACAGGTGGTTCGGCTTCCTGTCCAGGACTTTCCCCGTTTCAAAGACTGCGACATGGTTGCCAGCACTCAAGCGCGTGGCTTTTGATCAGTTCCTGTTCGCCCCAGCTGGTCTGGCTGCCTTCTTTACCTTCATGACTGTTGCCGAGGGTGGTGGTAAGCGTGCTGTGCAGCGCAAGTTCCAGGACGTATACGTGCCTGCGCTCAAGGCCAACTACATGGTCTGGCCGGCTGTGCAGCTCATCAACTTCCGAGTCATGCCCATTCAATTCCAGATTGTAAGTATCTTGCTCTAGGTTATAATGCTAGCCACTAACGCATGCCAGCCATTTGTATCTACCGTGGGTATTGCTTGGACAGCTTACCTCTCTTTGACGAACTCGGCCGACGAAGCCTAAGCCTATCAAATTATGCGAACGAATTCTCATGTTTAAATATCATACGCACACATAAGTTCGGGTCATGGTGGCATCGGGTGATTCCCCCTGAGCGTCTCGCGCGTTAGCATGTTTGGTTGGGCATTTGCACGGCGTCAGGTTAGTTGACTTTGATACGGTCGATGTGTTATGTACAGTCTTGAATTTGATACAGAATGAAACTATCATCATGCACAAATATTGTTCGCCTTGCGTGTATGCTTGGATTGTGTGTTTTACCAAGTCTCTTCATGTGGAGAGATCATGCAAGACGCGTTGCAACGATACCCCAACACCACTGAGTACTCTCGGCCGCGGGGGATGTCGACCTTGGCTGCCCACTTTGTCAAGCCCCAAGACGCGCGGGCAGCAAAATGTGTTTTACATCAGCTAATTTCTCTAGTCCGGTCACGTCAACTTGCTTTTTTGTGGTTCGATAAGGAGCGCGAAGCTTTGCATGCAGGAGAACCCGTGGATTGCCCCGCTACACCCCACCAAGCCTGCCCATGACGATCTGAAGCTCGACAACAAACATTGAACACCTCCCACGCTTCTTCCTTTCTCCAACTCATTGACGTAAGTGGACCTTTACCTGAGGTATATAGCTGGCAGTTGTATACTTCGATTGATGCAACTAGAACTTCATTATACTCACACCATCACAGTACTACCATACACCCACCATGTCTCTCTCTAATAAGCTGTCAATCGCCGACGTCGACCTCAAGGGCAAGCGCGTCCTCATCCGAGTGAGTATATACAGAACTTTGGTGTGAAATGCAAACACAAATCTAACCGCGACACACCAGGTCGACTTCAACGTCCCTCTCGACTCCGACAAGAACATCACCAACAACCAGCGCATAGTCGGCGCTCTCCCCACAATCAAGCACGCTGTGGACAATGGCGCCAAGGCTGTCATCCTCATGTCGCATCTCGGCCGCCCAGACGGAAAGCCAAACGCGAAGTACAGTCTCAAGCCGGTTGTTCCCGAACTCGAGAAGCTCCTCGGCAAGAGCGTAACTTTCACAGACGACTGCGTCGGCAAGTCGGTCGAGGACACCGTTAACGGCGCTAGTGGCGGCCAGGTCATCCTGCTGGAGAACTTGCGCTTCCACGCCGAGGAGGAGGGCAGCTACAAGGATGACGAGGGCAAGAAGCAGAAGGTTGACAAGAGCAAGGTCGAGGAGTTCAGGAAGGGCTTGACTGCTCTTGGTGACATTTACATCAGTGAGTGACTCCATAGTACTATGTGTAGGTGGAAAGTACTAATCAGTTACAGACGATGCCTTTGGCACTGCCCACCGCGCACACAGCTCCATGGTCGGCGTCGACCTCCCACAAAAGGCATCTGGCTTCCTTGTCAAGAAGGAGCTCGACTACTTTGCGCAAGCGCTCGAGGAGCCCAAGCGCCCCTTCCTCGCCATCCTCGGTGGTGCTAAGGTCTCCGACAAGATCCAGCTGATCGACAACCTGCTCGGCAAGGTCAACAGCCTCATCATCTGCGGAGGCATGTCATTCACCTTTAAGAAGACGCTCGAGGGTGTGAAGATCGGCGACAGCTTGTTCGACGAGGCCGGCAGCAAGACTGTCAAGGACCTTGTCGAGAAGGCGAAGAAGAACAACGTCAAGATTGTCTTGCCCGTTGACTACATCACCGCCGACAAGTTCGACAAGGATGCCAACACTGGCTATGCTGAGGACAAGGACGGTATTCCAGATGGCTGGATGGGTCTCGACTGTGGTGACAAGTCCATCAAGCTGTACAAGGAGGCCATTGGCGAGGCGCAGACCATCCTCTGGAACGGTCCCGCCGGTGTATTCGAGTTCGAGAAGTTCGCCAAGGGCACAAAGGCGACGCTCGATGCTGCCGTTGATGCTGCGCAGAGCGGCAAGATTGTCATCATCGGTGGTGGTGACACAGCCACTGTTGCTGCCAAGTACGGCGTAGAAGACAAGCTGTCCCACGTCTCGACTGGTGGTGGTGCGTCGCTCGAGCTGCTCGAGGGCAAGGACCTGCCCGGTGTATCCGCCCTGTCAAGTAAGTAAACCAGTCACTCATAGAAGTGAACGGCAGCTCAAGATGAGGGAAGGTATATCTTCGAAGTTATGATTGTAGCTATAGCTCTTTTCGGTTCAATAAAGATACCGCATTCCACCCCTTGGCCTATAGACGTGATGCGTGGAGTCTTTGGGCTCACTTTGTCAACCATGTATGTGTCTCGAGCTTGCCATGTTCTCATTCGTTTGAAGGGTCGTCATGTCTTCCGTTCGAATCGCGTCTGTTCGTGTCGACTATAAGTATCGCTCATTTGCCCAGCTTCTTAAGCTCCTCCCTGGTTGTTGTTAGCACCTATACATTTCCAGTAGATAAGTGTCCTACCTCAGCTGAACCGCAAAGTCGTCATTCGTGTCATCGTCGTCCCAGCTCTCTTCCCAGAGATGTGTGTTGCCGTTGGGGATCTGTGTCTCTTCCTCAGTCCAGTCTGCAGACACGTTAGCTTGATGCATCCTCCTTTAGCCATTGCAACATACCTTCTACGGGAAAGTCCTCAAACTCGTCATCCTCCTCTAGCTGTGTTGCGGGCTTCTTCTCGGGCGCCAGTGGTTGCTCGCCGTTCTTGGAGTCGCTGACGACGGCCTTCTTCATATCGTTGCTGCCTTGTGCTGAGCCGGACATCGTGGCGGTTTCGGGAGATGCGATCGGCGATGTGTTATGGTACGTTTGGGTGATTCGAGTTGCGATTACGCGGTGTTGTAGCTTTGGTGAGCTTTGGTGATGCGGCTCTAACAGCGGAGGAGCGGCGGCGGCGATTGTCCGCAAGGCTTAGCGCGACGTCACGTGGTGCACCTGGCAACTGGGTTCGCGGGGTACGAGTCCGTCCAGGTCGCTGCTTGGCTCCGAGAAAGTTCCATGTGATGCATGGTAGTGCTTTGCTGTCGTCGTTGCACCTCATTCATTCTTTTCAAGCCAAACCTGGAGTGCATTGGAGGGTAAAGTACGGATAATGAACATGACGTACACGTACTTTAGCTCCGAGTAGCCGGATGAAGCTGTAAGCACCGCCCGTCTGGTGGGCTTTAGTAGGTGTCTAGACACGCGCTCAGTGTCTTAGCTGGCGTATCCGCTTTACGCTGAGATTTGAACATACTTACTACCTCTCTTCATTCGATCTTTCTCGTGTCTCTCTTTCTCGGCCTCTTCTGGTTAACCTTTTTTCGACCAGTCTCTCCGCGGCGCGGGATTATTTATCCAGCATGTTCAAAGTCGGCGGTTGGCTCAAGGGCCATACGCCTGGGCATTCGAAGAGCTTAGATTCCTTGAGCGAAATGGCACAGAGTAAGTTCAAAAGCATGCATAGGTCAGGCAGGTACTAATACAACACAGTTGAGGATGCCATGAGCGGTACGAACTCCACCCAATACAGTGGCGCAGACAAGTCTAATCACACGCGAGCACAGCCGTCACCTATATCATGGCCGATGATATCGAAAGCGCCGAAGCACACCTTAGCAAAGGATCCAGTCCATTCCACCAGGTACACACCTACCTTCCAGCCCTCAGGCCCATACTTCGGTTCTAGTCTTATATCGTGTAGCTCGGAGCGGGTGTGTGTGTCTTCATACGGGCGACGTTGGGTTTCGAGCCGGAAATCGTACGCGAAGGTCTGATCGCATATTCAACATGATGTCAAGGAGATGCAGTGACTGACATGGTCGACAGCTGCCAATGCCCTATCAGTGGCCGAAAACTCCGCTTACGAACACCAACGCCGTGTTAGCAAGGATCCGAACGCGTATAAATCGGCTATATACCCTCCAGGCACCGAGTACGCGGTATGTCAGGCAGAGGCACAGCTGATGAGTGCTGTTGTCGGTGTGCTCAACGAGAGCTTGACGGAAGCGATCAAGAGTTTCTACAAATTGAGGAAAGCATACCTTGCGCTGGAGGGTGTGATGGAGAATGAAAAAAAGTTTCTGGCAGAGAGGAGCACGAGTAGCGTCAACTCGGTGGGATCGCGCCCCTCCTCAAAGGGCTCGGTTCGATCAAATGTGGCAGGCAATGCGATCAAGAGCTCCCAGGGTCCTGCGTCTACCGGGCCGTCCGCTGCAGCGTCGACTTCTAGTCTGAAGCAGACTACTACAGTGACTGGACCGGCTGCGAAGAAGGCCACAGATGACGATGATGACGACGTCGACTTCGTGGACGCTCCAGAAGATCATACTGGCGGTGAACCGCCTGTGGAATACATGGGGCATCTCAACGTCGCCGCTGACAAGGGTGCTACTGTCGAACTAGACAATGCTCAGAAGAAGGTGGATGTCGCGGCAAGTTCGGCACCAGGGCTTCCTACCACGAACGAAAACCCATCCAACTCGCTACCAGACGCTATCGAATATTTTGAGAAGCTTACCTTGAACGATGAGGGCGATGCCGATGCCGACATTGCGTCATTCAGCAATCACCCAGTCGATGTCTTTATCCTCTCCGGATCCAACTTCTGCTTCGGCATGCTGTTACTTATTCTTTCGTTCATCCCGCCGTCTTTTGCTGGATTGCTGAAGATCGTTGGCTTCAAGGGCGATAGGGAGCGAGGAATGCGAATGCTGTGGCAAGCGACTAAGTTCCACAACATCCATGGTGCCATGGCTGGAGTTGTGCTCATGGGATATATCAATGGCTTCACCAACTTCTGCGATATACTTCCTACGAAGGGCGAGGGAGCATACCCGAAGGAACGATGCCTGGCTTTGCTCCGCTACATGCGCGCAAGGTACCCCAAGAGTCATCTCTGGCTACTTGAGGAGTCCAGGATGCTCGCCTCGGAGAAGAAGTTGGAAGAGGCTGTTCAATTCATGCACGAAGTTGGCGAGTCGAAGCTAAAACAGCTTGAAGCGCTTACATGGTTTGAACGCAGCTTGAACAACATGTATATGCACGACTACGAAGCTACTGCTTTCGCTTTCGAGAAGTGCATTGGCCTCAACAACTGGAGCCATGCTTTGTACTACCATATCATCGCCGCCTCATACGTTGAACTCTACCGAAAACACAAGACAACTGATCCGACCAAAGCAAAGGAATACGGCACAAAGGCAGAGGAGTACATGAAGAAAGTCATGCCCAACGTCGGAAAGAAGAAGTTCATGGCCCGCCAACTCCCCTTCGACATCTTCGTCGCACGCAAGATCCAGAAATGGGAAGCACGCGCCAAAGAATGGAACTGCGACATCGTCGACGCCGTCGGTGTATCCCCACTCGAGGAAATGATCTACTTCTGGAACGGATACAAGCGCATGCGAGACGACCACCTCCAAGTCTCCCTCGCCAACCTGGCCTGGAGTGAATCACCAGCCAACCCACACTGGGACAAGGAGGGCGTAGACGAGAAATCCATTCTCCACGTCTTGCGCGCTGCTACACTCCGTAATATGGACCAAACAGCTGAAGCCAAGGTCATCCTAGAGAAAGAAGTCTTGCCTGTTGACAAACTACTCATCACTGGTAACTTCAAAGATAACTGGACAGCTCCCTGTGCGCGCTATGAGATGGCCGCGAATATCTGGCGCGAGGCTGATGCGGATGGGCATCCGGAGAAGAATCCGCAGATACTGGTGCAGTGCAAGGATTGGTTGGATGAGGTTACGAAGATGGGTGGGTTTGATTTGGATGCTAGGTATGTGACTTCTTGATCGATGTGTGTGGCAAGTGGCTAACGTATGGATAGGATTGGTATGAAGATTACGACGGGTAAGGAGACGCTGCGGAAGTTTGGGGTGCAGTGTTAAGTGTGGTGATGAGCAGGGACTTTGTGTGGTTTATGGGTATAGGGAATACATATAGATGGTAGAGACATAAATCAGTAGAACGGGATGGAGGAGCATAAGTACACAGTGCTCAATGCCCCAATCTTCGTTATGATGCGGTGTTCATAATTACTGATGGCCAAGTATCATGCCCGGCATTTATCCACAGTCTATAAGCTGCTCTACGAGAGGTGTCTCAGTTCCGTTCTTCATCTCCATGCTGAAACAGCCAGAAGTCGAGATCTACTAGTAGCACGTGGGCAGTGGCGTCTTCCTGAACGTGAAAGAAGCTCCAGAAGGAAGCAGATCGACAACTAGAAAAGATGCTGCCTCCCGTGTGTCCGAAGTACATGTCGCCTGAAAAGCTCATGTGCTCGACATGTCCGCTTCCTCCAGTATTCTGGCATGAGAGTCCCGAGCAGCTCTCAGACCCATCCCGTATCATACCCCCGTCGCGACTCTCAAGCCAATGTCTGAAACTCTGCCTCACAACCCTCTTTACTGTATTCGTTCGGCGACGGGCGCTGGGTATATAGAATAGAAGCGTATCTCAAAGGATAAATCATAAACTCACACTAGACACGTTAGCACAATTCCCTTTCTCGCATCATGGAATGCGCAGACATACCATCTAGATAATCCGCTGCAATCAACAGTTCCAGACACAGCTCTGGTGGGATATCCATATCCGACACGTCTTTGCTTTCCGCGTGCTTTTGGTTGTAGTACAGGTACTCGCAGACCTTCTCTAGCACCACACCACTAGATACCACTATTAGCCTCTTCTCTTAGGATATTTAATCTGGTGGAGATGTAGCGGGACGGAGCGAGAATGGGAGGGAGTCATGGTTGGAGTAGACGTACTTGATCGTAGGCAAGTCAACGCGATTCTGTGCGTTTTCCCGGAAGCCAGCTATTGATGCGTTAGTCGGGCTGCGTAACATTCACGTGAGAAAGACCGACTTACAAAGTGGATCCAGAGCTTTCTTGATCGTGCCTGCTATGCATGCTGCTGAGCGGAGGATCTTGAACTCGAAGCCGTCGTTTGAGACGAGGGTGACGTATTCGGTAGGCTTGTCGTCTGCCATTGTGATGCACGGTATGAAATATAAGTCTGATAGCTTCTGAGTGTGGTCTGAACGCGGGGTGGTTGGATATAGCGGCGTCGAGTGGGAAGTTGTGTGAGAGACGGTGGATATCGCGGGGAAGTTGCGGAGGACAGCGCGCGCTGTCACGTTTTCTCGCGTGGGCGAACGTCGAGATGGGGGGTGGATGGCTTACATCACCCATCTACATTAGACTATACTTTTTCAATTTCTTGTAAAGCAAAGCCACTACGAAGACCAATTGAACAAAGATTCAAAACCAACGGCAATCCCCTCCCCACAGACGGATTGACCGCATTCTACAAACGCAAAGTGCCCAATTCATGACCATGGCGCACCGCCCACGACACGTCCTCATCACAGGCGGCAGCCGAGGCATCGGCCTCGCAATCGCACAACTATTCTCCAAGAACGCATACCGCTGCACCCTAATCTCACGCTCAGAACCCGATTTGAAAACTGCCGTAGCAAGCCTAACACCCCTCCCATCCACCTCATCACCAGATACACCTTCAAATCCCGAGACACATGACCCTGCAGAACCACCATCATACCAACACGGCTACATCGCAGGCGACATATCCCTAGGTTCCAACTTCTGGCACCTACACCCCTCGCGCCCTTTCATCGCTCATCTACCCAAGCCAGAGCGCACGGTGTTCTCGACACATCCTTCGCGCATCGATGTGGTTGTGAATTGTGCGGGTGTCACGCAGGCGAAGCTCTTCTCGGGATTGAACGAAGAGGATCTGGAAAGTATCATTCGGACGAATCTTACTTCTATGATGCTGGGGACGAAGTTTTTGTTACGGTATGTAAAACTCAATCGCAACTCCTACTTCTTATGTTCGTGTCGCTGTTTTAGTAGCCATGTTGTTGACTTGTTTACGTCTGGGACAGGAATGGGTATCTGAGAGGTAGGACTCAAGCTGAAGATGAGGATCCTGTCATTATCAATGTCAGTTCGCTACTGGGATTGCAAGGCGGCTATGGAGCCGTTGCGTATGCGGCGTCGAAAGCGGGTGTTTTGGGGTTTACGCGTGCTTTGGCTACAGAGTATGCGAGCCACAAAGTGCGGGTTAATGCTATTGTACCTGGATACGTGAAAACGGATATGACAAAAGGTACGCATGCCACGATGTTGTTTATTAAGACTTGCTCTAACCACGGCCAGACCTGAATGCTACTGAGCTTCAGCAACGCATCCCGTTGAATCGTTTCGGCAGACCCTCCGAAATCGCGCACGCAGCACTGTTCCTCGCAGAAAATCGATATGCACATAACTGTGTGTTGAACTTGGATGGCGGCTTATCTGCCGTCTGATTCCATTAACTTTACTACGCTGGTTGGTATTTTTCCCATTCAACTGCCATTCCGGCCTTGCAAGACGGCCCAGTGGCGTTCTCCAGATGTGCTTCCTTCCACCAGATGATCCAGGCTCAGGTATGTAACCAGTGAGTCCTCCCAAAAGACGCCCATGCCAAACGTTTCCATGCGACTGATCGGTGTATAGTACAAGAAAAAGGAAATCTATATGCCGTTTGCGCTTCGGTAGCGCGCGGTTTGTTGGACTGGTGATCGAGGTGCGGAGATGTGGTGGGATGAGTGGAATGTCAAAGACGCTTGAACGCTGATGATCCAATGGCGGGACGAGAAGAGTGAAGTATATCGAATACTCCAATAATCGTCTGTAGACAGCCAAAACGATCATGAGGTCCAAGTGAGGACGATGCGCCAAGATGTGGGCAGCAACCCAACTTTTGTTGAAGGTTTATTCAGTCGTCATCAATGACAATCGCCCCGTCCTTGTCGTCCTCAATGGTTATGTGGCCGTCGTCTTTCTTCTGCGACTCCTCCATGACCTTACCCTTCTTTCGGACGAGGTCGTCCTCCAGGCCTGCTTGGCTGGCTGTGCGCTTCGCAGCGCCGTTCGTGGTTCCGTTTGTAACACCATTGGTAACGGTGCCGTTGACAGTCGCATGACCATTGGTCTCTGGCGCAGGTGCCTTCGGTTTGGTTGGGATCTTGATCTCATCGGGTAACCTGAGCGGATTCGCGTTCTCGGTGAACTCTGTGTGTATGATGCAGAGTACTAGATCAACTTTTGCGTCTTCTTCCGAGTCGTCAGAAACCGTGAGGAAGGTGTCATTCTTCAAGTTGAGTTCCTCAAATGTCTTCTCGAGATGAATGTCTTCGTCCATGTCATAAAGTATGTCTGAGTCGCGCTTGACGCTGAACTCTTCTCCGTAGCCGAGCTTCTCCTTTAGGACCATGTTGATCAGATCGCTTAGCTTCGCGCGTGGTGTATCGACGTGCAGGGTGGCATAGCATACACCACAGGTCGCACAGTGGGGGTTCGGTGGTCGGAGTGATTCGCTTGAAATAACGCGCTCGGTGCTGCGGGTGAGGAAGACCATCTTGGCCTTGTCGAGCTGGTCGCGCATAACCTTGAAGGCTTGTAAGACGCAGAGACTGGCAGTCATGGCGTTTGTTGTCGCAATGGCAGGGATGATGTTGCCAGCCATTTCTGTAACCTGTTAGCAACTATTCCATCCATGTGTAGGCGCTTCCTTACGCTTGATGTCAAACTTGGACCGCATCTCGATGCCGAAGATGTGTGAGCGCAGATTGGCACTCGCAACCACGAAGTCCAGCGTGTCCACATCGTCCTTGTCGAAGCTGAGGATAGGTGCCGCATTGCCAACATCGGCATTTGCGCGCGTCTCTTCCAGGCGGGTGCTGAGTCGCTTGATACTGTCGACGAAGACGGCGAAGTTCTCGGCTACATTCCATGTGACTTGGTCTTGTTGCGCGATTCCCGTGCCCACACCCAGCGATTCCTGCATAAGCGCATCGTAGTCCAACGCCTCTGGCGCCCGTTTGGTCTTCCACATATCTTCCATGCTCCGTAACCGCTCAATGTCCTCTTTGAACACCTTGTCGAACACCAGTCGCGGGAAGTCTTGAGAACCCATGGAATCGCGAATGCGCTTCAGCGCTTGTGCCTCCTTCTGCAGGTTCGCGACTTCGCTTGCGTTGTCGGCATCTTCGCTGTGATCTAGTTCGGGCGCTTCGTCCTCTGAGGTGCCAAAGATTTCGGCGAACAGATACGACTTTCCCCATACTATGCAGTGGATGGGTTGCGAGGGTGTGCTTCGGATGGTGCATACGGGGAAGGACTTGGGCGCGGCTTTCGGCGTGCAGTCGTAACATTCGGTTTCGCCCTATGATACAATTAGCACAATCGTTCAGTAAAATAGTCGCATTGAGGTCGCGCACCCGCTTGATAACCTGGACCTGTCCATTGAAGCCAGTCGTGCCACTCTCGATCAACGGCACATTGGCGGCAAGGCACATCCTGTTGACATGTCGCCGCGCATCGAGGTTGTCCAGCGCATTGAAGACGAGGCCGAAGCTCTGGAACCACGCGACGTTGAACTGGCCATCCTTGATGTTGTCGTGGTACGCAACGATGCTGACGTCGGGGTTGAACTTGCCGGCCGACTCTTTCGCAACCTATGAGCTGTCAGCGCAAGGCCTTGAATTTGCTTGTAAGTGATGTTGTGCCGTACCAGTGCCTTGGACTTCTTGATGTGCTCATTGCGGAACAGGAACTGGCGGTTGAGGTTGCTGAGATCGATGGTGTCGAGGTCGACGATGTGTATCTCGCCGAAGCCGGTGAGGACGAGGTTCTTGAGGAGTTCGCAGCCAATGCCGCCAGCTCCTACCATCAAGACGCGTGACTAGAGCGCATTAGCGACTGTCTGATACCATGTTTGCGCGTGGTTGCAGCTACCTCTTTGATGCGCTGATGGAGCGTGCCACCGAGGCTCTGCCGAGCAAACTTGTCGCGTGCCATTGCGGGTTCGGGGGTGGGAGTAGGCGCGAGCGAGGTTGTGGTGCGGGCGAGGCTACGACATGCGAAAGCTGGCGAGGTGCCCGTCTCAGGTGAAGGCGACAGGTGAGAGACGTCAGTGCAGCTGGTAGCGCCGCTCCACTGGGCCTGCGCCGCTCGCGTTCAGCCTCCGAAGCTTGGCACCTAAACGAGCGCCCTATGAGTGGATCGTGGGCCTCTGAACTGCCGGGACACACTCTGGCTGCTGCTCGCTACGACAAAAAACTTGCTTGGGGACCTGGTGGAGCTTACTAACGACATATACGAGCCGCCGCAGAAGTCCCATTCATCACGACTACCGGAACCGGAGCTAGCGCACACCGTCATCCATCATCATGTCCGACGACGAAGTTGACCATGAGCTGCTAGACCTCATGCGGAAGCACTGGGGTGGTGGTGCCAAAGAGGAAGGTCCGCCAGAAACAAAAGTTCTGGAGAATGCCCAGTTCATCTGCGATAACAGCATGGATGTCGCCCTCGACATGCGCTCTACCAAGGTCGCTGCCCAACTTGTGCTTGACGAGATGGAGAAGCGCGAGTATTCCACCAAAACATGGTCAGAGCATGAGCTGCACCCCAAAGCAAAAGATGAGAGCACTGTCAATTTCATCTTCACGATGGATCTGCTCAACTTCAGCTTCTGGAGCGAGAAGAGCGACGAGGAGCGCTTCGCGGTAGTCTACAAGGGAAAGAGATGGACTGGCTACTGGAGTCTGGTTGCCATTCTACAAAGAGCGTTGGAGCAAGACATACCCATCACTAGTCCGGAATTCTGGGTCGACGAAGAATTGTGTTCGGATGAAGTACTGCGAACCGTATTCTCTTCTGGTACCGACGAGGAGATCCCCATGTTCGAGCAAAGGATGCGATGTCTAAGAGAAGCAGGCCAAATCCTAGAGGAGGTGTGTTTGTGATGCATCACCAAAACAGAAAAGCAAGTTGACTTATGACTGACGTTGCAGGAATTTGACGGTAGTGTCGTCACACTTATTGAAGACGCGAACAACTCCGCTGCCGGCCTTGTGAATCTACTCGCCGAAAAGTTCAACTGTTTCAGAGATGAAGGTAGGTTCGAGAATAAGAAGGTGCGCTTCTTGAAGCGAGCCCAAATCTTCGTGGCAGATCTGTGGGCTGCGTTCGATGGCGAGGGATATGGCGAGTTCAACGACATCGACAAGATCACAATGTTTGCAGGTAAGACATCTCTGCCTCTGGCACAATTTATATTCCAGCTGACTGATGCATCTGCAGATTACCGCATTCCTCAAATGCTACACTCACTAGGTATTATCTGGTACTGCCCGCCTCTCGAGAACAAGGTACGCCGCCTTGAGACCATCGAGTCTGGCCACTCCTGGGAGATG
This sequence comes from Alternaria infectoria, assembly GCF_024043175.1. Classification (NCBI taxonomy): domain Eukaryota; kingdom Fungi; phylum Ascomycota; class Dothideomycetes; order Pleosporales; family Pleosporaceae; genus Alternaria; species Alternaria infectoria. The sequence continues at coordinate 244,924 of NW_026250700.1, forward strand.
CAGATCCGAGGTTGTAGTATCTGGGCTGTAGAGCTTCTCCGCAAGGAGATTCTGAAGCTGAAACCGGAGGCCAAGGTCAACGCTATCCTCATCGACTTCTTCCTGTATGATCTTGCGAAGGAAAAGGAGAAGGAGGAGGCAGACGTCATACCACACCATCGGACGAGAAGCATATGGTATTGAGATCCAAGAACAGCGGTGCACATGAAACCGAATCACACATTTGGGCGCCCTATCGCTTTCTGATCGGTGGGAATTAGTAGTTGGTCACTTCGTGGACAGGTCAAAGGCGGTGGGGTCGCTTCGAGCATTCGCCACTTCCAAGTTTGCGCAACTTCCAGAGACAACGCACATCTCAGTCGTCGCATAACGGCACAACACCAACCGCTGGATTCGCTCTCATGTCTTGTCCGCGCGACAGGCTGAGGCTGAGGCATGCAACGTCTTCTTGGCACCGTTACGCCTTCCCAGTTATCGTTAGACGCCCGTGGTAAGGCTGGCCATTCAACCCCCGCAACGGCCTTACCTAACCCTGGTCTCCAGTATTCGTAGACAAATTACGATCATACTGGTGATCATTATAGCACGGATGAAGCCGCCGGTCACACATTTTCAGTAAAGCAGGGGTTTGACAACCGGGCCTATTTGCCAATTTCGGTGATTCGGGCGGGTGTTTGCACGATAGCAGCGCAACGATGAGCACGTGTGATCCACACTCTATGTCAGCAGTTCTCTTGAAATATCTAGGCACTTGGCCATCTGTCTAAGAAATTTCATTTTCGACCGACTCTCGCTTCATTCATTATTTTCATTTCGTAAGGTTCCGTTAGCGGCCTAGCTAAGGAGCAGGTGAGAGTGGTGGCTTAACTCATTCACACTTATGTACAAGTGCTCACCTGGCAAACACTCGCTTTCTTAACATTCGAACCGGAGTCCAGTTCTGCCAGCAGCAGCTCCTCTGACCAGAGCGCCTCCCACTGAACGATGGGAAACCAACAAAGTTCCGCCGTCCAGCAGTGTCTGGAGCAAGCTGTCGGAAAGGATCATGTCGCCTTCAAGAACACACCACTCTACCAGATCTCACACGTCAAGCCCTACAACCTCGGTGTTCCGGTGACACCAGCGGCGGTTACCTACCCAAAGACGGCCGACGAGGTCTCCGCGATTGTAAAATGCGCAGTCGACAATAGCCTCAAAGTTCAGCCACGATGTGGTGGACATTCATACGCCAACTACGGTATCGGAGGTCAAGACAACACCATTGTAGTCGACATGAAGAACTTCCAGCAATTCTCCATGGACAAGTCTACCTGGCAGGCCACAATCGGTGGCGGTACGCTCCTTCGCGACGTCACTGAGCGACTACACGACAACGGTAAACGCGCCATAGCCCATGGAACATGTCCACAAGTCGGAATCGGAGGTCATGCAACGATAGGTGGCCTGGGGCCGACTTCACGCATGTGGGGCTCCACTCTCGATCACGTAGAAGAGGTGGAAGTAGTCTTGGCGAATTCGACAGTAGTGCGTGCTTCCGAGAAGCAAAACCAAGATATCTTTTTCGCGACAAAAGGCGCTGCAGCCGGTTTCGGCATAGTCACAGAGTTCAAGATGCGCACGCAGGCCGAGCCCGGCGAAGCAGTCCTCTACTCGTACAACTTCCACGGCGGCTCATCTGCATCAAAGGCTGAAGCTTTCAAGCAGTGGCAGAAGCTCATATCCGACCCGACCCTTTCCAGGAAGTTCGCGAGCCAGTACATTCTCACCGAACAGCTCGGCGCCATCATCACAGGCACCTTCTTCGGCAGCCAAGCGGAATTCGACAGTCTGAACATCACATCTCGTCTCCCAACTGGTTCGGCTCTGGAATCGATAGAGCTCAAAGACTGGCTGGGTGTAGTAGGCCACTGGAGCGAAGACATCGCTTTGGAGATTGTTGGCGGAATACCATCCAACTTCTACGCGAAATCCCTTTCGTACACCGAAAAGGATATCATACCCGACGAGACCATCGACAAGTTGTTCAAGTACATCGACGAAGCAGACAAAGGCGGTGCACTCTGGTTTATCATATGGGACCTTGAGGGCGGCGCTATCAACGACGTCGCGCCTGATGCTACAGCCTACGGTCATCGTGACGCGCTGTTCTACCATCAGGCTTATGCTGTTAACCTCTTTGGCAAGGTCAGTCCCCATCTCATCTCAAATAGTCTAGCAAGCGTACTTACATCACCACAGGTGAACGACAAAACCCGCAATTTCCTCAACGGCTTGAACAACGTCGTTCTCGATGCGCTGCCCAACCACAACCAAGGAGCGTATGCGGGTTACGTAGATCCCGCGTTGGGCGAGAACAGCGCGAGTCTGTATTGGGGCGGTAACGTGGAGAGGTTGGAGCGGATTAAGGCGGAGGTTGATCCGTTGGATGTGTTTCACAATCCGCAGAGTGTAAGGCCGGCGAAGAGATAGGTGGAGAAGAGGGTGCTGTTTTGGAAAGAGGGGTGTGGCTTGGTGATATGGTACTGCCTGGCCTAGAGGCTTAGGCTCGGAACAAGTTTCTTCTTATAACAACTCTTTCGAAAATCTGTGCAACGATGTCGCGATTAGTATGGTAATCGCGTGTGATGACTTAAGTAATACCCGATTTGATTGGTTTCTTTCGTTGAACTTCTTTCCGCTAACGCTTGATATTGTACAGATACATGACTGTAGGACTGGGCCATACCACATGTGTAACCCAACATAGCGCAGTTGTGACCGGTTGTCTCATGCGCAACGAAGGACATGAACTAACCTTCAATACATATCATGGGCTATCTCGTCGATCTGTTTTCCCCTCGTCGCCTCAACTACAAAACATCTCCTATGATATATCTACTGCATTCGCTAGCCAATTACCTTCAACTCAAGATATCGGCAGCCGCTCTCGTTGCAGAAGTGGTGACTACTCAACAGTCAGCAATGCCCAAAGGACACACCCGCTTCACGATGCGTGTTGGCGACGGGGTGTCTAAGAAGCCTGTCGCACCCCATCGATGTTACCGCCGTGAAAGACTCGATCGAGAAAAGGAATTGAAGAGTAGGAACCGCTGTAACAGTCATGCTGAAGCATTGCGCAATGTGGCGAACTTTACTACTACTACTGCGTCTATTCCAGCCCGTTCTGACATGGCGAACGTTAGGGCATTGAGCGTGTCTGTGGCCATCGTCGTTACAGCTGCGCTCTTCTGGATTTTCCGGAATAGATAGATTACCGGAGCAGACGTTGAGTCGGGTCGGGTTGGGTCCTGGCAATCGTTTCGCTGTCGCGGCTGCTGGCTGTGCGTGGATCAGGCGGAGGCTGGCTCCTACATAGCTCCAGCGATGATCTTCCGAGAATTCAGTTACGTTGAGCAACAAAAGGCGCGTCTCTACTGCATCGGAAAAGAGTTATTCGCAAAACAGTCTGGATAGTCCGGATTTGGTGAACGGGCGCAATACGATTGGTGAACGGTGGCGTCGGTGCATCGGGACGCTGAAAGTGGCATCTCTACATCGATGATGCGACTGCCTACAATGTTACAATTCACGTGTTTTATTTGTCGGGGCTTCGTTTGCGATCGATGTTTTCTGCTGCAATTACAAGAGTTGTTGATGGAAATCCGTTGCTGCCTAGGGAATGTGTGACTTGTCGAGGTGGCAAGGCTTGTCTGTGCGGTCATGCACTAAAGATTTTCGTCCCCAGCGCCGATGGACCCTTGCTTAATTTCCACTACTCCTTCCATCGATATCATCAGAATCAAGTGCCGAGCTCACCTACATTGAGCGTATCTCTCCCCAAACTCCCAATTCCAGGCAATTGGTCATGGGCCGTTCGTTTATATGTTGACGTTGCGCCGGTACGCACCGTGTGGCGCGTGTCCTGTGGTCCAATCAGGATGTCGCGTACCAAACAGAGCACTTTGCTAACATACTCCAGTCGTTCCGTAGTATAGGCTGCGTGCTTCTGTCATGATGCCGCGGAAACCTTTCCTGGGATTGAGGCGTTTTCGTCGTCATCTAACTCTAAAGCTGTTTGGCCGCCCCGACACATTCACAAACCATCTGAGGGTTTTCTTAGGCTACGATCGTCGGCCAGAAAACATGCAGAAAATTGGAAGGTTATTATCGGGGGGACGCAGCCCGCTACCTGAACATTTTGGTCGAAAAGCTCGTATACCCGACCTTTTTGATCGGAGAGATCAAGTTTACCTGGCGCTTGAGGCCCAGCGGTTGCATTGGCATATGCCCCCACCGTACGCCTATCATGATCTGCTTGACGCTGCAGCGAGAGTGGGCCGTATTGAAGGGATTATGGGCTACAAGTTCAAAGATAAGATGATTTGCATCGAAGCGCTCAAGACCACATCGGCGACTACACCGCTTTATTTCAATGGGGTCGTTCATCACATAGACAAAAACAACCGCCTGGCATTGCTAGGTGATCGAGTTATCTCTTTAGCTCTATGCGATGTTTGGTTCAAGACAGGAAATACCAATGGTATGTACTGCATATAGCTCTGGTGCTTAAGCTAATACAGCGAATAGCGGAATACACTTCGATGCAGCCGGATATAGAAAGCAGAGTTGGTTTGGGTAAGAAAGGATACGCGCTCGGTATAAACGACAATCTGCTTCTTCACGATCGGCACCCCTACACATTTAATCATGTTGCCGAGGCCTTCGAAGCTGTTCTTGGTGCTATCTACTTGGACTCTGGGAACAACATCGAAACCGTCAAGGAAGTTATCACCGGAATCAAGCTCGATCGTCACAAGGGGTTAGAAGAGCAGATTACGGCCCAGGATCGTCTGGACAGTAAAAGACTTGCGGCGCTACAGTACTCTGATTATATGAGGAACCAAGCTGCGTACACTAAAAAAGCCCAGCTGGAGCATGATGCAGCACTGGCAGCGAAAGAAGCAGCAAAACTGGCGGAAAAACAGGTGGCAGATCAGCCTAGAGAGGAGGCGCAAGAAGACAATATGTCCACCAAAAGTCAAATACACGATGGACACTCGGGAACAGTTCAGCCTCAAACTAAGAAGAAGAGCAGCGTTGCGCTCACACATGCGGAGGCCTCGAAAAATCTAGCCGATTCCGTGATCGAATATCGCACGAATGGTCACCCGAGTGACGCAAAGGATCTTGGCCGACTTGCTAGACAAGACGCGCAACGCCAAAGTCCAGCCTCGAAGGAAAAAGCACCATCACAGAATTCCAATCAGGGATCAGATTCAAAACTGCAACGACGCGCGGTCGTAGCTGCCAACAAGCTATCGAAAGAAGGCTACCTATCAAATGATGTCTTGGAACACGATGACAAGAAAACAGTCTCTAAACTCCAAGGTCTGCCAACATCTCACGTCGAGAACCAGGACAAGGTAGTCACCCGAGGCACCAAACTATCGCCGGAGGAAGAAGCAGATGAGTTTGTCGCATCGATGAAGTTTCCAGCAGAAATAGAATCATCTGAGGGCTTGAAAAGCAGTGAGAAACGCATCCTGAGAATATCATGGGACATGGCGGTACGCAAATGCGCCGACAGCATCAGAATAAGCGAGGAGAGAGACTTTGAGGGAACGTTTGCGCATAGGTTGAAGCGAATGGTACGGTACCAGGTAAATGCTGGTTTAGTGAAAAACGAAACGAAAGAAACGATTAGGCTTCTCCGCCTGTCAGCAAGGCTTCGAGGCCACAGCTGGGGAGAAAAACAGGAGAAGACATATCGCAAGACCAATTCAAAGGTTCCAATCAAACCTAGTCGAGAGACAACACAGGCACCGGTGAGTGTTTCACCAGAGCCGAAAGCTGCGACGGCAACGAAAGCAAATCCTACACCACAAGAGACAGATCCTGCACTGGAGATAATAGGCACTGTACAAGAGAAAGCAGAGCCTCTACTAGAGACTGGTATGAACAACGATAAGCCAGTCCAAAGACGCTCAGACTCGCCGAAGGAATCCCATCTTGCAGACGCAGCCACCACAGAGATGGAAGATGAAAAGAACATACAAGTGCGCACTAAGGATGTTGAATCACTAGAAAGAGATATTCTCAACTCGCATAACACCGTATGGCAAACGGCCGATACTGCAGATGCGTCAACATCAGAGCAGCACAGCGGACGCACAACTCGTGCACGCCGTTCTGCTGCGGATGGCCAGGCGGAGAAGCCATCTGATCTAAACGAGTTCTTCGAATCGGACACGGACAGGTTCATGTCTACTATCACGCAAAATGATTCAGAAGCGTCCGACGCCCCTCAACCGAAACCTCATGAGGAATCTGATATGCAGTCTTCGGAATCTTCTAAGGAGCAAGGAGAATCTTCCGCCCCATCTGCAAGGATAACAAAACAAAAACGTCCCAACCGAGCCACGCGTCGTCGATCACAACATTCATGATTGCTTTTGCTCCTGGCTACAGGTACGCCAGCTGCTTGTCTATTACCGTATATGCGTCGATGCATGTGTACAATATAGTTCGAATGTATGATAACTCAGCGAGAGATGCCTTTACAGTTGTACATCCAAGTCTAGAAGAGTACGTGTAACATATTTGTCGCAATATCGAGATACAGAATGCGAATCTGCATTTACCCGCTTCCAGAGCCATTGACGTCTGCTTTTGAGGTCTTGCAGCCTGGCAAAGGCATCTATCTTGACCAACTTCACAGGAAATTAACGATTAGTGAACTACTGAACATGTCGCCAAGTATCAATACGAGTTGTTGTCGTCGGTTAAGTTGGCATCGCGTCTGTGCATTAGGCGGCAACGTCGAATGTGCTAACCTCTTCTCTACCAGCGGCACAGCGAGATGTCTACTCAAGTACCATGTTCCTCGCTCCAACCCTCAACGCAAGGAGTTGGCAGGAGTCGATTTCAACATGGCATCCCACAAGCGCCCACGACTTCCACCCACCCAATTAGCCGCCATAATGAACGACTATTACACCTTTTTGACCACTCTCTACATACCATGTTCAGCTTTGAAACATCCGCCTCGGGGTGGTTGGCCGAACATTACTGCGGAGGCGATAAAGTGTCTGGACAAATCGCATGTTGTCATTGAGGTCATGAAGCATTTACCATACATTGATGAGGCTGAGGCCGGCGAGATGATCACGAACATTCACTACAAGAGCGACGTGGTAGATTACTCTACATACACGGGAGAGGACTTCGAGAGATATGATGTGTCGTATGGAGAAGACGGACTCAAGGTTTGCATTGAAGAGATGGAGGAGCGGAGAAGAGAAGAAGAAGAGCAGCAGGAGCAGGATGACGAGGAGAACAACGACATGAGAGAAGAGGAAGAGAACATCGACACGAATGAAGATCAAGAGAACAACGACACAATGGAAGATGAGAAGAACAGCACCAACGGGAATGAAGAGGACAGCGAAGACGAAGCAACCAATAACGACGACGAGAACGCACCGCATGACGAAGGTTACTCTTCCGACGAAGAAGAAGACTACGGCGACGACCCCGACTCCATCGACATAAAAGACATCCTCCTCCTATCCATGGGCTACGAATCCGGCGGCCGAATCCTCCTCCTCGACGTACACAAAGGCATCATCCACGAAGACGTAGTCCGCTGCCAACTCGTCTCTGGCGTATGGATAGAAGACTTCTTCGACGATATGAAGGACAAGCTCCGAAGGCTGGATTGCGTACCCGTAAGAGGCGAGTTCTACGAGGGCGTGCCTGAGGTGGAGGATGTTGGACCGGTGCCTGAAACGGCGGATCCGTCGATGGAAGGGCATGACGAGGAGCATGTGAAGGTATACAAGAGGATTTATCGCAAGTTTGGGTGGCCGGGGGAGGGGTATAGGAAGGATGAGGCGTTGGAGGCGGTGGAGAAGTATCGGGTGAGTGCTTGGGGTTGTTGATGCGGAGGTTGTGGTGGAGAATGGAGTTGATGGAATGAATTGAAACAAGATATCATAAACGAGTTATCCTAGCTCCGCATAACCGTAGCCGTTGCACTTATTACGGTAGCAACGGCGGTGATAACATAACGCCACGCATTAGTCCTTGCCCATGTCTCAGCAATGGTCTTCATATCCACTTTCTCAGCCCACTTCTTCGCGACCTCACTCGCCGTATCTTTATCTGTACCCTGCCCAACACCCTTCAAAACAACTCCCTCATCGCGCAATATTTCTTGAGCCTTCCACTTTCCCGCGCCATTCACTCCAGGCTCCATGTACAGGGCTGTGTACGGGATGATACTAGCATTTACAAGTCCTGCAACAGCGTACAGAAGCCTTGCGGAAGAAGATTGATCATTGCAAAGGTAAGCAAGGAGAACGTTGGTTGAAGCGCCGGATAAGATGAGAGGCGCGACGAAGACAGGTGCGAATTGGTAGGCTTGAAGCCATTGCTTTGCTAGGAGTTTTGGTGGGGCGTGCGTGATGAGGGGTGGCATGACGACATGACTGTATGCGAAAGTGAAGCCTACCAGACATAATCGTCAGTGGCTGTTTTGAACGATTTTGAGGCTAATATACCTGTGTATATGGCCGGGGCGATGGTAGCGATCGCTTGCAAGATGGGCACGACGAGGCTAGATGGACCGCTCATTGTGGATAGTTACAAGGTGATGGGTCCTGGTATGCGGTAGAAGCAGAACTTGGTTTGCAGGGTAATGTAGAAGCTGTCCGAAGTAATCTGTTCACGAGGCGTAGATATAGGCGCTTGGGGTACAGGGCTGACGTACTAGTGCGGTGTTTGGGATGCATCAGCATGCCTTAGCTGCATATTCTGGAACAACAGTAGAACGAACGAGATCTTCCAAGATCTACATGGGCTGAAGCACGTATTTATAGCATCGATATGATCTGCACCTGGGCTCTTGTGCAACGACGATCATGTCGTTTTGCGCAGCCCTGTTGTGAAATCAGATAAGCCTTACTTGTACAGGTATACTACAACTGATCCAGCAATCCCAAGACCTCTTGCCTGAGTTCACCCAAACCAACATACTTCTTGAACCCTAACCTCCGGCATTGTACCTCTACTTCTCTCCTGTCTGTCCAGCCTCTGCCTAACACAACGACGACAGGATATCCAATCAATTCCGCATCCTTCAATTTCCAACCTAGGCTCTTTGCTACTCGATCATCCAACACTAGATCCACATCTCCATACCGACCTTCACCGTAGATCGCGTCGTACACTTCTGCCGCGTCGCTCTCATCAACCTTTGGAGATGTGAGGATGACGGCTTCATAGGGTGCTATCACCCTTGGCCAGTTCAGCCCTTGAGCGTCTGAGAGCAGTGATGCGACAGCTCCGATGATGCGCGAAACGCCGATACCATGGCAGCCCATTTGTATTGGAGAGGAGAGGTTTTGGTCTGGCAAGGCAACGACTGCGTTGAGGGGCTTGCTGTACCGGGTGCCGAGGTGGAAGGTGTGGCCTACTTCGATGGCTTTCTGGACGTCGAGTTTTCCGTCCGAGCAGCGAGGACATGGATCGCCAGTTCCGACGGGCGTGAGATTTAGTTTGGAAGACAGAGGATTTGAGAGAGACCTATCGTTCTTATCAAAGGCAAGGGAGGGGTCGAAGAGGTCGATGGTATCTCTGCCCTTTCGGAGCAGAGAAGCGAGTGATGAGGATTCGATACCGGTGTCCAGCTCGATCTCCTCTGGAAGTGCTTTCTTGACAGCGTGAAGATTGACATGCTCATGTCTCTGTCTTACATCCGTCTCAGTTTCGGATGGACGTGGTATCCACACATTGATCTTTGTCTTCTTGTCGACGCTTATACCTGTGTACGCCAACCAGCTGTCGGTACATGACGCTACAGCTTGGCCGCTCTTTTCCACAAGCTCCTCGTTGGCGACGTAGTCGCATGAGTTGCAAGACCACACGTTGTCCTCGCCCTTTGGAGATACAAAATGATACTCGTGGCTCAGTTTGCCTCCCATGTTACCAGAATCGGCATCGGCGACTAGGTATGGCAGCCGAAGCTCATTGAACAGATTGTTATATGCTTCCCGTACTTCTTCGTAAGTCTTGAGCGCGGCTTCTGTTGAGTGGTCGAATGTGTAAAGATCCTTCATCATGAACTCCTTGGCCCGTAAGAGTCCTTGTCTTGGTCTTCGTTCGTCGCGATACTTTCTTCCGATCTGATACAGCCTCTGTGGCAGATCTTTGTATGAATGTATCATGCTGGCTATAAGTGCTGTGATCTCTTCTTCGTGAGTTGGCGATAACAGAAAGCCAGATTCTCTCCTATCTTTGATGCGCAGGAGTTCCGAGTTCGCGGAGTAGCGACCAGACTGCCTCCATAACAATTCTGTAGTGATGGAAGAGAGCGAAAGTTTTGAAGCACCAATCGAGCTCATGTGCTTGTCAATTAGCGCTTCAAGCTTATTCTGAACGCGTAAACCTAGGGGTAGAAGATGAAAGACTCCCGAATGTGCCTGCGCATGATGAGACAAGTGCTAAAAGTCAAGAGGTTGTAGATGTATACCTGACGGAGAAAGCCACCTCTAACGAGAAGAGAGTGAGACTCATCTGAAGAGTCGTTAGTCAATGTATGCTAGTCGCTCCGATGATCCTCACCTTGCTCGCCGTCCTGGGGTGATATACCACCGGTTGGTGCCCAGAATTTGGATAATCGATTTCTTGAGTCGGTCTAAGCCAATCATCAGCGTTGCCATCTAAATCACGAACTTTATTGGGACAGCTTACAGCTATATATCTAGCATGTCGAAAGCCTTGTATTGGTGTTCGCTGGGTTCGCGATTGCCATGCAGCTCTACGAATATACGCCGCCATGCGCGCACCACAATGACGATGTTCGATCAACTTCAAACAAAGAGCTCGGAGTCACACTGTAGATTTTAAGACGGAAAGGAAAGAGTGGAAATGTTGCATGTTCCGTAAGTGGTGCACAACAGCGGGAGATCTGCCTCCAACATGACGAGCACAGACCACCTCGAATCCCAAAGCGCATGGAAATATTTGGAGATCGAACCCACCTCTCAATTGCTCTACGACCACAACTCACGTAAGCATAGCGATTCCTATACTGAGACAGTATATCTTGGGAAGATACTAATCGACATACAGCATGCCTCCACGGATACGCATCAGGCCACGCGCCCTCCGCGCCTGCACCTCGAACCCAACCCACCCCATCTCTCTACCCGCAATCGCGACCTACGCCACAGTAGCAGCGACCACCCCCGCGCCCCCAATCCAGCAGACATACAAAGCCGCACCACCAGTACTACGATACCCACCCACGCAACCACCCTCTCACAAGCCGCCGGAGGTCCGCAAAACCCAACTCCACCGCCAATACCAATCGCTGCTCCGATCCTCGCCTCTGATCCTGATATTCCAACACAACAATGTCAAAGCAGTAGAATGGATGAGCATAAGGCGGGAACTAGCCATTGCCCTTCGCAAGCTAGATGCGGAGAGAGTGAAGAACGGGCAAGAGACGCTTGCAGAGGAGGTTAAGATGCAGGTCATCCAGACCAACATCTTCGCAAGCGCACTGCGCGTCGTCGAGTTCTTCAACCCGGAAACTTCGACAATGGATCATGCGCAACATCCTACGGACCCGCGGACACCGACGAGCGCGCAGATACCGAACACGAGTAATGACGCAGCCGACGAACGCTTTACACACGGTCTGTCGAGACGGGCATACGAGATTGCGAACAACAGGAAGTTGAAGCTGGAGTTGGAGCCTCTGCTCTCGGGTCCCCTTGCTGTTGTAGCGTTCCCCGATGTTGCGCCGCAATACCTCAAGACCGTCCTGTCCATCCTCTCGCCTTCGAAGCCTGGTTTCCCCGCTCCGAGCCGAAAAGCGAACCCAGACTATTACGAACCAGCCGTCCAAGCTGGTCTCCAGAAGCTGATGCTTTTGGGTGCGAGGGTAGAGGGCAAGGTCTTCGACGTAGACGGCACGAAGTGGGTTGGTGGCATTGCTGGAGGTATCGACGGCCTCCGCGCTCAGCTTGTACATATGCTGCAGGGCGTTGGTGGAAGTCTTACTGGTGCTCTGGAGGGCGCGAGCAAGAGTCTGTACTTTACTGTTGAGGGAAGGAGAATGGATATGGAGGAGAAGGAGAAGGGTCCTGCTGAGGAAGAGAAATCGTCATAGAGTCAGGTTGAGGTATGTACAATATGATCAGCAAGAACGAAGAACCTGATCCAAAACTTTGCTGGTCTTCGTAAGTGTTACGATCTGTATTAGACAAAGTATAGTATTCCATGGGTTGGCGCCTCGTTCCATGAGTCGCTGGTCATTCCTGTAGACTCTATCACCTCGATAGCAAGTTCATCGTTGGAAACCTCCTATATATCTTCGATTACACAAGAACCGCACTTTTGATGGCTGCAACAAATGCACACATTTTGCCACATTGATTGGGGTCCTTCTCCACAAGCACTCTGTAACTAATCAGCTTGAACCAAATGAGGCGTTTCGAACAACGACTTACGCAATACCAAATTTGTTCACCACGTTTTCGAACACCGGAGTAACAGGTCATGGCAAGGCTGTCAGTCTTTTCGGCTTTTTGACTCGATAGGTCCCAATCTTGCGAATTGTGAAGATGGGATTGGCAGACCCAATCCGCTCGCTGTAGCACCGGCCAGTCAGTCCGCATCGTAGGCACTTCGTTCTTTAGAACTAACCACGCACGATAAAGGGCAGCAACAGGCATCGTGATGATCCCCCCGCATCCTTGAAGCCGAATTTCCGTAAACGGTGTTGTTGGTAATGAGCAGTTCGCGCGAGGCCTCGGGTCCCTACCTGCTGACTCTAACTGCCGCTAGACTCTTATTGGGTAAGCGCGCCAATCAATCAGGCTGAGCATGCCACCGACCTTGATATATGCACGTCGTCCTACTATGCTATTCTACAGGCCTATAAGATTCTGCAATGCTCAGCCTCGTCGCTCGCCCCGCGCTTTATGATGACGGTAATCTCCCGCGCTGAGATGGTTACCATCTTCGCAACCGCTTTCTGTTGGACACTATCCGGACACTTCCAACTCAGCACTAGGGCGACAACCTATGGATCATGACATCTATCAATCGAATGGCCCATGGGGGAAGTTTACTCATCGACAAGAAAAGAAGCACCGTCCCGAAGATGATCTCAGGCTGTGTACTCCAGGTCAAACAAGCGCTCAGATAATCGAAAGGTTTCTATCACCTGGAAGGGACAAAATCCTTCTCGACGAGCTTGTTCCACGTCGATGGCAAGTTTTGAGAGACTTCTTGAACGAAGTTGTTCCGGCGGCCCCACGCAGGATCGGTCCCTATCTGCACGACATAGAGAGATACAGCATGGACGACAATGTCGCGCTTGTGGATGACCGACAAAAGCATGCAGGGTGTCTCAAGATTGTTGGAAAGCCCTGTAGCGACTGCGTTATCTTTTCAAGATCAGTCCGCATCCCTGAGCTATGTGTACGATTGCAAGAGAAGGTGCGTTGACGTTACAAATAATGTGAATGCTGGCTCATTCTACGACAGAGAAGGACATACAAGGCTGAAAAGCGGATAATGTACGATCCTCAGCTCGAGAACAGTGTATCAGCGCGACCATGAGTTTTGACTTTCACAGATTCATACCTAATCTCACATCTGCGGCAGCTGTAGCTTTGGCAGCAACAGTCGCAGAGCGGTCAGCGGTCATCGTCCGAGACTTCTTACATCGGTATCTGAAACGGGAAGTTGTATTCAGCGCAACGACAGTAAGTGTACTAATACCGCACATTGCATCCACTGACTCCCGAAGACATGGGGCTTCTTCTTCGAGATTCACATACCATATCATGCAATGCGCCGCGGACCACTCGCGGGCACTGAAGATGCGAGATTGATAGGCGGCAAACGCCTCCGCAATACCGAACCTCTACCACTCAGAAATCATTCTAGTGACGGAGAAGATCTTTACTACCACGAAGCGCAAACTTCTTCACTCTCCTGGGGTGCTGATGAGTGGTTCTGGACTGAGCTATGTCTGGTAGACACCTACTTTGGCTCTGAGGAACATTTCAAGACTTACTTTGCTGGGTGTCAGGAAGGAGATGGACTCGACCCTCCGTGTGGTGGCAGATTTCCAATGATATCTCCGCGGTTTGACCCGAGGGAGTACTTTCTTCTCAAGCTGAAGTTTCGGACGGAACAGGCAGTCACAGAGTACAGCGCACTCGTCGAAACCTTCAACAAGAGAATGGACGAATACGTAAGATACTCGGATGTATTCCGAATGACCAATACTAAGCATCATTGAAGGCACAAAGGATCCGACGCGTTTTCGAAGACGACGACGAAAGAACAAACACTAAGACAATAAGCGACGTCATCGAAACTACACAGGTTTTCATTGACAGCATCGGCGGTATAGTGGACGCTTGGGAGACTTTCCATCGCACCGAGCTGTCGCTCTTCACCAGCTACATACCTGAAAGATCGATTTGGCCAACATATATTAGCAGTATCGTGCGAAACGTTGCAGAACTAGACCGACTGCGCAAAATACTCGTTACAAAGCGAGATCGCTTCAAGTTCAAACTCGACAGCGTAAGTTCGATACCACACGCCATGCCGAAGTACGCACACTGGTCTGATAATCCACACTACACAGCTTCACACCGTCTCTAGTCTCAGCCAAACAGAGACAGGAAACCTCCAAGCAAAGACCGCAGTCACCCAAGGCGACGACCTGAAGATGCTCACTAAGATGACTGTTGTAAGCCACCCCATACTGATCCATCGCTCTTACACAGCTTCACCAAGAGCTAATCGTGACCCTCATAGTACGTCGCCTTCCCTTTACTTTTCACAACAGCATTCTTCAGCATGGATTTCGTCACAGCGAAGTACCCGTGGGCTGCATTCTTTGGGGTATTGGTGCTGATGTCATCGGTGAACTACATGATTGCTTCACCACGGAGCTCTCAGAGAAGATGGTATGAGTGTAAGGCATGGATCAGTGCCTTCTTAGGAAACTGGACATACAATCGAATATAACACATCACCACGCAAAGTCGCAACGTGTTTATACTTTACGATTCGATTCGTTTTATATAGGTATCCACATATGCTGCGTGGTATCCTAAGGGTATCATGAGGGATCTGCCTGCCCAAATATGCACACTTGGAAAGATTTGTAGTGGAAAATAAAAGAACTCCCCTTCTTTCTTTCGAGACAGAACTCGCGCGCGCGCAGACACACACAAAAAAAAGACACAAACTCAAAACTGTCCTGGGCGCCCCAATCTGGTTCCTCGTATATATAGGAGAGGTATAGGAATGTCGTGGTCGTCATATCCCAATTCGCTCGATCGATCGCTCGCTCGCTTCACTCCTGCCGCGCATTATGCCAATAAAGAATAGTTTGGTGTGTGTGTGAGTGAGGGTTGGTGTGGAGAAGCATGTTCAGTCGAGCTCAATGTCGCCGTTGCTTTCGTGAACCGATTTTTCCGTTAAACGCCGATTGTGGAGAGAGATCCGTAACCCCGATGCTGCTAAGTTGATATGTGCGAAAGGAAAATCTGACGTCGCTATCGTCGTGCGCCGCCTACTTCGACCGAGTGTGATGTTCGTTCAAATTGGAGCTTTCGTCGCTTGTTCGCCATGTTGCCGCCTGGTGTGTCTTCGCCTCCGGTGGAGTCTGCGTAGTCGTCTCCAAAGCCCTCGCCGTAGCCTTGGAATGCGGCATCGGTGTAGCCGCGCTTCGAGCTAGATCGCTCTGGCCTTACTGCACCCCGGTTCATATGGTTGGTCGGTGTTGGTGCGGAGGATGTGAAGGGTGTGGCTCGCTGTGGTGGTATTTCCTGTAGTTTGGGTTTTACGGCATCGTCTGTGCCGAGATAGGCCTTGTATTTGGCAGCTTCTGCGTTGGGGAGTGGTCCAGGAGCTGTGCCTGCGAAGGCGTCGTCGAGAAGTCTGCTGAGGTTTGAACTCAATGCTGTGCCGTCTGCTGTCAGCCCCTGCTTCTCGGGCTCTCTGTTCTGCACATGTTGCGACTGCCAAATCTCTTCGGGCATTAGCAGCAGATCCCGGAAAACGCCGTCCATCTTAATCGCTTTTGGCTTGCCGGCGATCTGCATCTGCTTGATATGACCCTCGTAGGACTTGCGAAGCTTGTTAATCTTCTCGCCTGTTACCGGGTCATTGCGGGCTACAGTGCTGGCGAGCGGGTTGAGCCTGTAGAGGGAGATGAAATTTTGCGAGGGTTGCGGCCGTGCTATCTCTATCTTCTCGCTGCTGAGTTTGAACAATTGGCTGCCGCAAATGCCTTGGGCAGCTTTGAGTCGGCCGTCTTCGGTGTATGGCGATTCGGCTTGCCGGTTGTGGTTGGACAGCCTGTGGTGACGCAACCGCGTCATGTCATCGTCCGCGCTCTCCTCCATCGTCGCATCGCCATCGCTGTCGATATTGGCGCTCGACATGAAGCCGGCAGTGCTCGCGGGGGTCGGGAAGGGGTGCTGGTTGGATGCCGATGTTGCCGACTGGGAGAGCGAGGTGGACATGGGCAGGGAGGATTGCGGTGAGCGGTCCGACACGGCGGAGTTTGTCGTGGGGAAGCCTCCATTGGATTGCGAATTCATCGAGTAGGGTGGCGAGGTGGGCGTTCGAGGGTGAATGAGCGTCTTTGTCGTCTGGCCGCTCGCCTTGGCAGCGACGTCAAAGGGCGGGCTGGCGGGTGAGAATCTTCCTATCGAGTCCAAACGTTGCCGTTTCGCGCTGTGATCCGACATAGAGGCCGTCTTCGGGGGTGGAGCGAGAGGAGAGAGCTCGTCGGCGTGCGTGGAGCGTGCAGCGGTGGGTGAGAGGAGGGCTCGTACTGAAGCGCTTGGCGTCCTCCGCGCGGGTCGACCGCGGCAGCAAGGTGGGCGCGCTACTCGATGGTGCGCATGCGAAGAGAGCGGACGGCGGCGATGGCGATAATCGGCTGCGGGTGATGGGGCGGGGCGTGGGCGTGGCGGGATGCGCAGGAGGGTTGTGGGCGGCTGAGGGTGCGAAGATGTGAAGGAGATGATGGGGTTGACCGGCGGTTTGGGCTCAGCGCTGTCTCGACTGCTCACGTGACGTGCCGGGGCCCATGGTCCGCCATCTAAAACCGCCTTTCGTGTTAGGGCGTGTCAACCATTCATCGCCGCTGCAACAACAAGACAACCAGACAAAGCATCGCCATACCCTGTGCATCTTTGATGTATGGATGACAACAGGCCGCGCGCCGGTGCCTCTGCTGCGGCCGCCTCACCTGGTGCAGCGCCGACTGCGCGCCCCGAGGCATCGAATCCACCCGCGCCGAGCAATGCGCCCAAGATCCAGCAGCCGAAACCCCAAGCTCTGCCATCGCGATCCGGCCCCAGCGCCATCCTGGTCTCGCCGCGACAGAAAGGCAACCCGATTCTGAACAGCGTGCGCTCTGTCGCGTGGGAGTACTCTGACATTCCCGCCGACTATGTCGTCGGTGCCACAACATGTGCCCTCTTCCTGTCGCTCAAGTACCACCGTCTGCATCCCGAGTATATCTACAACCGCATCCGAGACTTGAAGGGCCAGTACAGCCTGCGCATCCTCCTTACCATGGTCGACATTGAAAACCATGAAGATCCACTGAGGGAGCTATCCAAGACGTCATTAGTCAACAACGTCACAGTCATGCTATGTTGGAGCGCACCGGAAGCCGGTCGCTATCTGGAACTTTTCAAGACGTTCGAGAACGCTGCACCGACCAGCATTCGCGCTCAGCAAGCAGGCACTTATTCAGAGAAGATGGTCGAATTCATCACCGTACCACGCAGCATCAACAAGACAGATGCAGTAGGCTTAGTCTCTAATTTTGGAAGCATCCGCACTGCAATCAACGCTGGGCCTGAGGAAATTGGCCTAATAGCAGGGTGGGGTGACAAGAAGGTTCAACGATGGTGCAACGCCGTCAGGGAGCCCTTTCGGGTCAAGAAGGCAGCGCGACGAACCGTCGGTCAAGACAGCGGTGCAGCGACCATGTCACGCGACATCTCCATGGCAGAAGGCGAAAGCCAGATGCCGCCGACAGCGGATGCTGATGATACAGCACATCGCAGGGTGGACGATGCCGGGCCTCTTGCACTGGAGCTGGAGAGATCCGCTCCTTTTGCAACTTCAGGGTCGGATGCAGACAAACGACCCGATCATCGCATCGCTGAAGATCTCATCCAGGACGATGAAGAAGCAATGCGTGAGGCAGAGTTGGGTGCAGTCCCACGAGGCAATGAGACTCAACCCACTGCTCCAAAACCAGTGAAGCGGAAGCAGGCAGAAGAGGAAAACATGAGCGAGGGCGTCATGGCTGCACTCAGCAAGTTGAGGAAACAATGAACAATGTTCTACGACACTTTCGAAAATGCGACATGTGACTTTGCCCAATTGATGGGCAACAATCAATCCCTGACGTTCACTTTTCAAAGTCCGCTGTGATCAATACAGCATCGTTTGCAATGGCTATCGCGAACAAATTCCATGTGCAGCATGCCGTCATGCGCCCTCTCATTGGTGACCCCACTCTGGTCCTCGCCCTGCAGCTGCAGCCTAGCCTGCCCACATGCACCTACTTCACTCGGTAGCAAACACATTCAGCCTTACTCCTTCAGCCCAACCACCATTCCTTTAGATACATCGATAGACCTGCTTCTCATTGTGAGCACGTCAAGTTCAGCCATACACATCGAGACTCTTTTAGCAGCCAAATACTACCAGTCACTATCGCCCAAGATGAGCCAATTTACGCAGTTGCCAGCCGAACTCCAAATCCAAATCTTCGACTACCTTCACGCTGCCGACGTCAAATCCGCGAGAGCTGTGAGTAGAACGTTCCGAAACAATGCTACGCCTGCGCTCTTCCGCAGTATCGTTGCTTGTGCAAGATACCAAGCGCTGGGCGCCTTCCAAAACGTAAGTTCAAAACGAACCCTGGAGGTACCCGCACTATCTTTCGTAATGAGGAAGTCAATGTTAGCCTCATGTATGCCTCAAGACCACAGTTTGGTATCAAGTAGATAGAGCACGGGCATATGGGCTAATGACACGAACAGGTATCACTACACTCGATATACTCAGGCTATGTAAGAGAGATCATCTTCGATGGAACACTGTACGATGGGCATCTCGCGAAAGACCATCGCAACTATTCTCGAGCCGAAGAAGTTAGCGGCAAATTCCAATCAGGATCCTTCTACGCAATGCGAACCAGGTGGAAAAGATACCAAGAGCTTCACAAGGAGCAAGAGAGCATGAAGGAGGATGGCGTCTTGTTACAATCATGCGCACGAGGCCTTGAGAACATGCAGAACATCTCGTCCATCGTTTACTCGCCATATCAACACACCATCCCTATGGAGGTCAAGACACTGCGCGATTTGCTACCAAGAGGAGCTCTTCCGGGCGCGCTCACCGACAACCGTACCACTGACTCGGATCATCCCTTCCGCCAACTTATTGGTGCCGTCTTTCTGTCGGAGTATACCGGAATTCGGCAGCTCACCATCGAAGCACCTCGCGAAGGCCATCCTCGCACTGAGCTCTCTTTGAATATGTTCAGTTTCCCAGACGCCAACGACCTGAACGCCGGCAAACATCTTTTCCGAAACTTGGTTAAGCTAGACATAAGTTTGTCTATTCTCAACATACCGAGTCAGATGATACATACTATGACTGTGGTTGACCCTCCTGAACGACAGCTCGAGAACCTGGCCAAACTCCTCGAGGCTGCTCAAGAGCTGAGGCACCTTTCCTTTGGCATACTGAACTGGAGGTATCTTGACGAGCTGATGTGGGGTGGGGGCAACATTCCAGAAGGACGCTCTATCATAGACTTGATCGGTCTTGGAGCAACATGGCCGAAGCTCCGCTCCATGGAGCTCAAAGGCCTATACGCTAGGGAGCGCCATCTGTGTGAACTAATCAACCGACACAAGGACACACTCAGAACCCTTACCTTCGCAACAACCACTCTAAGCGCAGGTCTGTGGATCGAAGTCGTGAACGAGGTTATTTTCAACGCGTCTATGATCACAACATTCGTGTTGGACCGGGTCGATGAAACCCACAGCGGATGGAATCTAACCAGCGCCAACGGGGCTTTAGAAGGATATGAAGGCCGGCTGATAGTGACCGAGGGTGGAGAACGCGAATTTGTACGCAGCAGTCCTTGATTTTGATTTGTCTTGCTACTAATGATAATGTATAGGTCAGCACCAATCCAGATGCACCCTCGGTTCACGACGCCCGCAACAACGCAGCAAACCCAGCCTGATCCACTAGTACATTATATTTTTGCGCACACCAATGACTTGGTATTGGCGATTGCTCAGACATTCCTCCGTCTTTGGTAGCATGAATCAGGTATTAGCTAATAGTCATACATTGTTCTGCTGACTACATACCCCCGTATCCGCATTTTGTTGCTCATTCAATGTGATTTAGGCTGCAAAGCTTGAAACTGGTTCTCGCGACGATATGAGAGCCTAGTATCAGAGAGCCGTTGCTCGGCTGCCCTGTATGCAGGACTACCAACTTGTGCTCTAGACGCCATCACGACCCGTTTCCAACTGTTTACCCATTCAGGATCTTTTTCTGAGCCTGTCTGCGACATTTCATCATCGTCTTCGTCATTCTGCCCTCTCTGGCCCTCTTCTAGAACATCGCCTTCTTGCTCCTCCGTCTTCCCCTGCGCCTCCAGGCAACTAGAACATGAGTCTTCCGTGTCCTGCTCTACCGCCCTCTCCTTCCCCTTCCAGACTTTCTCCTTCACTGTTGTTTCAGAATCTGTCTCAGAGTCTGTCTCTGTTCCGTTGATGCCCTTCCGCATCTCCGCTTCCTCGTGTATCTCCATCTCTTCCCCGTCCCCCACATCCACCTTCTCTTCCCCAACCCCCACATCCGCCTTCTCTTCCTCACCACCCTCCTCCCCCTCCCCAGCCCCGCCTCTCCCTCCCTCCTTCCTCTCACCCTCCGCATGCCCCTCCCCCAGCCCACCAATCCACTCCGCCGTCCTCACCCTCCTCAACTTCCTCAACCTCGTCCTCTCCGCATAATCGATAATCTCACCTCCATCCCAGCTATAATCTATCCTGCCAATCTCAGCCTGACTGTCTGCTACCCGTCGCTCTTGCCATTCCACCCACCCGTTACTTCCTGGTGCACAGTAACTGTGTACGTCGTCTTCGCGGTGGTGGATGCGTGCGGCGACTGGTTGCCAGGATGTGGGGTGTTGGCGGTGGGGGAGTTGGGAGATTGGGACTGGTGAGCGTGCGGTGGTAGTCGTGGTCGTGGTGGTTGTGATGGTTGGGTTTGGGGCCTGAGTTGGTGGTGCAGGGGCGGCGGCAGAGGTAGTTTGCTCAGTTTGAGGCTGGGCTGTGGATTGATCTGAGGTGGTTGGGTTTGGAGATGTTGTACGTGGTGGTGGATTGCTTGTGGAGGGATTTGGTGATCCAGCGAGGGGGGCTGGTGAAGATGGTATTGATGCTAGACTTTGAGAGAGGATGGATGTGTTGGCTTGTTGGAGGGAAGCTCTAGCTGCGTGGGCGGCTCTCCGTGGGCTCGACATTCTGGTTTAAGTGAAGGGTTGAAAGCCTAACGTCGTGACGTTGGGGAAGAGAAGAGAGACTTTCTGGGGAGCCATATTGAATACTGCGCAAAAGGCTATGTCAAGTCGGACCATGGTAGCAGAGAAATCTCCTAGAGAAACATGTGACGTTTAATTCATAAGGCAACCCTGGTGTTGGTGGGCTGGAAGATTTAGCATTAAACCTTGGTACGCTATCGCAGTACCATGTACTATATGACTCCCCCAGCATAAGGACCAACCGCATAATAAACAACAGTCATCAATCGTCAATTCAAGCCCTCTCGACCCTCTCAGTAGCACCCTTGGCGTCATTGTCCACAACAACACTGTGGTGCCTTGCCGGGTCCTTCTCCTCAATGGCCGCGCCTTCAACAACATGGTTCTGACCACCAAAAATGGCATCCATCTCCTCGAGACTAACCTTCTTAGTCTCAGGAACGAAGAACCAGACAAATGCGGCTAGCAGCATGTTGATGGCAGCGAACATGTAGAAAGCGTAGAAGCCCTCGTTCTTGAGGAAGACGGGGAAGAATTGCTGGACGATGGAGTTTACGACGTTTTGGGTTTGCGAGCACATTCCCACGGCTTGAGCGCGGATGTTCATGGAGAAGATCTCGGCGGTGAAGATCCATACTGTTGCGCCCCAGGATGGCTTGTCTGTGATAGTTGTTAGTGCGTGTTGGTATTGAGATGGTACTGAGAGGTTGTGACTTACAGAAGAGGGCGAACAGGAACATGAGGAACACGATCGCGATACCAACGGGTTCCGATTTTGCTCCGCTGGGCAGGGTAGGTGTCTGTGTCTCCACAGTAGCAGCGATAAGCATGCAAATGCCCATACCGATACCACCGACGATGAACAGGAATTTGCGTCCAAAGCGGTCGACAGTCCAGGTAGCGTTGAGCGTGAAGATGATGCTGAAAGTAGCGTTCAAGGCGTTGATCAGGGAGATGGTGTCGGCGCTTGTGAAGACCTTCTTGTAGATGATGGAGCTGTAAGAGTTGAGTGTGCCCTGTCCAGTGATCTGCTGGCCGCCATTGACAATCATCGCAATGTACATGCGCTTCCTGACAGACTTGTCCTTCCACAGAGCAGAGAAGCCGGAGGAGATTGCTTCGGCTTCGAATTCGATAGCCTCGCGGATAGTGGTGATCTCATCTTCGACATCCTGCTCGGTGGCACGGACGCGGCGGAGCGAGCGGCGAGCCTTTTCGTAGTTGCGGTTCTTCTGAACGTACCAACGGGGCGACTCAGGGATAAAGAAGACCTGGGAGAGGATGAGAATGGGTACCATCATCTGGAAGATAACAACCATCTTCCAGTCCCATTCGCCAAGTTTCTGGGGGTTCTTGGAGGTGCCGAAGGAGATCCAGTATGCGATGAAGGAGCCAACGGAATAGAACATCTGCCAGAATGACATGATCTTTCCACGGATCTCAGGAGGTGAGAGTTCTCCGATGTAGATAGAGCCAGCCGTTAATGCGAGACCTTGTCCAATACCGATGAGGACACGACCAGCGATGAAGACACCGATTTGTCCGCGGGGGGCGAATGTTTGCATGATGGTCGCGATGATGACGCATACAGATCCAGCAGCCATACCAACTCGACGGCCAGCGAAATCAGCGAGGGGTCCAGCCTATACACAGCAAAGTTAGTACACGTCTTGCGTGCTGATGATATACAGACGTGACGTACCATGAAGAAACCAGCTACGACAGCACCGACTGTGTATGATGTGTTGATGGCGCCGATGATGTTAGGTCCGGGGTTGTTGTAGTAGGCAATCCAATGCTTCGAGTTTTGCAACGCGTTGAAGACGGACGCATCGTAACCGTAGAGCACCATGCACGATGCTGCAACGAGCGAGATGTACCAGTTGTACACCCTAGTTTTGTCGACCATCTTGACGGTAGTCACTTAGGATTTCTCCCAAAACGAAAGTAACAATAGCGCTCGACTTGGTAGCGATTGACAAAGGCGTCCAGCTCGAATTCCGCAACGGATACAGCGAGAGATTCGTAGAGCTCTGGAGTGGAGAGCAATCAGCGGAGACTGCGATGGGCATATATACATGCCACATGAGAAGCCACCCTGTGGATTACTATCTTGCCCCATGTCAACCCCATGGGCTCGGGGAAGCGCCAGTTCCAGCACCCAGGATCCGATGCCTACGCCGCTACCAGACGCCTCTATCCAGAATATCACCACGAATCAACATGCCCAGACCGCCTCCAAAGCTTGCTCTAGTGCCAAATGCATCCACGCCTAGCACTTCGTTCTCCGTAGTCCCTGAATCTGGGGAATCTGGGGCTTGGGACGGGAGTGTCAATGGAGAGATTTTGTCCATCTGATGGACGGAGAGGCGTCGTCGAGTTTTTCCACGAATGGGCGTAATGGAGCTAAGTGTTGAGGCGCCGTTGTTTTGAGGAGAAGCGAGACCGACTCATGCCGAGATGGTGTTTAGTGCACCATCTAGCCCGTGAGTAGCTAGGTTTGCCGGCGACAATGTCGATAATGGGTAGAATTTCCTTGTGGACGCAAGCATGCCAAGTCAGAGACAAGGAAGACGCAGCGAAGCAAAGCTTTTGGCTGCCGCCTGGGCTCTCTTATTTTGTGATTAATTGAGGCTTAAAACTGCGAGAGTGGTTCTTGAGAAGCGCATGTGTGGCGCTGATGCCACAGTCGAGTCGTAGAGAGAGCGTCGGATCATTATGGACGACTTCATGTTGTGAACGGAGAGTAGGTATCACATGAATCATGCTAGAGAACATCGCTTGATAGCCAGCTGTGGAGTTCGGGTGGGTCGGCACATTGGTTGCGGGCGGTGACCATCATATCGCATCCTCCAGAGATGGGCACGCGGGGAGCCAACAAACGAACGAGCCTAAGCCAATATGCCCCTAAGATGTTCTCGGGCAACACCACGCGACGCGCATGTGTTTTCGGTGATGAACTGTTACAGGTGCATATGACATGCCGCGGTATCCCGGGTCGCTAGATGAGCCTCATCAGCGCTGAGATGAGCTCCCCAGGGCCAGCTTCCCCAGCTCTGGAACCAGCACGTGACTGATCACGTGTACCCAACCGCCACAGCTCTGTGGCTGTGCGCATCCCACTTTTTCGGGCGTCGAGACCCTTTCCCACCGCCCGCGACCGCCTAACGTTTTCGACGCCCGACCAAATCTCTCCACCCTCCCACCTACACACCGAAGACCGGATTACCAGGCCAACCGATTTTTTCAAGATGCCTTCAGGACAAGGAGGTGAGCGCCCTAACTTTTGCGCAAACTGAAGCGGGGTCAAGGCTGACAGAATACCACAGCCGGTACAAACCCCATCCACAACAAGCAGAAGAAGAAGAAGGCCGTCGAGCTCGACGAGGATGACCTTGCCTACAAGCAAAAGCTTGCTGCTGGTGCGTACCGCCCTACCCCTCGTTCTCCGACGCCTACACTGCGACCTGTCCCGAAGCGCCACCACAAGGCTCCGAAGAACAAAGACAGATGTGCTGACGATATACAGAGAAGAAGCAGCGTGAGGACCTAGCCAAGACGGTCGGCAAGGGCAAGGGACCGCTCAACACCGGCTCCCAGGGCATCAAGAAGTCCGGCAAGAAATAAGCGCCCGACATACCCACGAGCGAGCGAGCAAGCGAAGAGACACGGCAATGCGGCAACGACGACGATTTGACATGAAAGATACCACAGGCTGAGAGTCATGACTTGGCAGGGCGTTCATATACACATACCATGAATGCACAGGAATGAGCTATCAATGACCTTTGCGCATGCCAGGTGACTGTTTTCTACGTCTTCGCTACTTACAATTTAGGTCGTCGCACACTGCAGACGTAGCTTACCTCCTCCCTGCCTTCATGTTTGCCCCTTTCAAATTAAACACCGTTTCCGCGTTCCCCCACGCAACTCTGTCCCACTCCACCTGTGTCAAGAACCCGCTCTCCCTGAGTTCCTCCATCAACTCTTTCCCTCTTTCTTCAAGCGGGTAGTTGCTCGCATACAACACCCTGTCTACGGGTATCCGTTCCAGTAGCGCTCTTAGACTCGACATGTCTTGTGCGTCCGCTGTCGTGAGGTAGATGTTGTGTTGCCAGACATCTAGGAAACTTCGCTTCGGTTTATCTGCAGACGGGATAGTGGTGAGGAGCATCTCGATGCGTGGAATGAGCGAGGGTAGCGCGCCCGGATGCGCGAGGATGAGACGGAGAGCAGGGTGGCGATCGAAGACGCAGCTGAGGTAGAGGTGTAACAGCGGGAGAGGAGACGTAGTTTGCGACGAATGAATATGTGTCAGGAGAGGCGCGTATACCGAAGAAGGGAAACTGTGTTGGTAATCCGGTATCTGCGCATGTCAGTCTACATGCTTTCCCTTCCTCTTGATATCTGAAGAACGGAAAAGCAGCATACCTCCGATCCCACCGGCCACATCTCCCGCAACAGAATCGGCACTCGATACCTCTCCGCCACATCCCAAAGGTCCTCCCACTCCGCCTCTTCCAACTTGATATTCCGACTCATCCCAATACAACCGCCCACGAACTTCATCTTACCCACACACCTCGCCAGCTCTTTAGCCGCCTCCTTGCCCTCTGAAGGCAACATGCTCAGCGCAGCGACTTTCTCCCCGTTCATTATGACCGCCGAATGCATCGTGTCGTTGATCTTGCTGCAAATTGGTGGTGCGGCGGCGATGGGGATGTGGCTTATGATTTGTTTCGAGTGGCCAAGAGTACGCATGTCTTTCACGCGGCCAGGGCCTATGTTGCGTAGCTTGGTGAGGGTAGCCTGGGCGATTAGATGGAGTGACGGTTGACTCGGTGATGTTGGTGGGGATGTGAAGACCAAGGTGGGTGCGAGGTGGGATTCTAGGGACGCGATTAAGGAGGCGGCTGTTGTTGTGGTCATGGCGGCTTGAGGTCTGCTTGGTGATGGGTCGTCAGGAGGAGGAGGAGGTGGGTAGTAATAGGTGGTTGAGGCGGATACAGGACGTCCGGGCTTCAAGAGTTGGCACTGGTCAAGGTTACCAGATGCATCTTTCTTCTAGACTTCTGAGAGAGGGAGTTGCGCAGTTAGTGCTGAGTAGTTGCGATCCAAGCTGGCGAGATAAGAAGGACAGGTGCCAGTGAGTGCAAGTACAACTGTGGGCATCGGTACTGCCAACAGAGCGGTGGGGTGGGACTCTTTTGGATGGCTGACCAGCATGATCAAGTTATCTGCATTCATCATGTGTCTCAAGATTGACACACTATCGCATCAAGCACATGGTTGTTGAAGAAGTGTATGATTATTAGGTACATGTGTGCTGCGATTCGCGGCTAGTATAAAAACAGAAATCTTCTGGCAAAGACAACGTCAATGACAATTCCGTTCCACTACCAGAGATTCCAAGCACTAATTCCATCGTAACCTTCCATCACTAAAGCGCACATCGTGGCGGTGTAAGGATGACGACGATGGGGCGCGTGTGTTATGGGGCGCGTGCTTGTCGTGGCACTAGCGACCACGCTATGGATGTTGTTGTGATGACGTTTCAATATTCATCCGGGTGTCGGCTAGGCGGAGGCTGACTGACAGCTGGGCGCTCGTCAGGCGATGACTGTTCTCTTCCAACGCTTGGTCGAGAAAGTCTTGGTGGTGTCGTTATGGTCTGATAACCGTTGTTCGTAGTTATTCGTAATGGGCATGTGGAGTGTTGACGCAAGAAATGGATGCGCGTCGAAGTTCATTCATCATGAGGTTCGGCGACCCTTCTTGCTGCCCAGAGTGAAGGCACGCTTGAGCTTGCTTTCGGTGGCAGTGGGTGATGTAGGGCTTGGTGTAGAGCTACTGCCTGACCGGCGAGGGTCTGAGCTAGCGGATGACTGAGAAGAGGACCTCTTGCGGCTCTCTTCTGCGAGGATGTCGTCCAGTGAGACGTTGAGGTGGGGATGACTGATCGGGACCTCTTCGAGGTTTTCGACAAAGCGAGAGGCCATTGCGTCGATAGTAGTAGTGAAGTGTTGGAGCGGGTGAACGGTCGTTGTGTGTGTGAATGGATGTGGGGAGATGCAGATCTTTATAGCACCAGTATCGATATATAGTGCTGGGTGGCTGATATGATCTACGAGTGATGTGTCGAGCGTGGCTTATGGTATATGTTCCAGACTTCGATGTGGCAATGTCCGGATATAGTATACCAAGAGAGCAGGCAGTTGCGGATACCGGAAATAGTGTAGTAGCGAGAGTGGAAAGGGTGAAAGCTCGAAGCGATGGTAGACGATATATGCCGAAGTAATGAACAAAGCCTAGGCATGCAAGGGCGGCGGAAGG
This sequence comes from Alternaria infectoria, assembly GCF_024043175.1. Lineage (NCBI taxonomy): Eukaryota > Fungi > Ascomycota > Dothideomycetes > Pleosporales > Pleosporaceae > Alternaria > Alternaria infectoria. Next base: position 272,885 of record NW_026250700.1, read on the forward strand.
TTTTTAAACATATCTCAGGGCGTGTGTGGACGAGCAGGTGGACGGGGTCCGTGTGTCGACGGCACACGAGGCCAGGGACTTGCTACAGTGCGATCCAGGGTCTGTCCCGCCGATCGCGAAGCCTCGATGCATATAACGGCGGCGCTAAGGGCAGGGTATGACGTACCAAAACGTTCTGGACAGCGTTCTGCTGGCAGCCACACGGTCTTCGTGCGGCCATAACGGGCGCGTAACCGCGTGCGACAAGTCTCCAGTCGCACAGTCCCATGGGTGGGCGTACTGGAAATAGCAGCGCTCGCAGAACTGACATATCCGTAAGGGCTCTCCCAAGCCGCTTGGAAGCGTCAACCAGATTACGGACGTCTTCGCACGACTGCTGGCAGGATTGCGCATCCGACCCGCCGCCTCCAGCCTCTGCCCAGTCATGCGCAGCGCGACAGCGGCGACCTTGTGAGCCTTGGGTATTCTTGCTCAGCACGCGCAACCCTTTCGCCACAGCTTGCGAATATCGGCTCGCCGTGTCAAATAAACTTGCGCCTAACATGTCTGCGATCAGCACGATCCCCAGGCAGTCGCGAGGCAAGACCGAGCCTGAGCACTTTATCCGCAGCAGTTATATTGAAACTGTGTCCGCACGACGGCAGCTCGCATGCGGTGTTCTCGTCGGGTCCGCTGCGTCCATCGCGAGTATGGCCGGGCCTCTGACGTAGGACGAGAGCCATCCAATACTACAGCCACCACTTTGGCTATAGTTTCCAACCCACGGCCTTGTCTAAAGCGCCGCCCGGCTCCGCTTGCCAGCGAACGATTGCGACAACAGGACAAGCTTCAAACGAGAGGCCTCGCCTAGGTTTGCGGTGTATTCGAAATGCCATACTCGGCAGCTAGTCGACATCATCGTGCAGGGTCCTCATTCAAACTGTCCGGCGCCCGGACCCTTGTGGGTCTGTGACAACGGTAGACCCCAAACTTCTGCGCCATCCGTCATGTCAAGTGGGCAGCGGAGCCGACTTTTCGAGGTTAAGTTGCAGATATAAGCGGACACACGACGCTAGCCGCGTGTGCAATTTGCTAGTCTTGGGCACCAATTGCACTTGTCATGTATACAATGTCGTGGCCATCGAGCCATCGTGAGGCTACACTGATATCGTGGAGCATATCGCAAGTCCACGAAATTTGCGCACTCTGCTAGACTGTTTTGAAGTTTGAGTAGTGCGGCTCTGGATAAGCTGGACGGATGACGACTTCCTTTGCATCGTTCAAACTTTCGTATCGGCTCAGGCATATGGTTAAGTCATCACCATCTTCCCCGACCACGACCACCCCTTCCGCCCCTCCCACGTCCCCTATGCCCTTGGCCACGCCCACCCCCTCTATGTCCACCTCCGCCTCTTCCCCCGCCTCGATTGGACCGCTGTTGCTCCGGTCTCGGACCGCGTTGCGCTAATTGTGCCCGCTCTTCATCTGACGCATGAAACACATTTGGGATCTGCAGTAAGTTGCAAAATGACTGAGTGTGCGGGTTACTGTACTCTCGCGGGGTAGCCTGGACATGTATGCCTAGTGCGGGGTCGTATGTCGGCGCAGTTGCTGTAAAATCCTCAGGTATCATCATCTTGTCAGCTCTAACAAGGTTCTCTTCGATCCAAGCTATCTCTTTCTCCACAAGAGGTCGGTAGACCGCATCGCCTTTGTCTGCAGGGACTTGCGCATAGGGATCCCCTACAGTAAGGTGATCGGCGAAGACACGAGTAATGGCAAGCCACTCCTTGTCATACTGCAATCGCAGAGGCCGTTGCAATTCCGCAGGTGTATGTGGTTGTATTTCCAGCAATTGCAGGAAGCTCCGTTTGGGCAAGCACTTGTCTAGTGCGAGGAAGTTGGTCGTCTTGTTCGTTATATCTTCAGGAAAGGGGAGGGTCTGTACTATCTCAGCCTTCGGACGTGAGAATGATTCCGGCAAGAGGCTGCGAATGTCTTCTGGAACTTGAGTCTCGCTCTCCATATCAGCAGGTTGTATAGGCTCCTTGGGCTCTGCGACTGGTACAGGAACCACTTCGTCGTCGTCCAAATCCATGTCAAGATCAATTTCGGCATCATTCTTAGGTGCTGGTATTGGCTCCTCGTTTGATACATCCAGATCAATCTCGCCGTCGTTTACGACTCGCGGGATAGCACTATCAGCATCTGTTTGCGGTGGCGGAGCAGTCGGAACTTCTGCGTGGTCCCAGACAGCAGGAAACTTAGCATGCATATGGGCGCTGAACCAATGAGGTGGTCGCAGGCGCTCAAGGACTACCTTCGCAGCAACACTACCAAGAGTACCGTCCTTGGCCTCTTGCTCAAAGTCTGGCTTCCAGCTAAAGAGCTGCCGGTAATTGCCTTTCCACTCCATACCACGCGGCCAGTCATGGCTCAGTCCAATGTCAACCTGCGTCCGTATTTGAAGCAGTTTCCGCACGTCGAGTTCTCGAACATGGTAGATGCTCCGAACATCGTCACTGTTGTAGGGCAAGCGCTCATAGTGTGGCTTCTTGTAGTTGTAGCCTTTCCAGATACCAGATAGACCAGCAATGCGCAGTGGTCCCAGCCGTATCACATTGGCTGCGCCCATGTAGTATATCTTTGGTGCGGCCCACCCACCGTAGTAGAGCTCCCACATGTAGTTGCTCGCTTCGTGGTTGCCGCCGATGAATATAGTGAGATACGGGGCTGTGCGCAAGCCTGAGTAGTATTCGTGAAAGTCGTGCATGGCGTAGTACTTGGAGGGCATCGATACTGCCTTGAGATCGGACGCGTTTCGAACAGCCTACAAAGTCAGTCACTGGATGAGCACTATGAAGGTTTGACGTACCTGGAAGTCACCGCCAATAATTAAGAGATCCACATCTGGCCAGCCTTTCAGCTCGCAAGCTTTTCCGACAGACGCATAGATCTCGTGTAGCACTCCATGGCCGCAACCTTCGACTGCTATGCGCACGCCTTGCTGTTCTACCAGTTCTGGCGCGGCCATACTTCGACAATTGTGAACCGGTAGTTAGTGAGAGAAAGGCTCGTTAGTACTGTTGCTAGAGCTTTGTTGCGCAGTACACTAGCGCAGAAATCGCGACACGCGCAGAGTAAACATCATGACGAATGCTGCTGTCGAAGAAAGTAAGAGCACGGCCCTGCAGCACTAGCGTCGGAAGTCGGAGTTATGATAAGCTAGCGAGCACGTGTAGATACTGGACCTGCAGGAAGCTTCTCAAGATCTGCGCAGAGATCATTCAGGTCCTCTAAACACATGGCTTCAGCAACTCAAACAGAGCTGAGGGCGAAGTTCCTTCAGGAAGCCGCTCATCTCCTCGCAATTCCCTCGCCAACAACAGCAGCGTTTCTAGGTAATGCATGCAACAAGCTAATCGAAGATGCTGAAGTCGGTATTTCAAGCAAGGAGACGGATGCCCTCCGACGAAGTATTTGCGGCGCATGCGGGAATGTCATGATTCCAGGATGGTCGTGCAAAGTTTCGAACAAAGACCAGCGCAAAAGCACTGGCAGAAAGTCGTCGGTGCCCGAGAAAAGTATTCAGTATACCTGCTTGCGATGCCAACGAGAGACACTTCAGACGCTTCAGCGAAGGCCTGGCAGACAGGTCAAGAGATCACGGTCTCTGTTGGATATAGTCCCAACGTCCGCGGCTCCGACTACGACTAGGAAAGAAGAGGATGCAGCCCCAAAGACGATTAATGCAAGCAGCAAGCAAAGACAGAGGGCACGCAAAGGCGGCCTGCAAGCTATGCTTGAAAAGAAGAAGACACAAGACTCGGGCACGGGCGGACTCGATTTCATGGACTTTGCGCTGTAAGTCCCGTAGGGCTGAGTGAATGCAGCCCACCTGCATGGAAGGGCCTAGCGACCCGTGGACACCCCGCTATGCAAGCGCGGGGCTCAAAAAATTCGAGGAGTTATGTCATCAGAACTTGCGAAAGTCAATACAGTCGCAAGCAAAATTACTTTGTCCAACACCACCCTACACCAACATTAATCGATTGCAAACATGGCACAGCAACAGAGCCTTGCGAAGGATCTCTTCGAGGATATGGGCCGCAAGGTCGCCGAGGCGAGCGCCCAGGGAGACAACGACGACACAAAGGTTGTCGACGAGATCGAAAGCATGTGCATGAACTGTCACGAAGATGTAGGTGCATTTGAAAAGTAATGATAATTCAGCTGATATTTTAAAGGGTACTACGCGCCTCCTCCTCACAAGAATCCCCTTCTTCCGCGAGATCGTCCTCATGTCCTTCTCATGCCCGCATTGCCACTTCAAGAACTCCGAGGTTCAACCCGCCGGCGAGATCCAGCAACGAGGCATCAAGTTCTCTCTCAAAGTCGAAACGGCCGACGATCTGAGCCGTCAGATTATCAAGAGCGACACCGCAGTGTTCCGAATTGAGGACATCGATCTAGAGATACCACAAGGGCGCGGACAACTGACGAATGTGGAAGGCATACTCGCAATGGTAGCACAAGACCTGGAGCAGAAGCAGGAGGAGAGGAAGGCGGTGGTGCCAGAGGTGTACGAGCAGCTACAGGGAGTCATCACCACGATTAAGCAGATGGCCACCGGAGAGAAGCTGCCGTTCAAAATTACAATCGACGACCCTGCCGGCAACTCGTCAATCGAACCTCCCAGTGTACTTGGCGCAGGGAAATACTCTCGCAACGAATACCCACGAACGGCGGCGCAAAACGAAGCGCTCGGTCTGGGCGACACCAGCGGAGACGCCAGCGGTGAAGCGCCCGCCACAGAAATCCGACCAGAGTACCACGCTTCGCAAATGTATCCAGAGATGCCATCCTCTCACGCCCCAATGGTGAACAACGTGGATGAGGACGACATTGTGGAGAACCAGGTCTACTCCTTCCCTGCCAGCTGCCCGGGATGCACCAAGTCGTGCACCACAAACATGAAGATGGTCAACATTCCCCACTTCAAGCAGGTGGTCCTGATGAGCACAGTATGCGATCACTGCGGATGTAAGTTTATATCATGGAACAATCAACGTTTACCTGCTAATGCAATGCAGACCGAAGTAACGAGGTCAAAACCGGAGGCGAAGTTCCTGAGCTGGGTCGTCGTATCACAGTCACAGTTGACAGCAAGGAAGACCTGTCGCGAGATATCCTCAAGGCCGAATCATGCGCCATGTCCTGTCTCGAGCTCAACCTCAGCGTTGAACCCGGTACTCTTGGTGGCAGGTTCACCACGATCGAAGGTCTACTGACCCAAGTACGCGATGACTTGAAATCTTCCATCTTCGACGCTGGCGGTGGAGGAGACTCAATGGACTCAGAGTCCAAGCAGAAGTGGAACACCTTCTTCCACAACCTCTCTGCAGCCATCAACGGCGAAGACAAGTTCACTCTCGTTCTCGAAGACCCTCTCGCCAGCAGCTACGTCCAGAGCTTCACGGCACCGGAGCCCGACCCAAAGATCAAGGTCGAGGACTACAAGAGGACAGAGGCGGAGGAGGAGGAACTTGGGTTGCTCGACATGAAGACGGAGGGCTACGAGGAGGAGCATGCGGCTAGCATGGCAGCGAACGGGACAACGACCAATGGCGCGTAGGGCTAACTTCGATGTCTCTTAGATTTCCTTGACTCTTGCATTAGGTCGGCGCTCGTAGATACCAAGGCCTCGCCAGCCATGATCAGTGTGACATGATCTTCTTCCAACTCTTCCCTGCGTCCATGCTTCGTGATGCCTATAGCGACTCGAAATCCTTCTGCCCAACGCCGATAGTGTGAATGGTCGGCTCCCTCAGATCTTGATCCGCGCTTTCTTTTTCTGCAGATGACGCGACATCCTTCAGGCTCCAATCAGACACTACGCTTCCAGCTTGACATGAGTCGCATTACTACCGCTGTGCCCAGTAAAATATTGTTCATCCTGCCAGCGGGTTTGCATGAATGGTAATATTCTTGATCTCCATCTTCTCCTGCGGTCTTGACTTCTTGTCTACTTGAACGGCCTCCATGTCATCCAGTACCTCCCATCCTTCGAGCACCTTTCCAAAGACGGTGTTCTTCCCATCCAAGTGCGGCGCAGGCGCAAACGTGACGAAGAACTGCGAGCCGTTTGAATTCGGTCCCTTGTTCGCCATGCTCAAGATGCCTCTCGCATTGTGTCGCAACGCGGGCCGAAGCTCGTCCTCGAAGAGCTGGTTTGGCGTGTCGTAGATGGATGTGGAAGTCTTGGACTTTGGGTCGGAGGCTGGCGAGCCCGTCTGGACCATGAAGGAGGGGATCAGGCGGTGGAAGGGTGAAGAGTTGTAGAAGCCCGACGCGCAGAGGGCGAGGAAGTTCTCGGCGGTCTTGGGGACGGCTTCGCAGAATATTTCGAGTTTTATATCGCCCTTTGTGGTATGCAGCTAGTCGCTGTTAGCAGCAGGCTTGCAGTAGGCCGGGGGTTGGACTCACTGTGACGGACATGGTGGTGGGTGCAGATCAGTCGTGTTTGTGGTTTGGAAGGAGCGATGATGGCGCACGAATCGGACCCTCGAAGTCGAGCGCCCATCCACCTCCACCTCGTCGCGCCTAGAACATCGCGCGTCTATCCGACTGCGCTTACTGTGTGCAATCGCCCTGCATTCGCTGTCATCATCATTGCTACCGCCCGCTGCCCACGCTGCCTCCTCTGCTCGCGACACTGGCAGACGGCCGACCTCATCATAAGCGCCGCCGCATAAGCTCCACCCGGCGACAGCCCTACCACGCTCGGGACGTAATCCACCACAGTATCCCCGCGCATTCACGCAGGACACGCCCATTCCTACATCGCAAACCTTAGCCGTCGGCCCGCCGCGCATCCACCGGCCTCACTGCCACGCTGAGCCCCGCGGGTTCGAGATACGAGGCGCCTACATCATCTCAACCCCACAATTGGCTGCCCGGAAGGCTACCTAGCTCCCAGCACGGCATAGCTGCCCGGCGCATCACTGCCCTAGAGCCTCCAACGCGCGACTCGGACGAGGGCACCGCATTCTGAAAGGCCACGGACACGCCCATGCAGCGCCCGCTGCCCTCCCAGGCCTGCGCTGCGAGAAACGAACATGTCGGCCTTCGTTCGCGTCTCAGGACCGCCCAACAGTAACTTTCTGGTTGGCTATCCGGGCATATCAGCAACACTAGTACGTGTCTCCAGTCTGTTTCCGTTATGAGTGGGCGTCTTGCGCTCCATCCAGCCGCGTCGAGTCGCTGTATGACCGACTCCCCTTCGACAAGGGTACTGGCCATTGCTGACATGTCACAGCCTCGAATAGAAGGCAAAGTCGAGATACGGCCACTCATTGGAGTGTCGGCGCCCGTCAATGTCTCCCTCGTCACCATCGCATTGCACCGTCGCGAAACCATACACCCGTCCGCCGACTCAGTTACGAAGAAGCATCTGGCAGCCCCGCGCAAAGAGATTACCGACATCGTCGGTAAGGAGATGCTCCTATATCGATGTTCGCCCGGAAGAGAGCATGAGAGTATACTATGTATGGACCTCCCGTTCGTCATCTTCATACCGTACGGACGCGGCGGCGAGGAGGTAGCGAGGAGAGTCCCGCCCGCGAGTCTACAATTACCGAGTCGGACGGCGGAGACGTTTTACGAACTCGTCGTGACAGTACAGCAAGGGCCCCAGGAACAGAAGAAGTATCCCTTTGCCGTGCCGATACAACGATACGACACCCTCTCTACCTTTGGCATGTACAATCGACCCGAAAGCGCAGAACGAGTGACGGACCACCTCGTCACCCTTGGCATCAGCCTGCCGAGATGGAGTTATGGACCCATGGACCCAGTCTCAGTATACATCAAATTAAGTCCCAACCCCGACTGGCTGAGCAAGGCGAAGAAGGTCACAATCAACAAGATTACAGTCGGCATAGACGAAGAGATCATCTTCAACCACGAAGGAGATGAGCCGACTCGTAAAGTCAAGACGCTGGCAAAAACGCAGCAACACGTCGGAGTGAGGATGCCCGAAGCGGGCTATTTCACCAACCTTGGGCTAGTCTTCCCCGCAAAAGATTTACGAGACAACGCAGGTGTTATCCCAAGAGGGCAGAAGGAGTTTCCCATGTACGCTGTTACTGGTTTTACGACGACTGGTACTCTATACAAGATTGAGTACTACCTCACAGTCAAGGTAGGCTGGACTGGGCGAATTGCAAGTTGAAAATTATGCTGACTGAACGCAGGCGCAAATGTCGTCAGCCCGAGACATCCTGCTCCGTCAGCCCATTGTGGTATGTCCTTTTGACCATGCAGGCTGTAAAGAGGAAATGGAGGCCATTGAGCAGGCAGCCAAGGACGCCGCACACGTCACACCTGACAACCCCATGTTGCCCGCCAGTACCATTGTTCGATCCAACGACCCAGAAGGCTTGCGCGCACTCGGTATCGCAATTGTGGGAGGCGTACGGAAACCGCTGATTGAGTGAAGAGCTGGTCGCGCAAAAGCATTGAGGATTTTGAGGGACGCGATTTTGCCATGCGTAGGATATTTGTGTTCGACATTCCGCACGTTTGGTCTCTGCGATTGGAGGATCAAGACGGACTCGAGCACGAAACGTTGTTGGATGAAGCCACCGGCAACCAGCCGACCCGACCAGGACAGACGATCTGCACTACTGTGCACGCAAATTACTGGATCGCGCAAAGGCGATAGCATATAACACAGGCGCAACACCGATCATGCAACCAGCGGAGCCCGGAGTCATGTCGAAGCTACCATCTACAGCACGCATTGGGTCTATTTGAACACAAAAGGCGCAAGGTCATTATACCCAGTGAGCTTGTGCATTGTTTATAGGGAGCATTATTCTGGCTTTTCATTGGCGTTACAAGGAAGGGCACGACGGGACGGCCGCCTGTTTGTTCATGATACCTTCGAGTCGTTCGTTCCTATTTTAATCATCAGGTTGGAGGGAGAAAGGAAGAACGCCTCGGCGGGTACCGGGAAGTTTTGTCTTTGGGAAAGGATTCGTGCATTGATTGGAGAAGGAGGAGGAGGAGGAAGAGGTGATCTAAAGAGCGAAAGAAAAGCCACAGTAGGTGGATCTCAATAGCTAGAGCAGAGAAGTTGAAGAATAACCACTACTCATGACACTTCACTCAATCGTCCCTGCCTGGCCCGCTTTCATGCCTATATACAAGACCGGCCTCCTATCCATACCCTCATTCTCCCCCATCAGGCCACTGATCCACCAAACCCTCCGCCCCAACCTCCCCTCCCGTCCTCCCAACCAACGCCCCCAAATTCATCCTAACACTATACCTCAGATACTTCGTCTCAACCCCCTTCGCAAACCCGCCTCCCAAACCACCAATATCACTCTCCCCACCACTCGGATGATGGTGTGCGAAAACCGGTGGTTGAGTCGTTAGACAAACCCTCTCATCCCCCTTCACACCCACGCCGCCACCTCCCCTAGCACTGCCAGAAGCGTGCTTTGCCTGCCGCCCCATATCCGGATCGTTCCCAGCACACCACCGCCCAAGCTCACTGTCGAAAATCCCGTTCCAACCCGCCACCCCAAATTGATGCAACAAGCGCCGGGCGCCGCGTTGCGAGACGACGTATCCGACTGTACAGAGGGTGCCGCCTGTGGCGCGGTGGTAGATGCGTGTGTGTGGTGGGAAAGCGGTGGCTAGGGCGTCTAGTTCGCCTTGGAAAGGATGGGCTTTTAGGTGCTGGGGTGAGGGTACCGTGGCGTCGTTGGTGTGCGTTAGGGTTATTGTGCGGTGGACTGCGTGGTCGTAGACTTGGGAGTGCTGACCGGGGGCTGCACGTGGCATGCCGGTTCCGCAGTGGCCGAGCCAGAGTATGTCCCATTGTGTGGGGTCGCCGTAGGGTGATGGTGGTGATGAGGTGTGGGTAAGGTGGGATTGGCGTGGGAGGGATGATAGAGGGAGGGAGATGAGCTTTTTGGCGAGGTTGGTTGTGTCGATGATTTGGAGGGCGGTGTGTGTTGTTTCGGTGTTTCGGTGGGCGTGCAGTTTGGAGAGGGAGATGGACGTGTGGTTTGAGGATAGGAAGCGGGAGGCGAGGGCGAAGCGTTGTAGGTTTTGACGTATGCGTGTGTCCCAATCTACGTCGTCTTCGAGGATGAGGGCTGTGGTTAGGTTTTGATTGACTATTCTGAATGTTGTTAGGTCAGTGATGTCTCCTAGTCAAGGGTGGAGAGCGTGTACTGTTGTAGGGCGTTCATATGTGTTCTCCAACTTCCTCGAATGCCGGCTGAAAGCTTTCTGTTCTCTTCTGGTAGAGGATATGCCTTGTTGTTGATACTCTCCCCTGTTACGCCTTCGACAAATTCGAGCTTGACGTTGGAAATTGCTGCTGCAAGACTCGTTGCATCGCGTCGATCGGTACGGGAGGGCAGATTGAGGACTAAGATCTTCTCGAACTTGAGTTGTGTTAGTGTAGGATAGGATGTGAGAAGCTGACATGCTGTACCCCTAGCGTTGTGTTCAATATATCCCTCAAACTCTCGTCCTGTACATAGGCGAACGAATCCTCTGGTATCAGGGCTTCACTTGTCCCTATGTTGAACCACAACCACAAGACACCGAAGAAGACACATGTCGTCAGCAGTCTAGGCGCAGACATCCACCCACTCCTTCTCCTTGCGACCTCAAACCTCGTGCCGCTCTTGGAAGACATCAGTCCCAAGGTATCAATAGAAATGCGTCGCATGCGGGCGGAACGTAGCAGCAGCAACACTGCAGAGATGTGAGGAAAGAAAACATGATGAGCAAGTCAGACTCCTGTGGCACGGCATGGTCAGAAGTAAAGCGAATAACTATATTCATGTTGGTCATTTCCAGGTTTGTTGCCTTCCCTCCGACCATTCGATGCGCGGCTTGCTAGGCTAAATCGATCTGCCGAAAAGCATGCGGGGCGCATGCTATATGCTCCTATACTCCGTGAGCGAGTATATTGCGGCAGCTAATGTAGCCAAGTGTGGATATGTGTTCCTGCTGCACTCGACATTGGCATGTGTAAGCACGTGAGAAGTGACGGCGAGCATGCAGAAGATGTGGATACCTAGGTAGTGTGGCGGCGACTCGCCGCGGAGGTTTGTAATCTCGGAATCTTTTGGAAATGCGAGCCTATCGATAGGCCGGCGCGTTGCGTGACTGCTTTCTCCGCGACATCGGGGCGGCGTGAGTTTTGGACTTTCTTAATTGTATCGCGCTCTTCGTTCTTCCTCCGCTCATTCCTCAACATTTTGCCTGCATAGTCTGGTGTTTGCTGTCTCTGCGGTCGTTTTTACTCACATCGCAATACCGCTTGCCACCCCTCCCCCACTACAACACGGCGCAACATGAGCGCCATTCTTTCAGCAGACGACCTCAACGACTTCATATCACCGGGTGTCGCGTGCATAAAACCTATAGAGACGCTCCCCGTACAACAGGCAGACAACTCGGTATGTCAGGTTATCGCATTGCGTCATGCGCGGGCGCACTCTAACAATGATGCTAGAACCCATACGAAGTCACAACTGAAGAGAAAGCCGCCGCCTCAGAACCGCCGCCACCCGCCTCGATATCGCTTACCGATTGTCTCGCCTGTTCAGGATGTGTGACAAGTGCGGAAGCCGTATTGGTTTCGCTGCAATCGCATACCGAGGTCCTCACAACGCTTGATACCCACCCGTCGTTACGCGCACCGTGGCTGGCACACAATGGGACGAATGGACATACGAATGGACATACGAATGGACATACGAGCAATGGGACAGAGAAAGATATGAATGGGCAAAATGCTGAAGGAAAGCTATTCGTCGCAAGCGTCTCACCACAGTCGCGCGCAAGTCTGGCAGCTGTCTTCAACATTTCCGAGGTAGAGGCTGGAAACATGATCGCACAGCTTCTTAGTGGACCTTTAGGTCTGAGGTCTGGTGGCCATCAAGGAAGCGATTTCACGTGGATTATCGACACCAACGCGATGCGCGAAGCCTGTCTCGTTGCCGCAGCAGACGAGGTCACAAATGCACTCTCTCCCGAAGCATCTAAGATTACACCAAAGCCCGGATCCGAGGGCTCAATCGATACTACTCCAAAAGCTCCTATACTCACATCTGCCTGCCCAGGATGGATATGCTACGCAGAGAAGACACATCCATACGTTCTCCCGCATCTCTCGCGACTCAAGTCGCCACAAGCTCTTACCGGCACTTTGATCAAGTCGGTTCTTAGCGAGCGTTATAACGTGCTGCCATCTCAGATATGGCACCTCGCCATCATGCCATGCTTCGACAAGAAGCTTGAAGCTAGCCGTGGAGAGCTAACATCAGCTGCATGGCTACCTAGCTATGACCAGTCGCAGGAAAAGATCCGCGACACCGACTGCGTAATCACAGCTCGCGAACTCTTACATCTCGCAGCAGCCCGTGGCATCAATTTCGCTTCCCTTCCTCGTACACCACTTCCATCTAGCGACCGAACGCCGTTCCCAGACCCAAAGCTAGATGCATTCCTATTCCCTCCTTCGCGCCGGAAGAACCAAAGCGCAGCCGCCGGTCCATCTGGCGGATATCTACACCACATACTGCAAACCTACCAAGCTCAAAATCCGGGATCTACAATATCAACAGTCCGAGGGCGTAATGCTGATGTAGTGGAATACTCGGTAGTTCGTGGCTCAGAAACAATCATCAAAGCAGCACGATTCTACGGTTTCAGGAACATCCAGAACTTGGTACGGCGACTGAAGCCAGCAAAAGCCAGTAGATTACCGGGCGGCAAAACGGGCGTTAGCAGGAGACCAGGTGGTGCAGCTGCTGCTGCGGGTGAGGGTGTCAAGGACTATGCGTACGTGGAGGTCATGGCTTGTCCCGGTGGATGCACAAACGGCGGTGGTCAAGTCAAGGTTCAGGAAGTGGAAGAAGTGCGCGTCTACGAAGGGATTCAAGAGGCGAACGAAGATGCGCCCGCGCCCAAGCCAGGCCCAAAGGATCAAAAAGAGTGGCTGGCAAAGGTGGACGAAGCCTACTTCTCGGGCACAGACTCGGAAGACGAGAAAGCAGATGGGGAGATGAACGGAAACTCTCCTGACCAAGATATCGTTGATGGGATATCGAGGTCACGCATGAAGCAGCTCATGGCACATTGGGCTGATATCACGGGCGTCGATCAGCAGAAGCTGATATACACTTCGTACATCAAGGTCGAAAGCGATGTTGGCAAGAAGAAGCCGAGTGACATGGAACGTGTTGCTGGGCTGGCTGTTACCGCCGGTGGTGGATGGTAAAGCTATGCTTACGAAAAGACAAAGGCATTAGATATAGGCAGGAGCATTGCACGGCGTTTCTTAGACATGGGGAACACTGTAACGGCGATGCGGCGTCGTCTCTACAGAGACTTGGAAAGTCCATACTAGAATCAATAGATTCGACCATTGATTGCAATCAACTCGATGTAGCACCACATGAAACAACACAAGATCAGTCATCACCGGGAAGTTCTTCCGTGTTGAACTAACACTACGACGCTCGCGCTCGCGCTCGCTCGCGAAGCTAGATAAACCATACTTACTTTTTATCCCACCCCAATATCCCCCCTTTAATGCGTACCAGACTCTGCCCCCTCCTAAAAGCAAAAACAGTTTCAGTTGAACATGCCAAATCGAGCTCGTGATCGCAATCGCGACCGCAATCTCAATCGCGACACCCGACGTCATTTGATCTCCTTTTCCGTAGTGGTAGTGGCTGGTGGCTGGCTGTCTGCATATGTACACAGACCTGCATATGCGACGGGCCGTCCCCGCCGCACCTTACCGTGTTACCTTTCATTTCCGCGTTGTAAGACACCTCGGTTTGGGTAGGTTAGATAGAGTGGTGGAAATACGCTGTTGTGCTTTGGGTGTAGTAGAAAAAGAGGTGGTGATGTGTGCGCGTAGACGAAGATCACCAGGTTTATGGACTTGGTCGACGCTGCGGCTGACTGTCAGCGTATGCCTGCCGACTTCACCGTGGTGGACGAGGACACCGCTGTACACTCCAGTACCATGTATCCAGCTTTCTATCTGGGAAGATGCTGTCAATGGTAGGTAAGGAATGACTGCCATACAGATGCCCGCTGAAGATCACGAGTAGGACCGATGGAGATCTTTCGGAGGCGAGAGAAAGATCTGATTAGGGAAGATGCTTGTAAGTACGTGAAGACGTGGCTAGTGCACTTGGTCGTGAACGCAAGAAGGGTTCATGGCAGTGGCGGGAGTGATGCGTTGGCTAGTCGAGGGTGGTCGAGTAGGCGAGTGACGCAGTGGCGTTGCGTGTCCTGTGGAGCGGATCACGCAATCGTCAAAGGCTGGCCCGAGGCTGGTAGATTGATTTCACAGGGTCAGGCATGGAGATGGGAGAGCGGAGACGTAGTGTGGTGTTTTTGCAGTCTGGTGCCGCGACGGAGGCAGGCAAGCGAGCAGCTTTCATTGATGGTAGGGAGATGGCTAACTAATGGTACATAGGAGATGCGCGTTCGGCAACGCCGCAATTGCTTTGTTGATAGTAGATAATAGAGAAAAAACAAGCCAGGTGGTATCGAACTCCTTCCCATGAGCCATGTGCGTGGATAGACGCGAGGCAAGAAACGTACAATGACTAGCCATCCTGGGCTATATGTCCTATTACATATTACAACGGGTTGTGTGTGGATTTGCAAGAAAAGTCAAGATAGTGAGATGAGAGTACGCAAGGAGAATGCAAGTAGAAAACGGGACGCAAAGAGAAGAGTTGAAACAGGGCCAGTTGATCGCTCAAAAACTATTCTACCCACCTCCCATGTTGTTACCAAGTTTATCCCAAGAAAACATGGTTTGCCTCCCTTCCTTCACCCCAGCCTTCCCTTTTAACCAACAAGGATATATAGTAGAGGAGATAAAAGCTGACGGTATGATGTAGTCGCCAAATGCTCAAATTGGGGGGTATCCGCCGACGAAATGAAGCACATAAAGGAAAAAGCTCGGTCTAGTATAGTACGGGATAGCGCCAACAAGGCGCGCCAAAGAGAAGCTGAAACAGAAGCAAGGTGTACACTGGGTTTTCCCAGACACGGACAATCCCTGCAGTAACACCCAAGTAACTTGATGACAAGGTATCGACAATTTCCCACGAAATGAACAGACGACAATCTCGCGTCGATCCGCCACAAGTATGATGTATGATGCCGCCCGAGATGATGATTCAAAAAAAGAAAATATGTGGTGGTGGTACAGAGCGAATGTGGAGGTGATATTGGAAAACGACAACGTTAACGTTGTGAGATGATAAACGATGGTGATTGCGCAAAAGGACGATGATGTGTTATGACGCCAGTAACACCGTCCCAGGAAGTGCGCTTTGCTTTTGAGGGCTTTGCAGCGCGTCGCGTCTGTGTCTATCTTTCTGTAATCGTGCACCGTTCCAGACGGGAGAGCTCAATGTCGTACGGTCGTATAGGGAGCGACAAAGAGCGGGTGCGGTGACCCAAATTACAATTATATGGATGCAAGAGCATGCAACGAAGGCAAGGCGAAAAGAAGTATGGGTCCCGCGATGTTGGATATCATCGGTGTCGGGTCTGTGCTGCCATGAGGCTGGCAGCCACACTTGAAGCCCAGTCTGAGCCGTCATCGGGTGGTGTGGGCCACTTGGAAACAGGCTGCTCGTTCTTGCTCTGATGTTGAGAGATGTCCATAGGCTTGCTGGGTGTCATGTAGTCAGACTGTCCGAAACCCACGCTGTTACGGTTCGCTGATGGCGACGGTGTCAGGTAGGATGCCGCAGGACCACGTGGTCCTTGAGGTTTCGGGTTGTCCAGCTTCTTTGCAGCCTTTGTGGCGGATGCCAGAACTTCGCTAAGCAGTTCCTCTTCCTCGTTAGGCGTCTCGTACCTATTTGATGGGTTCGATTTGTTCTGCATCGCGCGTCGTGTCCTGCTGGAGATCGGTGCATTGGGTGCGTTCTCAGAGTTCCGGGGCTCGGGACCGTGGGGCACTGAGTGGTGGCGTTTGAGCATAGGGTTAGTTGCAACACGCGAGCTCTTCGTCGAGGCTGTCTGTTGGGAGTGCGCTTCAACACTATCCCTGACATGTTGCAGTGCCTTGTCTAGTTCAGAGAAGTCTGAGGTAGAACCGGACGCTGCGCCTTGCGACTGGTCCATCACCAATGATTGCCTAGCGCTAGTGGCAGCCCATGGTGCACATCCAGCGTTGGCCTCGATATCGTCAGAGTTCGGCGACATGGGAGTCTGGTAACGCCCAGAGAGGCGTCGAGCACGCTTCCGCAGGTGTGAGAAGAAACCTTCCTTCTGTCCATTTGAGGGTGAAGTGACTTCTGATTGACCGTTCAATGCTCTTTCGGCTTCTTGTCGATGCACGTCTGCGTAGTGGTTGCCATGTGATGCGTGAGAGAGTTGTCGTCCAATCTTGCCGGCAGCTTGCTCTCCATTAGTAGCACGGACATTGGCTTGCGCAGTGACTTCCGCCGATAATGGTGAGATCGGCTTGATGGAGGGTAGAATGGGTATGGGAGCTCCATTGTTCGAAGTTCCATTCGTCCACGTAGCTCGCTTAGTAGCAGCAGGACGCTGCTTGGTCGACCCACTCACATCGCCAGAGTTGGCCTGGGCTGGAGATGGTCGAGGTGACAACGGCTGCTGTGTGGTGTGTTGCGGGACTGCTGGTGCGCTCTCACGTGCGACCAATGATCGACGGAGCCATGATGAGGTCTTCGATGTGAGCTTGGGCGATGCGTCTGGGGAGTTGGTGCCGGAGAGTTCGGATCCTTTGCGACCCAACAACCTAGAAGATGAGGACTTCAGTCGTAGAGGGTCTACGGCGTCTTGGAAGTACTCGTGGTCGAGTGCTTGTCGGGAAGTAGGCCTGGCACGAGGGTCCCAAAGCAGGCACCATGTGACGAACTGTGCCAAGCTGGCAGGCCATTGTGGCGATGGCAGAATGGTGTCTATCGAGTGAGGGGCCATCTACATGACCGTTAGCTGGAGATGAAGATCATGGTTTCCGTGTGTCTTACCTTGGGGAATGAGAAGCCCAGCTTCTGTGCTAACCGGACACCATCTTTCCACTCGCCACCGCCGACGCGTTGGCCGTGCTTGTTGACCCAACCTCCGGGGCTGCCCATGATTTCGCACACCCTCCAGACCTGGTCAACCTCGTTTCCACCAGGGAAGAGGGGCTTCAGGGTTGCGATCTCGACGGCCATGGCACCGACTGCCCAAATGTCGACTGGCGCTGAGTATTGACCGGCACGTAGGAGCACTTCCGGGGCGCGGTACCATCGGGTCGAAACGTACGTGGTGTAGGGGAGCTTGGAGTGAGTCTCTCTGGCAAGACCAAAGTCGGCAATCTTGATTGTGTAGGCTGGGGGTGTCGAAGGAGGGGTCATCATTGCTGAGTAGCGGCGGAAGGGATGCGATGTGTCGTTCTGTTGCGATGTCGAGACGAGGATGTTCTCTGGCTTGATGTCGCGGTGGAAGAACTCGCGGTCGTGGATGTGCTCCAGTCCGGACATTATCTGGAAGAGGATGCTCTTTACACTGTGCGCGTCCATTGGCTTGTGGTCCCGGGCTTTCATGAGTTGGTACAGGTTGCCGTCCATGAACTCCATGGCAATGTGAAGCCTTCGGCTGTAGGGGTCCAGGAAGATATCCAGAGCCGGTACCAGATGAGGATGCGGTGGTAGCGACCGTAGGAAGATGACCTCCCGCAGCTCAAGACAGCTCGAGAATGAGTCAAACGTCTTCTTCATGGTCTTGATCGCGACCTATGACGCGTCAGTTGACTCGATATCTTAGCTCCTGTGGAACGTTGTACGTACCAGAGTACCACGACGAGCGATGTGAGATCCCGCAGTTCGAACGCGTGCGAGCGCGACGCTACCGAAGCTGCCGTCGCCAATCTCCTTCATCACCTCATACCTCTCCTCAAGAGAGGCCCAGCCATGTGGCTGTGCTTGTGATTCTGGATGCATATTGATGTGAATGTACCCTTTTGAGTTGAAGATCTGTTATAGCAGATGCTCCCAATGGGAAGGACTGTGGTGGTTAGAGGAGGCATGATGATGGAGCAGTGATGAGGCTTACCAATGATGAAGTCCTTGGGCGATGATGCTCGATTCTCGAGGGTCCTTTAGTTCATCTCATGTGAAGATTCGCGTTGCAGAAGGTGGTAGTGGTAGGTAGACGTCAGGGGAGGTGTGGTTGAGAGCTGAGGGGGAGGGGGAGTTCAGTGCGTATCGAGGGTTTGAGATGCGATAGGAGCGTGTAGTAAGGGTCCAGGTTGATGCAGGTGCGGGAATGTCGAGAAAATGAGAGACGACGGTTGGGAGGGCGTGTGGAGTCAAGCCCAGGACCACGGTAGACGGGTAGTATTCCGCAGGTTAGGATGTTCTAGTGAGGTTGAAAGAGGAATGACTCTGTGACCATAGCGCAGGTGGCTTAATGATCGGGCTGGGAGATTTGAGCGTGCCTGTGCGCTCGGGGGAGTAGGGATGTGGACTTCCGAATGGTGCGAGAAGAGGGTGAAAGCTGGCCAGGTCCAGTGATGCGGCTTGGTGAGTAGAAGACGGAGCGATCTAGCGGGAGCGAGATGTGATGGAGGCCAGAGCCACACGAACGAAAACACGCCGGCTTTAGGAGGGTGCTGTGATTGATGGACGGCGCGTGTAATGAGAGACAGCAAGGGGTGCGGTACTGGGTCTTTGCACGAGTCGGCGGGCTAGCCCAAGAGATTAGAGTGGAAGCGGCGCTCGGGGAGCGTTGTGAGTCGTAACAATGAAGATCGGGCGGCCCAGACGGGACAAGCGCGGTCAGAGGGCCAGCAGTCGGCCTGTTGCTATGGTGAGAGCGGTCGCTGCTGCGTGCGTTGGCAGCGAGGCGGGTGCTGGGCGGAGAGAGGCAAAGACGACTTAGTTAGCAGCGGATGGGCGAAACACGATGCGCAGCGACAAGACGTGGTGGGGGAGGCGAGAGCAGGTGCAGAGCGGTCAGCGCAGGAAGCATGGCGACGCGATTGTTTTTGGGGGAGATGCGAGTGTGGCGCTGGGGGGTGGAGTGAATAGGCGCGAAATGAGCACCGGGGGCTGACAGTCAAGGCTCGGGGCGAGTGGTGAAGGACGGCGCGAAGGTGGTTCCAAGCTTAGCAGGAAGGAGCGTTCGGCTGCCCGGAGCGGTTAGCGCCCAACTGTCGGGCAGCCCATGGCACGAATTTGTTGCAAGATGTTTTTTGTCGGCGCCCTTCATTGGGCCCCCTGCGCTGACTTTTGCTGCCATTCTGCCTTTATGCCCCCCACGTGACGTGACGTGCAGACGAGAGCCATTTTGGTCCTGCGCGCATACATGTGCATTAGCCATGCACGCGTCTTATGTACGGCCACGACTAATTCACCGCGCGAGACATAGCCTCACGTCTGTACAGCGCACACGCGCCCCTCACCGCAAAGCCACCCTCAAAATACACGCGCTCAAGTAGCAGCGCTCTGCCTGCCCTCGCGCCGCCTGCCCTCCGCTGCTGCCCCCTGGGTGCCGCCTGCCCTCCTGCAACCAGCCCTCGATCCCAAGGGAGCGTCAGGAACGTCACAGGCACAAGCAAGCATCAAGCTGTCATTTCGCTGCGGCCCACGTTTCCACCCCTTTCATCCTCGCTCCGGCGCCGGTTCCTGATTTGTGGCAGGTTCCTGGATGGCCGTCATGCAGCCTTATTCCATTGGCCGTCAGGGGCTTAGCGCGCGCCGCCATTGGCAGAGTCCGCCGTGGGCACCCGTCAACGTGGTTTCGCTGTCGAGGCGTGCCTCTAGCCTCCCGCGGCACCACGGAACAACGACGGCGAGATAGACCGTCAGGCTCATCCCCTGCTCGAGTCAGTAGCGTAGTGAAAGGACCGTCCTTGATGCGCTCGCGATGTGCTCCTCCACAGCGATGGACGCGGCTGCCAAACATGGAAACACAGACAGGATTCTGAGCGGCTGCGTCACATGGCATCATCGATAAAGTATGATCTCAAGCGTCTTCGAGAACGATGCAGGGCGCGGCGCGTTGTGGAGTGCCCGACGCGTCGTGTAACCTCCTGTGATCGACCAAACGGCAGCGAGCGCAAGGCCCAACTCTATTCTGCGCGGGAACCTTTGCGGAGGTGCGGCAAAGTTGCTTTTGCCCATCAATAGACCGCGCCTCATTCGAGCCTCGAGAGAGTTTGCACGAGTAAAGCAGACTTTCGACGGCCACCGCAAGCTGGCCGCTCCCTCCCGACGCGCGCAATTCCGTCGTTCATCCTGTCAGTCCCTGCGCTATCAGCGACGGACCCTGAATGTCACCCAAGAACTGCAGTCCATGCGCACTCGACGATGGTTTCGTCTTTTGCTGGGCGAGCTGTTGGGCCCAGGGAACATCAAGATTTACGACGGGGCCCTCATTCTTCCAGAATCTTTCTCCCGTGTTGAGATCATGTCACAGGCTATCCGAGTAGATTGCCGGCCCACCCTGAATGCTGCCTGATGCCAGATGGGCACAGAATCTCCGACACGAGCTCTCCTATTCCGAATTTTCACCTCGATCGCCCATCACCTCAGAGACGTGCGACCAAGTCTGACTAGCACGCTTTATTGACGACCATCTTTTTCTCTATTCAAACACCCATAATTCTTGTGCGCAGCAGTATCACCAGGCCAACAATAGCTGGCCATGTCATCTGGCAACCTCCGTGTTATGAGTGCGCATTCAGGCAGTTGTGAAATCCCAATACCCAGCCAATCGTGCACCCATCCCCAGTAGCCCAACAAGCTTACACCAGAGACGAGTACGGTGCACTGCAAGTCATACTCCGTACCCTATCCGGTGCGCATACCGAAATGTCATCAGTCTGAACACCGCATTCGTCCCCCACTCCGCATCGGTAGGCTCTGCAACGCTCATCGTTATCAGCCTTCCCGAGCACCACCCACCTGCAACAACAGCCGGGACGTCAAAGACCCACGCGACACGGCACGAACATAGGAGGCATCCTACCTCAGAGCAGCCCGTGTCCGTTTGCGTCACCCGTGAACAACGTCGTGCTATTGTGCTCCTCTGTGAAAACCGGTTCTCCTTGCGCACCCGACCTAAACGACCTGGTTCCTGGGGCCGTTCTGCAACGCCGACTTGGCCAAAACGACGGGCGCTGACACAGGAGAGAGATGGCATCGCTCGATCGCGGCACACTTGCTTTGTTTCAGCTGCCATGCCTCTTGTCAAAAGCATCTTTGTCTCGGAAGAAGTAAGGAGACAGACGTTGGAGAAGAAACGTGCTAGCGCAACGGTAGCTGAGCCTCGAGCCAACCGTTCTCCCGATTACGATAGAACAATCTGTCGTTGCTTCATGTTGTGGCGCTGGCTGCTGCACGACGACGTAGGTGGTACTGGACCTTGAAGTCAGGTTGCGCAGTCATATTTGTCTTTATTGATTTCATTGCGTTGAAACAGCCACTCACGTTTCGCAACATCTCAGCTACCTTCCTGTACATCAGCAGCGCGCTCAGCTGACGATGCCAGCTTTCGGCGAATCCCAGAGTTCAGCCGGCCAACGAGCCTCTTGTTGCCCATATAATCGCCGATTTTATCAATCTCGCCATCTCAGGGTCTCTGCAGTGTACGGATCACCACTGCCTCCCCGCTTTCCGAACGTTGCCTATCGGCATCTCTCATCGGAGACATCCAACGTCAGCTCCACGGACTCCGCAAGGCTTCGGTCCGAAGCAGACACAGGACATGTAAATCTTCTGCGAGTGAACTACCGTTGTTGCGATCGCAATTTGGCCCTCGGTCCATCGAGCTAGTGTTTACGTGAGCTGAGCAACAGACGACCTGTGTACAGCAGAACCACCGATGTATCCCCCGCAAAGCTGTGCATATCCTCTGCATGAGATACTGCCCATTCCGTAGATCTGCCGTCACCTGCTTCATCTCCCCTCCAACGTGAACAACTCACACGCTATGTAACTCTCGTCACATTTACATACGGTCTCGTGACTGAAGGTACAGCGCACAACACCAATAAAATCAAACAACCCTCTGCTTCAGCTCCCATATCAAACTTTGTCATCACCCCGCCTCATCAATACATGCACGTCTTAGTCGTGTCTCTCGATGCGAGGACGCCACAGACCGAGAAACATGCACACCCCACACTACACGCACCACGTCATCTCACACCAATACTCTAGAGCGTCAAAACTAAACCTCTTTCTCATAAGACAAGACGAGACAACACAGCATAGAGACAACACAATACGAGACAACGCAATCTACTGTTTCATCAACACCAGAATAGGCTTTCTCCAATGCATCACCCGCGTGACTTACTTCAAGACTCCAAACACTCCATCTCCCTCGCTCGCAGCAGAGACAACATCGTCGACATCGTGAAAACCCAGCAAACCGTGCGCCCATCTGATAGTGATACCTAGTGCTGATAGAGACGACCCCAACCTCCACCCGGCCTCAGCTTTTTCCCCCGCTTCACCAACGCAAACTCTGAACAAGTGCGAAAATCTTTGGTTGCTCGGGAGATAAACAGATACTACTGCAAGCAATTCACACCGGCGAGAAGGGTGAAAACAACAGGTGGGTACCTGCAGAGCTAAGCTCTTTCTTGCAGCGATTTTGACAACAGCGGACATCCTGTCCCTTGACCGCCATTTCATGCAGGTGTCGCGTATCGCAAGCGCGTTTAACTGCGAACCAGACCTAATGTGGTTTGCATAGACGCACCCAAGACCCACGATGCTGGTAGATGCCGGTACAGGGAATCTGGTCTCGGGGAGCTGGCGGGTGCGGGCGAGTGAACATGTTGAGGTACACCGGATGGTATGCGGTGAGAAAAGCGGTCACCGTGGGCCGTTAGAATCTATGCACTCATCCAAGGATCATCATTCCAACACCATCATACTTGAAACATTGCGCCATCACGGTCAAGTTGAAGGGAATCAAATCTGGTTCATAAACAATTGCATTGGCTATATACACCTCGAGCATCGCAAAGCTGCTCAACATCGACCAACTGGGATGATTTACTGTCCATAGTTAGCCAGCAAGTCCAACACATATTGGAGACAAAGCGACAGATGTAAGGTGTAGGGATCAGTTCTCCAAGGTGATATTATCTTCAATGTGATTAAGAAAGAACACAGCGAATCATGTTGTTCATCATACTAGGGGTGGCGGGCGAGTTGGGATGCGATTGAACTTACCGAGAGATGCAGCATGAAAGACATGTGAGGGTGAGAGGGTCACTGGTGTCGAGATGTCAGCGTACGTCCACAGAGACATGTGACATCCGTGATGGGATGAAAAAGTACGAGTCCATCAAGAATCAGCCTGCGTCATGTTAGCGAATGTTCGCAGGATCGATGGCTTTGATCCAGACTTACCTCATTAAATCAGATTGTGTTTGTCGTGATCAGTAAGACGGACGCTCGTTACAACGCCGCCTCTCACACAGCGTGAATATCATAATCATCATTATAATGATGGACCGACTGCTGGAGTAGAGAGTGTGCCATACCTGCGGAGGCTGTTAGTTGAACAGTCCGCAAAGAAGTATCGCAGTGTGTGGTGTGTGGAGGCAATCAGAGATGCTGTTATCAACAAGTAAAGCCTCTTCCGAACACCCACAGGTTTGTACGCCTGCTTTTGATGGATGCCGGTCAAGGCATACGTTATGTCCGCCCGACGCATCAGGGTTTCATCAGGAAGCCAGGTGTATTCGGGAGGGAGGAAGGGATCGTGTGTGGGAGTATGTACCTGCGAGGATCAATGTTAGCACGTTGATCGCAAAGAAGTTTTGCAAATATGCGATAGCATTGAGCAGGATCAGACAAGGCTGAAACTAAAAGCAAGGGTGTCGACATTGTATATTCAGGTCGAGGAATGCCTTTCCGTGTCGTGTTTTCATCACTCTGCGGAGGGGGATGGGAGTAGTGGTGGAGTCTTACCTTTGAAGAGATTGAGTAGAGAGGAAGAAGCCAAGCGCGATATGGATCGCGACACTGAAGCTTTGTTAGCAGCTGTTCGGAATGAATGTTCTGATAGTGCCGCTGCGCTTGAGTGCATCATTGTAATTCTAGAGTTGTGTAGTCCTTCACGGTGCTGTAGGATTTGGATTGTTCGTATGTGATAATCTTCTGCAGGAGTCGCGAAGCTGGGAAAGGCTTACCTGGTAACTAGAGCATACGCGATGGCTGCGTTAATATTGATCAAGGCGCTTGAATGAAAGCGCGCGCATCATAAAGCGCGATGTGGTGCTGGTGATGAGGATGATGTAGAGAACGGTTTTGAGCTCCAGAAATTTTAGCTTGAGCCTCGGCGCCGAGCCTCCGTAGCGCGCTTATGTAATCAGCCCCGCTCGTCCAGCCTCCCCATCCACAGCGATGCAAGTTGAGTGTATTGGATGTCAATCATCTCGCGCGAGGTCTTTGCAAGACATGTGTCTACCGAGAAACAAAACATCCTACAAGTACCGTTATGTCGCAACGCGAATCGACTGGGCTCTCTCATGCGGTCATTGAGCTTCACAGCCTTTGAAGTGACTCTTCTAGGCTATGTACTCCTCTAAATTCGAGCATCAAAATGATTTGTCCGGCCTTCGAGACTTATACGCCCCAGTTTGCTACACGTATGCTTGGTTCTACCCATGTGACTGGAAACTACCAGCCGCGAAAGCATATCGAGATAAAAGGACTGGTCGCGCATGTCGTGCACGATTCGCAGACAACATAAGCTTCAAATATCAGAGAAATGCTCTCTGTCCTGGTAGATGTTCGAAGTAAAAGAGGCGCAAGGTTTTCAAGAGCACAACACATCCTGTATTACACAGCACATCGATATCATACAGTAGGAAGGCCCAGGGGAGCTCCATATCGTGCTTAAAAAGTCCATTCCTTTGTCATACTGCGAGGAAATGGGCAAGCGATTACTATCTTTTCCTCTGATGGACCTCGGGAGGGCGCACATCAAAGAAGACTCACTATGAATCGATCTCTTACTCCGAAGACTGGCTATAGTGCTCACCTTTGCTAAATACAACCTTGGAAGGTTTGCGGATATCAACACCTCACCTACACTGTCCCCATCCCCGTCCACGTCTTACCAAACACCGGTCATAGATACATTGAACATCTTGTCCAATGTTTCGAACACCTCACGCACACGTCTTCCCAAGCAACAAGCCCTAACACACCTCCAGCCCAGCAAACCCTTCGAACCACCCATAGCACCATCCATAACTCAAATGCACATCTTCCTCCCTTACCAAACTCCCCAACACAAGTGCAGCCCTCAAACACACCCACGCCGCACCTTCATAACTCACACATCTACACAATCCAACACAAGCGAACCGTGCGAAAATCCAACTCCCCCGTACTCGCCCGCGTAAATCCTTCACAGCACAACAACAAACAATACACGATCCCGCACCAACACCCCATCGCATCCATCGCGTCCGCGCCGCTACCATTACTAGTCACCCACCCAGGTACCACGCCGCACAAATTGCGGCACAGAAACACGCGGCAGGTACATGACATGATTACTCATATACCGAAGGATGGCCGGGGCGGCACAGGCACCATGCACTAATGTGGAAAGTAGGGAGGAAGAGGCACGGTAAACCTTAGCGGCGAGGCCACTTCGATCCTACGCAAATCGCGATCTCCTGCGTTTAGGGCTGGAACGCGAAATTACGCGTCCGTCGTCATAACTGTGACGAAGGGGTTTCGCGATTTTGTGATGGTGTGATGGGAGTGCAGGTGTTGAGGGTCATGTGATATGATATGTCAAGGGCTTGCTTGCTATAGCATTTCCACCATGTCGGTTCTATAGATCAAGGGAGGCGAGACGAGGTGGGGTGAAGCATTGTTTGTACGATCAACGTCAAACGAGGCACAACGGCGAAGTCATGTTTATGTAGAACGAAGGCATGATATTTTGTTGTCCCTTGGATCATCCATCAGAAAAAAAACCTCCCTCTCACATATATCCCATTTCATCTGCCCGTCCCACAGAAGAGAAATAAAAGGCCCGAATTAGGAACAAGAAAGGTAGAAGGAAATGGAAATTGTTCATCGTTTCGCCCTCTCTCTTTCGCTATGCACGCACCAAAGCAATTTCAACGTACAATCCAGATAGCCTCTCTTCGGTTCCGGCTCTGACTAACTGTGGTCCATCCAAGCTGCCAACTGCCGTAAAATATACATTAGGAAAAAAAAAGTAATGTGGCTTGAAGTGAAGAAGAAGTGAAAAGGGGGGGTATGGGGCATGCAAACATAAAGGCAAGAAAGAAGAGAGAGGCACCAAGCAAAGGGTTCCCCTCAGTGTCCAACCGGCCATGACCGCGTCCAACGGTAAATGTGTGCTAGAGATGCGAGCATTGCAAATCGTTGAAAGCATAAAGACATGTCGAAAACAAAACATGCTCCAGAAAGCGTCGAACTATGTAGAGCAGGTGTATCGGGGGTATGTAGCGCGGTATGTAAAGATCCCTTCCAGTGTACGCCGGTATAAGCAGATGACAATGAAGCAGATACATGAAGGTCAAAGATGTGGGTGGGTGGGTAGGCGGAGAAGCCTAGAAGCAGTTCAGAGTGCCCTTCTTCTTGCCCTTCTTTTGTGCGTTGTTGAGGGCGGCCATACGAGCTTCAAGGTGGGCGCGCTCGGCTTCAACGCGAAGGCGGGCGTTGCGCTCCTCTTCCACGGCTTGAAGAGAGTGGCGGGCTGCGCTGCGTTCCTTGCGCATCATGTTCAGCTCTTCCTCTAGGCCGGCGCACTTCTTCCTGAACTGATCCAGATCAGTCTTGGTCTTGGTGCTTGAAGCCTCGAGGTCGGTCAGAGCATCCTCAAGAGTAGCTGTAAGCTGCTTCTCAGCAAACAGGTGCTTCTCGATGGTACGGATGCGAGCCTCCTGGTCTTCGACCAACTGAGCGTGAGCAATGTCTTTGCTCTGATGGCGCGAAGTAGGAGGAGACGGCGCACTGGCCTGAGGTGGGGGGCTGCCAGGCGGAAGAGGTGGGAGAGGAATGGCGGGTGGTGGTGAGGGCAGAGATGTGTGTGCTGTGCTCTTGCGCGCGGTGGAGTTGTTCGAGTTGGATCGTTGAAGGTCTTCACGAGGATCAATAGAAGCACGGTTAGAGTTGCGCTTCGCGTCCACGAGTTGTGACTGGTCATGTTAGCTGATTCCTCGAAGCCAAGAAGATGATGAGCTTACCTCTAATAACGCGATCTTGATGCGTGACTCTTGTACTTCCTTCTCGAGCTCCTCACCGTGGGTCATAGCGTCTTGCAGCTCGCGAGTGCGCTCGGTCTGGAGAGCCGACAGTCGGTTGTTGGCAGCCTCGTGCTGGTCCCAGTTCTGGTTGAGCTGATCCTCGAGCTCTTGCACGAGTCGGGCGCTCTTGTGCTCCTTCTCGCTGACCTTCTCGAGCTCCTTGATCGTCTCGGCGTTGATGAGCTCGAACTCCTTCAGGTTGCCCTTGAGCGTGCTGATGGTGTTGTTGGCTTCCGTAAGCTCCTTCCTGCGGGTCTCCAGCTCGGCCTGAGCCTCCTCCAGTTTGGTTGTGATGGACTTGCGTTCCTGGACCAATGCTTCGATGTGAGACTGAATGTTGCTGACATCCGTCTCCTCACCAAGGACAGTCGAAACGCCCTCAAGGAGCGTCGCCATCTCAGACTTGGCCTGAGAAAGATCCGCTTCAAGAGAAGAGGTTGTCTCTCGATGTGTCGTAAGCTCCGCTGTAAGCTTCTCGAGCTCAGCTGCATGTGACTTCTGGATAGAGTCCATACCCTGCTGATGGTAATCGATCGCCGCTTTGTGCTCATCGATTTGCCTCTCCAAATTGGTTACAAGGGATCGATGAGTGTCAAGCTCCTTCTCGGTGAGCGCTCGAGCTTCAGAGTCTTCCTCGATCTGTTGAAGGATGCTTGTGTGAGAGGCCTCAAGCTCAGCAAGGCGAGCAGCTTGGCTGACAGCCGTAGACTTGTGCTCATGGACCTCTGCTTCCAAAGTAGCGATTAGCTCGGAGTGCTTTGCCCTCTCCTGTTCTAGAGCAGCCTCAGACTCAGCGCCTCGGGTTTGCTCTATCTCAGATATGCGAAGAGCATGGTCGACCTCAAGACGTTGTTTGGCGGACTCTAGTTCACGAACAGTCTCGAGATGTCGCTGCTCCGAAGCTTTGGTAGCTTCGATAGCTTCTAGATGCTTAGACTGCCAGTGGGCTGCCTCATCGCTAAGCTGAGAGAGGTGGGTGTGGCGGGTAGCATCGTCTTCAGGTTCCTCCTCACCGTTGACAGTCCGCATGCCCTCAGGCGTCTGACGAGGTGACAGTAGATCATCAGATCGATTGACAGATGCCTTGAGAGACTCAATCTGTTCTTTGAGCTCCTGCTCGCGCTGGATGTGGGAGTTCTTCAACTCCTTGATATGCTCCTCGTTCTGCTTCATCTGATCCTGCATTGAAGCGACGATGGAGATATCCATAGGAGACCCGGCTTTCAAGCTGGAGCGCTCTTTTGTCAGGCCGCTGATCAATGTCATCTTGCCTTCCATCTCCTTGCGTACAGACTGCAATTCTGCCTCCAAGTCCTGCACACGCTCAGACCGTAGGTGGAGCTCGGACATGATGGTGTTGAGGTTGAGCTCGAAGTTTTGGATGCCGTCAGGGTCCTCGTCTAGCGTATCCAAAGCCATGTTACGGAGCGAGGCGAATGCGCGGTTAGAACGATCGTTCGCAAGGACTGCTTGGCTAGACTTGCGGCGGATCATGTGTAGGGATGGAGAAGATGGTCGGTTCGCCTGCATCTGGGCCTTTGTGACTTCCGACTTCAGTTCTTCCACGTAATCGAGTGTATCTTGATGTTCTTCTTGCAGCTGAGAGTAGCTGTGTTGAAGCTTCTCGATGCGCTCCTCCTTCTCGTTGTGAAGCAGCTTCAGGGCCTTCAGCTCCTGGACTAACACGGTCTCAGGAATGTGTTGCTCCTGGTTTGTGGAGTCGACTGATGCTCGTCGAGCCTTGGCCTCATCTTGGCCAACCTCTGTTTCATCATCTGGAATGCTGGTATTGCAAGCCTCTGCCAAGGCCAGTTCCGCAGACAATGTACGCGAGGAAGACAAGTCTTCTGTTGGGAGTCCATTAACGCCCGCTTCTGCCATGAAAGAGCTTGGCCGGGAGGAAGGCACTGATGTGATTCCGCGATGGCGCGCCTCGTCCACTGAGTCTTGGAGAGCGGCCAAAGTCCGCAAAGCCTCTTGGTACTTGCTGGCCAGCTTCTCGTAATCTTGAAGAGTTCCTTCGTGCTCCACGCGCAGGTCGAGCAGCTCTTGGGTCACCGTATCGAGCTTGTCGTTGACGAAGCGAGCTTGCGCGGGGCTGGAAGGCTCATCTCCGACGACTGAAGCAGCCTTGACAGCAAAACGATCTTTCTGCTCGTCCGTACCGTCATGTTTGGTGCTGGCTGTGAGTGGACGTTCACTGTCAGCCTCCTCAGGAATCGCATCCACGGGAGTGCCAAATTGGTGCATGCTCTCGCTCGTGACTCGCTTCTCAAGCTTGGGGCGCTTCTCAATGAAGGGGTCGCTAGGTGTCTTTGAGTGGCCATTGGTGTAAGGCTCAACAGCATGCTCTTTGTCATCGAGCTCGTGAAGCAGGTTGTCTAACTTGGCGACGCTGCGTTGCCTCTCAACGACATGCTTGAGTCGCTCAATTTCACGGCTCATGATCTCAGTCTCCTGCTCATTCTCGGCCAGACGCTCTTCCAAGGTGGAGATATATTCTTCGCTGCTGGTTTCGTTTTCACGAAGCCTTTGCAACTTCTCGCGCAGTTCAGAGATGATGGTGTCGTTCTTCTCGATGCCATTCGCCGAGTTGTCGATCTGGCGCTCGAGCGACTGGACATACTCTTCGTTGTTCGCGTCCCGTTCCATTGCCTTCTGGATGCGCGATTGCAGGTGGTGGTTCTGGCTTTCGAGGATTGCGATGCGGGTCTCCTTCTCCAGGAGGTCACTCTCGTTGTTGGACAGAGAGGAGCGTGTGTTGGAAAGGGAAGACTCAAGCGTCTGGATCGTCTTCTCGTATTCCAAGACTACCGATTCGACAGCCTCGGCGAATGAATTAGATCGTTTTAGTCTCTCAAGCGCAGAGTCACCAATAGCATCCTTGAGCATAGGCGTCTCCGTCTCGTTGTTGTCGCGGGCTTTGGTGATCTCGGAGATTAGCTTAGCGTGGCGGGCGCTCAGCGCATTGTAATTCTCCTGAACGTCGAGCAACTGGTTCTGGAGCTCAGTCTCGCGCTCGTCCTGGCGCTCACGGCTCTCTTGAGGGCTTGCTTTCTTTCGATCCGTGCGCTCAGACAGTCGAATCTGGTCCCGTAGGAATTGTACTTCGGCCCGCAGCCGGTCGATGGCAGCCTGCTTATCACTGTCGTCATGGATCTGCTGGATTTGCGGCTTGACTTGGATAGCGCGGGCGCGCTGGGCATACTGGACGGTGTTCAAGGTTTCGCTTAAATGGAACTCGGCCGGGTTGACACAAGCAATCATGTAGGTGATAGCGTTGCCGCCAAGCGAGTCCTGCAGTAGGCGCGTGAGCCTAGAGTCGCGGTACGAGACGTAGCCGCCATGGGAACGTGCGGACAGCTGCGAGATGACCTTGCCCAAGCTCGCAAGCCCTGCATTGATGGAGATACCCTCCCGAGCCCGCTCGCCCTGCGCCCCAGTGTTCTTCAGCCTTTCGCTTCCCGCCAAATCCACAAAGTGCAACTTGCTGTCGACTGTCACCCAGCTCTCGCTCGAGGAGCCCGACATCATCTCGATAGGGACGGATCGGCGCTTTTCGCGTGTCGGAGTAGGCGCGGCAGGTGACGACTTCTTCTGGACTAGGTTTAGACTGAAGACTGCGTGGGAGCGGGAAGATTTCGCGTTGACGGCCGTCGCGTCGGTTTGCCGGATTGCGGAGCCGAAGTTGAGCGCGCCCAGCATGTCGTCGACCGAGTTGATAGGAATCTGGGTCAGTCCCGTCAGGAGGATGCGGCCATCGCGATCCTCGCGGATGTTGACCTGTGGCCGCTCATTGACAGCCACGTGCTCGGGGATCAGCAGATCGCGAAGTTGCTCGTTGTAGATCTGCATCCGTCAGTTCTGGCCTGCGACGGCGGAAGGGCTTATCTTACCTCGACGTAGGTCGCCTTGAGCTGCCAGTTCCGATTGGCAGACGACGATGACGACGCCTTGGAGGCCATGTTGTGTATGCCCGACAGACGGCTTGGGACGCGGATTCCTGAGGATGACGCGCGATTGCTAGTGCCTTCGAGTTTCTCGAAAAGCAACGCCGCAGCGCGGGGGATGATACCTGATGAAGTCAGTATGATATTTTTGACGTTCGTAGATTCCGCATCGACATACCCATGACATCGTTGTCCGCCTGGTCTCGGGGGCCGGTGGTGCCCATGGTGTAGGACTTGCCCGCGCCCGACTGGCCGTATGCGAGGATGGAGACATTGTAGCCCTGGACGAAGGAGTTGACGCTGTCGGCGACGTATTCGAAGACGCCTTCCTGCTCAATGTCCTCGCCGAAGACGCGGTCAAAGACAAAGACCTTCTTGCCGCCGGGCGCATCTATCGTCAGGCTGGAGGGCGATGTGACGTGGCAGAGGGCGTTGCGGAAGCGCTGTGGGATGAGCTCGTAGCCCGGATCGCCGTGTTGCAGTGGTGGCCGCACGCGTACAGCTGCATTAGGCCGTGGTTAGCAGAGGTGTTTTATCGCGGACCCTGAGATGCACCTACCAACTTTGACGGCCGTCCTGCTGTCCTCATCAGAGGCCCTGCTCCCGCCCGGCTTGCTGCTCACGCTCATGCGACTGGAGCTGCGGTTCGGCCTAATCATCGCGCTCATGGGCCGCGGCACGCCGTTTGCGGGCGAGCCTGGTGGTGAGGTGGCCATGTGTGCGGCTACGGCAGCGCCGTTGTGGTCGTGTATGTGCGCCGGCCGTTGGGTGTGGTGTTGCAAGTGCTTTTGCGGCGCCGTGTAGATCCAGCAGAGGGTGCAGTCGGCGGTGTCGAGGTGGCCTTCATCCGCGGGCTGGGGCTGGCAGCGGTGGGTGCGAGCGCTGTTTACCCGCCTGGAGACGTGGGCGGCGATTGGGGAGAGGCACAAAAAGAAAGGCCAGGATAAAAATGAAGACGCGGATTATTTTGCTTGTGAAGGCCCTTTGAGAGCAAGCAGCACGCCCTCACTGCGGGTTACCAGCGCGCCAGATGCCCCTTAGCGTGTCCAGGGGCCGCCTCTAAGGACCCCAGCCAATTGCTGCAGGTTGGCGCAGGTAGTGTGCCGTACCTGTGCTGACCTGTGCTGTATCGGCGTCTGTGTGCCTGGCTAAGACCCGTACCCAGATAACCTCGGCGTCAATCACCTGTAAGACTGCCTGAGCTGCCTGACCTCGAGTCAATTGCTCGCCGGTCCCACCCCAGCCGGGCGACGCTCTCTCTTCCCCTGCGTCCACCTGAGCAGCCCTTCAGCGTTGCAGCCCTGCCAGCCATTGGACCGCTGCGGGGGAATAATCATGTCTCAAACTTTGTTTCCATGTACTTTCCCCCCTGCTTCGAGCCCCTCTAGCTTTCACCATCTACTCCGGAGTAGACCTCCAGGGCTAGTCTTGCCTCACTAGCGATCGGCGGCCGTTCCTTCCAATTCTCCTTGTCCATCTCTGACCATCTCTAACCTGAACAAGGCGCCGCATCTTTGTCATGCCGCATGGAAGCTCGAGCATAGCACGCGCAATGCCTTTCATGCGTCGGCAGCCCGCTCCCGGCCTTGTCGTCCGCACCCAGCGTATGCGGCTGTAGATCCCTCAGCCTCATCTCACTTGCGAGGAAACAATTGCTTCCATTATGCCGCCTCGCGTCGCTGCGCCGGCCTTTCAGGTACAATTAATAGCGCGTTTCAGCGCTTGCCAATCCTACGCGAACTACCCGTCCCTGCTCTTGGCACAGGTGACGAAGCTGCAGCACCTCTGTGGAAACCGCAGCCAGAGAGGGGCATCGACTGCAAGACCGCCTCCACTACACGCGCAAAACTACCGAGCCCCTTGACCTTGCTCCTTTCCTGCAGACGCATCAAGCCACCGCCGCTGTGCGAGAGAACGTGA
The DNA here is from genome assembly GCF_024043175.1 of Alternaria infectoria. Taxonomy (NCBI): domain Eukaryota; kingdom Fungi; phylum Ascomycota; class Dothideomycetes; order Pleosporales; family Pleosporaceae; genus Alternaria; species Alternaria infectoria. Next base: position 306,092 of record NW_026250700.1, read on the forward strand.
TTGTTTCTAGCGCCCTCGACCAGCGCCATGTGGCTTTGGCTCGCCATCCACCACACCCCCTTTCTGCGAAATTGTCAAAACTCCTAAACCATCCATGAGTCTAGCATAGTCCCTCCCGCGGACGGTACCCTACTCCGGAATATATGCTCGCAATTCTCCTAGACGTCCGCTACCTGCTGGAACTTGCCATCAGACTACATAGACGCACTGTGCCTGAGTGATTCATGTCCACGCGCGCAGGCGCACTACGTCCCAACTAGGAAGTCCCATCGCCTAGACTCTCCCGCCACTTTTTATCCGTCTTTACATCAACAAGCATCATTGTACGTTAGATATATGCACCTCCAAGGTTGTAGCTGGGAATCAAACTTGAATGTGAAGCAAATGGTCCAAGACAGACAGCCTTGGAAGTTGTGACCCCCACGTGACCGGCAGCTGACGCCCTTCGAGACGAGGCGGCATGTCAATACTATGCGTGCTATCAACTGAGCACAACCTGCGTGCCTTCCTCAGCCAGTAAATGACCCCGCGATGAGCAACGTGTTGTGACTGTGCATCGTGCAACCTTGAAAATACTGAGACATGTCGTCATTATCTCCAACGTCGCTTCCTCATTGAGCGTCCATGCCTTATCTTCATATATTCCAACACTCACTTTGCTTCGCCCTGCCCGCCTCATTTCACTCGCCCAGAGAATGCTAACAGTGCAGACGGAGATGAGCGGAGATGCCAACCACTATGGTCCAGCGGCCTATCTTCGAGCGAGAGTCATAGCAACATCTCGAGCACATCCGCAGAATCTGCCGTCGCTACTGCCTTCCCACGGTAGTAACTGAGCCCCGAGCAGGCCGGCAATACAGTAAGTGCGATGATGCCCAACCGCTTGCATACTAATTTTGTTATCCACAATGTAATAGCAGCCGGCTATTATAGATACTAAATTCGCGACTACGGGACCCATATGCACGACATGCCTTGTTTCTTCGCGGATCATGACCCCACTGCGGAGTTTGTCGTCGATTGTTGGAGATAAGCCGGCTGCTATTGTCACCAATATCGTTGTGTATGACCCTACGCATCGAGCTCTACTCCGAGGTCATGAAACAGGTACTCATCCAGTACTATCCAGCACAAAAAGCGCGGCTGATGCCATTGTCTCTCGTCCTTTCCGCACTAGGACCGAAGGAAGATCAGGACCCACTATCGTTACAAGTTCCAAGTTGGTACACCCGAGCCACGAGTTCTTCAAGATACCATGGCTAGCTGCATACCGCCAACCCCGGTCCACCGTTCGTCTCAGAATCTGCAAAGCCGGCACGTGGCCGGGAAGTGGAGATGCTCGACGCAACTATGTCGTGAGCTCAAGACATGAAGGTAAGGCCGTTCTATACTCTGCTTGCCAGTTTTCGACGTTGCAAAGAGTGCGGGGTAATACCAACAATAAAGTTATCAGCGCTGTGTAGCTTTCCACTACTCCGAGACATTCACCGTCTTACACGTGCGCTACACGCGAGATGTCGGCTACTGCAACCTGGCCCCACGTCGAACTTTATTTTGACTGCATTCGGACACCGAGTCAAGATTACCACCCGCCGTATTCGCTTCTCTTCCACTTCGCCACACATATTCTGTCCTTTTTTGACAAATTGTCATTCCATTACGGCCCGTTTCCAATGCACCCGAGCCGTTGACTCCGCTTTGTGGTCCTTCACTCACGGGAAACTGTTAGGGCCCGCGACGGGATGCGAGCAACCAATCGAGCATCTTCCAAACCGGGATGACAGCAACGGCTATCGGGTACGTCAAACTACGATCGACTATGAACTCAATCGAGCTCGGTTTCATGCGAGTAGACAGACCGTCGATTATCTGTAACGTCCGCTATAGCTACGCCGCCTACGTGGCCTTCTGACACTTTCAACGTCGAGCAAAATGTGGCATGAGGCTGTAACATCTGCTACACTACCAGCCGGTCAATACTTTCTAAAGTTAGCTCTTCTAGAACAAGCCACTTACATTCTTGGAGACGTCGGACACATCTCGGCTCGACCCGCCTAGAGACCTGACATTGCAGGACTACCCCCCTCAACATACTTCTCAAACCTCAACGGTAAAACCGTTGGATTCATAACCTTTTGCGGTTGCATGCAGCCAGAACAAGGCCGAGTTCTAGATTGATGCATGAACACAGGGAGTTATCCATCTTAGGCTGCGGCTGCGGATGCAATGTCGAAACCCTCCGCGCAGTGCGGTCAAATCTACTGCTACCAGGATCTGCTTACATCACTAGATGCGTACATCACGCTCTTTAGATTACTAAAAGATGTAAGAGATGCGCTACAAATTATACGTACACGTCGGAACCATGAATGCGACGACGACCTAGCATCACCGGCACCTTGACGATCGAAATCAACTTCAACATGCATACAACATCAGACCACCATATCGACAATGAACCAAATCTTTGCTTGCTATGGATACTACGTTTTCACCACCTGAATTGTCAGACATCGTTGAGGCCTGTCATCAGCACGAGCACGGACACACCACACCGTCCGCTTAAACTCCCGTCAACCGTCTCCATCCACCAACCCACGACCAAAATATCTCACATACCGTACCCACCTACTCCAATCTCCAAATCTCCAAACCCTTTCTCTTTTAGCTCGCCTTTCGCAACCGCGTTCTCATGTCTGACCGTTTTTTTCCTGCTCCCCGTCGATCCAACGTTGGTTCCTGCCCAAAATGCACGCAAGCCAACGACGAGTCATGCAACTGCATCTCGCGTCTGCAGCCCGCTGAACGTGATCACACCGCTGCGTCCCCGCACAGCCGCAGTAGACTCGGTACGAAGAGTTTGATTACAGTAAGGTGTTGACATTTTTATGCGAACTAATTCCCTTGCCGCGAGGTGCATGAAACATGTATAATTGATCGGTTATTGCATAACGGTTTTTATGTATTGTAGATCCGGGGTACTTGATCGAAGGGGACGACGATCGGAGAATATGGAAGTGGTTTTGGGATGATGGAAGGTAAGGGTTTGGATCGTTGTGTTGGTGTGGGACTGTGATAAACGTTTGAATATGTTGCTTAATATGCGCGCGACGATCAAAGAATAGTAGAGTGTCTGAGGATATCGACTCACCAACCGAACGTAGAACTCACAAGACACGATTAAGCTCAATGCTCCAAGATTAGGACCATCATGTCGAGTACACTCCATTGATAAGTCAATGTAACGCAACTTCTACTTCCTATTTCCTCCTACCTTATCGTTGGTTTCGGACATCTTCTTCTAACAACAAGCTTCTTAAGACGTCCCTCCAATCAGACAAGCCTGTGCAGTCTCCTAGCAACAACATTAAGACCAACAACATATCACACGTCCCAACAAGTGTCGTGATCTACGAAAGTCTACTCTGTTGGGCAGAGACGTCAACAACCAAGTCAACTGATCTAGCATGCTTGACTTGGCTGGCAAGAGGGTTAGAAACAAGAGAGTTTGATTGAGAGGCTTGACTTGCCTAAGCCTCGAGCCACATCACATTGGACGACTTGTTAGCAACACAGTTGATGGAAGAGAAAAACGAGGATATGGCAAGCTTCTCTTCCTGCTGTGCTCCTCTTTGCTAAACCTTCTATTTTTCCCTCTGTATTAGACAGTGGAGAAATATAAACAGGGCCGCTGACGCCCACATTAATACAAGAATAAGAGTTTGTCAACTTTGAACGTATCGTAGGCTCCTGGATCCTGTGATTTTTGTGCCTCTTATCTTCCGTAGCTGAATGTTCAATATTTCCGTTCAGTGGGGTAACTCCCGAGGTATCTATTTTCTATCATGTGGAGGACTACCGAGCTGGTCTATCTCACCAGTGTTATCGGTTGATCTCAAGTCTCCAGCGTGGCTTTATGATCGAAATATTTGGTCCTGTTAAAATGGCTTGATGGGTTCGTCCTACACTCTTCTTCTATGTTCAGTTGGGACTATCTTCTCAGTCACATCAGCAACATGAGAGACTTGCACTGTCATATCTAAAGGTATGAAATTACACGTGTTCTTGCTTTGAATCGTGTTGTAGTATCGATGCACAGGCTAGAATACGTAGTTGCCGTTCTTGGGGCTAGACTTCCTAATAAATGTCTACACAAACTGCATTGGTATTATGCATGGTCTTAAGCTCAGGGGGTAGAGTCGCTTGCTTTAAATCAATATCCCAAGCACAGGCAGTAAGCTCGATCGATATGATGACCAACTCCCACACAGATCCACCTGATGCAGAGGATCTGCGAACCTTCTTATTCTTTTTCTAAGGGTCATCCCCTTAAACATGGTTGAGAAGATGAAGCCGATACCCTTCGAAGGTATGCCTATTGAAAGTGATCTTGCCACCGATGCGCTCACGGTCTTCGATGAGCGTACAGTAAGAACGAGGTAGGGCTGCATTGATCTTTTCGATAGCCCAAGTAGAAATGTCGACATCGAAATACACCTCTCCATAAAGCTCATTGAAGTCGACAACGAATTGCCGAACCGCAGTTGACGTCCTTAGGTCAAGAGAACTGATCACTGTACGGGCGCGGTCTACCAGGATGTTGTTAGGCGTTTCGTAGTTAACGTGGCTGATAAGGGTCTTCAACGCGGATGCTGGTGAGGTGGTGTCTCTAGCTTCCTTCCACACTGACGGTTCGATAGCAGCGTGGAGGAGCGCTAGAGCCGAGCGAGAGGCCACATCATAGTCCTTCCATTCTTGAAGACGAGTGTTGTAAACGGCGAGGTGGTACTCCCAATCCTGCGGAACGGAGTGCTCCTGTCCCTGATCGGCGGCTTGTTGAGGTACGAGGAAGGCGGGTGCAATGGGCTTTACGACTACTTCAGCGTTGTCCTTGAAGTGTTCATTGTATCCGTGGATCTTCGCGATGTCTTTGAAAGACTGGAACCAGTCTGTGAAGTTCTCAGGCCCAGAGAGCTTTGCGAAGTTATTGCCTAGGGCGATGGCTGGATCGGTGATGGCGGCCGTAGTTGACAGTGGTAGTGGTTTGGAATGAGACTGCGGCGAACTTGTGCGCTTATAACCTGCTATGGGTTTGTGGTAAGTAGCTTGGTCTGGTGACTATTGCCGCGAATGTGGTCAGTCGCGTGAATATGACGCAAGTCCGGGCGGTGTTCAGCGTCTAGATGAAGGTTCAGTGGACGGGCTATACGATATAGGAAAGGATGAGTGCCCTTCTGGGCTGCTTTGACAGGGACACTGTGTAGACAGCTAGTAGAAGACGGGTCGAGCTCACAAGCAGCAAATGGAGAGGCAATATAGGTAGATCATATGTATTTCAGAACATAAGGAGAAAGTGGTATTATCCTAACAAAACAACAAATTACAAGCAGACATACACAAGAGCCATCTGCCCATCTGCCTAGCGCAATGGAAGAAAAAGACAGCTCCCTTGGAGAATACAATCCTCCCAGAAAGCGCTTTTCCACCACTACCGATTCTTAGGCTCTGATACCCACATACTGGAGTTGCTTCCATCCATCCATCTTTGTTCGGGTATGATCCACAACGACGACAACAACTCTTCTCATTGAAACATAAGGAATGACCCAAAGTACACAAAGGGGGGTCGTCGGACAAGGGGGTGTTCTCAAGGAGAGTAACGAAGTGCAAAGCAAGAAAATAGGGTCCCTAGCCGTTCAACGCCGGGGGTAGGTAACATGGTAAGGAAAAGGGCATCAATGCTAATCTCGTTTCGATCGCTAATGATAAAAACAAAGTAGAGGAAGAATGGCGGCAAGCCGCGGCGACGACTAGCTTATCGCATGTTGTGGCGTACAGCGGTGTTGGGTCGCTGCAATGGTTGCGCGTACTTGGACACGGGAACCATGTGAGCGTCGAGATCGTTGTTACCGTCTACGTCGTCATCGTCTTCGATGATGCGTGTTGGTACGACAGGGATGTCGTGCGATCGGTGCTGTAGGCTCGTCCGATCTGGTGTTGTGCTGGCGCTGGCCATGGACATGGAGGTGCTGGACCGATGGCTTAGATCGGGCGTTGGGGGGATGCTTGAACCCCGGTTGGGGCGGAGCATGTTGTCCTCGTCGCCGTATTCGCTGCCAATAGTCGATTGCGCGCGGCCTCCGGCCGATGACATCTGACCAACGCTGCTGCGGCGGTCGCTGTGGTTGTCGCCATCTTCTGTGTCAGCACGCTGTGCGAGCTGAAGACCCTCAACAGCTGCAGCGCACTGCTCTGAGATGTTGCGGATGATGTAGGCAATGGCGTCGGTCTTGTCCCGCAGGACACGGTCGGCGACGTCGACCATTGATTGATTTGAGAAGCGCTTGGAGTTGCGTGCGGGGTTGTTGAATAGACGCTGCTCCATGTCGGGTGTAACGTCCTCACCGTCGAGGTGCTTGCCCTGCGCAGTGCTGGCTCTTGACTCCTGGCGGCTCTCAACACCGGCTACGCCGCGGATGGTACCGACCTCAGACTTGTCCTTGATCGAGTGACGGGGGGTTTGATGGCGCGACGCCGCGTCTTCGAACTCCTCCTGGTCCTCATCCTCCTCAGGCACGTCTTCGAAGCCGGCATCCATGTAGTTGGACATGTCATCCTGGTTAAGGGACTTGACGATGTGCTCCATGTGGTGGGTCTGACCCTCGATAAGAGCACGAAGGTGGAGCACAACCCGTTGCGCCTCGTCGCGCTGGCGCTGGATGGCACCGTTGGTATGTTGCAGAGCACCAAGCTCCTTCTTGTTCTTCTTCCTCTCGCGCTCGAGCTCCTCAGCAATCTCTTGCTGTAGTACAAGGGCTTCGAGGGCGTCGTCACGTTGCTTCTCAGTACCGGACAGACGGACAGTAAGCCTTGCGGCATCATCCTTCTGTTGGTCGATAAGGCTTGTAAGACGACGGTTCTCACGCTTGTGGTTCTCGATCTTGACCTTGAGATCCTGGGTCTCCTTGGTGAGTTGCTCGGCGAAAGCCTGGAACTTGAGGAACTGTTGCTTCCAGCTCTCAAGCTCCTCGACCAAGAAGTTGTTGCGCTTTGTAACTTTGCCAAGCTCGCTGTCGAGGCGCTGCTTGAGGTTGATGAAGTCTGTCCAGGCTTCTTGTGCGTCACGGGAGTACTGGTTGCGCTCGCGAACGATCTCGTTGAGGTGGCGCATCGACACCTTGGTCATCAGCGGCTTCTTGACGGAGCCACCGAAGATAGCCTTAACGCCAGTGTTGCGGCCCTGCGGTGATGTAAGCGTGTGGTACGATGAGTCTATGCGCAACCGGATACATACCAATTTCTCACACACGTGGTCCATGACCGACATGACAGCATCCTGGGTCCACCAGTCGGGGTCCTGGATGCTCTCAACCTCACCACGCATCACAATGATTTGACCCGCGGGGATGAGCTTGCCGCCCCCGTACGCCGAGCGCAGATGCTGTGGAACTCCGGTTGGTGAAACCTCACCGTTGAGAGCCTGAGTCAGACGCTGGATCATCTTGGTCCTCTGGCCGGCGGTAAGAGCGGTAGGCGGGCTTGAAGTCAGAACAAAGTTCCGGTCCAAGTCGACGACAAGGGCATCTGTGGGAGCCGTGAAGAGCGATCGGCACTCTGATGTTACACCCAGAATGTATGGGCCCGGCTCCTGCACGAGATCCTTGACGTGACGCGCATGAACGACGGGTACATACAGACCGCTCCACTCGTACACCCTGACACAGAAACGGACTGTCTCGGCTGCGATGGTGAGCATCGCGGGGTAGTGACTGGTGAAGATGATTCGTCGTGTGGGCGATACAGCAGCCTCTATCACACCCACAATGTTGGGAATTGAGAGACACGTGAAGAGGGGCCACATGGCGAAGTTTTGGAATCCGGTAGGCGAGGATGGGAACTGGTAGCACAGCGCGTAATCCTTCATGTCGATGCGGACCAGGTCGTTAAGGCGAGGAGCTGGGAAGCTGAGGATGCGTGAAACCTCCTCGGCATGGAAAAGGTTGGTAGCCTTATTCCAGTGAATCCACATGCCGCGCAGGTAGTCGCCGAGTAGGTTGTACAAGGGGTATCGGGAGAGGAAGCTCAGGCAGTACGGGATCCAGTATGTCTCGTCTGGGTTGTCGAAGAAGTCGGGCTCGATTCGCTTGCGCAGGTCGCGAATAGTCTCAGCGCGCTTCTCATCAGCGCGAGACCAGACGCGCAGTGCGATACCGTAAAGAGTGTGTGAGGAATCTTGCTGCAGGACGAAGGAGTGGTGTACGCAGTGCGGCTGGCTCCTGCCAGTGCAGATCTCGACGTCGTGGGGGAAACATGCCTGTGTGCGTGGTTAGTAGCGCGCCAACAATGACATTGTTGTATAGACGTACTCGCATGGCAGCATGAAGAGACCTCGCGATCTCGTTATCCTGCTCCAGTCTTGGACTGCTTCCCAGAATCTCAGGAAGCCAGAAGGTACCAACAGCACCCTTCATGTGGCCAATCTTGCCCTGAGAGGGCGCAGGCGCCTTCACCCATTGTGATGGCTCGCGACCAACACCACACACCATGTAGGCATGGGTCAGGGTCTTGGGGCTCCGCGCGCCCTGCTTGACGTTCAAAGTCGATGGAAGCGGTTGGGTGATCCTCGAATGAAGCGACGATGTCCGGCTCGGGATGATGAGACTGTGGTCGGCATTGTCTCTCGTGGGAGGACGCTCGCTGGCGCCTGTACGCGGTCGCAAACTTAAAGAAGGTGCCATGTTGGCGGATTCGATGTCGGTCCAATCGAGATGGCCGTTGCGGTATGGGTGTAGAGAACGGCAGGCGGATGAATCCAGCAATTATTATGACAGCTATAACTGTGAGAACATGAGGCGATGCGTGAAAGGTATCCGAAAGGCAACCCGCGAGAACAAGAGAGAGCGGACCGTGAGTACTATACGCACTCCGTCAATTGAGAGCTCCGAGGTCACCTTGCTGCGGGCAGTAGAGGAGGGTAGCAGCAAGGGGGAATCATGGCTTTTGGGGAGCTCTGCCGCAGCGCGCGGACTGGATGCTGGGGGTTGAACGACCCGAAGACTAGCATGGGTGGCTTTCACAAGTTTCGGTTCGAGGAAATGAGAAGCATATCCCTGCCCATTCGCAGGGTCCGTCTCGGAGCACGGTGCACGGCGCTGTCAGGGGCACTTTTCTTGAATAACGGCTCGCCCAACTTCCTCGAGCGGGCGCGACGGCAGCAAGGGCCGCAATCAAAGATACGGCTTATACACAGTACATTGTTATGTCGCCTCGCTCTTTGCACTGTTGCAACGTTTTCCTGCAGCCACGTCCAGCAACCGGAGCTCTGGTACCACGACTCGGTCACCGAGAGTCCGCAGCGGCCTCAGCAGAGAATCCCCGCTGGTGGCAATAGCGCCATACGGACTGGCCTTATGCTGAATACCGCATTGGGTTGGATTCGAATCATTCGCACGCCTTGTGCACGATGAGCACGTCTGCAGCGTGCATCCTCGCATCAGCATGCATGAGCAGAGTTCCCGCACTTGCAGCTCGGACGGACCGCGAATGGAAGTGCTTAGAAATTGGCGAGGCAAACCCCTGACGGCTGTTGGCTATCGGTGGCTGCCCAGCAGGCGGTACATGAAGATCGCTCTTAGGCCCGCCGCCAGGCACGTTTGATCCTGCGTGGGAGTGCGAGGCCTTTCTGCAGAAGGTCCAAGACGCGCCGTCGAGCTGTCGACCAGATTCTTCGATCGGCTCCACAGTCCGGTAAAGGTGGTGGCCACGTACAGTAGCCTCGCGTGTCGTGGACCCTCTAGAACCAGACTTCTGAGCTGTCCGTTGAGAATTGCGGAGAGCTGGAATTGGTGAGGCTGAAACACCGGGCACTCAAGCTGCCTGGCAAATCGGGCGCCTTCGCCCAGGTTCGGTCAAGCTGACATGGACAAGACGTGTTGCAGCCGGACAGAGCGAGAACGACTCGATTGCCTCTCAACAGCTGTAGACGAGCGCAAGCGCATAATCGGCGCAGTCGACCACTTGTTTGATCTGCGCGTGGGTGGACCTCGATGCAATTTGGCGTGGAGAATACTCCGATGTCTTAAGGAAAGGGTTCCCAGTCGACCACAGCCCGGCGAGTGTGCTGGCGGCGTGCCACTGCTCCGACCATGGTTCGTCGAAGGCCACGGATAAGCCGCAAATTTCCATGTTTACAGGAATTTTCGCATAGGGGTACAGAAACCGAGCAGATGGAAGCCGTCGCGACTGATCTGCACTAGATGGACGAAGCTGTGAACAGAGTTTTTGTGGTCGCGCTAGTCCAACCTCATAAACCTTCCTCGCTGCTAGCAGTCTTGCGTGCAGCGCGCAGCGATCTAAACCACGGTGCGAGATTGCTCGGAGAGTAGATCTGCAAGACAATCACTAAATCTCCTGCATCCTGGTGACGTTCCCCACCGGAAAGCGACGATATCTGACTTCAGCCACAACGCGACTGGCGAAAGTTTCCACCACGACCCATCATTGCCTTGCACGCCACACCATCGTCGCGTCGCTCAACAGCACCTACCGCCTGACCTTCCCTGCACCTGTTCACGCGTACGGCTATTCCGCTACCGTGCGAAAGTGACTTCCCTTCGTGCCGTCGCGCGAGATCCGATCACCTCTAGGCTAGGTGTTGGCGATCTGATATCACGTTACCCGTCTCCACTATTCGGGCGATATGACAGACGCAGTGTTGCTCAACGAACTATGCAGTATCTGGTATGTCTGACTAGTTACCCCTCCGTAGCACTTGTTACATCCAAGAAGTTCGATGTTCGCTAGCAATCGTCCTAAGAGTTGTGCCGCGTTCCTGTGACACTAGCTAGCGCAACGAAGCCGCGTCGGCATGCATGAGAGAGAAAGCTGACGTTTAATTAGCCATAGCAATAAATCCAAGTACAAATGTCCTGGGTGTGGCGCACGCACATGCTCGCTGCCATGCTACAAGCGTCATCAACAGAACGCACAATGCTCAGGGAAGCGCGACCCAACAAAGTTCATCAAGAAGTCTGATCTGGTGACCCCCAAGGGCATTGATCACGACTATAATTTTCTTTCTAGCATAGAGCGGAACCTCGAAAAAGCTGAGAGGGTCGCTGGAACCACCGCTGAGAGCACTCCTCAAGATGGTCTGTCCAACAGGGAGCGAATGGGTGTTCAGTATGGCAAGCTTGAGCATGCTGCTGTCGTCAAGATCATGCGGGCGCCCAAAGGCATGAGTAGACAAAAAGAGAACAAGTCGCACATGTCTGCTACAAAGTAAGCCCCCCACCATCAACGCGTCCACGTAACACTGCTGATCTTTGTGTCCAGAAAGGCTACACGGAACATAGTATGGACAGTCGAATGGTTTGACGAGACCAAGAGACGCGTGCTCACCGAGACATCCTCTACACAATCGATCCAAGATGCACAACCTTTCGTACAACAAGGCAGTGGTGCTAAAAGCAAGAAGAGAAAGCTGAACAACGAGGCTCCTGCCAGCCAAAGTTCTCAATCAAACCCTCAACACCTGCCTCAAAATGACGTTGCGCCTACTGCACCGGACCAAGACCAGCCAATCGAGCAGCATGAAGTCAATTCTGAGCTTCAGGTCAACAATGCGGGGCCAGAGGGAGTCACCCCCGGACGAGGAACCCCTGCTGCAGAAGAAAAACAACAACCCACCAAAAGACAAGCAGACTTGGCCGAGACGCGTCCTGGAGATACTCGCACTGATGGGCAGTCCATGGGCAGCGGGCAACATAGGGTTTTTCTGCTAAAGCCCCGCACAAGCACGAACCGCCACGTCCTCATCCCTCTAGACCCTTCGCAATCGCTGGGTGAAAGCCTGCACGGCCGTACTATACTCGAGTTTCCGACTATCCACGTATTCCCTGCTGAGATGGAGAAGCTGCCCGAAGTCTACATGTTGGAGGAAGAATACGCGAAGCTAGAGGGAGAGCAACAGAGAGAGTTTGATGAGATGATGCAGGAGCTCGATCCGGAGATCTTGAAACGGTTGAAAGAAGGTGAGGGGCGCATGCCAGGGGACAGTAGCGGGGGAGGAGGGGACGAGGAAGTTGATAGTAAGAGGATACTAGACGTGCTCAAGCAGGATCTCGGCGGACGGTTGTAGAATGAGGGCCGAGAAGCGCAGCTTACTCCGCCGTTGATACTGAAAAGAAATCCAGGCATTGCATCACATACAAAGGCGCCCTATAGACAGGCATCGGAGGATTTCCTTTTGGTGCCGAAGCGCTGACGGCGCCTTTGCTACCATGCCATCACAGTCACATTCAACGTCTCCCTTTTCGAGCACTACTATCGACCCATTTCTCTTGATCCAATACTCGTTCCAGCCACTAGAGACCAGGGTCTTGTACCCACTCCTACCCCAATCGGAACGGTACCCTGTCTAGACAACCGCTACCCTGCCCATATGCTTGCTTTCCCTGAAGTCGTCATGCCTTGGACCCCAGTCGTGTTTGCTTTTACCACGCGCCCATGCGGGCAATGCGGGCAGACGCCATACGCCACCCGTCACGGCCGTTGACAGTGCACCAGCGTTTCACGTCGCATTGACAGCCTTGCTTTTCTTTTGCTGCTTTCGACTGTCTGCTTGGTCGGCTGTCAAGCCCTCGAATACTAACCACGTGTACGCCCAGACCGCTTTCAATCACCGCGCTAGTACCCTCACAGCGGCAACCCGTCGCCCCACTTCCTAGGCATCGTAGTCGTCGCAACCTCACCTGGGCACTATCAACGTCAACGTCACGATAACCAAGATGAGATGCCAACTCCGGGGAGCATCCCCAAGCTGATTACCGATACCGACCCCGATAACGCGCTCATCACCAGGTTCCCCAGTCCAAACTGACACAGACGCCGCCCTCGCCCCAATCACCCCATCTCGAAAACATTACCGAACATCCGCAAGGTCCCGTACCTCCGCGGATAGCTCGAATCACGAATAAAGTTCAACCACACTCGCCAAACCATTCCCATCCGACGTGTCAACTCCGCGAAAATATGGGGAAAACAGGGCCCCCAAGCCAAGAACGTCCACTTCGTCATCCCACGCAAAAAACCTTAGAAGAGGGAATTAGGCAGACTAGGATCGAGGATCATGCCTCGCTAAAGAACGAGGCGCAACACGGCATCTTATTTTTCACAGATCTTAGCGCGATTTCACATATAGCGTTTTGATGTGGGGTCGCTCTTTGTTGCTTGCAGGGCCGCGGCGGCGCTCCGCTGCAACTTCATGACTGAGGTCGCAGGTCGGGTTTGTGTACCGGTGCCACTGGGTCCAATGAGGCCGGCGGAGATGAGGGTACGTAGGATCTTTTGAGTTTTCCAGGACTCGGTGTTGGATGCGGGATGCCGACATCTCGCCCCGTGTGATGAGAGTCAGTTTGCTATGGCGTTATTTGCCTCGTGGGGCGAAGACGTACGATACCCCCGAGATTTGCTGTCGCTTTGATGGCTGCGATAGTCGTTTGTAGACGGATGGATGGATGGTGGGGCTGAAAGGTGAGAAGGAAGGATCGGTTTGTGCGCCGGAGATTGATGCTCCTCCCTTCTACGCTTCATTGCGCAATCGTCTGTGTTGCTAATTTGGGAATTACTGATCATGTAGCCCATGGTGATGGTGCCTCTTGGTGTACATTGAAAGTCGATTTCTCACAACCTTGGATATCGCTCAACGCTCCTCAACACAACTGTCTTCAGTCTGAGATTCCAATAACATCTGAAGCACGCTATCCAGCCCCAGAGCCAGTCCCTCGGGTGTCAGCCGCGGATGCAGGGATCAAACGGTTTTTGTCATGATGGTATGCATGGAATATGTGAGCATCATGGTTCATGTATGCTGCAACTGTGCCGTATCAAGAATTGGAAATCCCTTTGTATGATCCCTGGTCTGGCCCCAAAGATTGGGTATCTAGACCGATGCTGTAATTAGAGAGAACGGGATATTTGGTATACATCCTGGTCTCTGGTAAGGATTTGAGATGTGAGTATACATAATAGACTCAGAGTGATATGGGGTTGTGATGTGCGCGGGTACAGCGGGTCATGAAACACAGCTTCTCATGCTATCGACCTGGGGAGAGAGAAACCGTTGTCCAATGTTTCTTAACGAGTAGATCCTAAACTGTGCATTGAGTGTCAGCCATGTGATTATCCTGTTCTGTGCTGTGTCTGGAGACGCGTTGTTCAGTAGACGTCCTGTGAAACTCAACGGACGCTCATGCGTCGACAGTACTCCGGAGTAGAGTCCGTCAGTGATGTTCAATTCGTTATCCAGCTCTGAAGTCAACCCGCGACGGAACTTCGGTCCTCGCCATCCGCTTCAGAGGCTCATGACCACTAAATGTGAAACTCCTACTTCTGCAACTCCAACAGTCCCTTACTCTGCAAGTACTCCACAATCTCCCTCACGCTATCCTCCACACTCTTCTGGTCACTCCTGATGTGGATCTCGGCGTTCTCAGGCGCCTCATACGGCGCGCTGATGCCGGTGAATTCTGGGATCTTGCCTTCCCTTGCCTTCTTGTACAGGCCCTTGGGGTCGCGCGCCTCGGCGACTTCGAGCGGGAGGTCGACGAAGACCTCGACGAACGCAAGTGGGGAGTCTTCGCCGGTGGTAACGGCGTGGAGGTCGCGCGCTTGCTTGCGGTCGGCTTTGTAAGGGGAGATGAAGGAGGTGATGGCGATCGTGGAGGAGTCGGCGAAGAGCTTTGCGACCTGTGGTAGAAATGATGTTAGCTAGTGCATTTTTTTGAGGATATAGATTGCGCATAGTCACGTACCTCAGCAATCCGGCGGATGTTCTCATTTCGGTCCTTCTCTGTGAATCCAAGGTCCTTGTTCAACCCAAATCGTACATTGTCGCCATCGAGACGGTATGCCGCGAATCCCAGGTGCAGCAGATGCTGCTCAAGCGCCGTCGCAATTGTCGACTTGCCGGATGCGGAAAGACCGGTAAACCAGATGGTGAAGCCCTTTTGCTTGCGGAACTTGTTGCGCTCGTCGCGCGAGAGAGACGGGTGCCATGTAATGTTGCTGTCCAAGAATTAGTTTGTGTGTTCAGAGTTGCGCGCAGTTGGCGGGGTAGTCATGGTGGGGCTCACGTTGCCATTTTGTATGTCGAGACTTGAGTTTTTAGTTTTGATGGAGGGTATGAAGAGGTTGGTTAAGGGAAGTGGAAGTTTGCTGCAGAGTTAAGATGTTTTTAAAGTGTCAATTGACGGGTGGATGGCTGATTGGTATCCTCAACACGATATTTGGGTCCTCAGCAAACATCGAATTCTTTTAGCGTAGATGACGTGCGAAGCTTGACCGACGCTGCAGGTGGAGCGGGTAAGGCTGAGTGTGGGTAAGATGCCTCATGTAGGAAACAGCAGTTCCTGCCAAAGTATAGCGCGCGAGACATGCTCCGGTTGTGCCCGTGGCGCGTACATCGATTCCAATG
Organism: Alternaria infectoria; assembly: GCF_024043175.1. Lineage (NCBI taxonomy): Eukaryota > Fungi > Ascomycota > Dothideomycetes > Pleosporales > Pleosporaceae > Alternaria > Alternaria infectoria. The sequence continues at coordinate 321,567 of NW_026250700.1, forward strand.
TGTTTCCAGAATAAATATTGCATACAGTAGCCGGCTACACGGCAAAATTTTAGATCCAACTACATGTCCATTAAAATCCATTTCCACCAAAGCTCGCAGCCCTCGCTCTATGCCTCCTCTCCCTCTCCCTATTCTCATCCCCAAGACCGTATCCAGTCTGCACCTCCCCTCTACTCCCACTCTTCTTCAAGCCCCCAGTACCTCCAGGTAGAACAGGATCAAAAGGCTTCCTCCTCCTAACAAGCTGGTATCCCCTATCCAATTCAACTTCAATCGCACATCTAATCTTGAGTGCCGTCACTGCTGGCCATACACTCCTTTCTCCCTTCAGTATCCAGTAGTCGATCGCCTCTTTCGTAGGGTTCTCGAGCAGCTTAAAGAAGTCGCTGGGTGTGAGTTCAGGTACCAGCGTGAGACTTGGGCCTGGGATGTTTTCGTCTAGGAGGAAACGACGGATGGAAGGGGGGAGTAGACCCAGTTCATCCATTTGTTGTAATCTGTGCTGTATCTCTAGGACTACGAGACGCAGTATGGGCATGCTGAGGCGCCAGCGACCGTCTTGTTTGGGGTTTGGATGGTGTGAGTCTGAGCGTAGGAAAGGTGCGAGGTATGGTCGGGCTTGCGAGACGATGAAGTGGTTTACGTTGAAGAGTTCGCCGATGCGATGGAGCGGGGATTCGCGGTCTCGGTACGAAGCGTGTGTGTAAGGACGGAAGGTGGTTTTCGAAGCTGGAGACCAAGGCACGATGTTGCCTTCCTCGTCTTTGCACATCATTGTTACGGAATGGTAGAGAGTCGACGAGGCCGTAGCGTTGGAGGCAAGCGCTGCGGACCAGATGAGCTGGGAATGTTAGCAGCTGCTTCGAGATGGAGAAGGAGCGGACTACGTACAACATTGGGAGCAGTAAGGTAGTTCAGAAGGTTCGGTATGCCTCCACCACTAGTAGTCGTGACGGTGATATTCAGCACCCTCTTTGTTCTGGTGTATGCTTCTTCGAACGTCAGATCACCCACGTTCGCCCTCAGGACATCTTCCAGGACACCGACATCCAAGAAATGCCCTTCTTTCCACCATCTTTTAGCACGACGTATGAGCGTCCCTATCCATGCAGTCCCCCCAGCGCCTTTCCTATAAGGACGATTGGTGAAGGCTGTCAAGTCGATGGTGTTGCCTGTCAGGAACTCCAATAGCTCGTCTTCGGTATGCACGCCCACCAGCGCGGCTATCAGAGCACCTGTGGCAGTCCCGGCTATGATTCGTGGTAGCAATCCACGTAAATGGAGCGCCTTCACAACACCAAGATGACACATGCCAAAGACCTGTCCGCCCTGCAGCACCAAGACAGATCTGCCGAACGCCTGCCTTGTGTCATGGAGAACATCCAGCTTCGCCTGGTTTGTTAAGCCATGATCCGAGTTCCTCGATGTAGGGTATTGGGTGAGGTTCTCGATGGCGTATGCGACTTGGGTGACATAGTCTTCGATCAGCAGCTTCGTGCCCGCGTATGCGCGATTATACAGGTTCGACGCGGTTATATTGCCGAGGTTGCGGACGAGACCGCTACGAAGGAGGTTTATGAGGCCGAGAATGTCGTTATCCTCCTGAGCTTCGTAAATGGCAGAGAGGCGCTGATGGATGAGGCGATGGTCGTAGTCCTTGCTTATGGCAGTCTGTCGCCTGTGAGTCTGTTAGCAGCTGTTCATTGGGATGGGCCTATTCAGGATAGGAAGAAAAGAATGCTTACCACATGTCATAGTCGAGCACCTCGTCCAGCTTATACGCAGCAGCCTCCCACTCCTCGAACAGGCGCGCATCGCTAACAGCTTCCAGCAGCAAATCTCGCTGGCTCTTCTGCACCCACCACGCGTATAGTTTCTTCAACATATCAGCATCACATCCGAAGACACATCAATTGACCCAGAACGGTCTTTGGAACAGCAGAGGGAAGCTGACGCACTCGTTGCCAAAAGAAAGCCACGTCAAAGAAGCACAGCAGGAAGCTCCAGAGCGCGCCCGACACGACGCTGAGGGCTTCGTTCATGGCGTTGAGCTATTTGGGATAGTGATCGGCTGACGGCGCCGCGGTGGCGGAAGTCGCATGTTCATTCGTCGCGTCGGCGGAGAGGTGGTGCTATCGAGCAAGTGGGAACGCTTGTCGGACTTGATGCGCGCTTTCACATGCAAGTCAGCTGGAGACGTCAGGATGCCCAAGTGTGGCTGAAGCTACCCGCGACACTAGCCACGTGGCGTTAGAGGCATCGGGGCAATTCATCGGGCCAATACCAATGCGGGGTTCTGCATAAAGGCCTCGGGAGAGCATGAAAGCTTGAGCTGACATTGCATCTTCTCTGTACTTATCCAAAACGTTTCCAAAATGCCTGGCTCATCTCTTTGGCTGCTTCCACCAGCGAACCATACTTTGAGCACAGTCTTACCCTGTCTCATTGACAAAACATCGAAGCAGTTCGGCTCGCCTCACCGCTTCATTCCCCATATCACTCTGAGTTCAGAGATAACAGCATCCAAGCATGAGCCAGATCCTCAGGCCTGGCTCGACTCACTCGACCTGCCGCCTATCAAGGATGTGATTGTAAAGTTCGAACGTCTGGGCAGCGAAGACGTCTTCTTTCGGAAGCTGTACATCAAATGCGAGAAGCTTGATGGGATCAAGCAACTAGCAAAGCAGTCCCGGAAGCAAGTCGATGGGTTTGAAGAGGAAAGCAAGGCGAAAGCTTGGGCCGAGGACGAGTACAATCCACATCTGAGCTTGATGTAGTAAGTACAGCTGCTGGCATCTACGTATGCACTAGGATTAACTATTGTAGTCACGACATTCCTCAAATCGACGACGCAGGTCTGGCATCAGTGGATTTGCTTGGTGTTAATCTTGACGGGACAGGAGACCTCGGAGGTTGGACTGGCGGCAGGGTGGTGATAGTACCTACCGACAAGTCGATTGATCAGTGGCAGCCCATAGGTGAAAGGGAACTATGATGTAGCGCCCTACGAATCGTAGCAGTAAAGCCAACGAACTGCGCGTGGCATATGTCTCGCGGATAGAGCAATTCGAAGAAGACAAAGTCAGTCATGCATCGAACGTGTGTCTGGTGCCACGACGACAATGAACAAGCCATTGAGAATTCAGTTCCATTAAAGATTCGAATATCATCAACAAGTAAGAAGTGTGTGGAGGTTGTAGTGATTAATTCATTACTAGGCTAATTATACAATGTCATAGGAAATAGTCCTTGGTATCTCGCATGCAGTCGTGATGATCGCGCGTGGTGCAGAGTGGAGCAGAATGCATCTATTTCATGAAGCCGGCCTTGCCGTCACCATCGGCATCAACCTCTGTGGGAAATGGTCAGATCAAAGGTCGAAGAGAGAGGAGTACTGGCAAAACTTACTGGGGTTGAGCTTGTCCATGAGAGAAGGCTTCTTGTGACCTATTTAGTGTTGGTTTGATGTTCTTCAAGGAGTTTCTTCGCTTCCTCTTCGGAGGCTTGGGAGTGGGGAACGGCTCTGGACTTGTCTTCGGTCAGGGCCTTAGGCAAGCTACCATCCTCGTTGGGACGATGCTCCATATTGCCCTGATCGGTACCGCCGACAACATGTCCACTGGGGTCTTTCGTACCTGTAGCGCCCTCGTTGTCTGCGAAACGTTAGCATGAGGTCGTGGAATTGTGTTAGAGTGCTAGACTTACGGCTGCGAGCGGGGTCGTGGAGGTCGTGACTGTCGACCTTGCCGTCGTGGTTGCGGTCAGCACCGTGGCCGACAACACCTCCCTGGGTAGAGGAGCCGGTCAGGTTGCCCTGGCCAGCCATGCCGCGGTCAGTGTGGGCGGTGTTGGAGTGGCTACCAGTCAGGTCCTTGGCGGAGACCTTGCCGTCGTTGTTGCGGTCGAGGGGGTTGCTGGTACCGGAGTGGTGGTTGGGGGCAGCGTTGTAATCACCGTGGCTGGCGTGCTCGTGGCTGTGGGTGCCACCAGTCTTGTGGGTAAGACCAGCGGCGGATCCAATGCCACCGGCGCCGCCGATGTTCTTGGGAACGCCCTCGAACTCGTCGTAGCGCTCCTCACGGCCAGTAAGAGCTCCGCCCTTGGCCTTGAACTGCTCCATGGTCATGGCTGGGAGAGCAGTAGTCTCATGGTGGGTAGCCTTGTTATGGTGAACCTCATGGATGGGGACGGTGGTGTGGACGACGTTGGGCTGGATGGTTTCCTTCTGAACAACGGGCTGGATGGTCTCGTGGATGTGCTAGATGACGTCAGTCTTGGTGGGGGTTGTTGTTTGTTTGGAAACTTACGTGGTGGACGTGCTCTCCGCCGACGGTGGGGGCAACGCTCTGGCTGTGGGTGGTGTCCTCGACGCGGCGCTCGTCAGCGAAGCGAGCCTGGTCGTCGACTAGAGCCCTCTTAGTGGCATCGGCATCGCGGTGGTCGAACTCGCGGTGCTGAACAGCTCCGAGCTTAGCAGAGTGCTGCTCTGGCAGAACCTCGCGGTCCTGGACGGGCTGGACAGTGCGGTGGTAGTGGTCCTGGTGGACCTCCTTGTCAATGGCGGTGTTGACCTCCTCGTGTACGTGAGGCTTGATGACCTCGTGCTGGACAGCGGGAGCAACTGCCTCGTGGACAGTGGTGTCATGGTGACCGGAGCGGCCCATGAAGTCGGTGATAGCTGCCTTCGCCTTGTCCATTTTGATAGTTGTGTGGTTGTTGTTGGTGATTGGGGTGGTTTGGTGGTAGTGGTTTGGTTATTGGTGAGTGTGGAAGAGTTGTTGTGTGTGGTGTGATGATGATGCTCCCAAGGCGCTGCAGTGCCTTCTTATACAGTGAGGGCGCTAGTGGGACAGATGCACGACGACGTAATGGGGGGTTCAGTTCCAGGTAAAGTCGGCAGTCGCAGGCCGAATTCCTTGTTCCCAAGGGTAAGAGCCATCATCATGGGGCAGCAACAGTGGGTTGAGGCTATACGGGCCTCGATCGATGCTCCCAGCAGCCTCGATTGGTTGGCCCACAGGGCGCCACAGCGACGCGATATGCGTCAGGGCCCTTAGTTCACTGGTGCTAGACTACATGGATAGCGCTTAAGACGGCGTTGGTACGCTTGACAATGGAGATGGCCACTATGATGCACCCAGTGGTGTCGTTCCACGCCTACCGCAGCCTAGCCGCTATGATGTAGTCATGCTGCGTGTCCAAACAGGAATTGGGCTTCACGAAGGATTCAAAGTGTCGCAACACTCTCTGGATGAGGTGCTCAAAGGGTACAAGTGCTATGACAATTCGGGGAGGAAGAGCCCGGCATCTCCAGTTGGTGTCAAAGAGATCGGCGCTAGGGTCGTGCTCCTGCCATTCGGTGACAGCAGGCCCGTGCTGCTTCCCGGTGGAACTTCACAACACCTCGTAGGAAATTTCAAAAGTTGATTTCTTCATTGCAAATTCCATTGACCCCTCTCACAGCCCGCCTGCATCTGCGTGTGTCTCGGGTATACCGAAGGCCTGGCTGCATCTAGGTGCAGGCTAACACGATCGCCCGTCGTTTGGTACGCTAAGCTGATCATCAGTGGAGCCGCCCGCGACCAGACTCCCCCTCCCTGTCGTCATGCCGCCTGGATCTCCGCTGTGACATACCAAAGTGGCAATGGATGCTGTTTGCTTTTGTGTGATTTCGTACCACCGGTACCCCGACTCATTAGCCAGACACCGCCAAACTCAAGTACCGCTGGCTACGTCATGCTGAGTCGCCACGCATGCCGTTGCCGTGGGCCAAATGCGACAAGCTGTGCGGGCAGCTCGAGCAGTCTCAATCGAGATGAGAAAGCTTCACGTAGGGACAAGTCTGGACCGCTCCGGGCAGGCCGCCAACATGCGGGAACACGACTGCGGCCTGTGCTACTCAAGCCACCAGCTCCATCCGTCGTGACACGGCATCACTGAAGCTATACTTTTTCGCAAACCGTTGCGACAGAATGTCTGGAAGCTCCAAATATACACCCTAGCTAGCTGACATGCACACTCTCCAGACTTCGGCTTGCTCCTGCCGGAAGGTTTCAATGGACAACTGTGCGCAAGTGCTGTGAGGTCATCCACCCTAACAATGAGTACCGTGCCTCGTGAAAACAGACAATAGATCGGCATCTCACATAGCTCCCACATCCACTTGTCCATTTCTGCTCACAAACCCATCGACACGATGGAAAAGATCGAAGAGAAGCTCAAGTCCGTTCTCCACCGGAGGAAGAAGTCGACGCCCACTCAGTCCCCTCGAGCGTCGTACGAGCATCCTGATCAGACTAGCCCGCGCACTGAGCAGCACCCAGCATCACCTCTTAGCAGTCGGCAGCAAAAGCCCACGGCCCCCAATGATGTCTCTCACCCGGAGACTCGAGGTCAACCACGCGACTCTGCCTATCACGATGGCCGAGCGAGCCATGCAGTAGCAACTCCTAGCACGGGCTCCAATGGATCCAATGGCTCTATGGCGGACGATTACAGATCGTACCTTCCTGCGCTTGTTTCCGAAGAGCATTCAAATGTCGAGCCCAGCGTTCCAGATAGGCATCTGCGCTATAGGCCATCGACAGATGGCGAGCGATCAAAGGCTCTTCCGGCCCTACCCAGTATGTTTGAGAGCGCAATTACAATATTGGCGACTCAGTGCTAACATAACATCAGACACATTACACCATCCCCATGGCGAAGTCAGACGATCAATCGACGTAGACGGTCCAGGCCGCACCATACGCGCAGTGCCAACCGAAGCTCCCACCGACAAGTATGCAGTGGGTAGTCACGATATCAACAACGGCGGCTTGGATGATGACGTTCGATCGCGCGAGCAGCGCTCTTCCTCCGACAAACATGGATTGAGCAAGAGTGGCCAGCCTGTACCAGGACTTACCAACAATGATGCGTTGGCCGTGAAACCTCTCCCGGGTCTCGCGATCACGAAGGACTATCAGGGCACGGATGGCGCGCATGATTGGAAAGAGAAACAGCAAGCGATGCTTGCGGGTGTTGTGAACCTCAACAACACTGTAGACACGGATCGAGACACTACGGTCGCCCCTGGTAAGCTTTGATCCTCCCAAAGGCACGACATGACTAACAAATTGACAGCCGTTACACACGAGATCATCAAACCACACGAACACGAGGTTATCCAGCAGCAGATCCACCGCGAGATCCACAACTACACATACTATCATCGACTGCAGCCCGTTCTCCAGACCGAGGTTCTTCCACCCCGTCATTTCATTCCCAACCCTGATGGCGAGGGCTTGATCGAAATATCCGCAGACGAATTGCCGAACCGCACTGGCAAGAACAGATGGTGGGATATCGTTCAGAAGGAGCCGAACCTTCCGGCAACTCCATTCGAATGGCGCACAGAACCGCAGATCATCGAGGGGAAGCCATACATGACTGAGGAGGGTTTTGAACGCAGGGAGACAACCATCATTTACCCACCAACCCTAGACGATATGTCGCGCTACAGCGGCCTGGTCCAGCCAGTGCACTTCGATCACAAAACTGGGGAGCGTTGGTTGGGCGAAGTCACGACCGTAGAGAAGCTGAACCGGGAACTGGGCCGTCAAGGGGATGAGGATTTCATGACGATGAAGGATGTCACTGCGGACCTGCCAAAGATTGCGTCCAGTCCCTCTGTCAAGCGTAAGCCTCTTGGCCAGGATTCTCTCTAGCGACTGTATTGCTATCGACCATCACACATGCAAAAGTTCAGCGAAGGCGCTATTGGGGAGGGTTGGTTTTATCAGACACTGTACCTTTAACGTGTATACTTAGTGTCCAATGACTACATTATGAGTAATTCAAAATCGATGACCTAACGTCAACGTAGGCTCCAGGGTGTTTGGTGACCTCGGGATAAACCACACCTGGCCATGCTCTCAGATTGACCAATGACAGCGCGACAGCCTCATGATCCCAGGTCGGCACCTGCAGCTGTTAAGAGAGCCGCCGCCCTTGTTGCTGCTGTAAATTCTCGTCTAAGCTCTCTTTCCTATTTTCGAAGCGTCTGCTCACATCATACTGGAATGTTGTCGTAACGGTACCCGGCATCGCAATGTCGCGCCTTCCTCGCATGAGAAAAGCGGCTGGTCGCCCGACGATCCATAGGCCGAGAACGCGGAATATCGACACAGAAGGAAGGCGACGGCAGATTCGATGTGCCAGATTGCTTGTTCGGTATACGTAACTCCAAGCTTTATGAATCCTTGGACGCAACATCTCGAACATGCAGGATGACAGAGGCATCCTTGGCCTATCTGGACGTCTCTGGTATGCGCGCCGTGTACTTCCAGGCAGACAACGTCTGGCATCTGCTGACCGCATGAAGAACTATCCTGGCTATCGAGATATCGGTTTGCGAAGTGAGCAGGTGGAAGCCATCGTCTTGTATCGTTCAGAGAGGCGAAGCATGAGCAAGGAACATCGCCAAGTGTCAGCGACAGTTGGTAACGCGTCTCTCTGCATTCACCGGTAAGCTGAGGCTTATCTGACGAAGGTGTATCGCTTATTGCTTGGATGCAGAAAGAGGCTGGCTCAAGCGACGCAGGACTGATAGCTTGACAGCCATCACGCCTTCTCGTGGCGTTGTAGCATCACATGGTAACAACAGTCGAGCGATGCATCTTCGTCCCCGCGGGGAGAGAAAGCGACACACGATTTTACGTATCTACCGAGTCAGAGTCTCGACTCACGGCAAGCAGCTTCTAGTTCCTTTCGGCGCAGCGGGCGGCTGTCAGTTTGAGGACTACGAGGTGGCTGGGTCCGAGCTAGTGGCTGTCTCCGAGGTATGAACAAGCCTCTTGCAGGCAACGGAGACAACGCAAAGCCTCGAAGCAAGCCTGGAGCCAACCCGCCAGCCCAGGAATGCCAAGATAGCTTCAGCCGTTAAAAAAATGACGCGGACTCGGTCATTGGAGTAAAAGCGCAGGCCAAGATACGCTCAAGAGATGGAGGGTTTCTCGTTCCACAAACTGGATGGAAGGATTCGGAGAGGCCGACAGGGAAGACGATAGGTATGGCCCGATAACAGCTGTTGCGCAAGCTGGACATGCGAGAGAGGCCTCAAATGCACGACAGAAGAAGTAACGTTCTTGAGGGTACTGTACGTTGTGACACCGCTGCACGATGTACTCAGGCCCCGCTTGGGGGCTCAAAGACAGCTGGTCTAGCGATGCCGGGTATCTCAATCCCTGCACCCACAAACGACGTTATCGGGATTTTACCCAACACGCGGCGTACGAGACAAGGGTTCACCGACCCTCGATATCCTTCTGGGTGAGCAGCCGTTTGGCCAGTGAAGGACCGAGGACGTGAGATACGCCTACTGCAGCCCCGCCATGGCAAACGCCAAAATGGCCCATCAGTAATTCGCCCTCCACTAGGTAACGTTAGGCCCGAATTTTGGAGAAGCGGGATATTGTGAATGCCCAGTCTGCCTAGCGCGATCTACAGCGTTCACCACGAGGAAGCTCATGCAGGGTTCCCACTCGCGCTCGCTAGGGCAGCTGGGAGGGTTATTTAACAGGTTACTCCCCGACTTTTCTGCTATCTTGCACGACGACCCTCAGCCTTGCCTGCTATCTATAAGACAACTCAACCGGCTATTGGTACATGGCTTTCGTAGTACAGTACTTTGCCCTGCTTCTCAAATCCATACACTGAAGCCCAGCCTTGAGGTTTTCGACATTCGAATACAATGGCCTCTTACGGCCAAGACTTTGGTGCTGGCGGACCCTACGAGGTAAAGAACACGGGCTATGTTGCTACCGATGAGGAAAAGAATCATTACGATGTCGGCCCCCGTCATCCCAGTATTGTCGGATCTGTGAAGGCAGTCACCGATCAGACGCACCGAACGCTCAAGAGCAGACACATCCAGCTTATCGGTATTGGAGGAACTATTGGTACTGCCTTATACGTGCAGATTGGCCGAGGTTTGATGAACGGAGGACCTGGAAGTTTGTTCATTGCATTCTCGTTGTGGTATGCAATATTTCCCTCGCCATCCACGGCGATGAGCTAACGCTAACATTTTAAAAGGTGTACTGTCATTCTGGCTGTGACGCTCAGTGAGACTCTCCATCCCTTACTTTCCAAAGCGACAACTCCTTCCCATTGCGACAATGCCCATGCGCTTTATCCTATACCCCAAAGCACCTTTCTCCATCGCTCGCGCTAAGAATGCCGAGCACCAGCTAATGCAATTACCCAGGTATCGCTGAGATGGTCACATTCCTCCCTATATCCTCGCCGTTTATCCGATTTGCCGGAAGATTTGTGGATGATGCTTTCGGTTTCGCGGCTGGCTGGAACTTCTTCGTGTTCGAAGCTGCTCTTGTGCCCTTTGAGATTGTGGCTTGCAACGTCATCATCGGCTTCTGGAGTGATGTCGTGCCCACAGGCGCCATCATCGCAATAGTTCTTGTGCTCTATGCGTACGTTGATACCCCACATCCTGGTGCTGGCAACTCATGCGTTTGGCACTCTGGCGTCTACGTTGGAGCAACCATGAAGCTGTGTGCTCAACCTTCGCCTTAGATTCTCCAAAAGGATACATCCAGATCAAGTGCTAACCTCAACACAGTGTGATCAACATGATGGCCGTCAAATGGTACGGCGAAACCGAGTTCTGGGCCGCCATTGGCAAAGTCCTCCTCATCATTGGCCTGCTCATCTTCACCTTCATCTCCATGTTGGGCGGCAACCCGGAGAAAGATCGGTACGGTTTCCGCTACTGGAAGAACCCTGGTAGTTTCACAGAACTCTACGAACCAGGTCAGCTCGGTCGCTTCCTGGGCTTCCTACAGTGCCTGATCCAGGCTTCCTTCACAATCGCCGGACCAGATTACGTTTCCATGGCAGCAGGAGAGACTGAGAATCCGCGCAAAGTCATGCCTCGCGCCTACAACGCCGTTTTCTACCGTCTGACCACATTCTTCGTGCTCGGCTCGCTGGCTGTCGGTATCAACGTGCCCTACAACGATCCAGAGCTGATCGCCGCTTTCCGAGACGGCAAGCCAGGTGCAGCAGCTTCACCCTACGTCATCGCCATGAACCGACTCCGTATCGAAGGTCTACCTCACGTTGTCAACGCTGGTGTCCTCGCCTCCGCTTTCTCCGCCGGAAACTCCTACGTCTACTGCGCGTCCCGTTCGCTCTTCGGTCTCGCTCTAGAAGGAAAGGCGCCCAAGTTCCTCACCAAGTGCACGAAGCAAGGTGTACCTTTCTACTGCGTCTTCTTCGTCCTCTTGATTGCCCTGCTGTCTTTCCTCCAGCTCAGCGAGAACTCCGCTGTCGTGCTGAACTGGTTCGTTAGCTTGGTGACTGCATCGCAGTTGATCAACTTCAGCGTCATGTGCTTCACCTTTTTGAAGTTCCACAAGGCGTGCCAGGCACAGGGTCTCGATCGAGACACGCTGCCATACAAGGGTATGGCCCAGCCCTACGCCGCATGGTACGGCCTTGTATGCACCTTCATCATGACGTTTGTCGGTGGCTATACTGTGTTCCTGAATGGCAAGTGGGCTGTCGCTGATTTCCTGTTCTCATACTTGATGTAAGTCTCCACCCCATCACCCCCTTCTGTTCCTACCATGACACAATACTGACATGAAACACAGGGTCTTTGCCTTCCCCGTTCTCTTCATTTTCTGGAAGGTTCTCAAGAGGACTAAGTGGGTTTCACCGTCTGAAGCGGATCTTGTGACTGATCTCGCGGAGATTGAGGAGTACCATCGTACTTTTGTGGAGAAGCCGGAGACTAATGCTTTCAACCGTGTCTTGGACAAGATGTTTGGATAGACTCTTGTTGCAACTGTTGTCATGGCGCCCTTTGGGGTACTTCAAGCTAGTGCTTCTTGCTTTGCTTTGGCGATTGCGTACTGCTCTTGGAAAGGGATGCGTTACGTCCATGTGGGTGGTCTATACGAGAATTCATGACAATACCACGAATGTCTATGATGTTAACGAACTTGAAGGATCCTTGAAGAAACCATTTCCTTAAACTGCAGCTCAACGTCTTCCATTCTCAACAAGACACAGCAATTCATAACTAGGGTATCATCATAAACTCCCCCGATAAACTCCTAAAAAAGACCTCCTAGTCAAAACTCTATGAATCGTAGTGAGCGCCAACAGTTCAAAACAAGAATGTCGGTACGTCATCTAAATCCGCAGCTTTCCGTTTCCGCTCCTTCTCGTTCTTCTCCCTTTCAGCCTTGCGTTTGGTAATGCGCTCCGAAGTCTCCTTACTGACACCGCTGTTACCACCACTGTCTCCCTGATCTCTGACCGACGCAATTCCATCGAACGAAGCACTTGATCGTCCAACCTTAGCACCGCCGCGATCGTCCGCGGAACCGAAGGATTGGGAATACTTGCTGACACTGGACGCGCGTGGAGTATATGATGTCTCAACAGGCTGCCGTGGCGAAGACCCTGACAATGTCTTACTTTTCTTCGTCGGTACCAAATCGTCGAGCATGTCAAAGGGTGTTGCGCGACTTATGCGTGAGCGAGATTTTGCTGCAGGTGTAGGTGGCGCAGGCTTAGCGAAGACGGGGTTCGGATTGGGTGCAGGAGACGAGGCAGACTTTTGCCCTTTTGCTGCACTGCTGTTGCGGACTGGGGTGGGTGTGGTGGTGGCTCTGGAAACGGGCTTTGCTGAGGGGCGCGGTGCGTCTAGATCGTCGCTGTCGTAGTCGCTATCTTGTGTTGCGTATTTGCTAGGTGTTGGCTGAGGCCTGGATGTCGCAACGTATCTTGAGGCCATGAACGAAGATGTAAGATTGGACCGGTTCGATAGTGCGTTCCGCCTTTCTTGGTCATCTTCGCCTTCCTGCGACGCAAACACATCGCGAATCGCTTCCTTCTGCTTCAGCTCTTGAACCCTGGCCCTCTCCTTCATCTCGCCACTAGTTGACCTCTTCGCATTTGCAACAACGGGCCTGGTAACCTCAGCAGCTTCTTTCTTCTTCTCTTCAATCATCGCCTTAAGCTTCTCGTATTCGGCGATGTGCAAGTGTCGCGAGAAGAGTTTTGCTGTCTCCAGGAACTCGTCTTCCACCATCATCCACTCGTCGTCGCGCAGATCGAACTTCGACAGACATTTGTGCAGTTTCTCAACATGCGGCGCCTCAAGCTCATCAATGGGAGGTGGTGATGATGACCCTCCACGTTTCCTTCCCAATGCATCTTTGGTCCTTATCTTAGTCCGTGGCGTTGTGGGTGCTGTTGGAAGGCCGGGAAGGTCATCGTCGGACCCATTTGATCTCGTTCTGCTCCTGCTGCTGTCTGCCAGCACAGTGCCATCGAAGAAGTCGTCATCTATGTCAGCCGTAGCGCACGCTTTCGTAGCTTTCCGCGATGATGCTGGCTTGGCTTGGGTCCGACTTCCGCCACTCTTGCTTGCCCAAGGTAGCTGACGCGGCATGATGCCCAAGGTTTTGTAGATCAGCCTTGTATTCGCAGGAGTTGAGAGTGTAGAGGACGGTTTGCACGCGACATAATGACCGTACTCTGCAAAGAAGCAGCTTAGAAGGTCATGTAGTCACAAACACGTCCGAAAGAGTCGAAAGCGCGTGCACGTATGTGAATTGTTCGCGGTCGCCTGGGCACGTGCTATGACGCGCTAGACCCTGCCAGTTCCGTCCACGGGTCGGACCCACTTTCCTGGATTGCGCCCTTCCGCTCCGATCTAATCTGTGACTTTGGACGTGCTCTCCGCCTTCAATTCAAAGTGACACGTTTCGCTTCCATGAGATTCCGTGACGCTCGATGCTTGCCTAGACATCGCGTACCTAGGCACTGATGGGGTCCTTGCTGGTACAGCTGTTGGCATCGAGTTGGTCTCGCTCGACGCTGCAGCTTACACCGAACAACACACTACCATAAACGTCTTAACAACTTAACAACAAACCCACGCGCGCATCTTTTCGTCTAAGGGCCATCGGATGCTCTAAATCGTTCAATTGACTCGACTACCCTCCTTTAAGAACAGCTGGCCTGGCTTTGTGTTGACTCACAACGACCCCTCTTTCCACTCGCAATGTCCATGTTCCGCAGGCCAGGAGATTCGTCGTCAAGTTCGGGAACCTCTGATGATGAGAGCGAATACGAGGAAGCAAGCGAATCGCAACAGGATAGCGTCCTGTCACGAATCGAAACTCTAAGTTCCGCTACTTCTGGACATCCGTCTCTTCAGCCCCATCGGCCTCCTCTAGAAGTTCGGCAGAACTCAACACAAAACGTTCGAGATTTGTTGTTCCATTCAATGCTTGAAAAGCACACTATTCAGCAAGCTGCGGAGCAACTAGGAAAGGATCCCTCTGATCCGGAAGTACAACGAGTAGGAAGAGACGCCTATAAGGAGCTCGCTCGTCAGATATCCAACAATGTAGACGACGCCTACGCGAGCGATGAGATGCAGGGTCACCGAGCAACTGCGAATCAGGGAATCCATCGATTGATCCAGGGCAACCTTAGCAAACTTGCGCCAATCCCCGAAGGAACTTCACAGGCGCTTGTCTCGCGACCAGGAACTGCGATCCATCCACCCTTACCTCAACAACCATCTCTTGGCTTCGATGTTATGTCTGGTATATCAGCTCCTATACAGCTACAGCTACGAGGATATCCTCATCTGCAAACAGACCGCTATATCCGGGAGTTTTCGGAGCTCGAGATTGTAGGGAAGGGCGGATACGGCAAGGTCTTCAAAGCCAAACACAAACTAGATGGCTCATTGTATGCTGTAAAGAGGATACCGGTGAGCCCGTCCAGGGTTGCAAGAATACAAGAGCATGGGCCCGAAGAACTGGAAAGCATGCTTGAGGAAGTTCGTTCGCTCGCTCGGTTCGATCATAACAACATAGTTCGGTATCACAACGCTTGGCTGGAGTTCACTACGATACCGGCAGACCCTGTGGCCGCGCCGGAAGTCACGATGTTACGCAACGACCGTCTTTTGGATGATCGACCCGCGTTTCCGTCATTTTCACCAGGGTCGGGAGATCTGCATTCTCAGCTAAATAGCCTGACGATGGACCATCCCTTCGCGAGCACTGAACACAGCAATAGCGCGGGAATCATATTTGAGTTCAGCGAATCTGAACAGCAAGTGAACGAGACCAGGAGCGAGAGCGTTCATACATCATACAAGGAGACTTTAAAACAGACAAGACGCACAAAACGTCGGGGTAGTCAAGCAAGCCAGAACACGATAGCTACAATATCGTCGACAAAGTCCAGGATGAGCGTCGTGGAGGACGTTGAAGAAGAGGATGATGATGACGTCGAAAATATACCCAGATTACACATGCCGTATTCTCAGGAGTCGCATTCCGAGATGTCAGACAGCATGATATCGAACAGCGATGCGCCCCACCACTTGATTCAAAACCAGACCCTTGGACCAGTCCTCACACTGAATGTGCAAATGAGCCTTTGCGAAACTAACCTTGCCGCTTTCCTCTCTTCCGATCAACATCCCACCGCACACGCAATCGAACAACATTGTTTCCACCCCTGCGTATCGCTGGAGTTACTAGACAACATCGTTTCTGGAGTCGAGTACCTCCACGCACAAGGCGTAGTTCATCGCGACCTCAAACCAGCCAACGTCTTCCTATCGCTCTCACGAGCGCGCCACCCCCCATACGGCTCCGTCAACGTTTCGAGCTGCACAACGTGCCCGAAGCGTGATCACCTACACATGACGCCGCGCATCGGAGACTTCGGGCTTGTCGCGGCGCTGAGCGACAGCTGCACTGTATCGGATACCTTCAAGCCCGTGGGTACGGAGTTTTACCGTCCCCACACAGGCAGTGGTATCAACGAGAAGCTCGATGTCTTCGCTCTGGGTGTCGTAGCGTTTGAGATGATTCAAAAATTCGACACTCGCATGGAGCGGATATCAGCGCTGACGGAGCTACGCCGCGGAGTCTTCCCTGATGGCTTCGCGCAAGGTCTGGGTGATATAGGCGACGACGTGCAGCAACTGATCAGCGACATGGTGCAAGGAGATGAAGGGAAGCGGCCAGGATGTGAAGATGTGCGGATTGAGATTCAAAAGCTAGTACGTGCTTTGAAGATGTGAGTCGGAGTCTCCATCACTGGGCGGAGGTGTCGCATTGGGAGGCGCAGAATAGATACCCACGCATCTGTGGTGACTTGTGCAAGTCGAGTATATTGCATCGTAGCTATCATGACATGGAGTTCCTCTCCAAATGTCGTTCAACTCATGTCCGCGTTTTGATTGTGGTTTTCATAATGATGCACCTGTGTCGTAGGTGGGCGGGAAAGGCCCAAGACTCCCCACTTTTAGAGGCCACTCTTACCCCGCAGTCTCCTCGCTTGGGCTACTAGGAGCTCACAACCTTCGCACAAGTTCGCAGAGCGACGACGACTATGCAGCCCAGAGGCTGCATACTCATCTGTGATTTGCATTATCAATATATAATTTTTAATTCCAAAATTTGCCACCTGTAACGGGTCTCAGCCAGAAGACATTCCGTTTCCAAATTCGGCTTACTGTCAATACTTTAACGGGAGCCCAGTTCGAGTCCTGTGGTGTCCTTTAATCCACTCACTTGGGTAACCAGTGATGCTGGAGGGACCTAAGCAATGAATACAACTTGACGAGGGAAGCAATTCCGCAGTCTAGTATTCACCACGGGACGGCGGCGCTGGATTACTCCTATTAGGGTTGGAAGTCGGGTGACGGGTTGGGGTGCCTACTGGTATTTTGTTTTTGTCTTTTTGCCTAGATCTTCTTTTTTGTTTTTTATCTACCTACCTACCAACCTATATGCACGCACATACGGAGAACAGTAGTTAGCAGCGCCTGCTGTCGTATCTTCTGCTTTGCATTTCTCTTTTTGCATCTATTGCATCGCACTTTCAGTAGCCTCTGCACGAGAAAATTGCTAAGAAGAATACATGGTATTACATATGTACATCCGCCAAAGCGAGTCCCTTTGTCGCCGCCCAGCAGCAAGATGAACCAGCATCTCCACTGCCAGCACACCCCGTCCCTCAATTTAACGTCCGCCTCCACTCATCCATAGCATCAAAAAGCGCCCCCAACCTCACCCCATCCTCGTCCTCTCCCACAGTCAAGACCTTAACCACACTCCTCTTCCTCCCATGCCTCAGCGTAAGTTCCCTCAACGGGGGCATCGAAACCAACATATCCCTCCACGACCCCTCTTTGCACCCCAATACCCTCTCATTCTGAATCCAAACATTAAAATCCATAACAACCGGATGGAAAACAATCTCTTGGCTCGTCCGTATAAGCCCCAAACACCTCCTCATCAGACTAATCTCATTGCGCACGCCGACTGAGAACCGGGTGCCAGACGGTTGCACCCCGTCTTCTATACTCTGCGGCGTAACATCGAGTTCAAAATCGAAGGTTGTGGGGACGAGATTGTAGATTTGCAGACTGCGGGACGGCTTCAGATACAGCATCTCCGCTAGTAAAGGGGAGTCGCCGGGGATGAGTTGCCGCCATACATTGCACACGCGCTGGCAGCGGAGTAAGTCCCAGAAGTCGAGGTGGATGAATACGTGCTGGAGCACTTCAACGGGGAGGTCTGTGATGCGTTTTCTTTGGCCGCTGCCCGGGTGCGTGGAACCTGCAGTGAACATTTGGCGGACGCGGTCCGCGTAGTTTCCTATGCTGCTGCGCCGGCTGTCTCGTGAGAGTTCCGAGTCCCAAGACCGCATGGAGGCTGTGTCTGCGTCTGCGGGGAGGCCGCTGATGGAAGGGTTGCGGATGGAGTGGCTTGAGGCGCTTTGTTTGCGCCGGTTGGTGGTGTCTTTGAGCTTTTCGGAGAAGCGCGTGAAGGCCGAGAAGTGGGATTGGTGGTGAAGATCCATCATGGCTTCTGTTCTGCTTGATTGTCGAGATGTATGACCTTGCTTCCGTCTGGAACTTTTATGTTTTTGATCTGGACTCCTCTAGGGCATCCAGTGTCGTTGTTAGCGCTTTTGATACGGGCTGTGTTATTAGACTTCAGCCTTGCGACGACGGTGCGGGGTTATATCGTGTAACGTAATTGCGGTGCAACTCTATATCTCTTGTGTCTCCGCGACGGTTGAATGGTACGGTGTTCTCTTATATCGTGTCCGAAGCGGTGTGAATGGCAGCATCGATCGAGAGAACAGGAAACGACGACAACGTGGAAGCCGCAGCTGACATGTCATTTACACTAGCCGAATGTGGCTGACTGACGCGGGATGGGGGCCGACAAAAGCAAGCAGAACACATGGGGGCTGGGATGTTCGGCGATGTTTGCTTGACGGCTTGCGAGGCGTATCAAGGAAAGTGAGGTTGACGGTCTGTTGTTCTGATACGCTGCAAGGGTAATGTTCCACTATTAATGCCGATGTTGGCCATCAAACGCACTATGTTCCCGCCTTTCCGTGTGGGACTATACATCCTACATACGATACTGCGATAGTGGATCAAGATGGTATGTTGTGTTGTATTGATATATGTTTACATGGCTTCCCAAGCCAAGACTGTATTGTTCTTGAACGGGCCGTCTGATGACGCAATGCCAGAGCATTGAAGTACACATGAAGCGGCGCATGGCACGCTTGTCGTGAGACGAATATTGTGCCAAATGCTCCAACACTTCTCCGGGATCCTCCTTGACGTACTCCTCGGCGCGGTAAGCCTATCTGGACGTGAAGTCTCAAAAGTGCCCACTGAGTCCTTGATTGAAGGTCGCTGCATGTCATGTATGCGCCCCGCTCTCTTCAGCCGACCTCGATTGATGCCAATGCGCCAATGACTTCTTCAGCGACCCCTCCGTTTTCTACCACCATCTTTGTGACTTGTGAGATCAGCCCCCTCTTCATGCCGCCTCGGGGTGGTGTCCAGACGCCTGAAGTCGCCAACAGTTCTCTTTGAGTGAGCGCATCTGCACTGGAGGTGGGCGCAGTACCGCCTGTTGCTGAGTTCATCGAGTTGGGTACGCCCGGGGGCGTCAGGTGGGACGGGGGGTCGATGGTTCGGATAGAGACGATGCGCGCGCCCGTGGACGAGGTTGTTGAGTTTGTGCATGCGATGGCGAGGACCGCATCTGCTACTGCGAGCTCCTCCTTAGCGGGATCGAAGATGATGTTGGGGCCCACTGCCATGGCTAGTATGATGACTGGGGGCTTGCCTAGCTGGGGAGCAGTCTTGTTGGTACCCGCCTGCTTCGGGTATAGAGGCACAGCAGCATCCCAGTCGTCGTCGAACAGGGGATCTTCGTCCTTTTCCGACTTTAGGGCTGGTAGGAGGGTAGTGAGGAGGGCGAGATGGGTGGTCATGGAAAGCAGCGCGAGCGGGTAGGAGAGCGGGGGTGAAAGAAGCAGGATCTAGGGCTGTTAGCAGTGTGTTTAGAAGAGGCGTATCGCGACTTCTTACATCGACGTAGAGCTTCCAGTGAAACCGTCTGTTGATGTACAGGCGGTCTTTGAGCTCTCCACTGGCGAGCAAGCTCTCGGTGAGCATGGAGGACAGGAACACAGGCAGAGCGTCGTCTTCGCGGAAGCCTGGCACCTCGACGCTCATCTCGACCCAGGCATTCTGGCCCTTGCCCTTGCTATCGTCCGTCTCTTCGCCCTCTCCCATGTCTACATCTTCGGGCTCACCCAGGGTCGGGCGCTGGCGTGACCTCTCCACCTCGGCCTTGACTCCTACGAGCGCCTCGGTCCCGTCTTCCAGGGCGATGCGCGCACTCCCGTTTGCGCTGGGCAGTACGTCATACTCGGCGCGCATGGAGCGAAAGTCGCGGGGGCCCTTGGTGACATCGAGGCGGATGGGCGGCGTCTGTGAGAGGGTGGAGCGCAGGAAGGACAGCTCAGCGGGCGAGAGGTTGACGAGGGCCTGCTGGGGCGCCATGGCAATTGGATGGTGGTGCTTGGGACGGGGCGACGGCGAGGTGTTTGCTGCTCGCGGATTTCTTGCGCATTTGTTTCGACGACGAACTAGCGGGCCCGGCGATTCGGCTGCAGCGTCACTTGCTTGCAGCCCCGGCGCGAGCTACTTCGCGCGACAACACCGTGCGCTGACCGCCGGTCCGCAAGAGCATTGTACGTCTGGGTTATTGGGTCCGGGCAGACATATACTGTCGCAGTCTCGTGGCTTCTACTATATTCTTCTCTTAATATATATTCCTAGGGCCATGCTACGGTAGACCAAGCCACCCGACCCTCGTCACACGTCCACGACCGGCCGCCAATGTCACCCCCGAGGTCCAAGCGGAACAGCGGCAATGCCATCACCACCATCGACAAGCTCGACTACCCGCCCAACTCGCCCCGTCGCCCGCTGCTCGCCCCCGACGACGACACCGAATCCCAGCGCCGCAGCAACGACACGAGTTACGCCGGCAGCTTCTTCGAGCAGGTGGCCGAAGGCATCTACGAGCAGGACCGCGTCAAGATGCAGCGCGCCGTGCTACGATGGCTGAGCTTCGTCTGGGCCATCGTCATCTGTCTCTGCGCTGGTAGCATCACCGCCTTCTCTCTCTACGGCCACTTGTTCCAGTCCAAGCTGCACTACACCCAGGTCCAGGTCAACATCGTCTCCATCGGCGCCGAGCTCGGCCTCTACCTGCTCGTCCCCATCTTCGGATACCTCTGCGACCGTCTGGGCCCTGGCGTGCCTGCCGGTCTCGCTGGCATTCTCTTCGGCTCGGGATATCTGCTGGCAGCCTTCGCCTTCAAGAGCGGTCCTCCGCCATCTGCAGGCGGTCATGGCTGGCCTTTCGGCGTCATGGTGCTGGCCTTCGCCTTCGTCGGCATGGGCACCAGCTGCATGTACCTGGCTGCAGTAACAACATGCGCCAAGAACTTTGGACGCGGAAACGCCAAGGGTGTGGCTCTGGCAGTGCCCATCGCAGCCTTTGGACTCAGCGGCATGTGGCAAAGTCAGGTTGGAAGCCGGCTGCTGTACGTGAGGAACCCGGATGGCACCAAAGGCGACGTCGACGTGTACCGCTTCTTCCTCTTCCTCGGCATACTCCTCCTCTGCGTGGGCGCCGTCGGCTTCTTCGCGCTGCGCATCATGGACGAAGAAGAGATGATCGACGAGGCAGTAGACGAGCTTGAAAGATCTGGTCTGCTGCAGCGCGACGAGTTCTTCACCCAGGCTGCGCAGCATCACGGCTACGGAACTATGGAGACGCAGGACCTCTCCGACTCGACTTTTGACTTCCTGCAGTCCGAGGCTGAGCGTCTGAAGGCGAAGGCGGAAGAAGAGGCACGTAAGAAGACATGGCTGCTGAACGAGGAGACTCGTCGGTACATGATGGATCCTACCATGTGGTGGCTCGCAGGCGGCTTCTTCCTGGTTACTGGCCCTGGTGAAGCCTTCATCAACAATCTAGGCACCATCATCGAGACGCTTACGCCTGCGCATGTCGCCACCAACACATCGCCGGCCACCCACGTTTCCATCGTTGCCATCACCTCCACACTAGCTCGCCTGATTACCGGAACCCTCTCCGATGTCCTCGCTCCGGTCTCGTCTGGAAACTCGCACCGTCGTGGACCAGATTCCATCGCGAACTCGCTATCGTCGCTCCCGTCCCTCGAGCAGCCGCGCCGGTTTACCGTCTCTCGCATAACCTTCCTCCTGGCATTTGCCTTCATCCTCTCTCTTGGACAACTTCTGCTCGCGAGTGGGTGGGTGCAGAACCACGCCTCTCGCTTTGCCGCCGTCTCCGCACTCATCGGTGCTGGGTATGGAGCCGTCTTCTCTCTTACACCTATCGTCGTCTCAGTAGTATGGGGTGTCGAGAACTTCGGTACAAACTGGGGCATTCTAGCCATGACACCGGCTGCCGGTGCTACGCTCTGGGGTGCTGTCTACGCTACTGTGTATCAGAAAGCTGCAGAGAACGGCGAGGCGGGTGTTCAGAAGGACCCCGAGGATGTGCTTTGCCACGGAAAGGCTTGCTATGCGTCTACGTTCTGGGCCATGACCATCAGCGTGTGGATTGCCATGGGTCTCATCTTCTTCGCTTGGAGGGGCCCAGGCGGGTGGAAGCAGAGGGGTGTTGCTGTATAAAGGTCTTGTCTTTTTTTGCATGGCGAAGGGCGTTTGTGATTCATGGTTATGAAGCGTTCATTGCGTTATTCCTATGTTGCTCTACTAGCATTGCATATTCCACTTTCTTGAATCAATACGAACTTTGAAAACTACCCTCACACGTCTGAACATAACAAAATGAAGCATATGCGCACATGCTGGTTTATCTTGCTGCTGAAGGGCGATATAGAGCCTCGCTTTAGCAAGTGTAGCACCTTAATTAAGGAAGAATAAACAATCCTCAGGTCTAGAGCCTAAGTTAATGTTATGTTACCTACTTTGCATGTTTCTATCTTAATGTAGGCTGCAGACCTATTTAACTTCTCCCCGTGTATAGCGTAGAAGGAATACATCACAGCGTAATCTCTACATCCGCTGTTTGCAAACCTAACCACAATCAACAAAAAAAATAGAACAACCAACCCCTTCACTCAACGCCACAAGACAACGATCTTCTCTCAACTACCCTTTCCCCGAAGGCTATAGTCTCAAGATCTCAATCCACAAGTTCGACGTATGCCAAACCTGTGTTTCAAGGGAAATTCCTCTAACTACCCTTGCTGCTGAAGGCTGTAGTATGAAGATTACAAAGAACACGTTCCTCGACTTGATGGTCAAACGCCCGTGTCCTCTATTCAAGACTTGAGTGAACGAGTGCTCGAACTCTTGTCCTATGTTTTGGTACTGCAGTACGCGATGCTTTGCTTCAGCCTGTTTAAGGGCTTAGGCAATTGGTCTCACAATGTCTGGTTTCACCCTAGACGTTGCAGGACTGGGTTGTTGCTCGGTTTGCTTTGCTTGAGGGTTCTTGTTCTGTGATGGGCGAGCGCGAAATTGTGACGATTATATATGGGATGGGATGTCATATCTACCTCCTGCATCTGTCGTGTGGGGAGGATGTGAGCTCTGCTATCGACCAAGGGAACGCGCGCATGCACGGGTATGTCGTTGTGTTGAGGGAAAGTGAGAGGGGAGGTCGTACCTTCCTTCCAGGAAAGAGCAACAACGTGCACTGACGCCCCGTCGACCATCAAACCTCACCTCAACAAAACAAGAACACAATAGATGGAAGTATTAAATGTTATATTCCTTCGCCACCAGCCACTTCGGCAAGGCAGACGAGGTTAATGGGTTCGTCGAACACTCATTTCATGCAAAGCTCCCAACGTTAACTCTTGTCTAGTCATGAGCCGTAAGCAGTCCCAGTCTACACCCGCGACCCTAATATACAAAGCACACGCTTAACCAGAGAACTCCTTAATGTCGGTAGTCTTGCCAGGGATAAGAGCCAATGGCACGATACCCGACACGTGCATCTCGGGGCCGTAGACGTGCATGTTGAGGCCGAGCTCCTGGCCGACACCCTTGATGTTCTTGAGACCCTCCTGGTAGTTGGGGCCGGCACGACGGATCCAGATCTGGACGTTGTGCTCGACGAGGAGAGGTGCGACTTCCCTCAGAGCGCGGATGACACCCTTGAAAGTCGAGGCGACGTTGGTGAAGTTGGCAATACCTCCACCGATGAAGAGAACCTTGCCCTCTGGGTGTTGAGGAGCACGGAGCATGAGGTCGAGGACGGTACGGGCGTAGTGGAAGGTCTGTGTCTCGGTGGGAGCACCAGAGTACTCACCGTAGTTGGCAAGCTCACCGGCGAAACCAGCAGAGGCGATGGCGTCGGCGTAAACGACGGACGCACCACCACCAGCGACCAGGGTCCAGACGCGGCCGGTAGCGTTGAGGATGGTCAGCTTGAGGGAAGCACCAGTCTTAGCGTCCATCTCAGCAATGTATGCCTCCTCCTTGCTCATCTCACGACCGAAAGGAGCGGGGAACTCCATCGGTGGGCCGACATCGACGGTCTGCTTAGCATTCTGCTGGGGAGCAGCTGGTATGCCGAGAGCTGTCGCGCTGCGAGCAATAGCCCACTTGGCACCGCACTCGAACTCAGCAGTCTGGTCAAGCTTGGCAGCGAGATCCAGGAAGTGAACCTCAGCTGAGGTCTTCTCCTCGTTAGGAATGACGACGAGAGGGTTGATCTCAAGGTATCTTGGTTACATTAGTATGCATTAGGAAGGTGACAGGTGCCTGAGTACTCACGTGAACTGGCAGTCAACGTAAACGGCGTATAACCTTGAGATGAAGTCGACGAGGACGTTGTGTACACCCTCGGGCACCTTCTTCAAGAGAGTGGCAGCGATCTCCTCGTTTGAGGGGTATTCCTTGAGGTCGACGGGAATGAGGAGCTTCTCAGCCTTCTCATCGACATCACCGACATCGACACCACCCTCGTGGGTGAAGAGGATCCAGTCACCCTAAGCGGACAAGTTAGCGGTGAGATCGGCAAAAGATCGCAAGATGGCGCCGATGCTAGAGCCGCAACACCACGGGCCCGTAAATTGACGATGCATAGGTAGCGGCGCAAAAGCGCTGAAATTGCAGCCACATTTGCATGTGAAAGTGGACGTGCGTATCGCAGAAGAGTAGGTGCTCTGCAGGAGTGGGTCGGCCGTCGTTCCCTTCGTCCGGCCGGCCTTGAAACAAAACCAGGCAGTGCGCCCGGTTTAAGCACGCTTCCCGCTCCGCTTGCACTTGAGCTGCAGCATTCCGCTCTGGGCTTCCGAGTATGCCTTTTGCACGCCTTCGCATGCGCCAGACCACACGGTCGCCCGAAACGGCACGAGATACGACGTAACGAAATAACGAAATGATTGTAGAAAAAGGCGGAAACTGAAATGGACGTACCTCTCGCACAGAGTTGATGTTGATGTAGTACTCGGTGTCTTGGGGATGGGGAACGAAAGGCTCGACCAAGAACTGCCTCAGGACACCATCGACAGTCTCGACACGCTGCTCCTTTCCTGCCCTCGCCTCGATCCACTCCCTCGCCTCAGCCCAGGTCTTGTTCAGCGCGAGCAGGCCGCTCTTGCCTCGCCTCTTGATGAGCTGATCTGGCTTTGCGACGAACTTGGAACCGGGGGTCAGCAGCCATGGGTATGTGGCCTCGGCCTGGTCGAGCACGCCCTTGATGTCCTCATCGGCGGCGAAGTGCAGCGATGCGAGCTTGGAGGGGGGGTTGTGTGTGGCCGACGCGGGCAGGGGAGTGGGCTTGATGACAGGCGCGCGGGTGAGGTGGTAGTTGAGGATGGCCTTGCCGTCGGCCTCGAGGATAGACTTGGCTGACATTGTGGTGTATGGTCAAACTGCGATGGATGAGTGTCAATGTCAAGAGGGGCGGCTCGCGTGGAGACAATGGGGTGCAAGAGATATGGCTGGCAGGCAATCCCGAAAGAAGTCTCGGGTATGGCAATGGGGCCTTATGCAATGTCCGGAGACGAAGATGTTCGGAGAAGATGGTGAGGGGGCCGGGACAAAAGATGCGAAGTGGCAGGCTGGGGAGTGGGCAGACGTACCTGGATTTGTTGAGGCTTGACACACGGTCTGCAGAGGGTTAAGAGGAACTGCTGGCAAGATTGAGTTGTCAGACGGCTTGGGAGGAGCTTGAGAAAGCGGTCTGATGTTTTTTCTGCGTGTTGAGCACTGAGGGCGGGCAGCGGATGCAGGGCTAAGGCACTGGGCGCACGGCGGGCCTATCACGGCGAGGACACCCCACCAGGGGTACAGCAGCTGCGGATGCCCTACACGACCCACGACGAGATATCAACGACCCGAACACACGCTTCCCGGGGGATTTTCCGCGATAACACCTTCCAGAAAGCGCCAGCGCGGTGCATTGAAGCCCCATCTATTACCAACACCCCCAATTCCGAGGTGCGACGCTGCGGTGCAGACATTCGGGTCCCCGTTCACCGCTCGGGACTTGGGGTTAGCGCCACACGCATCTAGTTCGTGCAGGGGATATCACTCTCCAGCTCAACACCGCCAAAAGTAAGGGCCAAACTTCGGAAAGAATCGCTGCTCCCTCTTCGCAACCTTCTCCCCATCCATCCAAGTACTCTGCTCTGCCCTCAGCACGGCATTGCATCCATAAGGTAAGTCACTCGCTCGCTCCTTCCCTAGCCCTTGTTGAGCTCCATCCCACCTGCCCGCTCTTGCGTGCCTGCCCCAACAGCTCCGAAGCATTTTTTCCCACGCGAAATACCCCGACCGCCAACCTTATCTGCTCGTCACAACGCCCGTTCCGAGCCAGACTGACCCTCCCGCCTCTCTAGAATTAATCGACGTCCACAATGCCTTCCGCAGCACCCCCCAACGGGAGCGTCCCAGCGCAGGCGGCCACCTCGAGCGATGGCCTCTCCGCCAACGACAACATCCGTCGTTTCGCTGCCCCCAGCCGGCCCATGAGCCCCCCGGCCTCGCACACACTCTTCCACCCCAAGACACGATGCTTCGTCTAGTAAGACCACCACGCCTGCAAAATACCGGAGCGCGGCTCTAACACAATGTGAACAGCGGACTGCAGCCCCGTGCCGTCCAGGGCATGCTCGACTTCGACTTCATCTGCAAGCGCAAGCAGCCCTCCGTCGCCGGTATCATCTACACATTCGGCGGTCAATTCGTCAGCAAAATGTATGTAGTCGACAATACCCCGAAGTGCCCCGCCAAACATCCGACTCACACAATACAGGTACTGGGGAACCAGCGAGACTCTGCTGCCCGTCTACCAGACAGTCGAGAAGGCCGTTGGCAAGCACAACGATGTTGACACCGTTGTCAACTTTGCCTCGTCGCGCTCAGTCTTCCAGTCCACCATGGAGCTGATGGAATTCCCTCAGATCAAGTGCATTGCCATCATTGCTGAGGGTGTACCCGAGCGAGTAAGTTCCAACCGCAGCAAAAACTACTTTGAACAGCCACTGACTTGCACTAGCGTGCGCGTGAGATCCTCCACGTTGCCCAGAAGAAGGGCATCACCATCATCGGCCCGGCCACCGTCGGAGGCATCAAGCCCGGTGCGTTCAAGATCGGTAACACTGGTGGTATGATGGACAACATCGTTGCCTCCAAGCTCTACCGCCCTGGTTCCGTCTCATACGTCTCCAAGTCCGGAGGTATGTCCAACGAGCTGAACAACATCATCGCAAACACTACCGATGGTGTGCTCGAGGGTGTTGCCATTGGTGGTGACAGGTACCCCGGTACCACCTTCATCGACCACGTTCTCCGATACCAGGCCGACCCCGACTGCAAGATCATTGTCCTGCTCGGTGAGGTTGGTGGTGTTGAGGAATACCGCGTCATTGAGGCTGTCAAGTCTGGCCAGGTCAACAAGCCCATTGTTGCGTGGGCCATCGGTACCGTTGCTGGTATGCTCAAGACCGAGGTCCAGTTCGGTCACGCTGGTTCTTTCGCCAACTCTCAGCTCGAGACTGCGGCCACCAAGAACAAGACCATGAGGGAAGCTGGCATCTACGTCCCAGAGACCTTCGAGGAGATGCCCGGCACTCTTGCCCAGGTCTACCAGAAGCTCGTCAAGGACGGCACCATCAAGCCCAAGCCTGAGCCCGTTGTACCCAAGATCCCCATCGACTACTCATGGGCGCAGGAGCTCGGTCTCATCCGAAAGCCCGCTGCTTTCATTTCCACCATCTCTGACGACCGTGGTCAAGAGCTTCTGTACGCTGGTATGCCCATCTCTGATGTCTTCAGGGAGGAGATCGGTATCGGTGGTGTCATGTCACTGCTGTGGTTCCGTCGCCGTCTGCCCAACTACGCCAGCCGTTTCCTCGAGATGGTTCTCATGTTGACTGCCGATCACGGTCCAGCTGTGTCTGGTGCCATGAACACCATCATCACTACCCGTGCTGGCAAGGACCTCATCAGTGCCTTGGTCTCTGGTCTCTTGACCATTGGATCGCGCTTCGGTGGTGCGCTCGACGGCGCCGCTGAGGAGTTCAGCAAGGCCTTTGACAAGGGCCTCAGCCCTCGTGACTTCGTTGACACAATGAGGAAGGAGAACAAGCTCAGTAAGTCGCCTAAGCTGAAAGCCATATTTGTACATCAGCTAACGTCTATCAGTTCCTGGTATTGGTCACAGGATCAAGTCGCGTAACAACCCCGATCTTCGTGTCGAGCTCGTCAAGGAGTACGTCAAGAAGAACTTCCCCAGCACCAAGCTGCTCGACTACGCGCTTGCCGTCGAGTCAGTGACCACATCGAAGAAGGACAACCTGATTCTCAACGTTGACGGCTGCATCGCTGTCTGCTTCGTTGACCTTGTTCGCAACGGTGGTGCTTTCACCCAAGAGGAGGCTGAGGACTACCTGAAGATGGGTGTCCTTAACGGTCTCTTCGTCCTTGGCCGAAGTATCGGTCTCATTGCCCATTTCCTTGACCAGAAGAGGCTGCGCACTGGTCTTTACAGACATCCCTGGGACGACATCACCTACCTCCTGCCCTCGCTGCAGGCTGGTGGTGCGCCAGGTGCCGAGGGCCGTGTTGAAGTTACTTTGTAGAGTCATGGTTTGGAAAAGGCAAGGGTATATCCGGTTCTAGTCGCTTGATGGCGGACCCAAACTGGCGTTTTGAGCGTGGTAGACGAAGGTCTTCCGCAGCATCGTAGGGCCATTGTAGCAATACCCGCCCGCTGTTGGCGGACATATATTATTTAATGTCAAACGAACAAGCAATGCGAGTTCCACGTGCCACGTGCCGCGTCTTGATACGGATGGGTCGGCAACACTTTTTCAGCCCTGTGGGCGGCCTAACGTAGTGCTCTGATCCATCTTTAGCCACCCTACATTCCGCTCGAAGAAGCAAACCCTTCGTCTGTTCGCCGCAATAATTCTCACCAACATGAATCTTGAAACGGCGACACCTGGAAGATGAAGTCGCCCACGATAGAAGGAAAATTATCCATCGGGTTGAATCAAGGCCCAAATGCAAGTAAGGCAGATTCATGTCCTGTACCGCTGACCCACAGAAACATGGTGTGGCAGTATCGTATGTTTCCTCATTGTACCTGATGTGCCGAGTCCCGCTCACCGGTATCCCGGTCACGACCACGAGAAGCGTTAGTAAATATCTTAGGCTAACTAGGCGTAGGATAGCGGCCAACACACTCGTGCGAGAGAATCATTCTTCATAGGATCTGGGCTCCCGCTGTCAGCACCCAGCCACCCCGTTGATTTTTGCAGGATTCGATGCGCCCCGAAGCCATACCTATAGTCTTGGCATCCACCATAGTCTCGTTGAATACGGCTAATTCGGATGCTGTGTAACCAAGGAACCGCAACACTTTGGTTCATGCATCGATGATGCCTTTGCACGGATGTCTATCCGTCTGCAATATTTGGCTCGAGGCAGTCATGAACATGTCATAGTTGTTCAGCAAGGCTGCAGCTTCAGTCACGCCGCGGCCCTACATGCGGCGCGTACAGAGTTGTGAGTTCTTCCGCGTCGCTTACATTAGGCGTTCAGCCGCTATCGTTATTGGGGGCCACGGACTGTTCGCTTCTTTGTGCTGGCGGGTAAGGTGCCTGGCTGCCTTGGAAATAAGCATGGGTATCTAGTTCTGCATGCGAGCTGCCGCAGGGAATAAGTAGAGATGTGATCCCGGGGTTCAGTTGGTGTTCAGCCTTGTCGCTGGTATTATCGTCACCAGCAAGCACCATCGTCATCGTTTTGGTGTTGAGGTACCACACCAACATACTCTCGCAATGTTCACACGCACCATCGTCGCCGCAATGGCTTCGGCCTCGCTGGCTGGCGCCCAGAGTTCAGACTCGGAACATACACTTGCTGCTTTCGCTTTCGTTCGCACGGGAGAACGGACACCCATCTTGCGCAATAATACCCAGACTCTTACCAGCTTCGGCGCGAATCAGATGCATGCGCTCGGTCAAAAGTTCAGATCAAAGTTCATTTCCGGTCCTGAGTCCATTGCGGGACTATCAGAGGATGTCCTGAACAACGACCAGATTTGGGTTCAGACTCTCGATGCGCCATACCTGGTTTCGTCGGCGCAAGCCTTCATGCAAGGTCTTTACCCACCACATGACATCAGCAACGCAACTGGTGATAACACGGGTGTCCTCGCTGACGGCACTTCGGTCGACTACCCACTCAACGGATATCAGTACGCTAGCATTCATGCTGCGAATGTGTACGACCCAGTTTCGAGACTTGTATCTGGAGCTGGACAATGTCCACAAGGACAAACCGACGCACTGAAATACTTCACGACTCAAGAATACCGGGATGCCGAGTATTTGGCAGACAACAGTGAACTGTACAAGAACCTCCCTCTGGATTGGTTCGAAGGCCACGTCAATCAAGATGAACTGTAAGTACGATTGGAGACGGAATACGTCTTGGACTTTCGCCTTCTATTTTATGGTCTTCTCCTACCCCTGCCCTACCTTCTCTGGTGCAGAGCTGATTCAGTACTGTCATGTGATTCAAATACTGACATTGACACAGGTCATATATGTATGCACTTGAACTGGCAGACTACTTATCATACCAATACATGCACAACGCTAGTATCTACAAGACCCTAGCAAACAATGAGTCCGGCTTATACGATACGCTCCGATCCCGCGCCGACGAAGTAGCCTGGTATCTCTACGGCAACACCTCAACCTCCGAAACCAGCAACCGAGCCATCGGCGGCAAAACGCTCGCCGGCTCGATCCAAAACACCTTCGACATGCTCGTATCTGGCAAGAACAACAGCGCCGGCGATCTCAGCAGCGCAGGCCAGATCAGCACGCCCAGCCCACTCACCTTCTTCTTCGGCGAACAAGACGCCATGATGAGCCTCATGTCCTTAATGATGCTCGACACACAGTCCGCCGAATTCAAATCCATCCCACCCTACGGCTCCGCCATGATATTCGAACTCTTCAGCACCAGCTCCAACACAGCCATGCCCAGCGACCCCGACGACCTCTGGGTACGCTTCTACTTCCACAACGGCACAGACGCAGACGACAAGCCACTGCAATCCTACTCCATGTTCAACAACGGGCGTTCCAAGACAGACATGCGATACACAGAGTTCGAAAGACTCTTCAGCACCATCTCCATGCAGGGCCTAAGCGACTGGTGCGAAACCTGCAGCACAGGAGCTTTCTTTTGCCGCGGCGCAGACGGCAGCGGCGTCACGCTCGTCGTCCCCGCTGCCCACGAAAGACAAAGTAAAGACGGCGTCTCCCCCGTCGTCGGCGGCGTAATCGGCGCAGTCATTTCTCTCGTCGTAGCAGGCCTCCTCTTCGCACTCGCTATGCTACTCACTGGACTCCGCTTCCACCGCGTCGAGCACCGTCTTGGTGCCAACCTTCGTAGTCAGAAATCGGATCTTGGCGGCTTCAAGGGCTCGGCGAAGTTGGCGTCGGATCCGGATGTTAGTCTTGCGGGGAATGGGGCACCGCCTGCGACGAATAATGCGGGGGTTGTTAGTTTTGGTGGGGATGGGAAGAGGGGGCATGAGAGGGTGGGGAGTTGGGAACTTAGGCAGAAGGAGTTTGGGAAGGATGTTGGGGATGTGAGTCCGAGGAGTAGTTTTGGGGGGATTGATGGGGTTGCTGTTAGGGGGGTTGAGCCGCGGGATCAGGTGTGAGTCGCGACTGACTGAGGTGAGGTGGTGACTGAAAAGTATGTTTGGTTGGATTTGGATACCCTCTTTACGACACGAGTATGATGGCTATTTGAAAGAGGATGAGGAAAGAGAGGGCCTTGTATGGGCTTTTTGTTTCATACGATCTTGATACCCGGTTTCCCCATGCGCAGGAAACCATTGTAGGTTTATGTCTTTATGAACACGACACTTGCTTTACGAATTAGAGAACGCAAACGTTCTCAACATATCCTCTCACTTTACTTGCGCTCTTACTCACACATCGTACTGTGCTTTATCTTGTCTCACTCACCACTCTCCATGCATTCAGATGCCATCTATCATTCATCAACCTCACCCAAGAATACTCTACACATCCTCTCCAACTACCCATCTCACCATCGATCAAATCAACGCAGAATGCGTAGTCCAATGGTCAAGACGTCCACGCTAAACAATCCACTACTGAGTAGTCCTTTGTCCTGTCGGGCCTGCAGGACCGCGGCAAGGGCGTGTGTCGGACTAAAAACCGCCGCGGGAGTCGTGTGGGAGATGCTAGTTCGAGTCTAGCCGCGTTCATAATATCTTCTTTTTGCTATTGCTGATATACTTAGGCATGTGAGAGTAAGGACGGGAAGATATCGATATAGATAGAGAGTTGGATCCATGAGAAGATAGTATACGGGTATTCTATTCTGGGTGCGATCTTTTTGTGTCAAGTGCTACCTGAGACGTTGCTGCTTACATACTGTCTAATCTCCTCTTACTTTACATGAGCTGCAAGTCTCCATCTAGATGTTGTTCGTTCTGGACGGTTCTACCTCGAAGACAGGGTTGTTTCAAGCAACATTGTCTTATGGCTAGACATGTTGGACTCAGTCGTTATCCTAATCTCTTGAATGATTGGCTTGAGATAATGTCGTCCAAGTAGAACGACACCAATCTTAATATGGGAATGACAGCACAGAGTATGGTAGAACAAAGTGACATGGAAAAGCTTATATAATCTCATTGAAGGCATATACAGATATGAGTGACGACACAATTCAGCCGCATGCTGTACCGCTAAACTCCTTACGAACGCCATATCGTGGCAAAATCCACACAAGCAAGCCTGTGCCAAAGCACATTCGTATTTTCCGCTCATGAACATCAGGAACCACCGTATTATCCACAAAGAAACGAAGACACGAGCGCATCTCTTCCTCATCTCAGCAGCTGCCCTGCGATTCCAACGGCCATTCCCGCTGTCATCAGGTAGTCGGCACACCGCGCTCTCTTCGCCGCATTCCCTTGGCCATCAAAAGCCGCACAAGCCTCGACGGTAAGCTGCGAGCAGCCCAGACTGCTGAGACTGGAGCAGATGCTCTGGGCGGACTGGAGGCCGACACTGGGAATGGCGGTAATGGTAGCGCCGCCGCCGTTGGGGGCCGAGATGGTGACGCCGGCGGCGCCATTGGCTAGAGCAGTCGTACAACTTGCAGCATCGCTTTGACAGCTTGTATAAGCGGACGAGCAGGCAGCTGCGTTGGTGTAAGTCGTCGGTATGTACGGGAAAGGGTAGAATTGGTTCTGTACCGTGCTTCCGTGGTTTGCGCCATTTGTTTCCTGCACGAAGGGCTGCTCCCCGGTTGTGGATGCGATTACGAAGGAGACGGTCGAGGTGGCCGAGGGGTTCGCGCCGGTGGGGACTGCGCCGATGGCTCCTGTGCAGGCGACGCCTTGGGGACAGCATGCTACGTGGCCGGCCTGGTCGGCTGAGCAGACGGCTGTTCGTGGGCAGCAGAGTCCTGGCGCGCCAAGGCCGGCGCAGTTGAAGTAGGAAGTCGCGCACGCATTGCCTTGACGCTTAAGCAGTTCGAGGTTGCCGTCGGCGGGAGATGTCTCCATGGCCTCGTATACGGGGGTCGGTAATGGCGCAACGGCGGCCTCGAAGTCGCCGTAGACATCGGGTGCGGCGAGCGCGGCGAGCGGCGCAAGCAGTAGCGGGGCGAAGAATGTGCGCATTGTGGGATTATGGATGTTGGTCGTTCGTGAGGCAAGGTGTGCGGCTTGCGCCGGGGAGTGGTGATGTCGTACGGGGCCGGCTTGTTGTTGGGACGGCTACGGCTATCGATGTGGTAGTGGCTGGGCGCTGTTTGCATGAGCGTGGGACCGATGTGTGCCAATTAGTAACTCACAATTGGAAGCGCAGTGCAATGGACGGTCGCAGTATGGGCTGGCAGGTGTCGAGATGTCGTGGGCATCAAAGTCGGTGCGGCTGTGTGGTATGCGCCAAGCAAGGTGCGTTGTAACGGCAACGCGGTCCAAGCATCCAATCGGACTATAGTACGTCATGCACATGGCACGTTCTCGTCCACGCCCGCGATACGGGACGGCGGGCCCTGATGATCTCTTCCTTTTACTTTGGCCCTGCTTTTCAATTACACCGCTTACCACACCTTGCCTGCGTTTTTGGTATACGATCCCAACCATAGCTTCACGTCGGCGGCTGTGAGGTAAAAGCGCAGTCACGTGAAGCACTTATCTAACCATCAATGTGGAAGTGCGTTAGCATTATGCTTGTTCGATGTTTTTGGGGCAAGGCATCCGTTACGCTACGCTTTGTTGTGGTGAAAGACATTGTGGCTGTGCTCGAATAGTTCAAGATGAGTCGAAGTGAGCGGCGCTGCGCTAGGTAAACCATTTGCGAACGCGCAGTGTAAATAAAGTCCTGTCACCAGACTCTGTGATCAAACTTTCGTTCTATGTCCATATCACGAACGACTATCGCTTCCCTTTCGAGATCGTGTTACTCCACCAGACCCAAAATCTCAACCACAGTGCGAAGATGCCCGCCATACGTCTGACTCTCGCATCAAATGCAAACCAATCAACAAAATGTCCAATCCTTATACCCGCTTCCGCGTCCACTGACCCCACAGCTTCGTCTTCTGTCCGAGCGCTTGTCTTCAAGAGTGCGCAGACAAAACTGCGTGTAAAGAAACCCACTCGTGTCTTTGTCGGACGCAGCGGACAAGAGCTTGTGGCTGAAGCAGATTGGAAGAGCAACATTAATAACGATGTCGTATTGCTCGTCTCAGCGGGAGAAGACTATGTTGGTGCCCGGAAAGTATCAGGGGTGCATGGTAAGTAGCACTGACGTTTGAGCAAGTTTGCGCTCAATATCTGTGCTTACCCCCCTCCGTATTACGATCAATTACTGACACAATATAATAGCCGACGCAAATCCACAATGCCCAGTTGAAATATTAGCATCTGAAGCAACCCTCATTGAACCGCTGGCTTTAACTCAGCTTGAGACTACCGCGCGCACGCTTCCGGGTATCATACACGCCGTTGGTCAACCCGATCTCCACCCAGGCACCAAGTTTCCCATCGGCGCAGTCTTTGCTTCCAAGGGATGGATCCATCCTCCTCTAATCGGTGGCGATATCGGATGTGGTATGGCCTGGTACAAAACAACACTCAACAGAAGCCAGGTTGATGGGAACAAAGGCAAGAATGTTGCTAATCAGCTTCGGGGACTAGAGGGTGCCTGGCGCAACCAAGCCTATCGAGAGAAATGGCTCTTGGACGAAGACAACTGTAGCATTTCCGCCGGTAAACAGTGGGACGCTGCTCTGGGCACCATAGGAGCTGGGAATCATTTTGCCGAGATCCAGGTCGTCGAGGAATCGGGATTTGCCAAGTCGGACGATGGACTCCATCAAGATGATGTCGTCCTGCTGGTCCACTCGGGATCACGAGGACTAGGAGGTAGCATTCTCAAGAAGTACACAACCGACTCACGCACAAGCTTTCCGGACGATAGTGAGGATGCCAATGCATACCTGGAGGAGCACAACAAGGCCTGCGAGTGGGCGAAGGCTAACCGGGATCTGATTGCCCTGCGATTCCTTGCATGTCTTGAGCCTGGCAATGAAGACTGGCAGCTAGGCGACTCTGACGCCAGCGACTTCGGCGACGAAGGCATAACGATGATCGCGACAGCCAAAGCGGCACTGAAGAAGCGCAAGGTAGTTGACATCTGGCACAACAACGTCGAATGTGTGGCCTGGCCTCCACCTGCCCCTTCTTCAGCTGCGGAGGAACCTACGCCTGAACGCAGTCTGACCGAGGCGCTGGACCAAATAGCACTTGGCGATGAAAACACTCCAAAAGAATACGTCTTTCTCCATAGAAAAGGCGCAGCCCCAACATACGACCCCAAAACTCAGTTGCCGCTCGGTCTCCTTCCACTGCCCGGTTCCCGGAGCACCGCCACGCTCATCCTCCAGCCAACATTCTCGGAAGCCAACTCATGGGGGCTTAAAAACGGACTTTCGCTGGCCCATGGCGCAGGACGAGCCATGTCTCGGGCAAAGGCTCTCCAGACCCTGGGTAAGAAGTACAAAGGCATCAACCTCTTGGAGCCGAATGCAGAAGACCCAGAAGGCACGTGGGTTATCTGTGACGAGAAAGACCTTGTCTTTGAAGAAGCTCCATGGGCATACAAAACCGTTCAGGATGTCGCAGCGGATCTGGAAGCTGCCGGTGCAGCGAAAGTAATCGGTTGGTGTTGCCCTAGAGTCAGCTACAAGGTTCGGAAAGAATTGGATCTACTGAGGTAGCCCCATCCTCGATGCGCTAAATTTACGTGGAACAGATCGTTCTCCACCGGGCATGCCGCAATCCGTATGGATGCCGGTATTTGAGTAGGAAGGGTACCCAAGCGTCCTGCGCAATATGCGAAAGAGTAATGATGAGTATGTAATTTCGATGTTTCCATATCACTCTGCATCAGATAGATGCAGCAACCCTGTCTTTTCCCACTTCAACCGCTTCTCGTCAATTTCCTCTGCTTCCCACGCCTCCTCCTTCTACATCATCTCATCTCATCTCGATCTCGAGTCACACCCGTCTTTGCCGTGCCGTGCAACCTTGTCCACCGCCTCTCTGCCTCAGTAAAACACAGGAAATCGCATCTGATACACCCGCGCCAGGAACGCATGTTTGGTCTATTTGCGTCGATAAGCGCGACAACGAGAGTTTTGTGTGGAATGTTTGTTCCCTTAGGGACTCGGCTAGTGGAAAGGGTGCAACACGCAAGCGCCATGCCACTGTATGGGGTAAATTTGGATCTGTACCAAGACTGTTAGATCCGACTAGCGCTGCAGTAGCCAAAGCTTGGTATGTTGGCGGCAGAAAGGACATCTGCGACGGCCTGACCCTCTCTTCCTCAGAGTATCTGCATCAGCAAGCGACGACACGACAAAAACACTGCAACTCTTCGTAGCCTCCAGCCTACGTGGCAGTATGACTCCTACTTCCCAGCCCCAAGATGTAGCCCCCATTGGCGCATACAGAAAACTGAGCTGGCTGGGGCCAAGTCTGACAAACTCCACACCAGGCTCAGCCCTGGCCTCAGGAACAAGGCCCGCCCCCGCAATGATTGGCCGGCAAAGCGCCCATGCGTCTTGGTGTTTCGAAACGGCGAAGCGGGCGCGCATCCTTTAGCGCAAAAACGGCAAACAACACCTGGTTTCATGCAATAACGTAGGCAGTCTTTGTTCGCGGCGGCCAATCAGCCGGAGCGAACCGGCAGAAAAGAGGGTTCCGTAGTGGGTTTGCGTGCAAGTGACGGCGCGCAAGGCTTTGCGGGAAATGGGCGTTGGATCAGATGGATGCGTGATGGGGCTTTCTTGGTGTGTGACGCCCCAACCACCGGTGCATGGTGCCTGCTGCGCCTCTACCCGGCAGGAAAAGATTATATAGTGTTTGCCAGCCGCCAGCTTCCTGAGGAATCATCCCTTTCTGCAAGCAAGCCCCCTTCACTGGTTTTTCCTACAGTTCATTGTCTGCCAACAGAGTCTTTCGCTTTGCTTATCAGCGTTTGCTATAATATTCGGTATGTAATCACAGTCCCTCGAGCGGTTTGCGCTTTCCCAATTCCCATTCCATTCCTACCCGGGTGCGTCCGTGGAACTTTCCGTTTGCATATTCGTTCGACAAGGTTCTATCGCGCTTTCCCCTCTCGCACTTCAATTGCGCGGATCTCATATAAACACACTTGGCGCCTCCCACTTCATTTCCTCGATCACTCAGTTACTTCGCTCATCTACTCTTCCTCTCCACCTGCACTCGCTAAACAATTCCCACAGTCGAGTCTCAACTTCATTCTTTCACAAGAAACCACCAGCCACACATTCAAAATGCTTGTCTCAATCATCTCCGTTCTGGCCGCGGCCACCGCTGTCGCCGCCCAAGGCACACCCGCTCCCGTTGTAATGGGCAACCCCATGGGCGCCAAGTACGTCGGTACTCTTCCCGCCAAGGAGGGCAGCGCTCTCAGCGGATCCATCGAGGCCACCACCGGCGCCGACGGCAAGGGCGTCAAGTTCCAGGTCTCCTTCGCTGGCCTTCCCGAGACTGGCGGTCCCTTCATGTACCACCTCCACGCTAAGCCTGTTCCTTCTGACGGCAACTGCACTGGTACCGGCGCTCATCTGGACCCGTACATGCGCGGCGAGGCCCCTCCCTGCGATGCTACCAAGCCTGAGACTTGCCAGACTGGTGACTTGAGCGGCAAGTACGGAAACGCTACTGAGACCACTTTCTCGGCTGAGTACACCGACTTGTACTCTGCTACTCTGCCCTCTGACCCTGCTTTCGTAAGTTTCGCTCACACCCTATAAGTTGGAAACCCAATTTGCTAATACATCACAGTTCGGCGCCCTGTCCTTCGTTGTCCATCTCAGCAACAAGACCCGTATCGGCTGCGCCAACTT
This sequence comes from Alternaria infectoria, assembly GCF_024043175.1. Lineage (NCBI taxonomy): Eukaryota > Fungi > Ascomycota > Dothideomycetes > Pleosporales > Pleosporaceae > Alternaria > Alternaria infectoria. The sequence goes on from NW_026250700.1 coordinate 359,980, forward strand.
CACCATGGTCTCTGCTGGCGAGGGTGAGGGCTATCCAGCTGCCTCTTCCTCTGCTGCCATGTCTTCCGCACCAGCCATGTCCTCTGGATACGCCATGCCTCCCACCACCGCCTCATCTGGCTTCGCCATGCCATCAGGCTCGCCCGCCTACAACGCCACCAGCACTGGCATGATGTCGCCCACCACCGGCATGCCCATCCCTCCCAGCTCGGCCTCCGCCTCAGCCCCAGCTGAGTTCAGCGGCGCCGCCGTCAAGGTCGCCGGTGGCGCTGGTGCTCTGCTTGCCGCTGCTGCCGCGCTCGTCTTGTAAATGAGCCACGTTTGTGGAGCATAGGTGCATCATGGAGTTTTCTTCTTTTTCTTCTTTTCAATGTCATTGATACCAGATGGGTCGCTAGATCGGCTTCATCGCTTCTTTTCGCCAGACACGCGAGGGTCCAATACTTTGGTACCCTGTTTTCGCATGTGTATAGGGTCATGTTCACGGGGTCACTTCTTCAATAATGTAGTTTGATAATGGGCTAGATATGAGAATGTCACAAATTTGCAAATACCTTCTTTCGCACTCCGTTGTTTGTGATAGATGTTATGACGTGCTTCATCCGGGCGCCTTCGCGACAATGCTTCTGTATGTTAGTGTCCATGAAAACACTGCAACATCACTCAAAATGATCAAATGGGAGATGGTGACGTTGGTGACTTGCTCAATTGCAGTCGAAGGCCATGTGGCTCATATTCATGTGTAGTACATGAGGGTATCATTCCCCTTTCAAGCGTTCAAGCTTGCATTCATCCTCCATCCCGTATCCTACTCAATTCCAAAGCTATACAGTAAAGTATGCGCAACTCGAAGTGAGAGCTGTCTAAGCCTTGGCGTTGACAGGTGGTTACTCTGACTCGCTACCGAAGATATCACCACGGCCGGACTTCTTGAAACGGGGCTTGTCCTCGGCAAGCGAAAGCTGGGGATGGCTGCCGTTGTATTTGCGGCCGCCGAAGTTGTTGGCCACAAACGCCTCTGCGTCCTCGAACTCCTTGAAGCGGACGGTGACAATGCCCTCAGGTTCCAAGTCCCAGATGGTGACCTTGGTGACTGTGCCGAACTTCGCAGCGGGCTCCATCGTATCCTCGTAGACATGGTCATAGTTATCCGGATCGGTCCTCATTACGTTCACGTCGAACATGCCCTTGATGATGACGACCTTGGCCCACTTGTTTTTCTTTGCCACGAAGGTCTTAGCAACTTCGTCCTCGTTGTCAGACCACTCGTTCAGCTTCCTACAACTTTGTTAGTGACGATTTCAGAGTAAGCAGACTGCTAACTTACCGGTTGAGCTCTTGCCTGTTACGTTCGGTCGCCTTACGATCGCGACGTGTAAGCTTTGATGCCACCTTTTCACCGTCCTTCTCCTTTTTATACTCCATGCTGGCAGGCTCAACGTGGATGTTGCCGTGCTCGGTCTCGCCAAGGCGCAGAGGGTAGTCATCGGCGAGCTTGACTGCGTTGACAATCGCCTCTTTTTTGAAGTACACGATCATCGCGTTGCCTGTGAACCTGCCATCCTTCTCTTCTAGTCGGATTCGCGGCTCGCCGTTGGCGCCCTTGTCGATCATGCCGTATCGGGAGAACTCCTCCTCGAGCTCCTCCTTCGTAGTGTCTGGCGGAAGATTAGAGATCCAGATCGCTTTGTTCTCCATGACCTTGGGCTTTTTGTTCGCCTGCATCATGTTAGTGAGTGATCTAGAAGCTTGAGACGGTACTAACCTCAGGCTCCTTCTCGGCTTTGCGCTTCTTGCCAGCTTGCGGCTCTGGCGGTGCCATATCGGCGGGTGCGGACGGAGAGCGGGAGGAAGGCAGAGGGCCGTCAAACTCGTCGAACCTCCGACCCCCCATGAAGTCGTCGAGTTCGGTTCTGTAACTGGACATGATTGTGTTAGAAGGATGTCACAGCAAAAGTTCGTGCCAAAGAGGTTCGGCAAGAGATTCGGCAAGAGATTCGGCAACGGTTTCGCGGCTCAGCAACTGGTCAAGGTGCACGTTGGTGAGACGCGCAACTTGTTGTTGTTGTGGTGAAGAGGAGCTCGAGTCGTCGGCGGCAGAAATATTGGGCGGTAAGGTCTGTTTGCGGGACAACGGGCGCTACGGCGTTGATGTTTCTCCGGTGCCGGTAGCAACAAGGGCTGTTGCCTAGCGAAGAAGAGAACTCAGGGCGCTGGGAGTGATGACAGCAGCCGTGGAGGTCGCTGTTGGAGACGCCATGGTTCGTTAGTCTTTCTGAAGGGCAAGCCTTCTAATGCCGCCATGCTCTTTCGGAGGGCGCGGATGAACCTACACAGCGCTGTGCGAGATGTATAGGAGCTCAGAGGCGAGTGAGGTTTGTTGTGCTGACCAGGTGAGGTTTGTGGAAGAGGAGGAGAGGGATGACGATGGCAGGACCGATAGAGTCGCGGAGTGGTGCATGCAGGACGCCGGCGAATTCCCGCCTAGCGCCGTCAGGGTAAGCTTTAAGCTTCGATCGCAGCAGCCTTAGCCCCGCATGTGCCGACTCAGTGATCACGGTAAAACGCCCATCCGAGGCATGCAATGTACGACACACGAGACACTCCGGACGCAAGAGGAAACCCTCGAAGATCACTGCGCCCCACCGCCGAGTATATATAGGCGGAACATGTAGCCGCAAGAGTCCAGTATTTCTCCCTGTTCCTGCTCTTGCGACCGTTGCGCACAGCGAAACTGATACACCATGTCTTTAGTCGATATCCTGCTCAGACCCAATATGCGGGACCCCCTTCCTGCGCCCTCGCTGCTCGTGCAGTCTAGCAAGTCGTTCGCCGACAAGCTGAGCCTGACGACGCTTCCGTACCACGTCCACGAGATCCTCCTCGGCTTCCTGGGCTACCATCTCATCCTCCATGTCCTTTCTCCCGCCGTTTCGCGACTCGTCTGCCCGAATGTATACAAGAGCTTCAACAAGCGCACGCGACTCAACTGGGACATCCACTGGGTCTCTATGATTCAAGCATTGTTCATTTGCGCCGCTGCGCTGTGGGTCATCTTCAAGGATGAACAGAGGCACGAGATGGACTGGAGGGGTAGACTGTGGGGATATACGCCAGCTAGCGGTATGGTGCAGGGATTCGCAGCTGGGTACTTCCTATGGGATCTCCAAGTGTCCGCGCAATACATCAACATTGCTGGCGTAAGCTCTTTGATCCATGCGATCGGTGCTTTGGCCGTGACCTGCATTGGTTTCGTACGTTCTCCACTTCCACACAGCATCACACATACTGACTCTCTTCTAGAAACCATTCGGAAACTACTACGGCCTCTCCTTCGTCCTCTACGAACTCTCCACCCCGTTCCTCAACATCCACTGGTTTTGCGACAAGCTCGGAATGACTGGCTCAAAGCTCCAGCTCTACAACGGCATCGCCCTCCTCGTTACCTTCTTCGGCTGTCGCATCGTCTGGGGTTCATACCAGTCTGTGATGATCTACTCAGACATCTACAAGGCGCTCACTATGCCCAAGCCCGAACTCATGAGCTCTCTGCTCGAGGCCCAGAAGTGCGACGGAACCTCCAACAGCAGCATGGGTCTCGATGGACCTGGAAACTGCACAGCTGGCGAGCTGCCCATGTGGCTGGTCTGTGTATACTTGGTGGGCAACACGGCGTTGAGCATGCTCAACTTCTTCTGGTTCTCGCAGATGATCAAGGCTGTTAGGAAGAGGTTCGTACCTGCAGAGGAGACCAAGGCCAAGAAGAGCCAGTAAGCGTCCTTCTTAACGAATGATGAGATGAGATCAAGAATACGCAAGTGTTTGGAATGGGCGTTCTTGGAGTCGCAGGATGAATGTAATGGATGAATTGAGGTACACCGCGATTTGTTGAAGCTTGAGAGCTGGCTCACACGAGATGAATTGAGACAGCTCTCAAGCTTCAACAAATCGCGGTGTACCTCAATTCCTGAATGTGATGAATGGACAGGGAAAGAGTGATGATACCCAGCGTTCTTTGGATAGTTTCACAAAGTTGACGATACTGAATATGAATTATGCGCTTCAACAGCAGCAATAATGAGCTCAACCATATTGATACATCCACGCGCTCATGTCCATGACGAATCGAATCAAACCCCATTTATAACTTCTCATAACTTCGCACTCGCAGTGCCCATCTTCTCCACCTCCTCCCTCAACACCTTCCTCATCTCCCCCGCCATCTTAGCCCCCTCTTCATCATCCAAATCATCCCTCTGGCCCCGCCCAAACATCGTCCAACTCTTATTCTTGATCTCCGGCATCGTCTCCGGACGCGGGATGATGTGGAAATGTACATGAGGTACTACTTGCGCGGCACGTGCTCCTGCAAGTATTTATTAGAATACGAGGAGATGGAAAAGAAGCAAGAAACATACCATTATTCTGCACGATATTGTAATCCGTCACGCCCGTTACTTTAGCCACCGTCCGTGCTAGTATCGGTAACCAGAAACCTAGTCGCACAGTCAGTATATCACTCTTCTCCAACCCACAAGATTCGTTTCCTGACGTACCAATCTCCCTACTCTCCACAGCCTCCATATCCGCAACCTTGACCTTATGCTGACGCGTAGTAACAAGCAAATGGCCTCCCGTCATCGGCAAGATGTCCAGAAAAGCAACGACGTCTCTACTCCTCAACACGACAAAACTACTCGGATTTGTTTTCTCGGGATCGCTTTCTTCCTCTCTTGGTATACTCTCTTTTAACAGGTCTTGTTCTAGGGTACTGCTGCTCTTCCATAGTGAGGGAGTGGGCGGTGGACTGTTTGTGGTTGGCGAGGAAGAGGAGGGGGGTGATGAGGGGAAGGGGAAGGCGGCGGCGATGGTGCAGAAGGGGCAGGTTTGGGGTGGGTAGTGGAGGTCCGTTTCTTGCATTGTTGCGTTGCGTTGGTGGGAGTGTTGGTGGGAGTGTTGGTGGGAGTGTTGGTGGGAGTGTTGGTAGGTTGCTGGGAGCGTTGGTTGTGCTGGTTTGTGGGGATGTAGTAGTCGGAACGGTGAATAGTAATTGATGGATGTTGATGATAATTGATGAACGGGTGCTGACGATGCCGTTTGTTGATATGGATATCCACGTCTTGTTCCGGTAGGTAGGTGAAGGGCCGGTAACGCTGTCCAGATAACGCAGGTGCAAGTCGTTGTGGCAGCACAATTCACAACCTCCACTAACTCAAACGTCTTCAAAATCGAACAATAAAAGACAAAGAAAGATAAAAACGATAATCAGGGTCTTCCCCGTATTGATGATCGATCACCACGCAATCAACGCGCAAAGCTGTGGTCGCAGTGCATTCAGGTGAGCTCCGTATCCAGATTAGCGCCGATGTCGACGTGAATTGCCGAGGCACATTGATCGCGGGAACGCGACATGGCCGGGCTGGGCTGGGCACGTCTGCATCGCGATCGTGGAGCGGCAACGCGGGCGTGTTGGTGTCAGTGCTGAACGAGACGCGCAAAACCAAGGAAAATGTGGCGTCTGAACACGGTCGTGACGTACCGTGTATCTTACGAGTCTTGGACGCGCGACGCGATGCGCTTCTTCGTGTTTAGGTGTGGGTCTTTGCATGAGATGGCTGGGGAAGGATGGCTAACAGCATCTATGGCATCATCGTGCAATGTCAGAGTAAAGTCACGTCACGTCAGACGAAAGCGAGGCTCATTGAAATTTCTGTCTCCATTTGACGCGAAACAGTGCGTTTTCAGACTATTCATACACTCTGAGAGCTGCCTCACATTTGCTATCCCAATGACCCATATTTCCCACAGACACCACATGCAGATCCACCAAGGAATAGCCTCTCCCATATCACACCATTCATGGTATATCGATCGCTAATGCTATGAGCGAGTATCCAGAGCCGCTACAGAGAAATGAAGTTAAGAGTGATGTGAAAAGGCAAGCACCCTTGATTTGCGCCTCCGTGCATGGGGGATGAACGCCTGCGACTCCATGTTCCAAAACAAGACAAGAGAAACCATAACAGAATTGTGCAACCAACTTGCATCCCATGTATTAACGCCGACCGGAAGATGGTATTAGCCAAGATGTAAACATGAAGGGGTTGGCTTGGATGCAATCGTAAATTTTGCTCCCGGTCGAACCGAACATCGTCATCCGCTGCTCAGTGAGCATGGCGGTAATGAATAGCTTTGCGACTCCTGAGCCAAAGACCGGGAGTGCCTAAAGAAGGAGAACAGTCTTAGCGCTGGCTCTTGGTCTTGGAGGGGACAATGGCGGCCTCCTCCTCCTCTTCTTGGAGCGCGTTACCGTAGGCAGCGACGTAGTCCTTTGCCCACTTGCGTAGAACGATGGATGCTGGTGAATGTTAGTTGTGAACGACAGAGTGGAGTATGCGATGACTTACCCTTCAAGAACTTCTTGCTAGCATACTTCTTAAAGAAGGCCTCGTGAATGACAGGGCTGGAGAGGTAGTCGATCATCAGCTGCAGGACAGGCTGGATCTCCTCCTCGCTGTAGCCGGCGTAGTGTGTGAGGGTCTCGTCCCAAGGGCCACGCTCGAGGACGAGGCGGGCAAGGTACATGGCAGCGGCAGCGACTTGGCTGGGGGGGTGGGCGAGGAAGCGGTGATCCAGGCAGCCGATCTCGAGGAGGTACTTGCCCAGTGTGCGGGTCTGGATGTCGTAGTTGTCGGCCTTTGATATCCGGCGGAGGAAGTTCATGGGGTTGGGGTAGCTCAGGTCGTAGTTGAGGGCAGCGAGGACGAAACGCTCGGCGCTGAGGATCTCCTCCTCGGTGAAGCCATCATCGGCGACGTGACGGAAGTTCTGGACGTGGGGAGAGAGGACCTCCTCGTACTTGGACGCGATGAACATGGCGGTGACACCAACCAACTGAAGACGGTCAAGCTGGACGATCTTGGCTGAGAGGAAGCGGTCGATGATGTTGACAGCAAGGAAGAGAGTCTCCGGGAGGAGGCGGAAGCGAGTGTGAACTTCGAGTAACCAGTCGACGAGAATACCGCGCATCTTCCACTCAAGCTCAGTCTGGGACTCCATATAGTCCGGGTTGGCCATGGTCGCAATCTCTAGCTCCTTGAGGTACTCAAAGATCTCAACAACGTACTCGGAAACCATCAATGGGTCATCGACGTCCTCCTTGTCTAGGTCTGGGCCCTTGTAGAAGACCTCTGTGATGGGCTCGAGCTCCTTCTTGGTGCCGTTGGCAGCCTTGGTGTCCTTCTCCTCGGTAACGTTCTCCTCTGGGACAACGTTCTCAGCCTCCTCTTCATCTTCCTCCTTGAGCTCCTCCTCGGGGTCCTCTTCCTTGACGGTCTTGGTAATTTGCATTCGCTTCTTGGCTGGTTGGCCGGCGATACCGTTGCCGCTGGCACCGCGCTTCTTCACCTCGGATGACGCGAGGTTCTTCTCCTTGGGTTCTAACATGGAACGCGTCGAGTTGGCCCGCGATGGCTTCTTGATGCCGGTGGGCTGTGCTGCTTTGGAGACTGCGCCCTTGGTGGCCAGGACCTTCTTTCCATCCTTCGCGACAGCACCGAGGCCGTCGGTCTTGGTGACATTGCTGACGTCACCGAGGGCAGCACGCTTACGCGTGGCAGCACCGTTCGCGCCTAGAGTAGCAGTAGACTTCTTCGCCTGGAGAGTCTTCTTGGGCACGTCGGCAGCAGACTCGTTGGCGCCGAGGTTGGCGGCCTTTGCACGCGTCAAGCGTGTCGTAGCCGCGTTCTCATCGTTCTCGTTGGTGACGGCGCGCTGCCTGAGAGATCGAGCCTGTAACACGCGTTAGTAGAGTGAATCGTGATGAACGTGTTGCTTCGCGCCGATGCGAGATGGGACGACACGAAAGCAGGTGAAAGGGCGACAACGTACAGCGGGAGGCATTGCAAGCAATATTATGTATGCTGATCAAGGCTAGAGAGGTATCCAGGTGCTGAGTATATCTGGAGAGTGGAATGGCGGCTGTAGGACTTGTTTTGATACACTGTTTTGAGGTGTCAGCAGAGCTCGGTGAAGCTTGAAAAAGCGCGCGTAGAGGCTGCCAACGCGGGAGCATCAAGAGCCGCGGTGTGCATGCAGCGATGTTGCATACAGAACCACGGTTGATGCTCGCGAAAGCTGACCGGACTGACACGCCCGATGGGGTGCGGCAGCGACGGTGACGTGACGGGCGAGAGAGACGAACCCTTGGAGCGCTCGGTGCGTGGTAATTGAGTGGACAGGGTAACGGTCCAGCTGCAATCAGTCGTGAGAGGGAGTGTGGAGGATGGGGGAGGGCGAGAGAGGATGTGCACCAAGGTGTGTTGTGGGTAGGAAGAGAGGTATGTTGTGTGTTTTGAGCGAGGGCAGGCTAGCTTGGCTTCCACGTCCCACGCGCCAAAATCGCATTCGAGGCTGGCAGAGGGCAACAGTGCACGCCCCACAGGCGCGTCAGTGGACTTACCAGAGATGACACCAGGCCCCAACGCGTAAACTTTGCCCGTGCAGTAAGATGGGTCGCGGGCGAGCAGCTGGGCTGTGAGATGGGGGTTCTGGCAAGTGCAGCGTAAAGATGGCGAAGACGACGAGCGTGTTGTGGTGGGCGAGGAAGCAGACACACGTTGTTGCTGGGACATCGCGCCCTGCCTGCCCGACCCACCCGGGCCGGCCTAGCCAATTGCGGCGGGTTTGAGAATTATTCGTGACATGACGAGCAGCTGCACGCCATCCAGCCGGCGTCCATTGCACCAGCGTGAAGCATCCAGCGTCCCCAGCTGCACTCCCAGATATGCTGCAGCCGCGGATACGTCGTTTCCAGCCCTCGCGACTGGGCCGGGCGCTGCTGTCTGCCCGCACCTACGCACAGGTCCAGGCCATCGACCTTAAACCTCCCCCAGCGATACAGCCTACCGTGGCTGCCGACGCCGGAGTACTGAAACAGGAAGGCTCGCGAAAGGAGAAGTTTATCCCTCTGCGCACATACAAGCCCCGCACGCCTGGTCTGCGCCATCTCAAACGACCCGTCAACGACCACCTGTGGAAGGGACGACCGCACCTGAAGCTCACCATCGAACGGAAGGGGCAGCATCTCGGAGGAAGGAACAACACAGGACGGGTCACGGTCAGACACAGAGGTGGTGGCCACAAGAGGAGGATACGCATCGTCGACTACAAGCGATACCTACCCGGCAAGCATGTGGTGGAGCGGATAGAGTACGACCCCAACCGGAGCTCGCATCTGGCCCTCATCACCCGCGTGGCTACTGGAGAGAAGTCGTACATCATCGCCGCAGATGGCATGAGGGCGGGCGATGAGGTCGAGAGCTACAGGACAGGTATTCCCAAGGACCTGATTGACAGCATGGGTGGTGGCATTGATCCCGGTATGCTGGCCGCGAAGACAGCCGCACGTGGAAACTGCCTTCCTATCCACATGGTGCCCCTCGGTTCGCAGGTATACAACGTTGGTACCAAGACAAAAGGTGGGGGTGTCTTCTGTCGCAGTGCCGGTACATACGCCATCATCGTGAACAAGGAGGAGGTGGAGAAGGGCAACAACTCAGAGATCAAGCACGTTATCATCCGCTTGATGAGCGGTGAAATCCGCAAAGTCAGCGCAGACGCATGCTGCACTATTGGCGTTGCCAGCAACCCGCAATCACACTTCACATCACTCGGAAAGGCCGGACGTTCACGGTGGCTCGGAAAGCGACCAGAGGTCCGTGGTCTCGCCATGAACGCAGGTCAGTTCTCGAATCATTCACTTCAGTTGCAGTCTTCTAACATGTCGCAGCCGATCATCCCCACGGTGGTGGTCGTGGTAAATCAAAGGGTAACGTGCACCCCGTCAGTCCGTGGGGCACTCCTGCAAAGGGAGGTTACAAAACGAGGCACAAGAGGAACAAGCACACATTCCTCGTCCAAGATAAACCCCGCAACCAAGGAAAGCGGAGGGCGAGGTAGGGTGGCCGCCGGTGTACTATATGCTCAAGATGCAGCTGTACCATATACTGTAGTCGCATGCCATGCCGTCTACCAATATACATCAGTACTCACCCAGTTGCGTTTCGACATGTTTGCACAACAGCAGCAAATGCATAATGTTAGCTGTGCTGTCTAGACTCCAGCTGGTCTGGCTACCCCAGTGCTTTACCGATACCCCATCATGCGCATCGCACAACCAAACGTGCATCCCCTGTTCAAGCAATCCGTCATCATCTGCTCGAATTTCGCCTTCATCAAATACTCGAGGCTCGGGGACTCTCTCGGTCGCATCTGAGGTCCTGAAGTGTGCCAGCAGAGTCCAAGCTCGGGGGTCGGAACTTTGGACGTTGCGGCTCTTCTGCAATCTCACGACCACGGCTTCCTGGGCATGCATAGATCACTTGGCTGCTTGTGGCCTGGGCAGAACCAGATCTCCTGCCACGAGCTCATCAAGTCGTGTAATGAACAGTAGGTGGCATCATTATTTAACTTTGAGCATTCTTATCTCTGCGCGCACCGTTCAAGTACGTGAATTCATGATTACTACTGGTGTGACCGTTGACAGGCCGACACCTGGTCTCCATGTTTGGGTTGATGACACAAGACGCTGCGCGTAGATCGGTCGCATTTTGATCCATCTTGGGCTGGACTACTGCCCCACCATGCCGCTCTGGCGAAGCTGCATACAGCACCTTGCAGCCACGAAACAACCACATGCGCAACAGGGCACGCAAAGAGACACCATGGGCTCCAGAGTAGCTATCAGGACCTAAAGAACAAACTTTCTGTATCAGTAATCGTCTATGTAGCTACGAACTTACGGTAGGGGGTCCTTGCTGGCAATCCCAAGACTCGGGAGATCCGCCATAATTAGTCCATATGCTCGACGTTGCACATCACCTCACGCTTAAGGCAACACGCATTGCGCGGACGGCCTTGCAGGTGAGACCAGGTACATGAGCGTAGCTCAGCCATGGCCTGTTCTACACCCAATAGCACATGCACTTCTAACATCCTACTCTTACACCCACCTTAGAGGCATAACGCGCTCTCAGTGCTGATCAACCGCTGGTGCCTACCCGCGCGCATTCGAGACTCCGAGGTCTTCACCGACACCGACGCTTAGAGCGACCGTTATACTGCCGACGTAGCTTCGATTAAGATCTCGCAATCAAACGGAAATCGTGGCTTGACAGAGGACCCTTATCCGTTTGAGCCGTGCTTACGCGGGGGCGGTTCGTCTGAGCCAACGTGGATCCAAGACTCCTCCTGGACTGCCAAAGACCAACAAGATTCGCCAACATGGCTTCCAACGGATCCGAATCGCCAGACGAGTCGTTCTTCAACGACCTGTCCCAACAAGCGCAAGACCCGAATGCTACCAACGGTCAGGAAACGCAACAGGATGGATCAAGCAAGGTCAAGAGAATTGCCTGTGTTCTGTGTAGGAAGCGGAAGTTGCGATGCGACGGCACCCGGCCAACATGTTCGACCTGTAAACGTCTGAACCACGATTGCGCATACGACGAAGTACGCAAGAAAAGTGGACCCAAGCGCGGCTATGTCAAGCTGCTCGAACAACGGCTGCGTAAGTTGCGCATACTTCTGCTGGTGGATGGTACTGACTCATGGGATACAGAGCAAGTCGAGACCCTCCTCAAGACCCAAGACACGACCGACCCGAGCAAGGAAGCCCCGCGCCAGGACGCCTCTTCCACATACGTTGCGAATACCATAAGTCAATCGCTGCCGAATTCTACAAATGTTCCCAATACAGCAGGCAATACTCAGTCGAGAATTACTGGTGCAAGCCCATTCCAAAATACCGGTACAAGCGGAAATGATGCGGAGGACACCTCGTGGGAGATGATTGGGCTTGGGCTCGAGGAACCTCTACCTCCTCAAGAAATCCAGGACGATTTGTACGAGCCGAATCCTGCCTGTAGCACGGTGATTTCGCTGACATTTTGCCAGATATCAAATATATTTCGCCAAGATCCATCTCTCAATGCCCGTCATACACAGACCACGGTTCATGGCCGCTCTGAACCTGGCTCCTCATATGCGACCGCCGGTTTGTCTGCGATATATCATGTGGACCCTAGCCGCTTCCATCACAGACAAGTATGAGGCGTTACAAGAACATTTCTACCAACGTGCTAGGAAATATGCGCAGATGGATGAGATGAGAGGCCACGGAGAGTCGACCATCACCCTTGCGCATTGCCAGACATGGGTTTTGATGGCTACGTACGAGTTCAGACAGATGTACTTCCCAAGAGCCTGGATGTCATCCGGGAGAGGTTCAAGACTAGCCCAGATGATGCAGCTGCATCGCCTGGACGGAGTTGGACTAGATGTAAAGCAATGCTTGGCTCCACCCAAGGATTGGACCGAGCGTGAGGAACGGCGGAGAACCTTTTGGCTAACCTTTTGCATTGATCGATACGCGAGTATTGGAACTGGCTGGCCCATGACCTACGATGAGAAAGACGTAAGGACACACCTCTCGTGCTCATACTACTGCAAAGCCTGACTGTTTTCTTAGATCATGACAAACCTGCCAGCAAGCGAAGAAGCGTTCGACAAGAGTAAGCCCATGGATACTGGATCACTGGACCAATTACTCAATCCTAATGGCGTGCAAAACCTTCAACCACTTGGCGGTATCGTCCTTACAGCTGCAATGTTTGGCCGTAATCTGCTTCATTTACATCGACCACTGTCAGATGACAACGAGAACGATATCAATGGCGGATTCTGGAATCGACATCGAAGCATCGAGCGTATACTTCTGCAGACCTCGCTGAGCCTGCCGGATAGCATCCGCCTGCCATCCGGTATAGCCGAACCCAACGTAGTGTTCACGAACATGTGCATACATACGTCGGCAATATGTCTTCACCAAGCAGCCATCTTCAAAGCAGACAAATTCCGGCTACCAGCAAGCGTCAGCAATGAAAGCAAGATTCGTTGCGTAACAGCAGCAGCCGAGATTGCTTCCATCATGCGGATGATCAGTCATATGGACCTCGGTTCAGTAAGTCTTTTGGTAACGGCCGACGATTGGCGTTTACTGATTTGGGCAGATGAATCCTTTTATATCTTTCTGTGTTTACGTAGCAGCAAGGGTATTCGTCCAATACCTGAAGACGCGGCCGAAAGACCAACAGATGAAATCCTCGTTACAATTCCTCTTACAGGCGATGGAAGCTCTTCGACGGAAGAACCCACTCACAGAGTCGTTCTTGGTGCAATTAGATCTTGATCTAGAGGGTGCAGGTCTGCAGGGCATGCGTCATCAGCCATACACACAGCCCACGCGCAAAGTGAGTCAAACCCCAGAGGTTCTCCAGGGACTCAGTGATACGATTGGGAGTCGATTAAGTCAGAGTTATCCCAAGTAAGTTACTAATTCCTGACCCATAGCCTACCATCATTTCGATCCATTCTGATCCGCAAATCGCCTGCAGTCCGTTAATCAATATACGCGAACCGAATCAACCTGCCGCACCCCCCAGTACGTTCGGGAACGGCATTCCAACCACATCGGCATCGACTTCCAATACGCAATACTCGAGCAGCGCCCCTGCTCCGCCATTCCAACTGCACAATATCGACAGTATCGACATGAACGCGCACAATGCGACCTTCTTACCATCTCAATTTGATTCAAACAGAGGCTTCGGGAGTACTGCAGCTCAAGCCTTCGCGCCCGCCGGCGGCTTTACTTTCCAGGACAACGAGATGGACCTCTCCGGAGGCGATAGGGGTGTCGATCAGCCCAGCCCCGCCACAATAAGCTCACAGTCAAGAGGAGGCTCGACGTCACATTCTTCTTACTCACCAGGCCAACCAATCGAACACAACATGCCATACCGGGCATCTCCAAAGATGACGGGGCCAGGCTCTGGCAGCGTCTTCCCAGACCTCGCAGCTAATGGAGGAACATTTCCTACAAATGGCTTCAATCTACCTAGAAACATGGGCAACGAAGCTTATACTGATGGCTTCGTAATGGGTAACGAATGGGAATACGCAGCGTTGAACGCGGGGACAGGCCTGACGCCCATGGCAGACGCGTCCTGGGATTCGATGTTGGAAAGCGTCACGATGGGATGGGATTCAGTTGGCCCTGGGCATGAGAATCAACCGAATGCTGCTGGAGTATGATGAGATTCGTTGTTTGGGGATGTGTACATTGAAATAGCAGGATACCCACTTTCGCTTGGATTGGATTTGGTGTTAGGGCTGATAGCATGGGTGGGCTTGACTTTTAGGTCACGCGCACATTGGCTTCGCGTGCTTTCTGGTAATCGCTTGCCGACGGTTTTAGATGACGTAGTGCTACCTACGCATTATAGAGGGCGGATAGAACGAACGTTGTATACTATCATGTAAAAACAACACTGGAACTGGCATACCCAGGTATCATCCTGGGTCCTTGTGACATTCCCCCGGATCCGTGCACGCGGCTAGACATGTACATCGACGGAACCACCTCGGATCGAAATTGCGAACGCGTTGACAGATGTCATTATCGAGGCGAACTCGTTGTTTTTGAAGCTAACATATCATATCGATTGCAATCGATACTTAGCCATGCTCTCGATGAAAGGACCCTGAAGATCCGGGGATAATGAGGCTTGCAGGGATGGGGGCGGTCTGCGTCACACCTGCAGTTGCTGGGCAACCGGATCGAGAAGCTACGTGCAGCATCGCAACCACATCACCACCGCTTTTTCGCTGCGTCGAGTCGTACAATTAATCTTCACTTCTTCACATATCGTTCTCTATCCCTGTTTCTCTGGGCAGAAAAGCTGGCACTCCCGACTGGTGCACCGACAACCGTACAGCAAACAGAGCAGTAAACACCGAGGCCGACGTATATTCGCAATGTTCACGTCGAAGGAGAGGGAAGGTGCTGCGTCACCAGGGCCTGGAGCCTACTATTCGCCGTCCCAAATGAGTAAGAACTATAGCGACGCCTTCGCACCTGCCATACTGACGATTGGCATAGAGAGCTATCTTCAAGACCTTCGCACAAACCGCCCCGCTCGTCCCACCGGAGCTCGACCTGCTCCTGCACACTTCAACACATGGTCGAATAGATCCAACAACCGAATGTCCGACTCGACTGGCATATCCTCCCTACAGCGTACCTTCACAGACCCTGTCGTCGACGCCGATGCACGTCCCGCCTCCTCGCACCAACCGAAGTCGCATACCCGAACAACGTCCAAAGCGAGCCTAGATGAAGTCGTAGCCAGTGTTGGAAGGCCACTAGTACAGCCACCACGCGGGCGGGAGACATCACGGTCTTCGTCAGGATCGCGCACACCCAGCGTGCAATACCGCGAGAGGGAACAGCGCCAGGCAGAGCAGGACGAGGCACGGGCTATACGCGTGGCCATGGAGGACTTGGAACTTGCAAAGGAGGAGGGCAAGATATTCGAGGCTGCACGAGACGAAGCCGTCGAATTGGTCTGGAAGCATTGCAATCCCCATGCCGCCGCGGCGAGTCCGACCAAACCGTATGCATACCCGGGTCTGGCCAGGAAGAACAGCGCGCAGAGGAGTCGGAGCGTCGAGCCGAAGGATCAGGATCTGCAACGGGCCAATTCTAAACTGCGGAAGCGACATTCGATGGGCAGTGCCGCGTCAGGGAGCCGGAGTAGCAGCTTGCAGAGCAACGGCCGTGCAGGCGATGCCGATACATCAGCTGCTGGAACCGCGTCGCCTACCAAGAGCAGCTTTGATATTATCAAGGGTAAGAACGGCGAGTCACCAGCATTAGCCAAAGCCATCTCAGACCTCCCAGACTTCAGACAACGACGAAGAAGCAGCGGACCCCGTCGAACCATCAGCGGGAGTCTTTTCTCCAACCCGAACGACCAGATATACGAAGAACCCGAAGAGGAAGCACCGCCTGCTCCTAAACCCACCCCCGCCGCCGAACCACCCAAGACCGAGAAACTACCACTAGGCATACGGCGCAATCCCTTTATGCGTTTCCAATCGATCAAGGGGAACCCACTGGTGAGGTCCAGCACGGATCCTGCCATTGCGACGAAACGCTTCGACCGCTACGAGATACAGAAAAACCCACCGACCCAATCGAGAAACGCAGCGTATACCCTGAACTCGGCAGAATCGAAGCCAGCAGAAGATGTCAAGGCGGACGTGGAGAATGTTCCGGAGGTGAAGATGAAGGATGGCAAGGAGATCAGGAGCGACGAGCTACGTGCTGCCACAGGCTTTCGTCTGAAGGACCGTAGTGCAAAGCTACCTACTCCTACCGCGGTCTCAGATGCCCCAGGGCGACCGATCGTTTCTTTCCAGAAAAACTGGAATGTGATCGAGATGAAGGAAGAGATCTCGGCCGCACCTGATCTGACACCAAAACCTTTAAATACAACCAAGTCTGGCCCACCGCCACTTGAGCACGCCGCAACTGAGCCTGTCGTACCTACTATCAGTCTCGCACCAGAAGTGCCCAAACGGAACATTACTCCGAGACCGCAGGTTCCAGAGATCAGCGTTCCTTCCGAGCCTAAAACCAGCCTTGCACCGGACGTACCAGAACGAAGCACAACTCCAAGACCGCCTGCGGCTCCAGAGGCCAATAGCTCATCTAATTCCGCGCCCGCACCTGGACGGTTCAATCTGAAAAATAAACCTACCATCAACATCTACGAGGACCCCCCAGCCCCATCAAGACCTTTGCCGCTCACCAGCTCGCTAAGGAAAGCTAATATACCCACTCGTCCTTCTCCAACTCCTCTGCCTAGTATCAATGTGTCTGACTCAGGGCCTGCACGTTCGAGGACGACACCCGCGCCGCCAGTTCCTTCTATTTCCGTGTCCGAGACCCCGTCGATTTCGGCCAGGAAGAATATGTTCAACCGTGGCCCCTACGTCCCGCCAACGAGTGCTACGCCACCTATTCCCAGCATATCAGTCAGCGAGACTCCAGCACCGAGACGAGGCTCTACAACACCTTCAATCTCTGTGACACCCGAAGTCCCTTCGATATCTGTTAGCGAATCGCCAGCGCCAAACCGTGGGTCAAGAGGCAACGCTCCACCAATACCCAGCATCTCTGTGAGCGAGACGCCCGCGCTGAGAAGGGGAGCGACTACACCATCTATCAACGTGACTCCCGACATTCCGACCATATCCGTCAATGAGACCCCAGCTCCGACTCGGGGACGCAACAGCAATGTACCTTCTATCAACGTCAGCCCTTCAGTGCCTTCGATCAACGTCAACACCCCCAAAGGCTTTGGCCCAGCCGCATCAACACGACCGCTACCCGTACCAAACGCCCAGAACAAATCCCACAGCTACAACGGCACAGCCACCCCTCGCACCCACTGGACCCCAACCACCGTCCGCACCGGCGCCCTCTGCGCCCAATGCGCCCTCCCCATCGCCGGCCGCATCGTCTCCGCCTCTGGCGCGCGCTTCCACCCGGAATGCTTCGCCTGCTACCAATGCGGCGAGCACCTCGAATGCGTAGCCTTCTACCCAGAACCCTCCAACAAACACGCCGAACGCGTCTCGCGCATCCGCGCCCGCCTCTCCGGCGCCGACATCCCGTACCTGCCCTCGCACCCCACCGCAGACTCCATGGCGCGCCTCGAGCACGACGACGGCACAGACGAAACGCCCCGCTTCTACTGCCACCTCGATTTCCACGAGCTGTTTTCGCCCCGCTGCAAGAGCTGCAAGACACCTATTGAAGGCGAGGTTATTGTGGCTTGTGGCGCCGAGTGGCATGCGGGTCACTTTTTCTGTGCTCAGTGTGGCGATCCGTTTGATAGCAATACGCCGTTTGTAGAGAAGGATGGGTATGCTTGGTGTGTTAATTGTCATACGCATCGGTATAGTACGAAGTGTAAGGGGTGTAGGAAACCGGTTACCGATACGGTTGTCAAGGCACTGGGGGCGGAGTGGCATGTGGGGTGCTTTGTTTGCGTTGTAAGTCTTGCCGGTCTTGTTCTTAGTGTGAAGTGACGTTTTTGCTAACTTGTGTGATAGTGCTGCTCTGGTCCTTTTGAAGATGGGAGGTATTTCCTTCGCGGTGAGAGTCAGGATCCGGTTTGTGTCAGGTGCGAGGAGAGGAGGTTGAAGGCTTGATCGCGGCGACTTTGACTGTGTCTCTTTGCTGCTATTGCTGTGCTGTTGTCTGTGACAATCTACTGTTGAGCGTGTTTGCATACTGTTCGCATACATTGGTGTTTTGGGTATGGGGAACGGCGCTATTTGGGCGTTTTGGCTAGCATAAAGGTAGTTGGGGAGTTGTAATTTGAGATGAGATTTGCAAGTTATGTTGAAACTGGACGTGCTGGTTGGGGTATACATGGAGACGTCGTGATATGGGCTGATCAAGCAAAGTCCTTTTTGAGGTAGACATGATCACGACAACTTACAAGAGGAACTGCTACTGGTATCTATCAGGAACACATGATAGGTCGTACTCGTGAATAAGACGCTACAGTTGATGTCTTCATGGTTTCAGCGCTGTTATCATCGCCTAAGCTAAGCTCTCCTAAGGATGCGCTGACTGCGGAATGAAGACACGGTTCTGGATGGTGGTGAGACTGATCGCGTACTTGATGATCGCCTCCGGCGGTCATTTCGTTCCTCAAACGTAATTATCCTTTCAGATAGTGGTGGTCCTACCGATGAACTCCTTCGAAGAGGATTCACGGGATCAGCCGATGCTTCTTGGGCCACCGTTCCTCCAAAGTAGCGAGCCCTGTGTGCTACTTCGCAAGTACCTTGGTTTTCATTCTCACAGAGGAAATGTTCTAGGCTGCTGTGCCATGCTTGTTCGACAGTGATGTCGCGATGCTCGCCGTGGTCCGTGTATCCAATAACAAGCTTGTCGCCGGTCATGTGGTGCACCTCGATACCCTCCTGGAGGATGTTATCTTCCGTTTTGTTGGCGAGTTTATCTGCTCTCCTGGTCCACTCGTGGATCATATCGACCTCCCACTGTCAAGCTGTTAACACGGATAATAATACATATCAGAAGCGCCTTGGCCAAAGCATAGCAAGGGGGATAAATACTAGTAAGAACTTAGCAAGATATCTTGTGAAGTATTCGGGGCGGCTACATTACCCTCGCTTGGTTCATCTTCCATGATGATAAGGGTATCTGGATCATCATTCTTCGCCTTCTTTGTCCATGTGGCTTTCCCCTTCTTCTCATTCTTGTTCTTGGTTTCCTCTCTCTCAAGTTCCTTCTTTTTCTTCGACTTCTCCAGTAACCAGGCCATGGGTGGCTGATCAGCATCATATCGGAGCGTAGGTACAGCAGACCCAGCCGTGAGTGGGCAATCGCTTTGCGTAACCTCTTGCCGCTTTTCAGCCAAAAAGAGGCGAACCGTAAAGTGTATCGTCTGCTGATGAGAATCATCATAAGTATTTCTAGCGTCTTGTCCCAGAAGGTGTTCTCGAACTCCAGCGCCATCCAGTCGTGTCGCTGGAAGTGTACGGTGATGTACATTGCCTAAGAACAAACGTCAACCTCTTGATCACCTATCGCGTACCATTAGTATACTTACCGGTGCTTAGCGTGTGACTCAGGGAGGGAAATGCAGCACCAGGTGGACAAAGACGCTCCGATAGGTGCCTGCGATTGATGGACATTTGAGGGAAATGTTTCTCATACTGGGCCAACATCCAGATCAATGTCAGGTTTGCAAGTCCACAGTCAGGCCAGCTACCGCCAATATCTGAGTGATCCCCAGCAAACCAGCACTGATATATCCGTGTCTTGCTCCTCGACGCGTGTTTCCAGAGTTTCGGATTAAACAAATATCTTCGCTCGTGCAGCGCTAGCGCTTGAAACGCAAAACTGAGGTTGCTAGGCACCCAATGATTCACAAATGAGAGGGTGGAGGGGGGTAACAGAGCTGATACGGTATCCCAGACCCCGCAGCTGGTAATTTTGACAGGAAAAATTGCCTGGTGCCATCCATCTTTTGCGGCCCATTTTTTGAATCTGTCTTCGTCCTGGGATCTCCAAGTCTCGTAAACATCATCGCAGAACTTTTGTAGGTGTTTTTTTCTCAGTAGACCTACTTTGTCGATCAGACACGCCAGACTACGAACCGCGAAGGCGCCTCTTGAGAATCCAAGCAAGTGGATCTCTGCACCAGCATTATCTTCATACTTCCCGCAGAGCTCTCGGTACAACGAACGTATGGTCGAGTGCATATCTGCATTTCGCTGTTACTTGGTGTTCTCAGGCGTGTGATGAATAGTTATAAAGAGTTACTGTAGGCTCACTCACCACCTCCAGTAACCTCATACAATTTATCGCCCATCTTGGAAAAGCTCATCGGTTTGGCATCATCAGGCGCATTAGTCCCTACACCTGATCGATATATATGTTTGAAGAATTCGGTCTCGGGCACACATTGCCTGAATCGTTGGACATTCGTGTCCTGCGTAGGTTCGTCGTTTTGGGACGCGTTCTGTCCCGTTCCATCGCAGAAGACAAATATCCTCATCGGCGGATCCGCGCGCGGTTGCTTTTTGCCCATTATAGGTACGTTTTAAGTGATGGAAAGGCGCTGATAATGAAGACTTCCTGATCTTTGAGAACTCAAAACCAGCGGGGGAATAGAACCAGAAAACCACATTACCAAGTTTCCTTGTGATATGCACGCAGCCTTGCTACTACCCCTCATTCCTGTTCTGATCCTAGTCGGTAAAAATGCTGTAAGCAGACCTAGCAAATGAGCATATGCATCTATACAGCTTTACGAGAAAGGCCCGTCTAGACTTCTAGGCATTGATGTGGTGCCACATATGTGTCCAATACCTCAGTGCATACTTATCGTGGAGTCTGCCGAAGTGACTATCATTCAGCCAGCCACCACCATGATTAGGAAATGGTTGATGACACAGAACTAAGAACTGCCTGTAAGAAACACCCTGGAGCCTACCTTGACGTTGGGTTACATACTTTGAAAGTTTTTGTCTGGATGTAGTCTGCAGACGTATTTAGCTTTTTTTTTTGCATGAGGTGCCCAGGCGAATGTAGCTACGCCATATCATAGCTTCTCAAGCATACTCTAGATGCCCAATATCTCTTTTAGTGCACATGTTCCTCATCGAAGGTAGCGTGGCTCGATTGGTGGGGAAGCCCAGGTGCGTCGCGACATCCGGATCGATGGCAGGTGCGGGGAGGAGATGCAGTCATGCAACGTGCGATCTTTCAAGTTTTCGCGTCCAATTATACGTGACCATGGAAAATGTGGAACTGATCGCCGCGTAGGAAGGATTGTGCAGGTTATTGTCTTTACAAAGAAAGAAGAAGACCTCGGGAGGCTTAGAAGGGTTGTCGACCAGCGCTAGGCTCTTTCCTCTCCAGAGTGAACAAGATGACGTCACGCAGCTGTGAGAACACGACATTCCCCCTTTTTATGATTATTACAAGAGTGACAGGAAATTACTGTGTATGCTACTAAGACTGAATGAGTGCCAGAAATGTTGACCCGTTCCACGGTTCAGGTTCATGTTCTTCTCGGTACCAACCATTACGTTACAAAAGAGTCATACGCTCCTACCAAAATATAACTGCACACATTTCGTAGCCCATGTCCTTAGACTAATACATCCTCTTTTAATACAAAGTCGCACGCACGCAAGCAATCATGTCTTCGTCTTCGTCTCGCTCTTCGAGAATCTCAAAAGCCTGGAAAAAAGAATCAGAAAAGCTCACCACACGGGTAGAGACCGCCAGAGACAAGATGAAGGAACTGGGGGAAGAACTAAACCACAGAAATATGTCCAGTGCAGAGTACTGGGAAAGAGCCATGGATTATGCAGTTTTGGGTCGATGGTTGTCCTTGTGCCAGCTCGAAAGAGCTGAATACGACTTTCGTACCTTCTACATCGACGATCACGGACCCGAGGTCAAGTTCATGAGAATGGATAAAGCACGGTTGTTCAGGGAGAGTATGATGGCTTGGGATTTAAAGGGGAAGATTTACGAGCGACGTGCTGCTGGAGCTGAAGGAGCTGAGACTGAAGAAAGCACCAGACTGAAGTCTCTCATACCAGTTTCTCCCATTCCTCCATCGCGCTTCAACGTAGAAGCCACCTTCGCGCCCCACGGTTTCAGAAACTCCATCATCGCAGACCAAGGAATGGTAGATCCCAGGGAAAAACACAATCGCAGATACTGGAGTTATCTTTGGAACATCTTCTCCGGAACCTACGAATACGGAGGCTATCGGCGGTTTGAAGCTTTACCTGTTTTCGCCTCTCAGTCCAACCCAGACCTTGCTACCGCATTATTCGGTTCCAGCAACATCGACTCCTCTTCCTCTCTCTTCTCATCGTTCAACGGACTTCTCCTACCCGATTACATGGGAGCACGCTTCGACAGTGGTATCATGGCCATCGTTCCCGATATCTCCTCTCCCACGTACCCCTCCGAAATAGCATTGTGGAAAGACACCACGCCAAGAGAATACAAACTCAAGATCTTCGCGCAGAATCGAGAGACCGAACAGACGGGTGGGCTGATGCAAGATATCAATTCCTTTACAAATGCCCGTAGGCCGGTTCCACTCCGCGATATCGACGGATCGAAAGTAGGATTTCCTGCCTCTGGCCAGGAAGGTAGACCGAAGGAGTGTTATCTTTTCTTCCATTATTGTGTGCAGATACTGCGGCAGGCTTGGAAGGGGATTCCTGTAGTAGACGGGGAAAAACCTGGGTCCGATTGGGGTGCTGTGGGGAAATATGTTGACCGTGAGCAGATGCGTGCGGTTATTGATGAACTTGGGGGTGAGTATGAGGGCTTGATGGAGTGTGCGGGGGATGGCGTTGGCGATGGTGGAGGTGATCGGTATACGCTCCTTGAGGCACTAGCTGAGCAGGTCATTGTCAGTAATCAGATGAACGGGAGGAGGGATGAGTTATATGGCGATGAGGAAGACGAGGATAGCGATGAACACGACTGCGACGACGATTGGTGTCCTATGAAGACGCCTTATTATAACCCAACTGATATAGCGAATACGTCGTATCGTCTGGACGAATAGTTTGGTGAGAAGACTGGATCTATATCTTACTTGCGATGTGAGGAGATGCATAAGATACCCCTTCGCATACCGCCCCATAACGCATGACATGACCTGGACATTTCACTGTACAATAAAGTCAATTTTCCATTCTCAATGGTACATCTAATAATACAAAAGGGCCTTTCAATCAATCCATCGCCCCGAGTCAAACAAAGCTATAAGCCGCAAGAAACCACGCTCAAAACCAAGCAAGTATACTCCATGCATGCAACCGTCTTTTCATGACCCACACTAATGCTTTCTTGCCAGAGAAAAACATCGTCCCGTCGACATGCCCCAACCCCACCCACTCCATATACCCTAATTATGCAAGAGATGGACCTGAGCCAGACTTGTTATGAAATGTCTAGTTGACGTGTTGCCCTTGATACCCAAAAACGCCGCAACGGTTGCTGAAAGAAAAACAGGGGATAGCAGGCAAAAGGAAACAGGGTGTAAAGGGTTGACGTAGCCTTGCTGAAACAAGAGGCCTATCCTTTTGGCCATGAGAGAAAGTGCAGAACCTCCGACCTGAAATTGCATCGGGTGCATCAGAGGCTCACTGACTGCTTCCATGATCATATCCGTTCGAACCATTTGTTACGTCAAGAATCCTATTCGGCGCCGGACTCGACTTCTTGACGGGCGGATCAAGGATGGTCGGACTGGAAAGCGGTTCCAGGCTCTTGACGGGCGGGAAGATAGGCGTCTCGGACATTTGGTGGCTCGATACTGGGCGCATCGCGTCATGTTTTGAGGGCGCGGGAATGGGGTCTGGGAGCATCTGCGCGGGCATTTGGGACGATGGTGATGGAGCTATGCGCATTGGTGCTGGGGCCGGGGAGGACATGTTTGCTGGGAGGGGCGCGGGCGAACTGTGTTTGGTCGGGGAGAAGGAGGGGCGGTTGGCGGAGCTGGGTGGGAAGGAGGAGTGCGGGCTGTTGAAGTTGAAGCTTGGTGGTAGGCCGTTGGTTGGACGGGGGGAGGCAGCTGGTGAGTGCTTTACTGGTGAGCCGCCTGGGCCTGCTGCTGATGCTGGGCGACTGAAGCTCCGCACATACGGTGCTGCGGGTTGTGGTGGGCCGAATGGATTCGAGTTGAAGGGGTTGGGACCGCCGAAAGAGCTGCCGTTCTGCTGTGGCTGTGGCATGTGGAAGCTTTTTGTTGGGCTGCTCGGTATCCGTTCGAGGTTGTACGGTGGAGGTGACGATGTTGGACCGTTGCCAGTTCTGTGCCCAGGAGACGAGAAGTGAGATCGTATTGGCGATGACATGCTACCGTTCGCGCCCTTGGTGGGTGATCCATATGCGGCTTCCGACCTTTGTATGCCAGGTGGACCTAGAGCTTGACCACGGGGAGAGAGACTCGGGCCATCGACCCATGGCTGTGCGGGATGCATGGAGGGCTGGAAAGCTTGTGGTCGTGGTAGTTGTACTGCGTCAAACAAGTTCGTTGACATAGAGGGGCCGTTGCCATTTGCTTCTGCTTGGTTTCGTGGTGACTGAGATGTCAATCGTAGCTTGAGAGAAGGGAGTTTCGGCTCGTCCGCCTCTCCCTCTTTACGCTTGCAGGCAGTGCAAACAAACGTAAACTTCGAATCGTCGGCCTGTTCTTCTGTGATGTGATGGCACTTCATGTGTTGCCAGACATTGCACTTCTCACACGATATTTGTGGGGTGTTGTCGTTCTACTAAAGTCAGCGGAATGCATGGTCGATGTGCAGTAATACTCACCAGGTTGGAGCCGTAAGTGCCGCACTTCTCGCAGTCAAAGAACCAATCTTCCTCCTCGTTAAGCCTCTTGAGATCACTCTCATGCTTCTTCATCATGGCTTTCAGGTGTCGCTCCGATAGCCTGGCATTGTTTGAGGCCAGCTTCTGTTCGTTCTCGTGCAGTTTACGCAGCTCCTCTTCTTTCAGAATCTTTGCCGTCTCACGCTCCTTCAGCCGTTGCTCACGAGTCATCCTGCGAGAATCCTGTGCCTCCTCCATCTTCTTTTGCTTCTCTTGCTCCGCCTTGGCCATGGCAAGTTCTTCCTGCCTCTTACGTTCCGCAGCCTCGGCTTCTTCAACCTCCTTCTGTTTCTCGAGTCGCGACGAGATTCGGGACGAGCGCTTCGCTGTAGCAAGCTTCTGCATGTTCTCCAACTCCTTCATCTTGCGGGCCTGCTTCTTTGCTTGCTCCTCTGCCAGCCCCTCCATGACAGGCATAACGTCTTCCTGAAGGCGTTTGTATAGAACCTTTTCGTTTGGATCGCGACTCTTCCGGATGCTGCTCATGTATTCCTGGTAGTCTTCCAAGGTGACGCAAATGCACTCCCACTTCTTGCCGCCGAGACCGTCGTCAAGCTCTTGAGGCTGTTGCTCTTCAGTTGCTTGCTCCTCCTCCTCAGCTTCTTCGGGTTCGGGAGTGGACGCCTTTTGTCGCTTGCTGGCTCTTGAACCTCTCGATTTCTTGGGCTTTGGTTTGGATTTGGCCTTGGCTTTGGTAGGTTCGGGAGGAGGTGGTGGATCGGTCATTCGGTACATGCGGTTGTCGTCGAGAACGAATAGCGATCGCTCTTGCGAGTCCCAGCCCGTGGGCTCCATACGCTGTGGCATGTTAGTCGTTGCCCTGCACCAATCCCAGTGATGCTTACCCATAGTGTCTGCTCACTGTCCGTCGCTCCAATCTTCTCCCTTATTGTGTTCGGGTTGTTGAGCGTCCATACGGAAAGTTGTTGCAAGACGCGTATTTTGGTGAAGACGTCGAAGTCGTGGAACTTGTTGGGCTCCTCTTCCTCGCCAAAGGGGTTTCGGGCGGGCGCTTTCGCGACATACTGTCGGCGGGTGTATTCATCGAAGATTTCGGGTCTACCATCATGTCAGTACTATCGAGAATATGCGCAATGGCCAGGTCTTACGTCAAGCCCTTGTGTGACGATACGTGCTTCAGCAGCGCTAGGCCAATTTGTGCGAGTTTGTCGGATGGCTGTGGCTGGAGGCATTCGGATTCCAATTCCTGCACGTGTGTCAGCTCGTGGTCCTTGTAGAACATATGCGCGCCGGGCTGGGATGCCAGGCGCAAAGGGCATGTACCTCGATGTCAAAGTCCTTGTCGATTTTGACCGCGTCACCAAAGAGACTGATGTACTGGGCCAGATTTGCAAACTGCCACATGTTGCGCAGTTTTTGCAGTGTGCTGGGCTCTTCAACAGGCGCCTCGGCCTCCATTTCGTCGGCGGCGCGTTTTCGAGACGGCATGGCTGCGGTGCCTCGCGTGCGGCGACGCGTGTGAGTTACGTGTGGATATGGTGTAGAGGCCAGAAATGGTGGGTAGCAGATGCGCGTTGTGAGATGGCGATGGGTAATGCTGTCGTGGTGTCGGCGGGCTCGTGGGTAGGGCGATGATGCGAGTGCCGATGTCCCTTTTTGGTGATGTGAGTGATGAATGTCGCGCGTCGATTGTCGGCGAGTCCGGGGGAGGCCCAAAGCGGTAAGGCGCCATCGGCCCAGCCTTGCACATGCAATCTGGCAGAGACAGAACACTCATGACGATGATGAAGAACGCAAACAGCGGCTTTGCTTGTACTACACAGGCAGAGCTATGGCAATGGCATATCGAGTGCATGGCATGAATGTAGGCCGCTTACTAAGACCAGTCCCTATAAACCTTAATGCACCCGTCTTACAGGATATGCGCATTCCAAGAGTATCGGTCTTTCGTGACAGAATGGACAATTCGACCGGCCGTCGGTTGGGACTCCACCAAGCCACCGAAATTATCATCGTCACGGCCATGATGACAGGAGGTGACGATGTAAGGCCGCGTGGCTCACGCAAGTGCACAAGCCACAGCTCCACCAAGTGTGGCTCATTGCCGGAGGATTCCACGCCAGGGGCCAGAGACGTTGCATGGTAAGCCGTCAGCAGTTTCGGATTCCTGGGTGGTGTTGGTTACTCATGCTGTATCGTGGTTCGCTTTGACTTGGAGAGCAAATGCCGTATAAATAATCGCATAACAGATTCATGTTCTTCGTAATGGCACCGTCTACAGGATAGCGATGACACATGCCAAACACGACAAGTACCGTAGACGTTAAACTAAAATTAACCCTCAGCCCTAGCCTAAGCCGCGCATCCTGGTCGCTCACTACACCCTTGTCCGTGCTTGGGAATCCGCATCCATCCCGCATTTCAACCAACTCTTTCCCACCAAACACACCACACGCGCCCTTTGGACTGCTACGCGCCACCTACCGCTCTCGCCATCGCTGCCACGCTCTCTCTACGCTACGACACTCGCTTACGTTTGTTCTGACGCCTGCATGATCGCGCAATAGCATTCTGGGAGAGCTAGTTGGTTCAGATGCTGGGTTGAACGCCGCATATCAGACAGGACGTCCCGATGTCCTACCCGGATCCCAACCACGGCCGAAGTCACCCCCACCAAT
This sequence comes from Alternaria infectoria, assembly GCF_024043175.1. Taxonomy (NCBI): domain Eukaryota; kingdom Fungi; phylum Ascomycota; class Dothideomycetes; order Pleosporales; family Pleosporaceae; genus Alternaria; species Alternaria infectoria. Next base: position 387,487 of record NW_026250700.1, read on the forward strand.
CAATACCTCTGCAAGACCTCAATCGCCCACCCGACGCCTTCGAAGAGGATGCGTCGCAAGAACACCGGCGCACTCTCAGCGACCGCGGGCGCAATCTGCTCAGACAGGCCGGCGCGATAGGCACAGGGGGACATTTCCGCGACTCTCAGTACTCGCCCATCGTAGAGGTGTCGCCCAGCCCTACGCGATTCGCACCGCCGCACATAAACACCAATCTGCCCCCTTCGCATAATGGCATCCGAAGGGTCGTGGACGACGAAGGGCCTGGCTCGCCCTTGGACGCGGTCGCATACCAGACGGCCATTGGATTCGGCATGGGCATGGAATTCCAGGGCGACACATCGCCGCCAATACCCACGCCGGCATCGTCCATGTCCTACACACATACACCCTATGGGCACGAACCATACGTCGACAGATCTACCTCAGAAGACCACGACTACTTCTCCCCCACCTACGACGATACGGCCCGCTTGACAGACGCGCGCAATCTCCAGCCGATAAGCGGGGCCACAGCTCCTTCCACTCCTAATGAGCGATCCAGCTTTCAGAGTGTGCACTTTCTCAGCCCTGGTGATGCGTCGCCGACAGCCCGGCATGGCGGCGACATTGGGCAGGCGGAGGCTGGCAACGTGCGCGACTCGCGAGGAAGGAAGCGCTCGTTATCGCCTGGCAATTTCGAGTCGCCTCTACACAGGGCTGGGACTATTATGCGGAACATGTCCCAGCGTGTTGTCAATGTCAGCAACGACTCTCAGGTCGCTGAGCGAACCATCCAACGGAAATCCACCATACACCAAGGACGCCTTGCACCTCCTCTGTCCATCCCACCACTGCCCGAGTACTCCAATGACGGTCCCACCTCGCCTGTTCCCTCCACGCCACTCGAGAAGCCGCCGTCGCCGATCGTGTACTCGAGGACGCCAAGCGCATCATGGAACCATCCACCAAATCCCTTGCGCGGGAAGAGTCTTGGCATTTTCCCTGCTGACAGCAAATTGAGAATCAGGCTTTGCGACCTGCTTGTGCATCCTGTCACAGAGCCACTGCTGCTCGTTCTTATCGTGATTCAGACGGTTTTACTAGCAGTGGATGCGCGTACGAGGGCAGTCTATAACACTGGGCACAGCAAAGAAATCTCGACTTTCAATGGCATCGACTGGGCTCTCATGGGCCTTTTCATCATATACACATTCGAGGTCATTGTCCGCATCATCGTCTCTGGTTTCATTATCAATCCCGTCGAGTACAGCACCATCAACCGCCAGGTCGGCTTACGCGAGGCTGTCATGAGCAAAGCAAATCAGCTATTTTCAGGCCTCCACCGACAACCTTCGCAGCGGAAAACGGGCACCAACACCGACTTTGCTCAAGATCCCCACCAGCCTTCAGTGCTCAGGTCCTTCACCACTGCACAGATGCATACCGATATTGGGGTAGGCGATGCACGTCATCAAGTCCGCACTCGCCTAGCTCATCGGGCATATCTCAGACACTCCTTCAATCGAACGGACTTTGTTGCCGTTGTCTCATACTGGATTGCTTTTGTCCTAGGGTTATGGAACATTGATAATAGCCGAGTCATACTCGTGTTCGACATGTTGAGCTGTTTGCGAATCATCCGTCTTCTGAACCTCACCAGCGGAACCTCCGTCATCCTCCGAAGTTTGAAGAAGGCTGCGCCTTTGCTGGTCAATGTCGCCTTCCTCATCGGATTTTTCTGGCTTCTCTTCTCTATCGTCGGTGTCCAAAGTTTCAAATCAAGTCTGCGGAGAAACTGCGTGTGGTTAGCTCCAGAGGGACAGGAAAACTTCACGAATGATGCCCAATTCTGCGGTGGCCATTTAGCCGACATTGAAGGCTACCATCCCCAAACGTACATACCGGCTCCAGGCATGCCACCCGGGCCTGACAATGGCAAAGGCTTTCTTTGTCCAAAGGGCTCAGTCTGCGTTGAGAATGACAACCCATTTGCAGGCACGAAAAGTTTCGACAACATCCTCCAGTCTCTTGAGCTTGTATTCGTCATCATGTCGTCGAATACGTGGTCCGACTTACTCTACACGGTAGCTGATACCGACTACCTCATCAGTGCCCTTTTCTTCATCGTAGGGCTGTTAATCCTGAGTTTGTGGCTCATCTCTCTCTTGATCGCCGTCATCACCTCCTCCTTCCAAATCATCCGCGAAGAAAGCAAGACCAGTGCTTTCACCGGAGTGGAGATCAAAGATGAAGATGCAGAGAAGAACGACGAGAAACAGCGCGTGAGTAGTCTCAAACGTCTCTACGACAGGACTCTATGGGTATGGGTGGCTGTCATAGCCTTTGGCCTCGTTGCGCAAATGATGAGAAGCGCCAACATGAGCGACTTTCGCCGTTTTTTCATCAATGCCGCAGAAATTGTCGTCACCTTCATACTGTTCGTTGAGATTCTCATACGAATTGTTGTGGACTGGAGGCATTTCTTCAGGAGTAGGCGCAACGTCATCGACCTCATGATCGCCATCATCACAGCTGTCATACAGATACCAGCCATCAAGCATGCACACAATGGAAAAGCCTACGCCTGGTTGTCGATATTCCAGATCCTTCGTGTCTATCGCGTTGTCTTGGCTGTGCCAATGACACGCGACCTCATCGTAGGTTACCCTCTCCGCCATTGGGAACTCCTGAGCTAACAGCCATACCAGACAGTCGTGTTCGGAAACGCGGGTGGTCTATTGAACTTGATTCTCTTTGTGTTCCTTTTGACTTTTCTAGCATCCATCTTCGCCTCAAAGCTGCTCCGCGGCGAAATTCCGGAAGAAGACGATGATGGCGAGACGATTCGCGTACCGTTCTTCGACATCTACAATTCTTTCTTGGGAATGTACCAGATATTTTCCAGTGAAGATTGGACAAGTATCCTGTACACTGTTACCCAATACCAGAAGCCGTTTGGCACAGCATGGATTGGAGCGTCTTTTTGTATCATGTGGTTCATTTTCGCTAATTGTAAGTACAACTCGACTCTCAATCTGGTGCAAAGGCTAACCAAAGACTAGTCATTGTCCTGAACATGTTTATCGCTGTCATTCAGGAGAACTTCGATGTGTCTGAGGATGAGAAGCGCTTACAGCAAGTCAAAGCGTTTCTGCAGCAAAAGGAAGATGGTCTCACTTCGTCCACTGGGTATGTTGGATTCTCTTCCCTGTGATTGATACACCAGCTCACCCATTCTAGTAATCTATCTCTGTCATCCATCTTCAAACTCGGGCAGGCACGACGCAGAGATCCACTCGACTATGGACACGCCGCCACAGAAATGCTGCTCAAAGATGCGGTCGTCCGTGACTTTCTTGACGAGGCAGACGGTAGCGAAAGCCCACAAGAAGAAGACCCGCGACCTGGCATCCGCCCAGCCAAGACTATAGTGGGATCGGGAACCATGTCCACAATCTGGCAACGATTCCAGCGTCGAATCATACACCGGGAGCCCAACCCTTTCTACGCTCCTCTTGACTTTGGCCGCGCATATGAGGATCTTGACCCAAGAAGCATGGCAAAGGAGGTCGTCTCAGCTACCGAGAGGCGTAAGAAGGCTCAACGCGAGTATTTACGAAACCACCCCAACTACAACGTTTCACTGTTCATCTTCCGAGCCAACAATCCCATACGCAAGCTCTGTCAGCGCGTTGTAGGCCCTGGCCGCGGTGGTGACCGTATCGAAGGAGTCGCTCCATCTGTCCCTGTCTGGTATGCATTCTCGGCATTCATCTATGCTGCAATTATCGCCATGGTACTGTTGGCCTGTATCACAACGCCACTGTACCAACGCGAGTACTTCATGACCCACGAGTTCAGCGTCAAGAATTGGTTCGTGTGGGTAGACATGGGCTTTGCGGTGCTCTTCAGCATCGAGGCGCTGATCAAAGTGATTGCCGATGGTTTCTTTTGGACTCCCAACGCCTACTTCCGCGGCTCTTGGGGCTTCATAGATGGCATCGTATTGATCACTCTTTGGGTCAATGTTGGCACATCGTTCTTGAACGAAGGCCAAGTCACTAGAACCGTGGGCGCGTTCAAAGCTTTGAGGGCTCTACGTTTGCTCAACATCAGCGACAGTGCACGGAACCACTTCCACGCGCTCATCGTTCGCGGTTGGTGGAAACTGTTCTCGGTAAGCATCTTGCAACCTTTATTCATTCAGAGCTAATTGCGACCAGGCTGCTTTCGTGTCATTGAGTCTGTTGATCCCCTTTGCTATCTACGGTCTGAATCTCTTCGTCGGTCAATTGCAATCCTGCAACGACGGGGACTTCCCTGGAGGCGCCAGTCTCCGAGACTGTGTCGGAGAATATAACAGCAAACCTTTCGACTGGGAGGTCTTATCCCCACGTCAAGCTGCCAATCCCTATTACGACTTCGATAACTTCGGAGATGCCCTCTTCATCTTGTTTCAGATTGTTTCCCAAGAAGGCTGGACAGACAACATGTGGACTGCAATGAGTATCACCGGAGTTTACACACAGCCAGCAGACAGAGCATCGCAGGGCAACTCTGTCTACTTCATCGTCTTCAACTTGCTCGGAGCTGTCTTCGTGTTGACGCTGTTTGTTTCCGTCTTTATGCGCAACTATACGGAACAGACTGGTGTCGCCTTCTTGACGACAGATCAGCGCTCCTGGCTTGAACTACGAAAGCTCCTTCGTCAGGTCGCTCCATCCAAGCGACCTTCGTCCACTAAGGTACGAGAGAGCTGGGAAGAGTGGTGCTACCGTAGAGCGGTCACCAAGACCGGACCATGGCAGAGATTTATCACCGGCGTCCTGATACTGCACCTCCTACTGCTGTGTTTGGAGTGGTACCCCGGTTATGGCCCATGGGAGGTAGCTAGGGGTAAGTTCTCATTCCACGGAATCTAAGTCCTAATACTAATATGACTAGACTACATCTTCCTTGCGCTTACCATCGTCTTCATTGCGAACATCGTCATCCGTATCATCGGTCGCTCGTGGCACCGTTTCCGGAGAAGCGCATGGGACATATACTCGATCTTCTCTGTTGCGGGAACTTTCGTGACATCGATTCTTGTGTTGGCGAAAGATGATGTTAGGCCCTTCGTCCAGCTGCACAAGCTCTTCCTTGTCTCCATCGCTCTCATGCTCATTCCTCGGAACAATCAACTCGACCAACTATTCAAGACTGCCGCAGCAAGTCTCGCATCCATCGCAAACCTGCTCGCCACATGGTTTGTCCTGTTCCTGGTATATGCCATCGCCCTCACGCAAACCTTTGGTCTTACCAGGTTTGGAGCCAGCGAGACTGGAAACATCAACTTCAGGACTGTGCCCAAAGCACTGGTATTCCTCTTTGTGATGAGTGGTGGCGAAGGCTGGAACGAGTTCATGGAGGACTTTGCAAACGTCGACAAACCTTACTGCACCGTGGGCCGGAGATACTTCGACAGCGACTGCGGTAGTCCCGAGTGGGCGCGAGCTCTCTTCATCACTTGGAACATCTTGAGCATGTACATCTTCGTCAACTTGTTCGTCTCGTTGATCTACGAGAGTTTCAGTTACGTGTATCAACGAAGTAGCGGGCTGTCAGTCATCAGCCGAGAGGAAATTCGTCGCTTCAAACAAGCCTGGGCTGAGTACGATCCAAACGGGACCGGCTACATCTCGAGAGAAGTGTTCCCCAGGCTTCTGGGTGTAAGTTCATCATTGTCGTATTTAAGCACAAAACTAACTATATCAGGAACTGTCCGGTATCTTCGAGATGCGTATTTATGACTGCGACTTCACTGTGAATCGATTGATCGAAGAGTGTGGGGTAGCACCCGGAAGGGAGTCCAATCTTCCTGTGTCAGGCCGTGAACCAACCAAGGAGATCGACCTGGACAAACTGAACCGGTGTCTCGCCCAGCTACCAGTCGCGGAGATACGTCGCAGACGAAGACGTATGAATCTTTTCTATGAGGAAGTACTTGTGTCGAGCGATCCCGACAGAGGCGTTGGGTTTTCATCACTACTTATGATTCTGGCTCATCACAAAGTCATCAACGACAACAAGAGCTTGAGACTGGAAGAGTTCTTGAGACGCAGAGCTCGTCTACAAAGAATCGAAGAAGCTGTCCGCCGTAACGTGGTCAAAGGGTTTTTCGACACACTATACTGGGCACGGCGCTTCCGTCGTGCCATGGACCTGAAGAAGCAAGGACGTATGGCAACAGTCCCTCAGTTCACCGTTCCTGAGATTTTCATCGACGACGAGGACATCACAAATGCCCAGCGAACTCAATCTTCCGGACCTCCAAGTCCCCTCTTCTCACCTCAAGATCTCTACGCACCTTCCCCTCGCAACTCTGCTGGTGCGTCTACTTCGCCACCGGCCTTCCCTTACGACCGGACAAGGAGCAGAACCAACTCCATACAACAAACACCGACAGGCTCACCTACACGGGGAAGCCCGCAGCCATCACCGTTCTCCATGTCTGGCAGCGAGCAAGAATGGCAGTTTGCCTCGGCACTTAGTCGGCCACCCAGTCCTCTCGAAGTCGATCCTGGGCAAGCGAATAGTCGCAGCCGAGCAAATAGCGCAGTCAGTGCGGCCGATGTTTTGGAAGTGCTTGACAATTCCGCATGGGGCGAATCGATTAGAAGGAGTTTCACTCAGCGGCGGCGCAGTTAGCGTCCGAGAAGATTTGTATATGAACGCTAAAGACAAGCATGAGCAGGTGTCAATCACGTCGATCAAGCTGGCTTGGTGTGGCTTCGGCAACACGTCGAGCCAAAACGGTATGGTTCAGGATGGCGTACGATACGGAGTCTGTTGCATGAACGTCTGGAATGATTGGATACGTAAGCGGCCGGCATCAACCCAACACGCAACCATAATGTGGAATTGATGGTTCGGTTGGGAATGGGGATGCGGCCTGTAATGGTGTAATGGCGGTGGAGTTAACTTTTGGCATTGCATAGCGTCGGCGTTGAGCGATTGATCAAATCACCTTAGATATTACTATCACGAAGCTTCATATCGTTACCAGTAGTGCGCACCTCCATCACTCCGTCGAATCCTACACGAGGCATACGAGAGTCGTTTGTATTAGTTCACAGGATAGCGCGCGAGATGTCTGGTACGCTACTCAACGTGCATCGTGAACACACATACAATAGTCTTTTTGTTCAAGTCCAGCCGTACCATGGGTCAAAGAATAACCCGACAGCATGAACAGACGCAGGTGACAGACGCTAATTGTACCTTCCGTCGGTCGGCATTGGAAGGCATAATAACCAGTCCCTTGCTTACAGCTGGTTATGAGCTTCTTCCGTCTCTTCTAGACCCGACAAGGACCACGCGATTATAGCGCACTATGATATAGGATCGCCCCGCACCTCGACGAATGTTGCATGCAGACCTGAAACGTTGATCTGCTCCTCGCCGATGAGCTCTTACCTGATGTGCGTTCAAGTGTGGTGTGTACCAGACACCCTCACGTCACCAACAGTGAGCACCATGCATACCGATCTTTGGCTCGCCACCCACAAGTTCCAGCGTTGACACACCACACTGTAGCATCACACGGGAGCATCACAACCGCGTCTGCATTTGTTGAACGTCCGATGCGTCTGAAACGCTGGTCTGCCGTTAGACAGCTGGGCGAACCGCGTCATGCCGCATCGGGATACGCTCGCCTGTCGCAGATTCTCGCATCACACACGCAGCACCCGGTCTCGAGACAGGCCGGTTGAGCATGGAGACACTGCGAGCTTCAAGTGCTGGGTAATGCCTACTTATGGGCTGGCGGGCTGCAAGCAAGAAACAACAGCCAGGGTGATTCACGTCTGAAGCGGCCAAACTGGGAGCGGCTCGTCACCGGCTCCAGGTTCGTGGGCGAGCGGAAAGCCCTCCGATCATCGTGCCTGTTCAACAAGTTTATGGCTTGGATGTGATGGTGGACACCTCCCTGGCGAGACGATGCAGAGCGCCGGGCGATGATGACAACAAAGCAGCCAGAACGCGTCGTGTCGGGCGCAAAAGCAACACCACCAACGTCCATGTCAACAAAAACATGGCCACTAGCAGTTCGCCGACGTAAGAATAGCACCGGGCAGCCCTCACAATCTCGTGTGAAGCCACCAACAAAGTCGACAAAATGACGAAGCTCCACAGTGTAATGAGGATGATCCCCCGACTACCCACTGCCAACTAATCTCTTATCGATTGCAGGCTGCTCTCTGAAATGAAGCCATGCAATCATTCCGCGGCACTCCCAATGGGCCGCCAGTCGACGACTCCCGCTCGCTTGTTTCCAGACGGGTGATCAAACGAGGCTCGACCCCTCAATTCACGCGTTCCTGACAGGGATGTCCGCTGCAGCCGTCCCATGTCCCACCTTCCAGGGTTTTAGCTTCTGGGACGTAACACGCACTGGCACAGAGAAGTGCCAACATGCGACACGCATGCTTAAGGATCCGCCATCGTCCGCCTGTTTTTCTCGACTAAAACTACAGGAATAAGTTTCCTTCTTCATTCCATCTCCCGACTCCTCCTCCTTTTAACTTACCTTCGCTTTTCAGACTGTGCGCGAGTGTCTTTGACCACCGCACTACTGTATCTCCCAATCTACATTCATATATACCCTTTGAACAGAGTTGATCTCCCCTTTGCACTTCCACCTTTTCTGATTCGCAAGCCGATCGACAAGGACCCAACACTCGTTGTCCTATCACATCCCTACGAACTTCCATTCCTTACATTACCTCCTTCGTAAGGACAGCTGGAACTTTCTATTCGAAACATCCTTCATTTGCAATCGGACTCCGACAAACACTCCGCGTCTATATTCGCTCAAACAATACCGGGAAGCTACATCATAGCAACCGTCGCCTGAGAAAAGCAATTCCACCAACCTCAACTCCGACGTAACAACCACCACCTCAACACCACCCAAAATGCCTTCTCCAAGCCGCACCAACCGCTTCCAATCCTTCACCCCCCTGCGCAGCACATCCGGCTCCCTCCGCCGCCTCAAGACCGCCTTCAGCCCCACCCGCAACTCTCTGCGCTCGGCATCGCCCTCCTCCATCTTCACCTCCAGCACCACATCGCCGCTGACGCGCAACTCATCGCCACACAGCCACCGCTCCTCCGGCTCTTCCATCCGCCAACTCCTCGCCGTGCGCCGCAAGCCCAGCGTGTACGAGTTCGAAATGGAAGAGGAGAAGCACTTGTTCGAAACCGAACTCGATGTCCTCGAGCCGAGACCGAGCATGGGTCGCGGCGCGAGTGAGGTGCATGTTGTCGGCATCTTTGAGGTGTTGGACGGGAAGTGCTAGACGCATACGACTTGTTGTTGCTGGCGCTTGTTGATTGGGTTATGCTTGAACATGTTTATGACTGAACTGTTTAATGGGGCGTTTTCATCTTCCCATCACCACGCATCGTTGTGTGCGTGTGTGGATGGGTCTTGCTTTTTCGATTAGATTGGGTACTCACGGTGACGTGTCAAAGGCGTTCTCTTTGTACGTGTCATCTCTTCGACATGGACATTGGCTTGGTTTGCTTCTTTCTTATACCCCAATGGACTGGATTGGACTGGGGGGTACTTTACCACGGCAGACATTATGCAATACGATCAAATCTTTTCTTTCAACATTGATTATCAACTTTGCAATTTGCGCATTCGCATCTTGTTGTTGTGACGCTCGTGCGAGAGTATGCAAGTGAGGCTCTGAGAGTTGGAGCGTTGGGCCTTCATGCGGTGTTAGCTCAAAGCTTGTGAGCTGTCAATGGCGAGACCATGGGCAGCCTCGCATTTTCGGATATTAGGTACAGGTACTAGCGGGCATGTCGGGCAACGTGCTTGCAGAATGTAACATGATGTATGTATACCCTTAGAGCAGAGCTTAAATATTGGGTGCAAGTCAAAGAAATAAGATTCTTGGTACCTGACGCCACGAACCGTTTAGTAGTTGTGAGTTTGGTATCTCCGTCGATAGATCAGCACGATTTACATAATCACGAGTAACACTTCAGTTGAGGTGTATCATAGTATTGACATTCACTCTCCAAAAGCAGTCTCAAAAAATATGTATCTGCCGTGCAATTTCCAACGCCACGCCAATGCATACCAACCCTCCGCCATTCCCCTAATCATATCAAAACACAGGCTTAGACCAAAGTGTCTGCCCACAAAACCGCTTAGTGTACGCCATTGACAGGCTGTTGCAAGTTGTCCAACTCCTCCTTTCGCTTCCTGTACAGCTCCTGTGCTTCCCTCTCCCTCTTAGTAACGAACTGAACTTCCTCGCGCAGGCTCTCCAGTCTGCGTGCGATGCCATCTTGCTCGCTGTACTGCGCCGTCCTCGCTGTGTTCAAATCGTCCCTTGCACGCTCGAGTGCTGAGAACGCGCCACTGATCTTCTCTCGTAGTAGATTTGATCGTTTGATGTAGCCGGCGTGATGTGTTGTCAATCGCTTCTCGATCTTGTTCGCACGTTCCGCGGCTTCAATGATGGACTCTTGTGCGTTGTCAAAGGCTTCGACGAGCAGTTGGTGTTCGTCGATCTCGTCTTCCTCGTAGCCTGCGATGCCGGGCAGCATTGCGGAACCGTGAAGCGTGGTCCAGGAACTGTCGAGCTCGGCGTGGAAGGCCTTCTTGTCCTTGTCTGAGGTCATGGCAAGTTCAAGCGCGAGCTCCATCTTGGCATTTCGGAGAGCATCATCGGCCATGAAATCGAGACGTGTTACCGAACCAGTTACTCGGCCATCGCCGAACTTCTGGACGTCGTTCGCGATGAGCTTAGCCATCTCGATTTCGACTTCGCGTTCGACAGGGTCAGAGAGGTCCAACGCGCGCTTCATCATGACATCAATGTCGACCAGCGATGGCCTTGGAAGGAACTTCTGCACGACTTGACTTTGCCTGCCGAAGTCTGCGGCTTCCTGGGCTTCGCGTGCTTCACGAATTTTACGGTCGCGCTCAGCAGCGTCTTCTTCGCTGACTTCGACTTCCATGTGATCTGCCTGCTCTTCGGGAAGCTCAAACTCCCAGCTCTCTTCTTTGGGTTTTGGCAGCGCAGCAAGCCTGCTCTTCAGGTCCTGCCGCTTCGCTTGCTCCCTTAGTTTGATATCGCGGGGTGTCTGGCCAACAAGTTGCATGCCACTCTCCTCTCCGTTGAGGCGTAGTGTATCGCGTGGTGTTCGCATGGGTGTCGCTCCCGGTCCCTGGCGCATGGGTGTTTCTCCGGCTCCGCCATTTGCTTGCCTGAAAGGCGTTGCCATGGGGTTTGGTGTCACAATCTGGTGTCGTGAGGCGGGTCCTGATAGCGAGGCGGGTGCTTCGTCGTCTACGAGATCTGGGTTGTCGCCACCTAGCAAAGCAGATTGGGTCTCTGTTCGCATCCGGGCATTCCGCACCTCATTCGCGACGTAGTCCTCCTCTTTGGGGGCCATGGGCGTGCGAATGGGTGTGTTGCCAATCACGTTCGAGTAGTTCCCGATCAGGCCCTGTGTTGCGATGTTGTCGCTGCTGCCCGCAGTAATTGCGCGCTGTCCAGTCGTTCCCATCTTGACGATATCTTCCAACTCGGCCTCTCCGACTTGCGGCGCTGGAAGCACGAGACCGCGTCGCTTGCTGCTCTGTTCTGCTTCCCGTATCCTCTGCGCTTGTGCGGCCTTAGCATACGACGCTGCAAGACCTCCTGACTTCTCATCTTTCTTCTTCTTCCTGTCACCTCCTCCGTCTTCCTGCGATTCCATCTTCCTCTTGTTCGCAAGCTGTTGCTTTCGCGGATCGAAGGCCTCTCGTTGTTGTTCGTTGCGGTCGATTTCTTCCGTGGTGTCGAAGAAGCCGGCGGGGACTTCCTTCTCGAGCGGTACGTCGGCGTTGTAGTCGATGTGGTTGCCCTTCTTCGGAGTAATCTTGATGTTGATACCGGCAGCTTTCAGCTCTCGTCGCTTTTGAAGCAAGGCAAGCCTTCTTGATTCCTCAAGCTGGCGCTCGCGGGCCTTCCGCTTGGCCTTCTTACCGCTGACGTTTGCCAGACGCGCACGCGCCTCTGACAGCATCTCCTTGTCTTCCTCGTCGATGTCGACCGCATCGGGTCTCGCAGGTCGGCTCTCGGCGTAGGCGTCGACTTCTCCGGGGCGAAGACGACGTACATCGTCTGCTGAAGGAGCGGCTGAATCTCCACCCTCCGGACCCGCCAGTCCAAGATCGCCAGACTCTCTCGCTTCTTGTTCGTCCAACAGCTTTTGGTAGCGCTCGAGACATTGCGTAGCCTGCGGAAAGTTAGCATGATATTGGAAAAAGGGATAATCGCAACAGCGTACCGTTCGTCCAACAATAGGCGCAATAGTCCTCCATTGGGTGGGGAGGAGTTTGGCCATAGTCAGGAGCTTCTCATCCTCCTCTCGCGACCAGTCCGTCTTCCGGATAGCGGGGTCGATCCAGTTGGTCCAGCGCGACTTGCATTGCTTCGCGCTCTTCTTGGACAGCAGCGAGGCGCATCGCGACCACTGGTTCAGCCCATACTTGCTGATGGCGGCCTTCAAGACCTCGTCCTCGACGTTGGACCAGGAAGATGTGACGACCATGTTGGATGGCTTCCGGGGGGTATCGTGGGTTGGCGCGCGTGTCGTGAGCGATGGTATCCTCGATCGCGAAACTGAAAATGGGCTGCAGCCACTAGCGTCTTGGCAGTCGCAAGCACCGCTTGGAAACAGCAAAGTGAAGTCCGGATAGCTTGCAGAACGACGTGGAGTTGAGACCAGCGGTTAGTGATATTAATGCGCGGTCCTCCTCTGAAGGGAAGTCATCAGAGTGATCCACACAATGCAGTCGCGGCGCAGGCGCCAGACTTTCACGTGCGCCAGACCACCGCGGTCACAGTGACGTAAATCCACCATCTCCATCTTCCCATAGTCCTATTGCTACGATTTCACTACACCCCCCCTTGGCCACATATTCCGCTACGATGGTATCTATACGGCAAATCACGGGGCGCATACCCGTTCTTTCTTTCACCACGTCTTCCTCAAGAGCGTCCTGCCGACAAACTTTACCTTCAGTCACCTACAACAGAAATTATTCCGATGCGAGCTCCAACACCTCCACTCCAGTGAAAGTTGACACTCAAAATGTCGATGCCAAGATTTCCGATGAGAAAAAGCCCAAGAAGAAGACACAAGCTGAGCTCGATGCCGAGGTGATGGCAAAGCTGCAAGGACATGACAGCGAGGGAGGAGAAGCCGGGATCGAATATGAGGATGGCAAGCCAGCGTCTATGAAGAGAAGCGTGAAGAACAACATGTTTCGCTACATATGATCATGCGATCCCTCGAGGTTTTGCTGAACATAGTTGACCTTTGATAAGGTGTATGTCTCCGTGACACTTTATCTTCTGATACGCTAACGGTTGTAGACATGGTGTCCGCGTATACCACTACGAACTTTCCAGACCAAGAGATATCATGAGCGTTGGAGAACCTGCCACGTCGCTGCTACAGTGCTTGACGTTCGAGGCGAAGAGCTTTACGCGAGTAGCACAGTCAACACAAACGGACATCGTCCAAGCGGCCATTGTCTGGGGTCCCAAAGTCCTAGAGAACCTGAGCGCAACCTTACTATAGAGTAAAGTAGCCTTGAAATTATGCCGCTTGAGACGCAAAGGAAAAGCTTTGTGCCTCTCATCCATTGTGGCAAGGGAAGTTGCGACAACTTTGTGGTTGTTGGTACATATATTTGAGTCTGATAGCTGGCGTATTTTAAACGTGGTGAAATGGCAATACGCTAAGGTGGTCTATATGAGTAATCTGTCGCCAGAACGTGTGCATCATAAATCTGCCCAAATATGTGATGGCTTGGATTCAAGTTGCCAACCCGAATATTTGCATACGTCATGAGTAACCAATCTAACAACATCACTTCTCACGCCAACTCATCAACACAAATAACCAGCAACTTCAAGGGCGAAAATCTCTCTATACCCACCCTTCTAGGATTCTAATCTGCGCGTAACACATCATGGAGCATTTCGCCCCTCACCCATCCTCGCAATTCGAAGGCTACTACTCCAAATTCGACCTCGCATCTGGCTCGCACATCGCTCTGATAATATCCTCCGTTCCTGGCGCCCCATCAAGGCAGCACGTGGTTTCGTTTACATACTACCCTTCGTCTGGCCACCCGATATTCCAGCGAGAACACGTCGTCGACAACATCGAGCGCGTGACCACCAATGAGAAGACCAAAGCATTCGACCTGCGCGTCCCAGGCATGGGCGTCATGAGCACCGAGAGCAACGGCCGCACGAGCTATGAGTTTTCCGCCGAAGACGGCAGTTGGTCACTCTCAGCGCAGTGCGAGGAAGACTACATGCCATGGAGAAAAGACAAGAGCACACCCGAAGGTTGGATGGTGCACCTCCCCTTCCCACTCCACTGGCACGTGCATTCTCTCTGCTCCCCCGCTACATTCACCCTCGACATACCCGCTCTAGGCGATGCCTTCCCAGCACAGGACAGAAAAAGCCGTGCGACGATCCACCAAGAGAAGAACTGGGCGAACAGCTTCCCGGACGCACACATGTGGGTGCAAGCCTGGGACAACGAAGAAAAACGCGGCATCTGTCTCGCGGGCGGGAAGATTATGTATAACACCGCCTACATGCTCGGATACCGGTCTCCATCCCTCAACCTGGACTTTGTACCGCCCTTCTCAGTCTCGTATCTCAACCTCCTCAGCCCCTTCATGAGCGCCACGAATGACTGGGACACCCGCACTTTTTCGATATCCGTGTCGAATTACACACATAAATTGGAACTCAAGGCGCGTGCGCCGAAGGAGCCGGGTTGGTTCGGCCTGGCGAGTCCGTTTCCCGATGGGCATCGGGCGAACTTTTGTAGGGAGAGTTTTATTGCGACGATTGAGGCGAGGATATGGGCGAGGGAGGGGTGGTGGCCGTGGAGTGCGTGGAAGGAGGTCAAGACGGAGAGGTGGGAGGGGGCGAGTCTGGAATTTGCGGGGGGTTATTATCCGGAGAGGGGGGAGAGTAAGAAAGATTGAAGATGTATGAGTGTTGGGGTATGAGGTGTCGGTAGAATTGATGTGAAAGTGCTAGGGAAAGTTTATCCATGCAAATATCCACAATACATGGGCCAGACAGATGGATTCTGAAGGCATCTCGCCAATTGCATCTCAACCAGTCTAAGATTCAGAGCTTCGACGGCTTCTTCTCCCTCGGCTTAATCAAAGCGTTCAACTCCTCGACAAACCGTTCAGGCAACACACTCCTATCCACGCCTTGCTTCCCATCCCATTCCTCCTCCGTCTTGCGTTCCCAATCCCAATACCTCTTCATCTCCTGGCCGATCCATTTGCTAATATGATCCGCACTCTCCTCCACCTTCTCCATCGGAATCAGATGCCCAGCATCTTGCACCGTGACATTCGCTACTCGTCCTTCAGCGCGTCCGCCACTGCCGCCAACACCGGACCCAGTCAGGCGCATTTTATCCTCGATGACGGCATCATCAGTGAGGAAAGAGTGTTGGCCGAAAATGTAGAATACCGATGGCCGGATTGATGGTAGCTGGTTGAAGACGATGGTGCTCTCGCCCCGGTAGAAGGGCGTCTGGGGTTCAGTAGTCGGCGTGATATCGGCATGCGTCCTCCGGTTCAATTTCGGGTTGCTCAACGTGAATTCCGCAGATGACGGTTCCTTGTCTCCTGGTCTTGCGGTGAAGTTTGGGCGTAGGAAAGTCATTACTTCCTGGTGCTTGGTCGTCGTCAGAGTTACCTCGGGCTTCTTCGCGTCGGGAAACAACTTTGTTGGTGCGTCTCGTAAACCGTACTGCACCCAGAGATCAAGGACTCGTGGATCCCACGTTTGGTAGAACTTGCTCTTGCCGAAACTCTTGGCTGCTTCTTCGCGTGAGGGCCAGCGCTCGCGTCGTCGTGATGATGCGGCGGCGGGTCCGACGTTGCCGTTTAGTGAGACTTTGCCTTGGATGACGGGGTCGATGAGAATTAGTGTCTCGAGGAGACGGGGGTGCAGCAGTGCGAGGTTGGCGAGTTGGCAGCCGCCCATGCTGTGGCCTACGCCGATTATAGGGCGAGGCATTTGGTCGCGGAAGATGTTTACCATATGAAGTAGATCTCTGCTATGATCAAGCCATGCCGCTACGTAGAATTAGCGTATCAATCGCGCAGTTGAAGAAATGTACATACGGTCATTGCCTAGCTTATCTTCGTTCAGAACGCTGCTCATGCCTTGGTGCACGACATCTGCTATCCAAATTCCTCTGATGCCAAACCCATTTTGCTGACATCTCTTCAGGAGCTCATCCCATAGTGGCTCGTACAGCTCTTTCGGGAATCCATTCGCATGCGCTGCGATGATGGTGATGTCTCCAGGTTTCGGGCTCGTGTTGTCGAGAGGTGTGTATTGCTTGACGGCGAGATGTAGGACTTCTTCCTGCTTCGTCGATGTGGAGCGTGGGAAGCCACGGATATGTGATGCTTCTAACTTGTGCTCATCTATACGAAAGTGCTTTGAAGACATGTTCCTGCTGACTGCGGCCGAGATATAATGAGATGACGGACGATCGGACGGTCGGACAATCGGACAATCGGACGACGAATATATGCAGGTCAAAATGTTATAAATGTTGTACGTGTTCAGCGAGATGGTAGAACGGAATGATACGCTTAGATCACAGAAAGGCGCCTATGCTTCTAGGTGTCGTGATTAGCAGCCGGCGCAATCTGGGGAATGCCGAGGTCCATCACGGCTTCTGTTCTCCCCACAGAACCTCCACATAGAAGTGCCAAAGAGATACTCGCGCTTGAAAGTCATTCCGAATGGACATTGCGCATACGCGGGCTTCTTTCAGACTGCAAAAAGACACTAGTCCGGGCAGGACTCCGCCGTCATGACGGAATCGGTGTCGAAGTGTTTTGGTGGGGCGTCACGTGGGCCTTGACGCGTTCGTGCCTCCAAAGTTCGCGTGTAGCCGTGTCGCATCGCGCCTTCGAATCCGACATCGACAGCGACCACAGTCCGCACATACAACACGACACCCTCAGTCGCAGCCATGGAAGACACCACCATGCTGGAGGGCTCGCAGGGTCTGTTCGAGGAGCTCAGTTTCACGATATATCCCAATGGCCTCTCAGAAGAGCGCATGCGCCAGGTATGCGACGCGTCTGATCAATTTAGAAGTATTGCTAACCGACAGCCCAGATCGAAGGTGCAATCACAGGCGCTCGCGGAACAATAGTACCTTTCAATGTAACCAAAGGCCGCATAGACAACCTAGAAGAAATCAGCTACATTGTCTCGGAGACGGCCGACTTCCCCGACTACTACCGCGCCCTCGATCTCATGTTACATGTCGTCAAGCCAACATGGATAGACGCGTCGCTCCAGTCCAACAAGGCCAAGAACCCGCGAACATACAGCCCCGATCCTGCACTCTTCATGAGCGAAGTAGTCATATGCTGTGGGGACATACCGAGCGGAGACAAGGAAGCGATCGAGGGTGGCGTACTGGCATTGGGCGGGCAATTCGCACCGAGCCTCTCAAAATTCGTGACACATCTCATTGCACTGGATGTGAGCGAACCACGGTGTCAGCTCGCTATTAGTAAACGACTGCAGTTGTCAATTGTGTTGCCCCACTGGTAGGTTTGAGTTGAGGGCATGGCAGTTGAATTGATCTAACACAACACAGGTTCGACGACTGCCTCAAAGTTGGCCGTAGAATATCAGAGCGACCGTATACACTTCCCGATCCCGAGATCCTCGCCGATATGGAACCAGGCGCCATTCCTCCTACACGAGTGAGCCAGCACATTCGAGACGCAGCCACACCAGACCCTCAAAACGATCCCGTACCCCCGCCACCTCACCTAGAGGCACCCCGCGCGATCAAGGCCTTCGACGGGAAGCGTGTCAAGCTTGGCGAAGATCTGAACATCAGCACCAAGCTCAGGAATATCATAACGGGCATGATCAAGGCTGGAGGCGGCAGTGTGACCTCGAAGATCGATGATGCAGACATGTATGTTTGCAACTACCGAGAAGGCCCAGACTATGTCAAGGCATCGCAAGCGCGAAAAGACGTCGGAAACCTGGGCTGGTTGTACTATCTCATCACACACGGTATCTGGACAAATCCCATGCAGCGGATGATGCACTATCCGCGGCCACGGGAAGGCATTCCGGGTTTCAACAAGTACAAAGTTAGCATATCCAGTTACACTGGCGAGGCCCGCATATACCTGGAAAACTTGATCAAGGCTACGGGTGCGGAGTTCACAAAGACCTTCAAGCAGGACAACACACATCTTATTGCTGCGCACAAGAACAGCGAGAAGTGCGAGGCTGCGGCGGAGTGGGGCGTGAACATTGTCAATCATCTGTGGCTGGAAGACAGCTACGCCAAGTGTAGGGAAATGCCGCTGACTGAGGGCCGTTACACATTCTTCCCAGCCCGGACCAACCTTGGAGAGGTGTTGGGTCAGACAGAAATCGATCGCGAGGCTACTGAGAAGATCTTCTTCTCAAAGCAAGTCAAACCCACAAAAGCCGTCAAAGCAGCACTGCAGACCAATGACGTGCCAGCATCGAGCGTACCACCGCGGCAAAGTGAGCCTCCAGCACCTCGCAGTCCGCCTGCTGAGAAGCCTAAGCGGGCGAAATCCGGAGGCAATGCACAAACACCGCTGCCACCTCGGCGTACCGATGGCAAAGAGAACCAGACGCCTGGCAGTCGGGGGGCCAAAGACCGCGCATTGGCAAAAATGCACGACGCTGCGCCAGACATTGCACAGTTCGAGAAGGAGATGAAGCGCAAGGGTGGTGTCATTCATGGTGGACGACGAAGGGCAGAAGATGAGATCGATGAGGGAACGAAGCAAGCAAAGGGCGGCCGTGAATCAGTTTCAAGCAAACGCTCCATCGATGAAGTCAACGATGACGACGAGACAGAAGACGAAGCCACAGAGATTCCAGCAAAGAACAAGCGAGCAAAGAAGGAGAAGCTTGCGCCCATCAAGTTCCGCATGCTGATATCCAAGGACGAGCGATGGGCCAACAACCCCGACAAGGAATCAAAAGACAAAGCCCGCCTTCGAGAGCTCGGCCTCTTCATCACCGACGACTTCAAGAAGGTAGACCTAGTCTGCGCCCCGCAACCCGTCCGAACGAAGAAGTTCATCGCAGCCCTAGCCTGCGCCCCCACCCTCGTATCAACCAGCTACCTCGACTTCGCGCTGAAGAACAACAAGCTTCCCCCGGCAGAAAAGCACCTCCTCCAAGCTAGAGACTTCGAAGAGGCCAACAACTTCCGGCTCTCCGAAGCCCTCTCGCGCGCTAAGCAGAACAAGCAGCGCCTCCTCAAAGGCTGGACCGTCTTCTGCACAGAGAAAGTCGGCGGCGGCTTCGAAACCTACAAAGACATTGTCGAAGTCAACGGCGGAAAATGTGTGCTCTGGAAGGGCAGACCAACCACCGTCTTCTCCGCGTCAAAACGTAAACTCGACCTCGCTGACAAGGAGGTCAGTCAGAACCAGGTTGAAGACGAAGGAGACGTGTTGTACCTCATCTCCGACGCCGACAAGAAGGAGTTTACCAACTGGACTAAATTCCGCGAGTTGGCTAAGCGTGAAAACATGGTTCCGCGCATTGTCAAGACGGAGTGGCTGCTTGCTGTGGCGATGACGCAGTATGTGCACTGGACTCCGGAGTGGGAGTTGAGTGAAGAGGTTGTTAATGCTGCGAAGAAGTAGGTCTTCGCTTGTCGCAACTGTTCAACGGCTGATGATGGGTTGATTCTGTATAGACTCGCTTCGTGCGGTCGCGATATGGATGCGGGTATCTGTATTGGTATGTTTTGAGCGGTTTAGTCATTGTTTTGTGTTGCATTGTTAGCGATAGGTCTACGGATGGGGCAGCGTGTAGAGCGCTGGTTTAGCATGTATATCGAGAAAGCTTCACGTTGACTCATTACTGTGTGCACATATTTCAGCTTCCTACTTCACCGCCACGGTGATATCATGTGTGGCTACGTATCCCCTTTTCTTCCGTTCATTGTTATCAAGGCTAACATATCCCCTGTGGCACATTCTCTTGGCTCGATCCGCGGGTGCGGTAACGCGTACGGCACAGTCGGGCCATGCAAGAGGTCTTTGTGGCACAGCGATCCCCTGTGTGAACTTCGCCGCTTATTGAACTGTGCCGTGGGTCTGTGTTTGGGCTGTTGATCGGTGATGCCGAGATCGCCTTGGAGATGGCTTTTGGATATGCGTCAGTGATGTAGAGGGTGTTTGTCCAGACGTGATCGGACGTGCTACTCCTCTTTGGGATGTACTTCGAGTATAATATCTATGACATTGACTGTAAGGCGAAGTCCTTTGTTACGAAATCAACGAACTCTCAGCTGGCTGGTTTGAGGTGACCGGCACAGAACAACGCATTCTCGGCTTTGTGCCCTGATAAGGATGTAGGAGCTTTTCTGCTCATAGAGTCAAATAGCTCTGGAGTGAATTCAGCATCGAGTATGATGTCATTTAAAGCTTACATGTCTCGTCCTAGACCAGAGCTTTTACCGGGGCTGGGGATCGATGCGCGTCGTTAGTGCTCACTCCGAGTGAGCCGAGATGCCAACACATACAACAACGACCAGGCAACCGGGAAGAAGAATTTGGGGGCGAGTATACATAGTAGTATATGCTAGACGTAATATAGTGATGAAGTCAACTGTTAGTTAACGGCCTGGCATAAGATCAAAATAGATTGTTCAACTTTTTGCTTTCATAAGAGATGAGATAGAAGTGTCTAGATAATACTCGACTGCGTGTTATGTTAGGTGCAGGAGCGTAGACAGGGTATATAATAATGCTTGTGCAGAAAAGATCGCGGAATCGCGAAACAACAGAAAGAGAAAGTAAGACATTTAAACCTTCAACTCGTAAACCTCCCCTTGACCCTTTACCCTAAAGGTCTACATGTATGTCCCTACCCCTTCTCTACTCTGACGTCGTATGAATGATCTTCGGAATCTGTGGCATCGCAATCATAGGCGTCGACTCGTAGTATCGCGCCCGTTGACTAGCTGTACTCGTACTGCGTGCGCGCCCTGTCGGTGCCGGCCGTAAACTCATGTCACCCTCGTCACCACTCGGCGATATGGGACTGAGTACCATAGTACTAAGCGTCCCGTTACTCTGTCGGCTCATCGCACTAACACCCGTACCAGCGCTCTCCGTGTTATCGGCGATGGGATCACTAGCCTCCTCACTCGGCGTGACCTGTAGTGGGACGAGATGCATGGTATCCGTACTCGATCTCTTGTTGCGCGCGTCCGCCTCCGAGTCGACGTATAATGTGACGCTGCTTGCGCGGACGCGGCTGAACATGCTGGTCTTGTCTTCGTTGGCGAGGAGGCCGGCGGTGTCTGACTTGCGGTTGTCGAGCTTCTTCTTTTCGCGAAGGCGGTGGAGATAGAAGATTAGGCAGGCGAGGATTATGGCGAGGAAGATGAGGCCAAAGACGACGGTGAGGGCGATGTTGGCTTTTGTCCAGTACCCTGAGTAGGGTACTGAAGCTAGGTCTTCGTCTGCGACAAGGTTGTTGTCCACTGGTATAGGTGACATGGTGGTGTGTGTTGGTGTGTGCGATGGTTCTCAAGTTGGATCTGTTGGTGAGGCTTCAGATGGTTGGCGAAGCTATTCGTGTATTTGTAGTGCTAAATAGGAGGCGATGTGGCGGTGCGATGAAGAAATAACAACTACTACGCCTCGAAAATATGATGATATATGGCTATGAGACTGTTGAGACGAACTTGCTCGAGTAATCCCTTATGTGCTATTGCTATGAACTGGTACCGGGCACCAGGCAGACATAAGTCTCTGCGTAAAATGAAACCTTTGACGCACCGGCCTTAGATCCTGCGCCCATGGCGCTGGATCCGTGAGAAGGCGTCCAGTATGCGGCTCGAAAGTGGGAAAGATATGCTCAGCCTCAGCACGTTGTGGGGAAAGTAGGCCCATGAATTCGGAGAAAAGTCACTGCGCCCCTGTGGTATGATGAGCAGCTTGGCGCAAAACAAGAGGCCTAACGAATGATGGGCGTCGAGAACGGCCGTCGAAGCTTGGACTACCGCGTCTAATCGAGGAATCAGAAGGAGCTGTGTGGCAGTTTGGTGGTGGCACGGGTTCGTAGACGGCGGTGACGGGCGTGCATGTCGGGGCCCCATCTACTGTCAGTCCACTTGGGGATGGTTCTCTACCGCGTGCGAGCCACGTCCGAGCGGTTTCGCTCGTTCTGTCTACGCAGCTGAAGCTATCACTTCAGCTCGTGGAACCATACAAACTGAGTGGCTGCTCTTTTGAACAACTCCCCATTCCAGCTTCCTGCCACACAACATCAACACAGATTCGGCGGCCCAATACGAGGGCCTCTACAAAGACAGTGATGTGCCAAAGGGTTGTGCTGTAGGATCAACGTTTCGAAATTTAGGCAAGCACAGCCACCTGCGCTAAAAGAAATGAGCAGCAACAATCATGAATCGACACAAGGCTGAGCGCCTTACACTTCCTCTGCGTGTCTGCCTGAGCCAAGCCCAAGGAGGATTGGACGGCGACGTGGGCAAATTGTGGGGTGAGAATAGGCGAACTTGTTGCGGTAAAGGAAAGCCATGATGCGAGTTGTCAAGCTCCCGCTGCGGCGCGTCATTGTAGAGATCGTGGGATGGGACTTGGTGGCTACTGGACGCCACAAGCAGAGTATTTGCGGCGTGTCTGCGGCGACTATGCGGCGGGGTGGTGTCAGACCCTCATCTCATGCGTGCGCTGGCTGGTGAGTGGGAGCTTGCTGGCCAACGGGTGTGGTGTTGACGACGGCTGGCCTAACAACAGCGGGACGATGGGCGATGTTGGCTGACCCAACTAGCGTTCTCGCTAAAATGCGGTGCTATTCCTGGATCATGTCACGCCTTTGCGGTCAAATCTCGCTAGCTTTCTCGCTCTACACCGATAACTGTGAAAGCGTAGATACAGTCTGGTATCAATGTTTTCTTTTGGTGCTTACTGTACAGCTGCGAGCAAGATGTCAAGGCAACATTCGCTGTTCGTAGGGATGCACTCAGCAGCCGTCTGTGGTTGTGAGACCTCACACGACCAATTAGGGTTTGCCGCATGGCATCCTTGAGCTGCAAGAGTTGATGAACTCATGTTGATCTTTACTTCCCCTCTTTCTACATCAACCCATATCTAACGTCTCTTCCTCCCTTTCTATCTCCAAAAAAGGTAGCATCATCGTAATTCATGATGTATTCCCCTCCATACATGTTGTTCCATCGTCCGAAAGGCTACTCCTGGAAAGAGGGTACTAACCCTGCTTTACAACGGCTTTCTACCCTCAACGATGCACCTGATGATCTCCTTCCATCCCTCACTATCAATGTGTCGCAGCCTGACGCTCTTATGACCTGGCTCGAGACAAACAACGCTTCCTTGATCTCAGACCTTAGCGTCCATGTCGACGCGACCGACGCCGCACTTAGTGCTCAGCGATGGTGCTTGCTTTTCGACAAACTTCAACGAGAGGCAACCAACATTCAAAACCTGAAGGTCTTCTGGGATGCAGAGGTCATCGAGGATCATCACATTGGGCTAGGCAGAAGCGTCGTGTTTGTACGTGGGCTTGCACAACTCAAGGTGGAGAAATCGTTGGAAATTGCTGGCCAATATGCAATGCACTGGCCGGGATACTTGGAGGAAGAGATGGGGTTGAAGCCAGTTAATAAAGATATCTTTCCAGGCAGTCCATGGGTAGGCATCTTGAGGAAGTATCAGAGAGGGACCGAGAGCCGGAACCCCCGTGTTAACACTGAGGATGGAATTTGGGACGTCCCGAGACGAATGGACTCCACCA
Source organism: Alternaria infectoria (assembly GCF_024043175.1). Lineage (NCBI taxonomy): Eukaryota > Fungi > Ascomycota > Dothideomycetes > Pleosporales > Pleosporaceae > Alternaria > Alternaria infectoria. The sequence continues at coordinate 411,417 of NW_026250700.1, forward strand.
ATCCCTTCTTCCTGTTACTTTCTTGATTTCCCTGTTCTGGCGATTCTGCTGTTTGGTTTGCCTTAAAGTCGGCTAAGGATTCGCCTACACGCTTATTTCGGAGGGTTAGGCAGCAAGCGAGGTCAAGGAATGTTAATCTTTGCGGCGATACTATTGTCGTGGTAGTTCTAGTTCATACATATCGCTTTACCTCTTTCGGAAAGAGCGTCTAACTACTACCCAAACATCTTTCCACCTTATACAAGAGGGAAACACAACAAGTCTAAACCGGCCCTAAAGTTTTGATTCATTCTTTTAGGTTAGTGTGTTTCAACCATCAAATATATATCCATCCCATAACCCGATACTAGAAAAGCCCTGACCCAAAAGGATACCCACCATGAACATACTCCCTAACCCACTCAGCCCTCACAATCTCCTTCAACAGCATCGCACTCCCCCCCTTCTCCACCCCATCAATCCACCTCTCAATATATTTCCCATCACCCGCCTTACCAAAATGCTGCACGCACTGTTGAAACCCTACTTTCAGTTGACTAGCCTCATGTACATCGACCCATTCCGGACAGATCCGTTGCATCTCTTCCAGGAAAAAACTGTTGAAGCTTTACTTGCGTTTTGTACTCCTCATTAACATATTCGATGTTGAGGTAGGCGAACACTGCTGCGGTGGAGTCGGTCAAGTCTAGGAATGAGGGTAATTGGCATGCGAGCCATAAGGGGGCGGTGTGCGCGCATTCCCAGTCGAAGATACCGGTTAAGGAGCCGTTGGAGTCGACGAATATGTTGGCTGCGTGGAGGTCTTGGTGGTGGAGCACGAATACCTCTTCCTCCGCCTGCTCAGGAAAAACCTTCGGTATGAGATCAAGTAGGCGCTGCGCTCGCTGCTTAGCTTCTTCGACCTTTCCACGGGCATACTTAAGGTGCGGATCTGTATTTATTCTATCGATTTGTTTCTTCCATATGGCGGTAGCCGCTTCGTCAGGCTCGCCGGGATAAGAATCGATGATATTTTGGTATATCGAGCGCTTGATTTCGTCGGAAGTTTCAAGCTTGGACTCGTCGTCAAGATCAAGGAGGCTGAGTTGGAGTTGTGCGGTAAGCCAGTCTTGACTGCGTTTGTAAGGACCGCGCGGGACGTTGTGGTCGATGTGTGCGCCCCAGAAGAAGGGCGCGGAGACGATCTTGCCTAGGCCGACATGCTGAGAGAGGATTGAGGCTTCTAGTGTAAGTAAGGCGATATCGTCTAGGCCTGGCGTACGTAAATGGGGGAGTTCATTCGCAGGGTACAGGTTTCCCAGTTCGTTGAATCGCTGTTGGAAGAGCTGTGCGTAGACGGAGACCATCTTAAGCACTAACTGCTCTTTCTTGAAATAGTCTATACCCTCCCACTCATCACCCAGCTTGCGGCCGGGCATACGCGCCCTGAGTATCCACTCAAGTCCAAGTTCGTTGTCGGTACTAGCCTGGTAGCAGAAGACCTGTGGTACTGGAACCTCAGTGTGATGACGGATGTACTCGATAGTAGCCACCTCGCTCATAGTCTTTGATCGTGCGTCGACAGGGACGGTTAGACGCAGGATGTATTCTTGGCCGCGGCCACATGTGACGGTGTAATCCTTGTCGAAGTTGTTCTGGGTTAGGAAAATTGAACTACGCATGGGTCTGGAGTCGGGATCTTCAGCTCTCGTCGCACGAGGGTTGTGATGTCCTCAATGCTGGGGTCGGTTGTCCACTCGGGCATCACTCCTGAAGACCGGTCTTTCTTCCAGCGAAGACCTTTTTGGGTAGTTACGGGCATGCCAACAAGAGTACTCATTTTGATGACAGTAGTGGTGTTGGAATGTTTTTGACTGGAATGGCGAAGTGATGATTTTGTCCTTCTTGTAGGGGAGGGGAGATGGAATGTGCGAACTAACACACTGCTTACTCAGAAGATTATCACCTTTCACAACAGTGGCGTTAAAGCTCAGAGCCTTGTAGGTGCTCTTGCAGTGCGGAGGCTCAGCTGTATAGTATCACGAAGGTTAGGAGCGGAGGATAGGGCGATATTGATCATTTCATGCTCGCTGTAGATAAGATAACGGGCGAGACTATTTCGTTGTCGCGAACGACGTTGTTCTACGCATGTACTTTGTGGACTTCCTTATCCATCGAGACAAAGAGAAACTACCAGAAAAGGAAAAGATGCAACCCACGACCATAGGTCATACTGCTGATGATATGCGCCGTCCCATGCAAGATTGACAAAAGATCGTTGACAATGAAAAATATTGCCGATTTCCGAGAGAGAGCCCCCAATGCTATTCCGTCTGCGTCAACACGCCTTTCTTCCTCTTCTAATCCAACGAAAACTTCTCCCTCTTCCAGGTCTCGCGGTACACGGCAATGGTACTCGCGGCGTCCTTGCAGCGCTCTGGTGCACGGACGGGTAGGTCGACGACAGCGCGACGCAGGACGCCACGCGCAGGTACGCCGTAGAATTGGATGAACTTCTTGTGGTAGTCGCGGATCAGGCCGCTGAGAACGGCGAAGTGTCCAGGCCAGAGTTGCTCGGAGGGTGTGTTGCATATCGAAGAGATGGCACGCCAGTACTCTGACATGGCGATGGCAGGCGCCTTGGCGGCGAATGAACGGAGGGACATAGAGGCGTAGCCAGCTCCGATACCGCGCATGCGCTGCGAATATGTCTCTGGGGTTGAGTCCTCTTGCCAGCCTAGGCGCAACCGACCTTCCTTAGTGTTCATAGTACCGCGGATGCCAAAGAGAGGGGGGCAGGCCTTGTGTAGCTTAGCCAGCGCAATGTCGATGAGAGGAAGGCCGTTCCACATGTACTTCTGGTCGCCGAATAAGCTGGCTGCTATCAAACCGATCTCCTGGATGATACGTCCGTCGGTGTTGGCAGCCTCCTTTTCGAACTGCTTTACAAGGAACTTCTCGAAGCAGATCCAGACGTAGAGCAGGAACGCCGGGTATGCGGCTTCGTTCTCGTTGGCCAGCTGGGGAATTTGGTGGGAGACAATGTATTGTCGGATGTCGACCATGGGTCCGGGTGTTGTGAGGGCGATGTCGAAGCATTCGGTTCGGAGGCGCTTGATGGCGGCGACACTGTCCTTGCGCTCCACTGTGATCTGGCCAAGTCGAGTGCGGATGGCGCGTCGGGCATCACCAACGGGACCCTTGAGTGGGGAGGTTGGCTTCTTGTGTTCCTCCCAGAAAGCTTTGCGGAAGGCCTTCATGCGCTGGTGGAGTTCGAGGTATTTGGCGTGGATCTGATCGGCGCTGGTGCTAGTTGCCGGTGCGGCGGTGGATGGCTTTGGTGGTGCAGCTGCTTGTGTGGGAGCCGGCGCGGGGGTGGGCTGAGCGGTTGGCTGCTGTGGTGGTGCTTGCTGTCGAGCCTTCTCTGCAGCGGCCGCAGCCTCGGCAGCCTTCCGATCAGCTTCGTCCTTTTCCCTCTTCTGCTTCTCAGCGGCCGCCTGCTGCTCTTGCTGGGCTTTGATGCGGGCATCGGCCTGTTGAAGTTTGAGCTTGTGCTCTGCGGCTTGACGGGCGGCTTCTTCCTCGCGCTGTCTTGCTTCCAGAGCCCTTCGCTGAGCCTCGGCTTGCTCGCGGGCCTTCTCCTGCTTCAGGCGCTCAATCTCCTGCCGTTGGGCCTCTTCATGGCGAAGGCGCGCCTGCTCTTCTTCCAGGGCAATGCGTTCGATCTCAAGCTTCGCGCTCCTGAAGACGCGCTCGTGTTCCTCGGCAGCGTAGGCGAGTTGTTGGGCATGTTGTTTCGCGCGCTCGTTCGCAGCTTGGTCCAGCTTCTCGTTGAACTCGCGGTCGGATATGCTGAGGCGGAGGTTGAACTCGAGGGCTAATTGCTTGGCCGGGCTCTCATAGGGGTCGCGGATGAGGGATTCGCGCTTTTGGCGGTGACTGCTGCGGCGATTCGGCGATTGGCGTGTTGGCGAGGCGTCCATGAAGCTGGAGCTGAAGGAGGTGGCGGTATGCATGCTCGACGACGAGGTGCCCGATCTGGCGGGCATTCTGGCGCCGTGACGTTAGTTGGGGTCAGGGTGCAGTTGTTGAAAAGGTGGTTGGTGAGAGCGCGACGGTCAAAGAAGTCTAGTCGGAAGCTAGCAGCGACCAGCTCCGACTCACGTGACATCGCTCATCCCTGCAGCAGCTTTCACCGCGCTACGCAGCTCCATTGTAGTGCTGGCTAGCGTACCTGGACATCAATTGATCAACGGGTCGCGCACTTTCGAAGTCGAAGCACTCGCTCGATGTCTGACGCCGTGACGTAACTTCATCCGCAGCTCCACCTGGGCCGTCGATTGATTAAGATGAGATGGAGTCAAGGACGCTGAGTCGCGCCTTGGGCAAACACGCCATGTTGCGCCTTTCATAAAGTTCACAGGATGCGTCTGTGCCCAAGCTGGTGGGACTGCACCCGCCAAGCTGCGACGCTGTGAGGGCACGCGCAGGCCCTGGAGAGGGCCGTTTCACTGACAGAATGTGACAAGCTGGGGAACGATGTGACTCCTGTCCTCGAGTTTCAGCGCGGCATGGCGCGCGAAGCCAGCATATCTGTCAGATTGTTGGACTATCGAATGCCGGACATGACAAGCTCGCAACCCCAGCGCAGTGGATCCATCAATATAACCTCGACCCTTGCGCCGCCCTCCCGCGACGCTGCAGCGGACTGTTGTTCGTGTCTAGAAACGCGCGCCGGCTAAGCCTGCCTTGAAACGTACAGACCCAAACGTGATGCTTCACCTGGGGCGCGCTGAGACGCATGCCGACTGCTGCTGGCGGTATATATACCAGCGCGCGGCCGGCAGCGCCTCAGCCCCCACGGCCCGGCGCTTGCTTGTATCTACGTTAATTTCTCACTCCTTCAGTTCGGCGCGGGAAGCTGCATATCTGGCTTCGCAAGTGACGTACGCCGCTTAGACCTCTCCCAGGCTCGCTCGTTTGCGGAAGAACAGGCGATCTTTGCCCAAACCGTGCTGCTGGCCAAGTCCCGCCATAGCCATCACCACCTCGAGCACGCTGACGGCCCTCTTGCCTGCCCTCTGCCCTCTTCCTGCATCCCTCCTGCCCGCCCGCCCCGATCGCTCCCTCCTTCGAAGCATTCTCTCCGCCCGCATTTTGGTTGTACTGCCACCAACAGCCCGCCCCAGGGAAACCGCGCTCTTTGATCTGGTCGACCCTCCTTATCAACCCTCCTAGACCAACGACACATCTGTCTGAACACGACACCACCCGCTTCTGACTTGCAGAGCACCACCCCGAGTAATCATCGTCTACGAGAGTATCCTCTTCGCCCCGAGCACCGCCCAACCAGCACGCTTACCCCAACGTGAGTTGTCCCCCGCTAGCTCGCTCGCTGAAGCATGCCGCTGCCGACCCTGCATCTGTCCCCCATCTGCCTCCTTACACTCTCACCACCTGCATCCCTTCACTCGCTCGCTCGCTGCAGACATCATCCAACCCACGATGCTGATTGCTCGCAGATAAATCCATCACACTTTTGACCAATTCGTGTCCGACCGTCTCTTCTCCAACAGCATACACTGCAAGCGGGCATTGAATCATCCACACTACATTATCCACTATGGATCAGCAACAAGGCCAGCAGGGCCCCATGGGTCCCGCCGGTCGTCGTCTGCACATTGCGCATCGCCGCAGTCCGTCAGAGCTGACACCGCTGATGAGTACGTGGAGCTATCCGATAGCCACTTTGGGCCATTGCTGACAGCTGTACAGTGGAACAGCTCGCCATCGCACAGCAGATCGAGGTCCTCCAGCAACAGCAGCAGCAGATTGCCGCCACGCACCAGCAATATGTTAACATGGGCATGATCCAGCCGCAGCAGCAGCTCGGCAACTTCCAGATGCAGGGCCAGATGCCCAATGTCTCGCCCCAAGTCAACAACTACCAGTTCCCCCAGCAGATGCAGCAAATGCAGCAGCAGCAACACCTCGCTGTCCCCATGGGCGCACCAGCCCAGCCTGGCGCCCACCGCCGCAACCAGTCCGCCCTGCCCCAAGTCGGCATGGGCGGCCCACCCCCCGCTCCTTCCTCCGGTTCGTCTGGCTTCGGCGAATTCGGTGCACAACAGGGTGGCCAGGGTAGGGAAAACGTCAACCCTCGTGGCCGAGGCGGTGGCAGTGCTGGCGGCTCCGGACACACCCGCCGTCACTCGCTAGCTCTCGCCGACGCGAAGAAGGCTGCCGAACAGGCCGAATCGAAGAGAAAGACTTCGGGCTTCCAGTTCCCCATCCCCGGCTCGACCGAGGGCAGCTCCAACCGTGATGCCAGCCCCAGTGGAAACAGCGCTTCCAACGACACTTCCGCCCGTGGTGGACGAGGTGGCCACGGCCGCAGCCAGAGCATGGCTGTCGGACGCGGCGGTGGAAGTGCTGGCCGTGGCGGTCCTTCCTTCTCCTTCCCAGCTACCAGCGAGAACCCTACCAACCAGAACAACGGACAGCAGTCTGACTTCCAGCGCCGTGGCAGCCAAGGCCATGGCAGGAGCCAGTCTCGCAACTTCGAGGGCAACTGGAGACAGCCCCAGAACAACACCCAGCAACAGCCTACGCAAGACAACCAGTCCCAGAACATGGGCAACTTCAACATGAACCAGACCGCCAATGCCGCTCCTTTCCAGCCTGGCCACCGCACTCGTGGATCGGTCAACCAGTCCGTTGGTTCCCTTGGCAACTTCCAGTACGGCGGCCAGCCTCAGATGCAGATGGGCAACCAGGCCCAGCTTCTCCTGCAACAGCAGATGTTCGGCCAGCCGCTAAACCCCATGCAGATCGCTCATTTACAGGCTCTCCAGGCCGCCCAGATGCAGGGCGGCGGTCTCGGAGGCAGCCAGCATGCACCGCAGATGGGCATGCAGCAAAACCAGCAGCAGCAGCGCAAGACGCTATTCACTCCTTACCTCCCGCAGGCCACCTTGCCCGCTCTCCTCGGCGACGGCCAACTCGTTGCCGGAATCCTCCGCGTCAACAAGAAGAACCGCAGCGATGCTTATGTCACAACTACTGATCTGGATGCTGACATCTTCATCTGCGGTAGCAAAGACAGGAACCGAGCTCTCGAAGGAGATCTTGTCGCTGTCGAACTTCTTGACGTCGACGAGGTCTGGGGTCAGAAGCGCGAAAAGGAAGAGAAGAAGAAGCGCAAGGACAACGCAGACCCTCGCGGCGGTAGTATCGCCGTCAACGATGCCACTACCCAACCTGAGACTGGCTCTGAGGGTGGCATCCGCCGACGTGGCAGTCTCCGCCAGCGACCCACACAGAAGAAGAACGACGATGTTGAAGTCGAAGGCCAGAGCTTGCTCCTCATGGAGGAGGAGGAGATCAACGATGAGCTCAAGCCTTTGTACGCAGGTCACATTGTTGCTGTTATCGAGCGTGTTGCTGGACAGATGTTCTCAGGGTAAGCAAGCACATAATCTTCATTCAAGTACTTCACTAATCACAGCCACAGATCCCTTGGACTCCTGCGTCCCAGCAGCCAAGCCACCAAGGAGAAGCAGGAAGCTGAGCGACAGGCTCGCGAGGGCAACTCCGGTCGCTCCCAGCCAGAGACCCAGAACAAGCCTAAGATTGTCTGGTTCAAGCCAACAGACAAGCGTGTGCCTTTGATCGCCATTCCCACCGAGCAAGCCCCACGTGACTTCGTCGAGAAGCACCAAGACTACGCCGACCGCATCTTTGTCGCATGCATTAAGCGATGGCCCATCACCTCTCTGCATCCTTTCGGTACTCTTGTCGAGCAGCTCGGTGTCATGGGTGACCTTAAGGTGGAAACCGACGCACTACTGCGCGACAACAACTTTGGTCCAGATGACTTCTCCGACGCTGTCATCAAGAACGTCGGCTTTGAAGACTGGTCCGTCACCAACGACGGCGAGGAGGCGCTCGAGAGCCGCCGCGACTTCCGCAGCGAGGAGACCTTCACCATCGATCCCAACGGCAGCAAGGAGCTTGATGATGCCATTCACTTCAAATACCTTGATGACGGCCGTGTCGAGATTGGTATCCACGTTGCTGATGTTGCCCACTTCATCAAGGCCAACTCGCTTGTTGACCGTGAGGCCAAGAAGCGTGGAACTGCGGTCTACCTTATGAACCGCACCGTGAACATGCTTCCGCCGCGTCTGTCGAACGACATCTGCTGCCTCAACCCTGGCGAGGAGCGCTACACAGTCAGTGTCGTCTTCAAGGTCGATCCTACCTCTGGTAAAATCTCAGATGATGAGACCTGGGTCGGCAAGGCTGTGATCAAGAGCTCTGGAAAGCTGTCCTACGACGAGGTCGACACCGTTATCAACGGTAACGACGGTCCAGTCTCGGCAGCCCGTGCTAAGGACATCAAGATGCTGCATCACATCTCCCAGAAGTTCCGCCAGGCTCGCTTCGGCGACCGCTCCAGCGATGTCAAGGCTCTGCGCCTCATGTACCAGCTGGACGATGAGAATGTTCCCGTCGAACAGAACATCTTCGATTCTTCCCCTGCCCACGAGTGCATTGAGGAGCTCAGCCACCTCGCCAACACCTTTGTTGCGAAGAAGCTCGCCACTGGCTTGCCAGAGAAGGCTCTCCTGCGCCGTCAGCCTCCGCCTAACCCCCGCCGCTTGACGACCATTGCAGAGCGTATGGGTGCCATTGGCTACGACATCAACACCGAGAGCAGTGGCACACTCCAGAACAGCTTGTTTGAGGTTGAAGACGATGACATCAGGAAGGGTATGGAGACCCTCGTCATCAAGTCGATGCCTCGTGCCAAGTACTTTGTTGCTGGCAGGCTGCCTCAGGATCAGTACCCTCACTATGCCCTGAACCTTCCCCTCTACACCCACTTCACCAACCCATCCCGCCGCTACGCCGACATCATTGTCCACCGCCAGCTGGAGGCTGTCCTCTCCAACGGTGCCATTGAGTTCACTGAAGACATCGAGGCTTTGGCCAAGACTGCCGAGATGTGCAACACCAAGAAGGACTCCGCCCATGCTGCTCAGGAGCAGAGCGTTCACATCGAGGCTTGCCGCAAGATGGACAAGGTCAGGCAGGAGAGGGGCGGTGATCTCATCGCCGAAGGTATCGTCCTTTGCGTGTACGAGTCCGCTTTCGATGTCCTTATTCCCGAGTGGGGCTTTGAGAAGCGCGTCCACTGTGACCAGCTTCCTCTTAAGAAAGCCGAGTTCGACAAGAACAAGCGTCTCCTTGAGCTCTACTGGGAGAAGGGCGTTCCATCGTCCAACTACATTCCCGAGGACGAGAGGCCGAAGCATGGCTCACTCAGATCCGCCAACGCTGCGGCTGCGGCGCGTGATGCTGAGGCGGCTAAGCAACGTGCGAGGGAGCAGGAAGAGGCCCAGCGCAGGCAGATGGACACTGGAACCATGTCGACCAACGAGGAGGCTGCGTTGTTTGATGATGACGACGATGACGACGACTCCAACGACCTCAACTCGAACATGGCCGGTGTTTCTCTCAACCCTGACCGCCCGACTCAGAGCATGCCTCCATCGCCTACCCGCCGCGATCTTGCTGGTGCTCCTCACCGTGTCAACTCCGACTCGAAGATCGCCCAAAGCGCTGGTGATGCTGCAGAATCCAAGTTGACCAACAAGGAGAAGTACCTCAGCTGGTTCACTCTGCGCGAGCAGAACGGCGACTACATCCAGGATGTGCGGGAGATGACACGCGTCCCAGTCATCCTTAAGACGGATCTGACGAAGAGCCCTCCGTAAGTAATGCCCATCACTACGTTCTGAATGTCACTAACCTATCTTTCAGTTGCTTGACCATCCGATCTCTCAACCCCTACGCTTTGTAGACGAGACGTCTCGCTCAGTCCGACCTGGTATCCGGCCTTTTCGGTAGCTTATGTCGACTTGGTATAGAAAATTGAATGGAGGATACATACTAGGTTGTGCAGGAGGAGATGAACGGTGATCTGTGTATTGTTTATTTGTATGCGACGACGATATCGGCAGTCGCGATATATCGTTGCAGCTCTTATACACAGTAATTTTCCGTAGTACAGTAATGTGTTTATCCCTGCGAGAGCGCCTCTGGCCATGCATAGTTCACTTTGGTTTCTTTTGGTACCCGCCTGCATTGACACCCACTCCCCACATCTCGTTCAGGCCTGGATAAGGCTGCTCAAGAGCCGTACAAGGCGACAAGGCAACGAAGTGAGCAACAGTGTGCCCCCTCATTGACATCCTGATTACTACATTGGAAACGCGGCCTCAGACAAAGATTGGTTGGTTTGAGGTGGAAACATACCGAATCGTGACCTCTCCTCGGCATGATCGAATGTGACAAGCCGCGCTATACGGCATCAGGTCGATGCCGTGCAATCCGAATCTTGACCAGCGGATCTGCGACTTCCCATCCCCTGTCAGAGGCGGTCTGTGTACCTGCATGTGTTTGCTGTAGCGAACGAGAGCCTGACGGCCTGAACCGCAGCCGAAATAGCAGTGGTTCTCCATGAGGCTTGGCAACGTGAAGACGTTTTGGGTGCATCAGCCACCCGATAATCCATCCCTCTTAACCTTTCAACCCATCTGGGGTTCTCTCGGCGCAACACGCAAGCGCTCACGACACCACGATACCCTTATAGAAGTATTTACAATCATGACTGCGCTATGAAATACGGCCAGTAGCTTGATGTTGAAACGTTTCGCTAGCTCTTCGCTGCTGGAAACACACCCCACCAGCGTCATGACAGATGAGGAGCCCGACTGCTTCAAGCCTCAGATGGTGAGCCACCTCACGGATCCGGTCGGAAAGTCAGAATACCGCCATTAATCGCCATGCACTATTACGGTACCCAGGTTTTCTCGAGGGCGGCTCTACTGCCTCCGCGCACGCGTTGGCACTTGTAGGGTTTCATGATAGCCGTTTCGCGTCGCAGGGCCCCGGACCTGCTACATCACATGCCGGCACCACGAGCCCCATCGCCACAAGCCGGGCTTCCTCAGCGGTTGCTACACTGCTAGCGAGCAGTTCCTGGACGATCAATGGGTCGATTTGCCAAGCTTTGAAGCTTGTAGGGTCACGGATCCAGTATGGAGGCCAGTGCGCCAGCGGGAGGCAGTCGTCCGCCACATGGTCAACATCCGTACTCCGAATTTTAAGATGGCGTCTCAGATGGTGCCCAGGAGTTGCAGCTGCTTGTATAAGGTCCATTGGCCGCCCACCTTGTTTCCATACTCGTTTTCAGTTGGATCATCAACGAGCTTCTTCTACCTTCCTACCTAATAATCAACCACATTCCTTACGGTTTACCTTCTTTCAGTCCCTGGTTGGACTTTAGACAATTTTTAATAATCGAATTCAAAGCAAGTCTTTGCTGGCGGTCTCTCTTTACGAACTTGTCTACTCGAAAACAATCCAACAAACCTAATTCAACCAACATGCCTAGCGTATCAACCATCCTCAAGGGCCTCGTTGCCCTGGCGCCTCTCGTGGCTGCCGCCCCCGCAAACTACGCCCGTCAAGAGATGGCTTCCATGTCGAGCGCTGCCGCCTCTGCCACCTCCTCTGCGCCGGCTGCCATCACTGAGACCGCTGGATCTGGTAGCGAAGCTGCCGCCGCATCACCGGCTGCAGCTGCACCGGCCGCAGCAGGAATGTTGAGCGATGTCGACATCCTCAACTTGTAAGTAGCTTTGAATCAACGACCACAATGAGCTGGATCTAACAGTCACTGCAGCGCTCTGACCGCCGAGCATCTCGAATCAGAATACTACAAGCAGGGTTTCGCCAAGTTCTCCATGTCCGACTTCATGGCTCTCGGTCTGAGTGAAGGTCAAGTCAAGTCCCTGATGGGCGTTGGTCAGACTGAGGCCACCCACGTCACTACTCTCCAGTCCGCCATCGCAGGAGCCGGCGCAAAGCCCGTCGAGCCATGCCAATACAACTTCGACGCCGCCCTTACCAGCGCCGACTCCATGGTCAAGACCGCCCGTGTCCTTGAGGCCGTCGGTGTCTCCGCCTACCTCGGTGCCGCTCCTCTCGTCAACTCCTCCGACATCCTCTCCGCCGCTGGTTCCATCGTCACTGTCGAGGCCCGTCACCAGGCTTTCATCCGTATCGCATCCGGCGCCGAGCCCGTCCCCGCCGCTTTCGACACTGCTCTCCAGCCCCGCGCCGTCTTCACCCTCGCCGCTCAGTTCATCAAGTCCTGCCCCGAAGGCTCCAACCTCAACATCCAGGCCTTCCCTGCCATCGCTCTCCAGAACCCCGAGAAGGCTACCGTTGGCCAGAACTTGAAGCTTGCCGACCCCGCTCAGCCTGCCGGTGCCTCTTTCTGCGCTTTCGTCGGACCGTAAGTCACTCCACACACTCCTTTACAATGAACCGCAATCTAACATCTCACAGTGGCGGCAACCAATTCACCAAGATCGCCGATGGCAACTGCATGGTTCCCCAGGGCCTCCAGGGAGAAGTCTACATGATGATCACCAAGAGCGAGTCCGTTGCCGATGCCGAGGTCCTTGCCGGTCCCTCCGTCATCCAGCCCTCATAGACGTCTTCACCCACATGACGAGACGAACTTTCAGAACGCATTGTCTTTCCCATTTCATCATCATCATTTCCAAAAAGAGAAAAGACAGGGGCTGAACGACCAAGGGGCCAGTGGGCGCGAGCAGAAGCATTACAGGAGCGAAGGGCGCGACTGTCGAAAGCGAGTATGTGTATATGGACGATTTACCTTTCCTCACAGTCGTTGAAATACAAGCGTTGATCTCAAGAACGGTTTTTTTTTCCTATTCATTTTCTTTCCTTTTCAGCATGTGGTCAATGGTGGACAGTTGTAGAGAGAGACAGAGAGCACGAGAGAAGAGACAACAGGATACCCCCAGCATGGAGGATGGCATGGTAACGGGTGAGCGTCGATTCCGCGAATCAGCTCAGAAATGGAGGTAATAATAGCAGGTATAGCATGAAATGAGAACGATTAACGATTTTCATATCTGGAACTGCGGTTGATACAAGTGACATGTCACAGTTTTTGCGACGTGGATTGCGACGTAGAGTGACGCGACTAAGTTGTCTTGCGACTGTGACTGTGTTGGTTTCAGCGTCCTCGCATTTTGTCGACGCTTTGGGTTTGGTGCGAGGTCTTAGTCGGGTTTGAGTTGGTCCGTAACAATGTGATTAATAACACGCCGTGACATTCAAACGCATGTGTATGTTTTCGAAGTTGCGGTGTCATACTCCATCTCTCTACCAGATCTCTAGGCTTTAGTTATGGCCGTAGTTGTACTGTAGTAATTTCAAGATAGCTAGCGGCGGTTTACTCACGGAAAGTTCGCACCTTCCGAAGATCAACCGTCCCCTTCCCTTTTTGGCCAGCTGGGCAGTTCGATCCACCAGCCACCTCGTTGCTGATTAGCCGTATGTCGGACCGGCTGCAAAGTGTGGGGATCCCACCCATTCCCCGCCTTGTGCGCGTGTGCTAGAGAACGTCGGCGGTGGCTAAAAAAGATATCGTCTCGATGGAGTGGTTGCTCGCAGTTTTCGGCTGCTTTAAGTAATAGTTGCGAGTTTGCTACGTTATGGACCTAAAGTTGAGATTGGGGATATAAAGGGCTTCGTCGAGTGGTGGTTGTCTTGTCGTGCGCCCTTCTTGGTATTGAGGTTATTGAGCTTGAGGGTGGAAAACGTCATACCTGCCTGCCTTTGGAGGAGTTGGGTCAAGCTCGTATCTGCGCTGCGCGTATCTCGTCAGCCCTTTTTACTTTTTACCGCTACTCTTGGCTTTATATCCCTCTGACTCCAAAGCTTCGACATCGGGCTTCCTCTTCATCCACATCGTCCCTTGGAATGACAATAGGTCGCAACTAGTCTGTCAACCGTCGCCATCTCAACAACCCAAAAATGGCGCTGCACCACCAAAACGGCACCTCGTCAACCTGCCTCGAGCAGCCCATCGAACTCCAAGACGTATCGAGCTATATCTCCAAACCTCAAGATGCACAGATCGCTAGTTCGAGCAGTACAGGCGGCCTGCGACTCTCGGATACGAAAGGTGCTCGGGAAAGCGACCCGATAGAGAATCTGCCGTCGCCAACGACACAAGCGCCAGCCAAATTGGAACGATGGAACCATCCACGATCGAATTTATTCAAGACTATGGCGGCGTTTTGGAGTTTCGTCGTCATGGGGAGTAATGATGCGGCGTATGGTGCTTTGATTCCTTATGTAAGTCAACGTCGTTCTTCTGAGTGTAGAAGTCGCGACTCTTGAGAAGGGGGAAAGAAGCGCGTGCTAACAAACGTTTTCAGTTGCAAGAATACTACGGTCTGACTTTCGTCGTCATTTCGCTAGTATTCTTGTCTCCACTCGTCGGCTACACAGCTTCCGCGTTATTGAACAACAGCATCCATCTCAAGTTCGGCCAGAGAGGCGTTGCGGTTATAGCGCCGACGTGCCATCTCATCGCGTACATCGTTATTGCGGTGCACCCTCCGTATCCGGTGCTTGTTATTATCTTTATGCTGGCTGGATTCGGGAATGGACTTGCTGATGCGGCGTGGAGTGAGTATCCTAATCTCTTCTTCTCTGTTCCGATAAAAGAGAAGGTGAAGAACAGAAAGACGGAAAATTTCGACTGACAATACAACGCACAGATGCCTGGATCGGCAACATGGCGAACCCAAACGAAGTTCTCGGTTTCCTCCACGCCTTCTACGGCGTAGGCGCCGTGCTATCCCCCTTGATAGCAACGACTATGATCACAAAAGGAAGCAGACTACCATGGTACACCTTCTACTACGTCATGGTACTGTCCCCTCCCTCATCCCTCCTCATTCCCCCATCTCTAACACCTTTAGATCGCAATGGCAGCCATCGAACTCGCCACCTCAACAACCGCCTTCTGGCGCGAAACCGGCGCCGCCTTCCGCGCAGCCAACCCGCGCACCAGCGGCACGAAAGACAACCGCATGAAAGAAGCGCTTATCCGTCTGCCTCACGCACGCGTCACGTGGCTGTGCGCACTCTTCCTACTCGGATACGTGGGTATTGAAGTTGCGCTAGGTGGCTGGATTGTCAAGTTCATGCTTGAAGTGAGGGATGGAGAGGAGTTTGCGAGTGGCATGGTGGCGACGGGGTTTTGGATGGGGATTACGGTGGGGAGGATTGTGCTCGGGTTTGTTACGCCGAGGTTGGGGGAGAAGTTGGCTATTACTGTGAGTCTTTTCATCGTTTCTTGCTCTCTTTCTTTCTGTCTTATCCGTACTAACTCAATTCCATCAGATCTACCTCCCCCTTACAATGGCCCTCGAACTCATCTTCTGGCTTGTCCCCCAATTCTATGTCTCGGCCGTCGCCGTAGCCCTGCAGGGCTTCTTTCTCGGTCCCTTGTTCCCGGCTGTAGTCGTCGCAGCTACGAAGCTACTACCGCGCCACTTGCACGTCGGTGCTATTGGCTTCGCGGCGGCTTTCGGCGGAAGTGGCGCTGCCATCTTCCCTTTTGCGGTTGGAGCTATCGCACAAGCCAAGGGTGTACAGGTACTACAGCCGATTATTCTGGCGCTGTTGGGCGTGATTCTACTGCTTTGGTTGGGTCTACCGAGGATACATAAGAAGGAGGAGTGAGATATTTGAGGGTGTTGGGAGGATTGTAGGCTCTAGAGATGTTTGCTGTGTGATGGAATTGGGATATGCAAGGAAGCTACTGACACGCTTTGCGAAATGGATAATTTCGGCCATCCTCGAACCAACAATTTCATACCCGCCAAAGCTTAGCTTGGTTTACCACCCCACACTCTTCCTCTCAATCTTCTCCTCTCTTTCCCTTGTCATCTTACCCTCCTTCACCACCGCGCCAATTTCCATCACACCTACCAATTGCCCAGGTATCAGCACTCGACGTCCCACACTCCCTACATATACACATATGAGAGACTTACCAGTCGAACGGCCCACCCTATGCATAGCTTTGTCCCACAGGTGGTCTATCGCATCGACCGGGGTATCCATTTCGTGGCTTTGCTCAACAAGCCTCCAGCTATTCCCGGATGTAGTTGGTGTGACGGCGAATAGTTTCGCAGTGTGGAGGGTGGTAGATGTTACTGACCTAAGGGCTGTGTGTATCTCAGTACGTGCTTTCCTTGCGGTGAAGATGACCTTGTAGCAAGTAGTGTTGTTGGAGCTTTCTGTAACGAGAAGAGGCGCAGTTTCTAGTTGCCGATGGCTTGTTAGCTGGTCGGTTTCTGGTTTTCAACACGCCTCATGCTTTATTCTTTTGTTCCATCTAAGTAAGACCTGTAGATGATACTACATGCGCACGTACCGATGATCCATCCCTTGACTGCTTCAGTGAACTGAAGTTGCTCCAGTTTGTCTAATCCTGCTGCTTTCGAGCTATTGAACGCGTGACTGTGCTTTGTCACAACATTGACCGTCGGTAGTGGCGCTTGTGTCTCAGGGAAGAGGCGTATCGATGGTTTCTTGATGGCGTATTTTGGCGGGGGCGCCGGTTCTTTGCTGGCATCGTTGCTCGCGGAGGTAGAAGTTTCGGAAGAGGAGGAAGGTACGAATGTGCTTCTGATGATTAGGTCGTTGATTCGGGCTCTGAGGTCGGCGATCTGCGGGATAAACATAAATGGAGTTGTCTGATTGGTTCTGGTGAGATCGAAGGTTTGGGTACGCGATGTTATGTGGAAGAAAGCTGAGAGGAAACATGTGGGTATCTGAGAGTTTGAACATGGCGAGCCTGGAAAACGTGGCAAGTGTCGTGGGTGCTGGGGGCGTTCGAGGGATGGTGCGCTGGATGCGAATGCTCCTGCTTCTGATGCGATTGAAGAAGGTACAGGGTACGGACCAGCCACTCGACTAACACATAGACATTGAATTGATGCATTATGAATCTAAAAGGGGAAAATACATTCTATACGTTCAGGGAAGCGACTTGATTACACCTTGACCATTCTACCTGCCACTCGCTGATTTTCAAGACTACAAGATCGGGCCCTCTTCAACTTATGGTTATTGTTTAGCCCTCGCTTCTAGTACGAAGCCACCTCCGCCTTATCTTTCTCTCCCTCGATCGTACCCTCCCTCTCTTCAAAAGCCTTGGCTAAACCCTTAGCCTTCTCCTGTGCAATCTGCATTCCTGCACCTGCGGCAGCTTTGAGTCCATCCGCCATGGAAATCGCAACCTGCTTCATCATGACCATAGTATCACCGCCTGCAAACACACCTCTGACACTTGTCTCGTTGAACATTGCGTTTGCGATCTTGATGTGTCCGCCCATCGCTGGATCCACTGTCTCGACGCCAAGCTGCTCGATGAGATGTTGCGCGCGATTGACCGTAATAGGCCTGTGAACGAGGAAACCGAGAGTGACTGGTTCTCCAGTCTCAAAATGGATTGTGACGCCATCTATGTGACTTGGGCCGTTGTTCACCATGCGAACGATCTTCCGCTCGTCGAGCGTTGCACCGAAAGCCTTTGCGAGCTTCAAAGCGTCTTGCATTGGCGCTTCCTTCTTGATGGGTCCGCTGGTAAACAAGGTAATTGAGACAGGTTCGAGAGGGACTGCCATTTGGACCATATGTGCGTATCCGGGATTATCGAAATCCAGTATGCCGACTGCACTCCCTCTTTGCTCGTAGCCATCGCAAGCTAGACACTGGTATATGTGGTCTGGCCAGTTCTCCCTGTAACCTGGAATATCAGGAAGGATATCTTTGGAGCCAGTAGCCAGGATGACCTTCTTGCCCTCGTATGAGTTGCCTTTGCTGTCTTTGACTTCGAAGCCGTCGTACAGGTCCTTTTCATCTGGCAACGACAGTTGTTTCTTAGACACGTGGGTGATGGTAGCAGATTGAAACCAGACGCTGTCGTATCGGGATTCGATCTGTTCACGGGCTATGCGGCCGAACTCTCTGGGGTTGAAGTGGTCGCGGGAGGCTACAGTATGCATGTGCGTGACACCTTCGTTGCGATACTGTTGGTTGTCGAATACGATAGCTTTAGTACGCGTTCTTGCGCAAGTGAGCGCCGCATTAAGTCCTGCGGGACCTGAGCCGATGATGAGTACGTCGAATATCTGGGGTCGAGATCGGAGCGCCATCTTGATGAGGCTTCAATATGTGGCTGTGGAGTTGAATGTATAGAGAGAAGAAATATCCTGAGTATCTGGGTACGAATGTGAAAGACGATGTGAGTTTGCAGTGGGTGTTGTGTTTGAGGTCAGTCGAACTTCCGGCCAGCTTTATACACCATGAGCACCAACTCCGCAACATAAAGCTCCGATGCAAGTTCGTTGTTCAGCATACTCACCATCAAGGTACAGGGTGTTCGGAACCTTCCAAGAAACGGACTGTATGGCGCATGGTATCTTAGCTAAAGTCCCCGATCAATACTAGAGGTGTAGTGACGGAATGTCTCCGAGAAAGTTTCCGGATTGAATCCTGCAAGCTCACCTCTCGAAATGTCAATACTCTACTTAGTAGCATTTCTTTACTTCGCTGTATGGTCTGTATGAGAACGCCGCGGTTATAATAACCCGTGGATAGCGCCCGTGGTGGGGAGGGGATGCCCAGGAAACCCACAGTTCGTCAACTATCCCCGGTGTAGCGTATCGCGCCCTGCTGCAGCGCCATTCTCAGACTCGAGTACCCGTATCTCATGTTTGATGAGCTGATGCAGTCAGGCTGTACGAAGTTGTGGTGTGGTGATGAAAGGTGAGGACGCGACTGCTCCGAAGGCGCCGTTGCTGCACCACGCTAGTATGAACCCCACATTGGCAGGATAACTACGCCGGATCCAATACACCTAACACCTGGGGATCACGCGTAAGGAATATATACCGTAGGCTTTCACATGCAGCGAAGGATGCTAGTTCTTACGGCTGAAGATACATCCGCAGCAAATAACAACGAGACCGTAACTACGAATTGTGTCCTCGCATCTACCAATCATCGTGTGCTTGATCTTGATATTCATCCGGATCTGGACTATACTCCCGTATACCATCCTCTCGTATAGTACTTCCCTCTCGCTCAGCTACGTCAAAGTTAGTCCGCCCCACTAGGTATCGCAATCATTTAGATGTATGGCAACAACTTACCTATTACCTCCTCAAATCTGACCATGGCCCCACCGAGGAAGTTCTCCATCGCCTCCAGAGGTGTGTAACAACTCTTTCCGCCTTCAGCAACCAAATCCCACTTGCTGCAACCAGAATCTAGGTACACTAGCGCTCTTGTGGAGTAGATAGCCTGTCTTTCGCCCTTATCGTCGACAATGGTCTTTGCACCAGTCAGGACTTCGAAATGGTGGTAATTGGGATAGTCGTGGCTGAATATGGCAGTAATGTGTCCTATGTAGACGTCAACTCTCCTGTTCCGTTTATATTTACTTCGCATAATAGGCCATTCATTACTCACGAATCGCTTCAGCTCGCAATACGGCGATGAGTTGACAATTTTGAAGCTGTTCCGAGACGCTTTCTTCAGGCGCAGCAGTCATGGCCTTCAGTAGAGTCCGATAATAAATTTTGTCCAACAAACCGAAGCTGATTTTGTAGTCATGTAAACCCTAAGATGTTTGCCCAAGTATGTCACTATTTCGATTGTTGATTGTACGCTTTTCTTCTGGAAGAGCCAAGTCGAAGCCGGCAAGTACTGTACAAGAAAGATGTAGACCATTCCCATCTGGATGAGCGTTCATGTGCATCGATCATGCCCTCATGTAGAACCCAGACAGCCTGGGTACCCATCTAAGAGGTCCCCAATTCCGATATGTGCCTTGGCATTATATCCTCGTCTCTCCATATCCAAGAGACATCACGCCGTGTTCGAATGGTATCGCCTCGTCTGCTGATTGCATCGGTCCACCCCATGTAACCACACCCCTCCCGTCCACCGAATATGAGCCTCCAACCTGCCATCTACATGCGCCTTCTCCAACCAGTTGGCCCCAGACCCCCTCATTCTTCCTGAGCATGACCTGGTTATAGCCATTCCTGGGATGCAGAACATGACCCCAAGTCGCTATGCCTAGACCCCATAGCGCGTAAAGTTCCCGGTCTTGGTCTACTATTACGTCTACATTCCAGGCCCCGCCGAGTTTCTTGACCCATTCTGTAGTTGCAGCAGGTGTGCAGTGCGATATTGCGACGAAGTGGATGGAAGTGTGCTTGTTCGCAAGGGTTCGGAGCGTGAGGAAGAGTTTCTCTGAGACTGTTGCAGCTATTAGAAAATGTCTAATTTCTACTGTTGCATCCGAATACAGCCTCTGGGATGATGACTACTCACAAGGGCATCCGCAAAACCTCAGGAACAGCAGTATAGTCGGCCGCCCATCGGCTGTAGGAAATTGTAACTTAGGATGGCTTTGTGCGCGGTCTCCTATGTTTGGTGGCTTGCGCACCGGGTTCTGCGGTGGTGGAGGTGTCGTCCAAGATTGTAGGGCTTTTGGTACACCCCATTGTACGTTTGCGAATGGGTTGGCGAAACCTGTGTCTCCTCCCTCGGCGCCATTTGTGTTCCCCTTCTTCGTGTTGCCATTCCCAAACAAGCCGTCGGTTTTTGGTAGCGATACACCGCCCAGTCCGGCTTTTCGGAGGGCTATCTTTGTCCCTAGAGAACTGAACATGTTTGCTGATGTCGTTCAGCGGTCGTAATTCGGATATATCGATCGGGGGCCGATCTAGATTTCCGCACGATTGTGTAGGGGCTACGCTAAATTATGAAGGAGTGATGCAAGTATTAATCAACCTGTAGGGGAAGCAGACCGGAGGCACTGTGGAATGAAAGAGATGTGCAGGAGAAGTCTCGGTTGTGCCGACATAGTGCTGATCATGTAGCCACGACGCGTCGCGGACCTTGCAGCTGAAACGAAGGGCGTGGCACGGACGGTTGGGGGAGGCGGAGCGAAACAAAGCGGCTACCGGATTTCGACTTCTGGTGGTACACAGCGGGTTCCATCCTTTGCGACTCGATATGAGAAAGAATAAGATGATAGTAATAACCATTATTACCAAGGTACGATAATGCCCAGGAGGCACGCTGTCACGTGTGAGGACGCTAATACCCATATGGGTAGCGCGGGGTAGGGATTAACTAGGGCTCCATTGATCGGCTCGCACATCCAACCATCAATGTACGCGTACCAAATGCATCGCTATCTAACTACAGGTCTAAAGGCGGTATAATCGTAAGCGGTAGTGACAGCAACACGCGTCGGGTATCCTATCGTACAGACGCCCCATATCTCCACGAACGCCATTTCCACCCCGCTAAACCTTCAGTACTATTACATTGTATCAACCACGGTGCCACAAAGTACGGCGCTCATCGCTTGTATGCAAAGATCGTCCTGCACTCGAGCAAGGTCTGGCGCTTTACACATTCTTGAACGATCTCTTCGTCTTCCCACCACCACTTCGGTTCGTCTTGAGCGTCGTCTACGAAGCTACCCCATATGTCCTTCCAGAAGGCCCGGCCGATGATCATGGAAAGCTCTTCGTTCACATTGGCAGTATCCGAGTCGATAGCGCACGGTAGCGTCATGCTCTGGTTGTCTTCCTGAACGAGCATCTCGAATCCGGCAGCTGTCAGCCAACTGGGGACCAGCGAACATGGCTTTGAGCATCTGAAGTCTCGCTCCAGATTGACGGAGAGTCTGTCCTCGATCCAGGTTCGCATCAATGGGCCGGTAGTCTTGCGTACCGGGGCAGCATCCATGATCCTGATCTCTAGGAAACCACCGGTAGCGAGCAGCTTGTGACATTCGCTGAACAGTTCCGGTAATATGGCAGAGGGTACCAGCGATGGCAACGTCGATGCTCTTATATGCGAGAAGTAGTCCTCTGGGTAAGGCAGTGGAACAGCACCAAGCTTGCGCACTGTCAAGTAGGATACGTTGCCCGGTAACTGAACACGTCGCTGGGGTTTGGTAGTGAGGAAGTGCACTGTTTGGGACGGATGCATTGCCGACAGTTGGTATACCTCAGCTGACATCGACCGTTAGAGATTGCACAGCAGCGTAACGCAAGGGCACAACATGGACTTACAGAGATTACCGTAGAGTTCAAGGATCCTCCCGGTGTTACATTCGGGCTTCGGCAGGGTCCGTTCCCGACCCAAATTCTGCATTTGGAACCCCGTCAACAGCCACAATTGTTTCTCGAGGACCAACTGTTTCTACTATTAGCAAAGGTCTGTGCAGAGTTATAACGACGACACGTACCTCCTCATCAACGTCTCCGCCTGTGCTCCACTGCCAATCTT
Organism: Alternaria infectoria; assembly: GCF_024043175.1. Classification (NCBI taxonomy): domain Eukaryota; kingdom Fungi; phylum Ascomycota; class Dothideomycetes; order Pleosporales; family Pleosporaceae; genus Alternaria; species Alternaria infectoria. Next base: position 433,692 of record NW_026250700.1, read on the forward strand.
CCTTCAGTCGGTCCAGGATGACTTTGGGACCGGCTCCCTCCATTCTCCGGATAAATCGTGTAAAACGGCCGAGGTCCGGTGTGGTATTCTGGGCGACTGCAACCTTCTTAGGGGTCAACCGCGACTGCAACTGTATTTCCGAAGGTACCCCTCGTGGAGTGAGACATTGCCATTGCGAGAGAGGCTTGCAGGAGACCTCGGAATTTGCGCCACCGCTCGCTTTTGAGACATGCTTAGCGTCTTCGTGTCCTTTCTCCTGGAAGCTGTCATGCAGCTCGAGTGCTTCAACTTTGGGCATTGCTTCGGTCTCAGCTGGTTGTGGCCACCTACAGACAATGAGCATAAGACCGACATTGGTGAAAATGTTACTCACCCGCTGTCAACCCTCTTCGCTCCAGGCATTGACATTGCCGCAACACTTCCATCCTCAAGGGTCTCGGAACTGGCACGAGTTCTGCTCGTAACAAAAGATTTAGGACTGATGCGGCTTGCTTGTGTTGCATCATCACTGCTATCAACTACCGGCGGAGTCCTCACCGAGCGCTTTCGGTCATCTGGAATATGTCTTCAGCACATGATCATGGTACGCTGATGCTTGATGACTTACGTGAGACGCGCGATCTCGTGGAGTCTGTCTTTCGAGAGGACTTTTCGCCTTCCAGCTCCGGTACTTCATCTTGTTGCGGATGCAGAGAATCACCGGATGGAAGTTTCGCAGGAATAGTACCTGTGTATGTCCAGCTAGGGTGCAGCGCGGGATCCTTGAGCTTGTGCGTGCGGGTCAAGTCCAACTCGGCCGGCACGGTCTTCGCCGTTCTCTGAGAATCTATGGTTTGTCCGGTTGATGGTCGTAGTATCCTGGGTTTTATACTCTTTGCCTTCTTCAGGCCTGAAGACCACCATTGCTCACGGTCGGTAGAGCCAGAGTTTGCGGAACTAGTGGACGTTCGTGAAGTATGGATGGAGTTTGACCTGATGGATCGCTCTTTGGTCTTTCGCTCCCTCCGCGCTCCAACACTCTCCGCCTCTTGATCCAGTGGTAAGTCGGTTGCGAACATGTTTGATCACAGTGGCGAGTCTAGCGGAGTGCAGCGGGGCCACTATAAGTCGATCTTTCAAGGGGTGGGAGCGAATGATCGACTGAAGGCTATCCAGCACTCAAGGCTAGCCGCACCTCTCGACGGAAAAGTAGTCAAGTACCTGTGTGGAGGGTGTCGCAACCGTAAAGCGAGTTACGCAACGGTCCCATGTTTCCGCGGCATCGAAACGCTGTCGCACCACCCGGACCGTGGCGTTATTGACCTTTTTAGGACTACTATCAGGGCTTCCCTAATCCGAACTCATGCGCTAGTGCCCTGCCGTGCTTCCTTCACGGCGCAAAACCACTAAGCGCACCGTGAGCTTTCGGGTTGTTGACCATACTGCTGGGGAAAGATACACCTACACGTGGTATGAGCGTGCAAAGCAACGCCTCTTCCATTCGGTTCTTCCCCGAAAAAGCAAATACTCGGGTTGTACAACAATTGCGACTGGCTGGCTTATCGGGCTCACTTTTCCAACTTTCGGTGTCTCCGCCCAAGGTTTTGCAGAACCGCTTGTGGCTGGATACGATTCGCACATGCCAACATGACGGCTGCTAGGTTGAATAACCGATATGATGCCGCCGACCTTGACTTGCACCCGCGGGCTACGAATTGCAAACCCAACTAGGCCGGCGATCACAGCTGATCCCTCTGATCAGTGCCGTAGGAACAAGGGCGGACACCGGTGCCATGGACAAAATCAGCTGCAAGGCCGCTGAACCGCCAGGGCGGAGTGAACTGTAAGTGATCTGCCCTTAGTTGCTGTCTGTGTTGTGACTGTTGTCAGAAGCAATCGGCAAGGGAGAGGCACAAGGTTCTACTAAGGCTTTTAGTCGCCCCGTCATTTTGCTGCAGATGCGGGAGGGGCACCAGACATCATCCCTTTGGCCAGTCATGATGCAGCCTGATCGACATCGGGCGTGCCTGACTAGCGTTAGCTAGGCTCCCCGGCCCCTGACTCGCTTCCGTCAAGCCACCAGAGTACGAGCCTAGACTGCCACACTCCAGCACGCTGCACGAGTCTCCGCTTCAGCTGCATGACAACGCTCCTGCCGCCGTTCAATTCACTTGTACTACGCTTGCGGCGGCCGTCCTAGGTTGTCATGCCGTCACTCCGTCCAAAAGCTTGTTAGATCGTGCTTTTTTCCCTGCCGCGCCGCATGCCTACCCTCGTCGTTCCCACCCATCCCTTACGGTTGATATCACATCGCCTCGAGTGTGATGTATAGCCAGCTCGCCCTGTCGTCGATACTTTTCATTGCATTTCTGGAAGGCCCTTTGCTTATGGCCCCACCTTAAGCGATCGCATTGGCGATTGATCAATACCATATACCTTTTCGTTCCGAATCGTTCATGTTTGCTTATACCGGACGTGCGTGACACAAATATAGTCAACGCAGGGCTATCTGCTGCCGATCACTGCATCTCTTATACTGGAGATTGAAACCCCCAACTGGCGGCCAACTTCACGTCTGCAACATGGAGTCCATACGTTCCTCAATCCACTCGTTCAACATCTACGTCGGCCGGTCGACTTTCGGCAGGATATTCCGTCTCTCTGGTTGTGGGCATGTATGTTCGACCCTTGTAGTAATATCTCAAACATGACTGACTGTCTCCGCAGAAAGATGAGATCCTGCATACGAAGTTCACCACCGAAGTGCGGGCAGGACTTACGTCCTTCTTCACAATGGCATACATCATCGCGGTCAATGTAAAGCTCTCGAAGGATCATGTCTCGCAAAAATACTAACGAGCCTAGGCTACTATCCTCGCTGATACAGGCGGTAATTGCGTGTGCAATGATGCCACAGACCCTCTGTGCTTAACGAACACGGAATACCTCATTTGCAAGCAGGGTAGGAAACGTCCTTACTCTCAACAACTTCAGCTGATCCAAGCTCAGATTTGAACCGCAACCTCATCACCGCTACAGCTGCCGTAGCCGGCTTCAGCTCTTTCCTCTTTGGGTTCTTCACCAACATGCCCGTGTGTCTTGCACCGGGTATGGGCCTCAACGCATACTTCGCCTACCAGATCGTCGGCTTCCATGGCCAAGGGCTCATCTCCTACAACCTTGCGCTCACTGCTGTCTTTGCAGAGGGCTTCATATTCATCTTCTTGTCCTTGATTGGCATGCGACAATGGCTCGTCAAGATCATACCAGTATCGCTCAAGATCGCCGCGGCATGTGGTATAGGACTCTTTCTTGCAGAAGTCGGACTGAGCAACAACGCGGGCATTGGTGCCATTGCGGGCTCAAAGAGTACCCCACTTGATATCGCGGGGTGTCCTGATCAATACAAGGATGAGTTTGGCTCATGCACAAGTCACAAGATGACTTCACCCACTGTAGGTCATATGATGCCGGCTCACCAAACATTGCTAACATATCTTGCAGATGTGGCTAGGCATCCTTGGTGGTGGTATCTTGACAGCCTACTTGATGACATACAAGGTCAAGAGCGCCATGATCCTAGCTATTTTGCTTGTGTCGATCATTTCATGGCCGTGAGCTTTTTTCATCATCTCAGTCAAGCTCAGAAGGCTAACATGCATACAGACGAGGCACTTCAGTCACTTTCTTTCCCTACACTGAGGTCGGCGATAACCGCTTCGAGTTCTTCAAGAAGGTCGTGGACTTCCATCCCATCAACCGCACATTGAACGCCCTGGACTGGAACGTCAACGCAGCACCTGGCCATTTCGCACTCGCTCTTTTCACTTTCCTATATGTTGACATTATCGACTGCACAGCTACGCTCTATTCGATGGCACGTTTCTCAGGGGTGGTGGATGCAGAGACCGGAGACTTTCCGCGATCAACGATAGCCTATTGCACAGATGCTTTCTGCATCTCTATGGGCGCACTTCTCGGCTGTTCACCCGTCACGGCCTTTATTGAGAGTGGAGCAGGAATTGCAGAGGGCGGGAAAACAGGACTGACTGCCATGACCTGTGGTGTCTGCTTCCTCATTTCGATGTTCTTCGCACCTATCTTCGCTTCGATCCCACCATGGGCTACTGGAAGCACTTTGGTTCTCGTAAGTCACCTGGCACCACCTCCATATTGCTAGCGTTAACGTAAATATAGGTTGGTTGCCTGATGATGCGACAAATCTCCTCCATCAACTGGCGATACATCGGCGACGCCGTCCCAGCCTTCGTAACTGTAATGTTCATCCCATTCGGATACAGCGCAGCCTACGGTCTTATTGCGGGCTTGATGGTGTACACAGCGCTCAACGGCATGATCTATTTGACAAAGCTTATATCCGGCGGATACATCGTTCCCGAAGACGAAGATAATCGTGAATACTGGACTAGTAAGTTTCATCACATCGCGCGTCCCATCTCGCCGCACTTTCCCATCATCAAATACCAGCCGCTAACTCAGGAACCCAGTCAAACCCGCCGGCAGACTCCCCTGGTTCATCTCCGCATCCCAGAACCTTGCCGATCGCGTGCGGGGAAACGACAGGAGACAAAAGTCCCCGGATGCGCTCTCCATCCGAAGCACGGAGTCGGAGTGGAAGTACCATGATCGCATTGGCTCGAACGGATCGAATCGCGAGCTCGACTCTGTCGTCATTCAAGCCTTGCCCACTGATCCTCGTCGGGAGAAGGTTTTCAGGTCCATGGGGAGATGACGGCGCCTGTGATTGGCAGGGGAACTATCTTGTTGATTTAGAGTTTCGCGCTTGTGAAATGAAATACCACGAGTCATTTAACACTGCGTTCGAGGCTACTATTTTCTGCCCATGCCGTTATTTCGATGTCATGGCATTTGATGATTAGAAAACCACATTGAGCACTGGTTCGACGTCGGTGCATCCCGCACGTATGGGGGTGGTATGGACTTTGGCTCACGATCTCTGGGCCGGGTCAACGCCTTCGCTCGACTTTTGGTTCGGGTCCGCGGCATTGATACTAGTCTAACTTTGCTCCAACCCTCCCTCTTCCCCAACCTCATTCAGGCGACAAGAAGCAAGAAAGTAGCACTTTGCCCAGCCAGGGAAACTCAGCGAGACACTAGGCAGTCTCTCCGAGATCGACTCATTACTTTCTTGCTTTTTTGCTTCTAGCCTTGCTTGCCACGAAAACGAGATCTACAAACTCTAAGGTTGGCGCAATGCCTTCCGAGCCGCGGATTCGCAAGCAGCACGGCTGGGGTGCAGATCACTGCCCTGTAAGAAGGGGTATGCAGCGGCACTTGACGCGTAAGTAGAGCACTACCGCTTGTCTAACAACAGTCCGCAACCGAACGTGCATTGTCTGATCATGCCATCATCGAAAGTGTCGGCGCGTCTTTATCGATAGTAACCAAAAAGCAATTCAACTGACAATTCCAACTCCACAACGCCTCTCGTGTATCTGAGGAAAACGAATTGCAACTACCTAGGTACCCTTTCCCAGAATAGCACATGCGTGCGGGACTCGCATTAACGTCGACTCTCTCAACTCTGGTACGGGTCTGCGGCATGTGTACCCAGCTCAACGTCGAAAATCACATTGCTTTTTGTAAGGCTGAAAAAGACAGTTGTATGACATCTCGGTAAGTAAGCATAAGCTTGCCTCGCTTCCACCGTCGTCGTCTTCCCAAAGTGGGAATACTCCACACCCATCGCAGAAACCCAAACTAACCCCAGAGTGTGTATAGCGACCTCTTCTCGTACCCACTCTCGCTTCTGCAACACCAATTCGCGTCTGCACGTCTTTCTTTTCCCTTATCTCAACTCAACACAGCATGCCGCCATCGACCTGCCACACAGAGCCAGTAACGTAGCTCGCATCGCTGCTTAGCAGGAACTGGATGATTTTCGCTATCTCAATAGGGTCGGCGCGTCGGCCGAGCACGGCGTTGTTCGGGAGTTGGAAGCCAAGTTCTGTATCGAGGGCGTCCATGAGGGGTGTGTTGACAAAGCCTCTAAAGTAGCGTCAACGTCAGCGACCGGCTCTCCTCTAGGGGTACTATTGCGCGCGCGAGGACGACCTAGGAGAACACGGAGAGAGTTCCTTTGAGTGGTGGAAAGATGAACTTACGGTGCGATGGCGTTAATGCGGATTCCAGTGTGCTCCTGCTCCCTCGCAGCAGCTTTTGTGAGCCCAACGACGGCATGCTTCGAGGCGCAATAGACGGAGCAGTTTTGCTTGCCGACAAGCCCTGTTATCGACGCAGCGTTCACGATCGACCCGCCTGGCACACCTGAACTTGCCACACGCATGTTGCGCAGCTCGGCTGACATACAATTGAACGTGCCTCGGACGTTGACTGCGAAGACGGCCTCGTAGTCGGCGGCGTCGAACTTCGCCGCAGTTTCGAGTCGACCTGAAATTCCTGCGAGGTTTACTGCGCCTACATTATGCTCATGTCAGTCAAAGCACTCATGCAGATGTCGACTTCGCCAGACACATTCATGCCTTGAAGACAGAACGTTGACATACCGTCGATTTGCTTCAACCCAAACCTCGTTGGCGCATGCGCCAGCCAATGCTCTACCTCTTCCCTAACTGTAACGTCCACCTTCGCCCATATCGCACTCGCCCCAAGTTCTCTCGCGAGCTGCGACACTGCTTCTTCGTTCTTGTCCCCCAACGCGACCTTTGCGCCGCTTCCAACGAGTAGTGTAGCCGTCGCACGTCCGATACCTGACCCTGCCCCGGAAATAGCAAAGAGCTGCCCCTTGATACTATAGGGGGGCCCAGACCATCTCTTCTCTTCGTTTGAGGATGGGCGCGGGTCCTCAGGCATGGTACGGTCGGGCGATGATGATCGTCTGCGATGGAGAGTGCGGCAGGGAAGGCGATAGGGATGTGCGCGAGTGCTAGACTCGGGAAGATGCCGAGACGACGTTATCGTGGCGGCTTCTGTCTAGAGGTATAGCTGTTGATTCGAAACGTGCGAAATGATGATGTGATGACCTTAGCGATAGGTATATCTGTTGACGTTCGGCGCCTATTCACGCACGGGAAGCTGTGAAGTGTGGTGGGATGCTCGGCAGCATTCGCGCCTTCAGACCTCGGGATGCCTGGATATGTATGGGCAGGCGCCATGCGGTGTGTTGCAGCACGACATCTTGTGCTGGACGGCGGTGACGATGCACACTCTGATGCACTGCAAGTGTGGTGGGCTCAAGGCTTGATTGGGCAGTCTCATGCAGGTCGAGAACTCCAGGCGCCGTGCTATACCGTTGAATGGATTGTGTAAGAATTTCGACAAGTAGAAATCAAGAGCTTGTTCGCGCTGGATGTCACGATGCAACTTGGCTGTGATATCGTGGCTGTCTCACGTAAGCCAACATGGGGTGCAATTCGTATCGCGTTGCTCAGGTTTGTCGAACGCATACTACTATTTCTTGACAAGTAAACATTCTATGAGATAATGTGACCTTCTAGCGGGGCATTGCCTTTAGTGGTTGTTCTGGTGAATGCGGCATGAATCTAGCATCCTAGGTGCTGTAGGGCTAACGACATTATCTCCAGGCTTCCAAGGTTCTCGGGCCACACGACGTCAAATCACAACTCTCTCACAACTCATACTTCACCAACACATCTCTCGCCTCCGCAAATTCCCTTTCAAGCACTCCCTCGCGTCCCTCTCTCACCCGTATCTCGCATTCAAAATCCTTCGGCGTCCTCACAATACCATCCATAAACCCAGTGTTAGGATCGATGTCAATAGGCTTCCCAGGCTTCTCTTTGAACTCGAAGGCCCAAAGTAGTTTCGCAATAGCAATGAAGAGACTGCGCTCAGCAAGATGCATGCCAGGACAAATACGACGACCAGCACCGAACGTGAAGTGATCTCGTGAGGCAATGTCGGGAGATGCTGCGTACTGAGCTGAAGTGTGCGTACGCGTTTCGTAGCGATCAGGATTGAAACCCGACATTGGGGATTCACAAGTGTCGACATCGCATGGGCCATGGTTCAAGGCCCAGACGTTCATGAGAACAGTCGTGCCCTTCGGGATGAAGTAGCCGTCAATCGTGTCATCTGCTTCACATTAGCCACGGTTGATTCATAATCCGAGCGGAGCGAAGGATACCAGCGGTGGTAGAGCGCATTATCAAGGCCGCAAGAGGTCTCCATCGCATGACCTCCTTGATAATCTGCACGACATAGGGTAACCTCGCGACATCGCTCCACCCGGGCGATCGCAAGCTTCCCACCACCTCATCAACATGCCTGTGTGCTCGTTCCTGAACATCCGGATACCTAGCCATCGCCTGAATGAAGACTCGTATAGCAGACGCCGTCGTGTCACTCCCGGCATCGATCAGCGACCCAGCAAAAACATCCAAATCTCTTCTCGTAAGATCAATCCCCTTCTCGCCCTCATCCAGCACATAGTCATATACAGTCGCCGCACGCATACCCCGTTTCCTCCGCTTCAACACCGGCTCCGCCATCTGCGTAAACGCTGCATTAACCGCCCTCGAAGTCTCCTCGCTCTTATCCTTCCAATTCTTCCAGCGTCCAGTCCATATCCTCTGCGGCACATGTACCAACCACGGTAGCAAATCGACCGGCGGTGTTGCACCAACCTCAAGCAACGCAACGTACTTGTCAAACCAAGCCTTATACTCCTCCAGCTGCTCCGCATGTCTCGTTCTTGTCCCGTAAACCAGACTCTTGATAGTGCTATTCGCGAACCTCAGTGTATGCCCCATGAACTCCTCGGGCTCTTTCACAAAATCACACAGCATCTGGCTAGCCTCCGCGTCCACAAGTCCGATGTACTCTTTCTCTACTTTCGCCTCGTTGAAACACTGCGCCAGTAACTTGCGGCATAACCTCAGTTTCTCGCCCGACGGCATGAAGACGACTAGAGGCATATTCGCGGGATCGCGCGCGATGTACTTTGTTGCAAAGACGAAGGGTGGGCGGCTGCTGTATGTCGTTCCCCTTTTGTCGATGAGCTCGCGGACGAGGCGCCGGGAGCTGAGGACGATGGTGGTGGTGTGGAAGAGCTTGAGGCTGTAGATGTTGCCGTATTGGGAGGCCCATTTTGTGAATTGGAATTGGGCGTTTTTGGTGGGTATGGAGAGGACGTTGCCGAGGAGGGGGAGGGGGCGTGGGCCTAGATGGGTGGGTTAGCTTTGGGATAGGATGGGATAGGATGGGATAGGATGGGATAGGATGGGGTCGGGGATTGGGAGGGAGGTACCGGGTGGTAGATGGGCTTCTCGACGTCCTATTCTGAGGATGTAATAGAGTCCTATGACTGAGATGGCGATGCTTATTGCAGCTAAAGTACCCATGGTTCAGATGTGGGTTAAACACGTTGTTGTCCCACCAACAAGGCAGACTGAAATGGCATCGAACCTCGCCATATATACCCTTTGTTTCTTCACTAGACGTATGATCGCTCTCTTCTACATGCAGGCTCTGGTTACACGTCTGGCGGGGTAAGTTGCATTACCACTGTGTCGGTAGGCAATAGACACCCATGACCTGTTGTGTGAAGTCCAATCGCATGATGAGACCGTACACGGAGACATCGATCGATAAATAATGCACAACCGCCAAGGCATGCGTATGCCAACCATTGTACGCGAAACTCGTCTCTCCGAAGCGGTGATTGGCGGTCATTCGTGTAAGCAGGAGGCACAACGAAAACAGCCTGTAATGGTGAGTAAGCCACGCTTCTGCAACAACTTTCGAGAAGATGTAATCAGGAGACTTGAAATGTGGAGAGTAAGAAATTATCTGGTATTATGCTTGAACGAGAAAAGTAAAGCAGCAACCACATCGTAGACATCCATCATCACTGCGATAGCACCCTACAACAGCGCACCAGCAAACGCCGACATGACAAGCATCCCCAGCATACCCACCGCAGTCTTCGACACACCCACATGCACCGCAGCCCCCGTATCCGGCTTCCCATCCTCACCCGTCGCATCCGGCCCACTGCTACCCGTGCGACTCGCACCACCACTAGGCGTGCCCGTCGCACTCGCAGTATTATTCCCCGAGCAAAGGATATCCCTCGGATTAACCCCGTTGTCCATGAAGCAAGTCCGCAGATCAGCAACGGTCTGTTCGTAGCTGAGACAGTAGTATCCGCAGGAGCCATTAAATTCCTCGACCGGTGCGTCTTTGCAGCATTGTTTGAGTGCGGAGGACGTGTTGGACGCGACGCCCGTTGTGCTGCCTACGCCGCAGAATATGTCTTGGGTTGGGAAGACGGAGAAGTCGGCTGTGGTGCACGAGGTGCTTGTTGCGGTTGCGGCGGCGGAGGAGGATATGAGGGACATCTTGGAGAGATGAAGGTGAGGTTTGCAGGTTGGGTTACTGGAGTGGTGGTTAGGAAGGTGGTGTGTAAAGGATGTTCAAGGACTTACATTGGGTATGTTTGAAGGTATTGTAGTAGTCTGGCAGCGAGTACCAACGTTCTCTCGTGCAACTGGAGTGTACAGGTAAGTAGTCGGACAATTGTTAGTGATCTAGCAAACAGGGACGATTAAACGGTCAAGAAATATCCGCAGGGCCAGAGCCAGTGCCAGTGCCAACGGCTTAGCGCACGTCACACGATGCTTCCAGCAAGATCCATGAGGCCATGGCTCTGCCCTGTTCTGGTTCCAAGGCCCAGTTGTTGACCTGAGGCAGTGGCGCGTTGCTCGGAGCGGTGGCTCGTGGCTCCACTTGGTTGCTCAGGGGACCCGCGTTCGACAGGTTATTTTTGGAGTCGTGACGGACCTTTCGGCAGCTGCGTGCCGAGGTGCAATCACGGCGTGGGCCGTTTTCTTGCTTGGAAGACATGTTTGTATGAGGGCCTATGGCAAAAGCCGAGGTTGTGCTGTCGCATCGTGTTGTTGCTTGTTGAATCTGGGGATTTGGGAGATGCCGCGCGCTTTGGCTTGATGAGGATAGCGTGGCGTATGGCTCCGAGGTCACGGCGAGAAACATGCTGCATCCATGATCGTGCTTACTGAACCAAAGTTTATGTCGACTTCATGTAAAAACTTGCTCTTGGAGTCAATTGTGATGCCTATAATATATGCAACGAAGTTTAAATACCCTCTTTTACTCGAGTCCAGCCAACTCCATCTCGGTGGCAGCGTACATGAACGCACCAGCACCCTTACCATCGTTGGTCAGCGTCTCAACACCGGTGTAGTACTCGTACGACGCATCGCCCTTCAAACTTCCCACAGTAACCGTGCCGGTGAAGCTGATGGTGCCGTTCTTCTCGTACTGGATGAACTCGTCCAACATCAGATCCCACGCCTTGGACGCAGTCTCCTGGTACTTCTTCTCCAACAACCCGAGCCTGACACCCTTCATGTACGCGTAGGTGAACATGGCGGTGGCGCTCGACTCGATGTAGTTGCCTTCCCTTCCAGCAAGCTCCGGGTCCATGAGCAGCCACCATCCGCCGCTGGTGTCTTGCACGTCGTTGATACCAGAAGCGAGCGTGACGAAGTAGTCGACGAGCTTGGAGTAGCCCTTGTGTGTCTTGGGGAAGACCTCTAGAACCTCAACAAGCGCAACGAAGTACCATCCTAGAGCACGGTCCCAGACGTATGGGGAGGCACCGGTCTCTGGGTCAGCCCACACAGTCGATTTGTCCTCGCTGTAGCCGTGGTATAGAAGGTTGGTTGTCTCATTTCGGCAGTGCTCCTCGATCAGATCGAATTGCAGCTCGATGTCGTTCCAGGCTGTGATGTTGTTGGGCTCGAAGTACGATGTGTAGGTCGCGTAGAAGGTATCAGCCATGTAGATGCCGTCTAACCACATCTGATTCTCATAAGTCGGGGCCCTGTGCCAGAAGCCACCGGTGGGGGTGCGCGGCCATCGGTTCAGCTGCTCTCGGAGACCCTTGGCCGCAACAACGTATTTCTCGTCCTTGCGTCCTTCCGAGTTCCAAAAGTAGAGGATGTTGTTGCCAAACCGGATGTCGTCCAAAGTGTAGTAAGTGGCGTTCCAGCCCTTGATGGTACCGTTCGATGTGACAACGGACGAGACCGCCTCGGAGGCATACTCAAGCAGAGCAGTGTCGTTTTGCGTCACAGCGGCTTTCTGGATACCTTCACGAATGACGGAGGAGACGTAGTGGTTGTCGACCTTCTGGCCTTTGGACAAGAAGGAAGTAGCCATCCATGTCGAGTACGGCTGGGTGGAGTTCTTCGCCGCGACGGCGGTGGTAGCCAAAGCCAGGGTAAGAGCCGTAAGATGCATGGTTGCGAAACGGTATTATCGACAAGCTAGGAATATCGGAAACAAATCGAGGACCCTGAGTAGACGAACGGGAACACCTGCGGATACTTTATCTGACACCGTTCGCCCGTCGCTCTTTATAGCCACTGCGCGGCGTCTGTGGACATTGAACATCTTCTCCCCAAGGCTGCCACTACTGCAGTTGATGCAATCTAAATCCATGTTCATGCAGCCTCAAAGCGCCCCGGTCTCTCCACCTTGCGGTCCTGAGCGCCTGGTTGAGAATTTCCGCGAGCGGACGTTTGCCCATCATCGACGAAATTGGGAAGGTCTGGCCATGGTCCCTCGCTTGGCAGCGGAGAAATTGGTGATTGGAGATGTAGTGGCGATGGGGCCAAGATAGTCAGCAACCGTAAGCTGGAGGACGAGGTGCAGGTGAGGGATCGGAATATCTCGAGTGACATGAACATCCGTGCTTGTCCAACCTTGCAGCGACGTTGGAGGAACGCTTCTCCTTTGCGGCGTGGAGGCGACTTTGATCTGGGAAGGAGCTCACCCTGAACAGGCTGAATGGTCCACACTGGAGTGGGTCTCCCTGCACTAGCGGAGTCAAGCATCCTAAGTCCGCGGGACGTTTCTTGCGCACTCCTTGTCACTGCGCTAATAAACGCCCACTCTCTAACCTCTCGTCAAGGGTAGGAGAGGCCCAATACTCTGGGATGCCTTCGTTGTGCAGTCAAATGTGCTGATGATTACTCAAGCTTAGTCTCACAAACATACAGCCAAGCGTTTCTTCAAGTACCTCCACTGGCCCTAGCGCTCTACAAATTACCGACAAGCAAGAAGGATGAAAATCGCTGTACATAAATTTCCGACCACTTGAACGCATCCATATGAGAGCTTGTTGCGTAGAGGACGGGGTGGTCTTGCGCCACCCGCAGGCGGCGCTCAGTCGCTCCTCACACATAGAATCTTCCGGGCCACGATTCCCAACTCTGACGATACATACAGATTTTCGTCTTGGACAAAATTGTGTAGGAACTGATATGTAAGATCAACGGAGTCGATTTTGTCCCCAATCCAACGCCATGCCTGGAGCTCACGCTTCGCGTGACGACTTGCGTACTCCCCACCTATAACGTATCCTTCTTCACGACAGACCACCACCGTCCAAACCTCATAATGCCCATATCATATCCTTTCCACCAGCAATATCCCCAAGAGATCGCCCATGTCGAGCCCAGAATGACCGCTAGACCAACAAGATTGGAGTTCTTCCACGACCAAGGCTCCTGTCCCTGCCGTAGCGTTAGCTACCAACCAGCACTGTAGTGTAGTTAAAGTCTTACTCCTGTGCCCTTCTCTCCGCCCACAATCCCTTTCTCGACATCGTCTGGTTGCGCAACAGCCTTGATCGAGTTGAGGGTGAGCGAGAAGTCGCCTTCTTGGGTACCGAAGAAACTACTGATCGTCAATTGCTGTGAAACCGTGATTGCGTGGGGTGAACAATGTTACCTTCTCATCATGATGCTAAACCGCTTGACGTTCTTCAAATCCAATGGCTTTGCATCGTTCTTCTCTTTCCCGCGATACTTAGGCTTCATTGCACGCCATGGCACGAACAACCCAAGCTCGCTTTGCGATTCAAAGTCGTATTCCCAGCTGATAGTTGATTGCTCCCGTCCATCTGCCATAAGCGGCAGAATCTCGTCTTTGAGCGTTAGTGTGTACTTCTTGCCGTCGTGTTTTCCTAGATCGAGATAAATGCCATCGTAGGTAGATAGATCCCAGGTGCGATCCTCGCCGGTAGTGCGCTGACTGGCAAAGCCGGCGCCGCCCAGAGCGGTGATGTCGAGATTGCCGTGGAAACGCGCGGAAGAGTCGTTGATGGTAAGGTAGGACTAGTAATCATACATTAGTTATCAGATTATTTCATTCATCTTGAGAGATGGGTTTTACCTGAGACGCTCCTCCTCTCACACGGTCATCACTGTCCGTCCAATCCGAAGCTTTCCAACCTCTGCACGCGCATGCATTAGCTTCAAAGCGACAATGCATTACTCAAACACTTACTTATCACCACCAAAAAGAACTAGCTCTTTCTCGTTACCCATTTTTGCTGAAATGCGATAAATGTTGATTGTGTTGATGGTTCCAACTCTCACAAACCCTGGAGATGTCCAAATGCAGTAGTGACCTCATCGGCAGGGGTCCGTGCGGCATCTCACCCAAGCACACTCATTCGTCTATCGACCAAGCATCCCCATACCACTAGCCATAGCGCGTATTCATCTCAACCCAAAGTGGTCCTACAGATTACCCGAAAAACATGGATTTCCGAGATGCCTCGCGTATGGGCGATGCAGATGAATCTATACTAGCCGAGCCGTACCGACCGTTCTACAAGATATTTGGAGGTCAGCCCATCTTGGTAAAACAGTGCGTGCAACCTAGTTTACGTGATCCTCGTTCAAGCCCTAACATGCGCTTTAGAAATAATGACTACGATCGAGTAGCCTTCAGAGAGAGGCCATTGATGGGTGTGCTGCTGTTCGATAACGTGTCTTCGGATGCAAGGGATCATGCTGCGAATGAACGAAGTATGCCAGGATTTGATGAAAGTACAGGAAGATTGCGTAACTAACGGATATAACAGCTTTCCTTTCGTGGCTGAAGCTTAGTGTGTACATGGCCATCGTGTCTGTTGCCATCGTCATGTCGTTCCATCTCAAGTCAGAGCCCACTCCACTTGGTAAGTCAATAGCAAAATCTGGTCACATCATGCTCACAACTCTGTACAGAAAAGCGTTTCGCGTTGCCACTAGGAATTGTCTTCTGGCTTCTTTCGATCGCGTGCATGTTGTCTGGGTTGTCGAACTACATCAACACGGTCTCGCGGTACAGCACGCGGCGGGCGCTCGTGCAGACAGGTTGGAAGACGCAGGTCGTGTTCACCGTGGTGTCAAGTGCGATCGTTGCGACGTGCATATTGTTTCTCTCTACGAATGCAGAGAAGTAAATCGTGTTTGATAGATTGTATCTTGCGGATGCTTTCAATGCAGTATGTGAAATATCATGATGAATCGTTACGCCTATGCTAGTGTTTTACTAGCATATTTGGTTGTTCCCCTACTTATTCGCCCATACACTTGGTCCGGCGCCTGCAAACATGATGCTTAATCAGCCTCGAGGATGGCCCAGGTCTGGTCGTCAACAGTGGTGTAAATCAGACCACCCGACAATAGATCATCACCAGCCTTTGCAACATCAGTTGTATCCATACCAAGTTGCGCCGCAATCTCGTGCTGGTTCAGACCCTCGTTGGACTGAGGAGTGGTCTTAAGATGGTTGAACACCCTCTTCGCTGACGCAGTGTAACCGGCAAGATCATATCCGCCGCCGTAGCTACCGCCATCTCCCGCTTGTTGCTGTCCTCCAGCGCCATTCGTAGCGGCACCACCCTGCGCACTGCCAGGGGGCCCACGCGTGAAGTATAGATGTACCGCGGTCGCTTCAAGCAGGTGATAGGAGACTTCGTTCATGTCTTCGACTGGTCGGATTACGGTCGCTCCGACGGATCTTCGGTCGTTGAAGCTCTTCAGCTTGCCCCATGCTCGGCAATAGGCACCTTCGATGAGCTTCGCTTTGGTAGGGTTGGTCTGCTCTGCAGCATCGGAATCGACCCATTGCTTGACCTCTACGCTGCCAGTGCCGTCGTCGAGCCTATACGTTGTGTTTGTAGTCTGGTTGGATATGTTGCGTATTTGACCGACGAATGTGAGCTTAGGAAGTGGTTAGTATAGCCAAATGGACCATGAAATTCGTGCATACCTGAGTGATGACAGTGCCGTCGATTTTGAAGGCGTCATTGCTGCCGACTTCGAGTTGAGCATCGAGTATCTGTTTGATGGTGACGGGTCGCAGGGTATCTTGGGCACGGTCTTGTCGACCGCCAGGGCTCTGTGTACTACCACCCTCTCCCGGTATGAAGCCGCCTCCGCCAGCACCACCGCCAGCGCCGTAAGAGGTGGTGCTGTACGAGGTTTCGTAGCCGCCGTAATTGTCTAAAGAGATTAGACTGGAAAGTCCAAGGGTATTAAGAAGGGGCTGCATACTCATCTCGTGGGTGTGGGTTGGGTGACGCGATGGCAGAAGTTCGGTGAGGGCAAAACGCGTCGGACGCGCCTGCCTCATCGCGGGGCACGTGGAAGCTAGCGACTAGATGCGCCATGCTCATCCCTGCCGCCAAGATTTCGTGAGGCCCGTGCCCGAAATTTTCCAACAGCCAGACCGAAGGCGCGACTTTCAGACCGTCAGGTAGGCAAAGTGCATCACGTCGCCTCCGACCCCTACCAACCATCTATCAGGCATGGCTCCCCGCGCGAGCTCGCCGGCGCTCTCCGAAACCGAGTTCGACATATTTGATGCCCTCGCTGGCGGTGATGATGTTCAGCAAGAGGCGGATTTGAACGCAGATCTGGGCGTAGATCTGGACGTCGGGCACGATGACGGATCCGACGACGAAGCCTTTATCGCCGCGAAACAGGCTGCCTCGAATCGCAAAGCCTCGAATGTCGGAAAGTCAGTTAAGAAAGGTGGAGGCTTCCAGGCCATGGGGCTGAACGCGGCGCTTCTCAAGGCCATCACGCAGAAGGGATTCAAGATTCCGACTCCCATCCAGCGCAAGGCCGTTCCGCTCATGCTCGATGGACAAGATGTCGTGGGTATGGCTAGGACGGGTTCCGGAAAGACGGCCGCATTCGTCATCCCCATGATCCAGAAACTCAAGGCGCATTCTGCCAAAGTAGGCGCTCGAGGAATCATCATGTCGCCCTCCCGAGAACTGGCACTGCAGACGCTGAAGGTTGTGAAGGAGCTGGGTCGCGGCACAGATTTGAGGACTATTCTGCTTGTTGGAGGTGACAGCCTCGAAGAGCGTACGTGTACACAGGCAGAGCATCTATGAAAAACGTGACTAACATGTTCGCAGAATTTAGCTCCATGACCACCAACCCCGACATCATCATCGCTACCCCTGGTCGCTTCCTGCATCTGAAGGTCGAGATGGGCCTCGATCTGTCCTCCGTAAAGTACATCGTGTTCGACGAAGCCGATCGCCTTTTCGAGATGGGTTTCGCGGCGCAACTAGCTGAGATTCTGCATGCCCTACCCACTTCGAGACAAACACTGCTGTTCAGTGCGACACTCCCCAAATCCCTCGTAGAGTTCGCGAGAGCAGGTCTACAAGAGCCAAAGCTCATCCGTCTCGATGCTGAGAGCAAGATCTCTCCAGATCTCAAAAGTGCCTACTTCACAATCAAGTCGGGTGACCGTGATGGCGCGCTGCTTCACCTCCTCGACAATGTCATCAAGGTGCCGGTTGGCGAGACCGACGCTTCAAAGAAGGCCAAGGCAGATGCGGAGAAAGCTGCCAACAGCAAGAAGCGGAAGCGCAGCGACGGATTTGTCAAGGACGTCCCGATCGCTGAGTCCACCATCATCTTCGCTGCAACAAAGCACAGAGTGGAGTATCTTGCGAACCTTCTTCGAAACGCGGGATACGCCGTATCTTACGGTACGTAATCGGATCTTCTAATGTGATGCTCTTGCTAACTTCACAAGTGTACGGCAACCTTGACCAAACAGCGCGCAAGGAGCAGATCCAGGACTTCCGCACTGGGTTGACTCGCATTCTCGTTGTCACCGATGTGGCTGCTCGCGGTGTGGATATGCCCCATATCAACCACGTCATCAACTACGACTTTCCTTCGCAGCCCAAGATCTTCGTACACAGAGTCGGACGAACGGCTCGAGCTGGAAGGAAAGGATGGGCGTATAGTCTGTGCAGACATGTCGACCTACCCTACCTCATAGATCTACAGCTTTTCCTCGGTAAACGACTCCTAGTTGGGAGGTCACACGAAGAGCCAAACTATGCAGAAGACTTTGTCGTTGGTAGCTTGGCACCATGGCAACTGGAATCGTCTGTCGAGATTGTGAACAAACAGCTCGCCGATGACGAAGACCTAGCGCTTCTCTTAAGCGTAGCCGAAAAGGGTGAGCGCCAATATCAACGAACACGCAACCAGGCAAGTGCACAAAGTGTGGGACGAGCTAAGGAGTTGGTTGCATCTCCCAACTTTGCAGAGACGCATATGCTCTTCAGCGATGACGCGCACAGTGCTCAGAAAGCGAAGGAAGATATGCTTGCACGTATTCAATCATTCAGGCCCGCGGAGACCGTATTCGAGATCGGCAAACGAGGTACCCAGAGTGACACAGCCGAAATTATGCGCAAGAGGCGTGAACAAGTCGGACGACAAAAAGCCAAGCAAGCAGCCAACAAACGAGCCGCGGACGATATGGACCCACTTCAAGCACCTGCAAGACAGTCAAACGGTGAAGAAGCATCAGAGGATGAAGAAGACGAGGTTGAAGTCGCTGATGGCGTATACGACTCAGACTCTGATGGGCTCGAGGTGTCTGTCTCGCAACCATCCTCCAAGAAGTCAAAACAGGACAGCTGGAAGAATGATGACTTCTTCATGTCATATACTCCCAAGGAGAACATGGCAGAGGAGAAGGCCTATGGAGTGAGCGGAGGAGATGCCGGCAACACCAACTTCGTGTCAGCAGCAAGGGCAGCAGAAATGTCACTTGTGAACGATGAGATTCAGGGCTTCGCAGATGCGGCCAAGTCGAAGATGCGTTGGGACAAAAAGTCGAAGAAGTACGTAAACCGCACCAACGACGAGGATGGCTCCAAGGGAGCCAAGATGATTCGAGGAGAAAGTGGGCAAAAGATTGCAGCCAGTTTCCGCAGCGGTCGCTTCGACGACTGGCGCAAGGCGAACAAGGTCAAGATGCCTCGAGTGGGCGAAATTGAAGCCCCCAACCGGTCTGCTGGATCCTTCAATAACGCCCCGCGCTACAAGCACAAGGCCGAGAAGGCTCCGAAGCAGGCTGATCGGTACCGCGATGATTATCACGTCCAGAAGAAGAGGGTGGCTGAAGCGAAGGAGAAGCGCATCGGTGCATGGAAGGATGGAGGCGCCAAGAGCGAACTCAGAGATGTGGACACTGTGCGCAAGAACCGCAAGGTGCAGGAAAATCGCCGAGCAAAGAATGCTCGTCCCTCCAAGAAGCGGAAGTTTTGAGTTCAACAAATGCATTGAATCAATACCCTATGCCCAACGACATGAATCGGCTATAAGATTTTCTTCAGGCACGTGTCAGCGAACTAATACCCGTGGGCCCTCGATTATTGTGCGCGGACCGAGGTGAAAACAATCCGATTTGACAGCTGTGCGATGTGGCGACTAAAAGAAAAAGCGTTAGATTTTTAGCAATTGGCCAGATCTCGATATTTGTGCGAAGAAAGGCCGTTATGACCCGCATGGTCAGGCCATGTTTGCTTCTCCAGAGCCCGCGTCCCCGTCGGTTCTGTGTAACGCTCCATGTTGGCATTGCTTTGGCTGTGCCACATAGGTGCGGATTGGCGAAAGTTTATCGGGGCCCTGCGACATGGCAATGGGCGAACATCCTGCCATCCTCGGACAGCGCGCGTATTGACTCGATAGTGGCTTTTTGTGCGCATCGTCGTGGTCGACGAGATTGAAAAGTTTAGACACGATTTCTTTCGGTGCGACGCAGTCCCTTTTTGTATCGAGCATGTATCGGTTTGCTCCAAGGTTTATTTGCTGGCGCGGTAGCTGCCACCAGTGTGGTCGGATTGGGACTGACAAGCTGCAAGTCACGCCGTAGTCCAAACTATGCACACGTTGTCGACTAGGATAGAGTTGCCGGCGTCTATTGACGTCGGGTAGTGTTGACACTGACAGGCGACCGCGTATAAGTCCGCGTATTGGGTGAAGCGCCTCCCAATCTCACGCCATTGTGATTAAGGTCCGAAGCAGGGATAGGGGCCTCTTCGGGTACCCATGGGCATTGTGGGCAGGCACGTCATTCCTCGAGGAGATTTCTGCGAGCCGGGACGAGTGCACTGTAAGGGTGCACACCAGCCCCTGTTTAGTGCCAACGCTGCCAGACTTCAATAATCCTTCTGCACGCAGCCATCTGCGGCTTACCCGACGACCTTCGAGAAGCCGCCACTGTGTGTTTTTTTTTTTCTGCATGGTCGCACAGGAGCGCGTTTTGCCATGCGATGGTGGGATGCGTGGCGTGTTGAGGGCAGCCCTCTCTGCTACTGCACCCGTGGGCTCGGTCTCCGTGCCGCGGTGCGCAGGGCACAGCATAAGAAACTTTGTTTCACGTCAACGGCTTTTTGATATTCGCAAGAGCCCAAATCGGAAGGGCCAATCTCGCTGCGAAACTCTTTGTGGGTTTCGATGAAAATCATCCGCCTGAACGAGCCATTTGCGCACCAACGGCTGCGGCGTGGCTGTCGTCGGAGAGGCGCAGTCTAGGCTATCGCCAGTCGGGTAGATGTAGGCGTAGTCACATTTCGTATCTCGGTAAACGGCTCTTGGGTATTGATAGAGCACTTTACCGGACGGAAATTTCTCGCTCCGTTGCGGGCCTGATGAGACTACCCAAGGTCGTCGAGGGGTGAGCGAATAATCCTGCAGGGCTCGCTTGCCTTGTGTCACGAGATGCTGCAGGGTGCCTTGAAGCCAGGCGTGAGCCGCATCGAAGAATGCATGTGTCAGAGAGGCTCCGAGGAGCATATCGGCAATAACACGTCTTAGTTGGACACCTGTTGGGCACTGAGACCAGCCAGGGAGCTGCCCGGCCCGCACCCAGTCGCAAATCGACAATGGGACCAGCGACGGGCAAGCATGCAAGGACCACAGGGGAAACGGAGAGGCCAGCGAGGGTCCCTGGTAGCCGACTACTTTTGGCACAACGTGTCCTGAGCACCGGTTCGTAGATCCCGCCCGCAGGCCTGTCGTGATATTCGGGTCCTGGCCAAGCGGCTGACTCGTGGCTTATCAGCTCTAGACACTGCGATGCAAACTCGAGATGCTGGCATTGTAGCACCATGACACGGCTCCATCAGTTTGCAGATGATCGCATCAGGGTTGGCATCAAACGGAGCTCAACAGAGAGCTGCGCCTGAATCAACGAAACGGCAGGGCCCGCCGGGAAAGGACAGTAATCCCGAGACCCTGGACAGGCCGTTATGCGCATGCCGTAGCCTCGGGGAACCGTAAAGAGAGATGAGAGCAATCTGCAGGCGATATAAGACCTGCTGTTAACGTCGAAATATCCGCTATCTGTGATTATTTTTGGACCTCAGCAATCCTCGACGAGGCTAAATGCAAGGTCTAGTCCTGGGCTTCTCGCGTTGCCTTGTCGGTTGGATTTATATTTTCCGCGCCGGGGGCCAATCACGACCCACTCGAAAAGCTGGGCGGATCCGACACATTTGTACAGGATGGAAATTTCTCTTTTGCTCGGCCGTAGTGGCTAGTCATTGTACGATCCGGATGACCTGCCCCGACGGAGGAAGAAGAAACGCTCATGCAGGACCCGGCCTCGAGTCATGCCCCCTGCGTCGTGATCTCGGTTCAGGCCGCAGAGAGCAGAGTGAACATGTGCGGACAAGGTTCACTGGCGAGCACGTTGCGTCCCTGCACTTCCCAGGTGACGGGACATGTGCAATGCCTTGTGGCTGCAGATCGCAAGTATTGAAGTGATTAGACAATTACAAATTGAGATGATGAGGGTTAGGGAGGACGAGTATACAATGCTGGTGCCAGGATGCGCTATTCCCAGCTAGTGCAGAGGTATACACACCCACCTCTGCCCTAGACGCGGCATCGATCTTCACGGCAGTCGGCTCAGCTTACCGCTATTCCGCGTTGGGGTCAAGCATCACCGGTGAATATGGCCTTCGTCCGTGGTGCAGCATCACAAGTTTGCCCTGCCGCAGTCGCCGTTCCACCTTCTACATGCGAAAGAGCGGTTGGGTAGCCGTCATGGGGCAGTCGGCACACTAACACTGGTGCCGTTGCCCATACACCTGGCGGCAGCAGCATGGAAGGCCTCATCTTGCCAGCATCGTCGACTTGTCATGACATGCTTGGCTGGCTGCGATTACTTTGTGAGCTTCGGCCCCGCATCGTCAATGCTGCGCACACTCCAATAAGACGAGCAATATCGGTGGTCATGCCGTCGTCGCTCGGGCAGTTTACGGGCAGATCGTCAACAGCGCCAGCGTGCGATCGATATACCCACCGGAGTATTTTGCGTGTGCTATCCCAATGCGACACGGCCCACGCCTATAACGGATGCATGATATACCACTGGCTTAGTCTGACCATGGGCACTATGTGTACGCTTTGCTCCCAGCACTCGACGCCACGGCGAGGCACACCACCTCGGGCGGCTGGAACACTGGACCGCCCGGCCATGTTCTGCAGGTCGAGGGGATCGTCTCAAATGCACCGAGTCCGCTGTTTGACCTGTCCTGCACACGGCGCTGGGCATGCAGAAGAAGGTACCAAGCGTGTGCGCCACATCCCGACCTCGACATGCTCCAGAGACTGTACAGAAGACTATCCAGCAGCTACTACGGGGACCAGGTGCCACGGATGCAGCTTACCGTCGCTTGCACGTTCTGAACCAGAGCACATTGCATCTGCCAGATCCATCACCCGCGCCATACAAGCTTACAGCGCCAGCGCCATGCCACTAGACGTAGCGTGTCGCATGACGAAGCAGGACACCCCACAGCGTCGATTGTTCAAGGGGATTATGACGAGTTGCTTTTCGGGAAAAGAGCGACTGCTTCCAATGCATCGACGGGAAACTCCACACACAGGCGCGGCCCTGTCAGCCATATCCGAGTGTCGATCGTGGCATCGGATGTGTGTCCAATTTTTTGTTAGTCGCGATAGAGTTTGCGCCAGCGGAGTGCGTCATCAGCGCGCAGTGGTGCTTTTGCAGCTCGCGACAGCAAGACCCTGAGCAAGCTTTCCCCGGCAGTCCATGCAGCGCAGCCGCTACGAGGCGAGATGTTCCGCTGCGACCGTCGGTCGGTGCGAAAAGGCCTGCGAGGCGATCAATGCAAGTGGTTGGTCTGAAGGGTCCGGAAGCGCGACTGACAGTGACAAGCGTCTTGATAGTGCACCACAACCGCGGGCCTGTCAGTGGGAGCCACACCTGTCGGCCTGCTCACCTCACGGCGGCCAGTGGCAGGGCTCGCGTGGGTGAATATAACTGCCTTCCTGTAGGGCCCCTAGCTGGCCGTCAATTCTCCTCTCGTGGGCGCCGTGGCTGCCGGACGCAGCCAAAAAGGCAATTACTGGGTCGCACATAAGCGCACGCCGAGGATTAAGGGCGCCGACTTATGCTATGCTTCAATTGAAAGTTTGCCTGGGCGGCTGCAAAACAATGGTGCATAGCGCGCAGAAGCGCGACCATATCTCGTTAGCACACCCCGGTTCGAGGACGGTGCGGAAGACAGGGGGTTGAGCGGCCTCTGACAAGGCTCCCCAACCCGCACCGCCCATGCACGCAGACAGCTGGCGGCCGTGCATATGTGATTCCGCGGGTGCATCGACCGACTGGGAAACCGGCCTAGCAGAAATGTCGAAGAACCATCAGCCGAACGAGGGAAGCATGTAGCAGTCCCCGAGACGCACCCTTCCCTGCTCCCGTTGCCCGGAACTCATCGTGGCCCCCTTCTCCTGGATGGCCCGCCTGCACGACTTGACAGGGATGTAGCAAAGATCTGTGAGTAGAATCTCCATAACCGATTGTGGTTATTACTGGGGAATGTCCGCCGAGTCGACTTCTGTTCTGGTCCACGACGAGTCGCCATCCCACTCCCTCATTGGTCCCACCCCATACAACACCACCACCTCGCCGCTTCTCTTTCTCGCCGCCCCATTGCCTGCCGCTGCCGTCGACACAAGGCCGACACTGCTCCGACACCGTCTCCATTCTGACGCCGAGTGAACCAGACACATCGCTGTTGTCGACCCCATTCGCCCACTATCAAAAGGTATTTCCATGTACTCTCTTTTGCCTCTCAGCCCGTGTCTTCCTTCAAACTCTTCATGGCCCACAATGCCGCCACGCTGTATTGAATCTTGTTTGGACATGAGCATTTATCGATTCGGCGACTGTCCAACCATAAGGGAATGCCCTGCCTCTGGTCATTGTCTTGATCTTCTCCTCGCTTGTGCACTAGCTTACCTGGGACGCCATGCAGGCCTCATCATACTGCCACACCAACATCTCCCTACCGTGCACTCTTACCTCGCATATCCAAGGGCATCGTGCGAGACAGCCCACTTGCTCGCTCCAGCGTTACTTCTAATCTTTGTGCTCTTGCTGCTTCCGCGGCGTTTGAGCGCGCGGTGGTCAAACTATGCAGAGCCTGGTGCTACCTGGTCCGACCTCACTCCTTACCACGCCATTCGGGCGGCCTTCAGAACCTGAAGACGGCCTTGCCAAGTTCCGGTCGAAGTTCAGTCCTAACAGGTCTGAGCACCAGGGCTACCCGTCTCCGCCCATGTCAGAATCTCATTCCCCGTCTCGTCGAACAGCACAGCTTGAATCTGCGCGCCTCTCTTACCCTCCGTCGGGATCATCTCAGAGACAGGACAGCCTGACTCAACCGCCGACTCTACCATCGCTGTACGATCCGCGGTCTACGTCGGGAGCGCATGCTCTTCCCCTACAGCGGCCACTTTACCCTGGAGAACCCCAGCACAGGGGTCAAGCGCTCCATTTCCAACCCGGACGTGCTCACGAGCACCAATCTTACCCTCATGCCATTCCGCATAGCTACGGATATGGCTATCAAAACGCCGGCCTGCCCCCTTATGCTGGAGTCCAGCACGGAGGCCCGATGGTGCAGCAAGGCGCGATGATTGCACCACCACCGTCAAGACCGACGAAGCCAGCCAGACGCACAAAAGCGCACGTTGCGTCAGCTTGTGTTAACTGCAAGAAGGCACATCTCAGCTGCGACGTCCAACGCCCATGTGGCCGTTGCGTCGCTTCTGGAAAGCAGGTTAGTCTTTGCGGCGCGAAGTCAAACTCTGGCGAGTGATCTAACGCATCAAACAGGACACATGCAAAGATGTGCAGCACAAAAAGAGAGGAAGGCCACGATTGAGAGACGACAGAGAGTTCACTAGATCAGACGACGGAAGACCACCTAGCCAGCTCGTAGGAGCGCCACCTACCTCCGAACCTCACGCTCATCAAGCGCCTTACCCAGTATCTCAGCAATATCGACCCTTCGAACCTCAACGAAGTCTGGAGAGTACTGCGCACCAGAAGGAGCTCCATTCCGCTGCGTCTGCGCCCCGGGACGCGCCCAATAGCGTGGGTGACTACAGCGGAGTGCAGGCACCTCCCTACGGTGTGGGACCGAATTTGGCGTACCAAAAGCTGCCTGTCGTTTACCTAAATTTGGACCTGGTGATACAAAAAGCAAACCAGGCTTTCGCGGACCTCGTATCGTTCCTCGGAGACATCAGGGGCAAGCATCTTGGCGAGCTTCTGGAAGCGCGGCAGAACGAGAGCATGCAGAAGCTGCGAAACGACTTGCGCGATGAGCGCGACGAACGTGAGCCGACGTACATGGCGCCCATCACCCCGGTCGGACAAGATCCCATGCGCGCGGTGATGGAGTCGGTCCAGGATCAAGACATTGACCATGTCACCCAGGGGTACACGAATCGGCCCATGTACCTCAGCTTTCGTCTGCCGGCTAGTGGACAGTACCAGTCGCTGTCGGTCCAAATCCGGCTTGCCAGGACGTCTCTGTACTTTGTGACGCTCGTCGTGTGCTCACCACCAAGACACGCGGGACCGACTCTGTTAACGCAGCAGTTAGCGCCCTCAACATCGCGACATACCTCTCAGGCCATGTCCGCACCGACAGCAGTCTCGCAATTCACGCCGCATCAAGAGCGTCGAACTTCGACAACAAGCTCTGGACCAAACTCGCCCTTCATCAACATCTCCTCCATCCGCACGTCCCTCCCCACATTCAGTCCAAGCTCTTACAAGAGCAGCCCTTCGTACGGCTACTCTCCCACCGCAGGCCCAGAATCGGGCTACTTCCCGACCTACCAAGTCCCGCCGCAACCCACCAGCAGCGCATACCCTTCGCCCTACGCACAACCAGCGCGTCCCCCAGCAGCAACATCCGAACCTCTCCGCGAGCTCAACCGGCCTCCCCGTCTCGAAGGCCTCCATCTGCCACCCATTCGAACAGGACCCGCGCCGCTTGGTTCCCCGCTCCACGTCGAAACAAGCGCTGCGGAACGCGAGCGTGTGCGAACGCACGACTCACCGTCGAGTAGCGCCGAGCAGCGGAGGCCCGAGTCGCCTGACATGGGCAAGCGGCGGCGGTTGAATATACATGAGGTGCTCGACTAGACCAGACAAGTCAAGTCGTCAAAGCCAGGAGGAGGTCGATTGATTGACGTTGCAATGCGTTCCCGTTCCTGAGACGCGTCGGCCGGTGTGAGGAAGATTGGAATTGGGGACGTGCAGCGGGGTCATTGCGGTTCGCGCGAAAAGAAGGGATCATGTGTGTTTCCAACAGGCTGGCCGTGGCTCGTGGCTGGCGGTAGAAGTGCGGAGGGTACCGACAGTCGGGTTCCCTTGTCTGACTTGAAACTGAAACTCGGCGCTTTGCGAAGCGGAGGCGGGAATGGCGCATGTTGCACACGGACGGGACGACGACATGGATCTCATCTCATACGACAATTCTTTCCTCACGATATCTTACTTGTCGCTTCTTGAATTGCATTTGCTTGCGGTAGTCGTTGTTTGCTGTCCTTGCATTTTGGGGCGTTGGCTACCCACTCGTTGTGTTTTCCTTCTGCGGTGTTTTGTCGTAACAAGCCATATTTTGGGATTTTGCCCATGCGTCATCTCTTGCATATGACAGCGCGCTCATGGTCCTGCTCTTTCTATCGATATCACTGCTCTTGTCTTTGTCGCGATTAGCATTGCTTGACGTGCGTACGTTACCGTTTGGCCTTGGCTTCTACTTCTGTTCTGGTCATACGTCGCATATTCGTCATCGCTACGGCGATGGGTGGATTGGAAGACTGGTTTAGTCTTGACAGCGTTGTTGTGCATGTTGTCGTCTTCTCTCTTCGTATGCGTTGCTTTTGTGGGCGGGTTTTTGCGGTTCTTATCCAAGTACTCGTCGTACGGTGCGTTCACGTCTTGTACCACTGTTGATCCGTGCCCTCGCGTTGGTGTTTCATCGTCAACCCGGGACTGGGTTCTGAGTCGCTTCCCCGCCTCACTTGTACAGTAAACGCGTTTACGCACGAATTGGAAGTCGTGGGTGTGAGCGGGAGTACTTGTCGTTCCCTGATGGGCGGCGGAGTAGCGAGTGGCCAATTTGGGTCCTTGGGCAAGACATGGATTCGCGTGAAAGACCAGAAGGAGCGGAAGACAGAACAACGTCTCAGCCGCCAGACCACCACTATATCTATACCACCCACCTGTCGGATGTCTGAACCGACGACAAACACCACGGGAGATTACAAGGACAGCAACAGTCACGTATGGTTCAAACTACATTTCTATTCTTGGTCCACCTCATCACCATCCACCGCCGAGGTACCACGCTCTCTTTCGACAAGAGAGGCCCGGATACAAGTCCGGAAGTATATAAGTGAACCTGTACATACCACGCATTTACGAGCGAAAGCAGTTTGGCTACAAGCTCTAAAGATAGTTATAGTTATGGGGGCAGTGGGGGTTTTTCGGTTGGGAAAGTATTGGCTGCTAGGCTAGGTGGAGGATATACCCGCATTTGGTTTCTCGAATGTTGCAGAGGATTGGATGGACACTTGGAGATAGATAGCGCAGAATTTGCTGGGTATTATTCGATTCTTGTCTGTATGTTAAGAACGTAGATATTAAACGCAGAAAGAGGACCTTTGAGTCCTCTCTCCATCCTATTGTCCCTGTCCAGAGTACCCGACCAGAGTGCAATGTGAAATGAGGTTGTCCAGAGCATGTAGATCTACGGCCCGTGGCGCTTGTAGTGCTATACGCCTCGATATGTGAAACAGCTACTGCGGTTTGGCGAAACCTTAATGCTGGCGACGAACACGCTGTTCGCGCATTCCAACCTACCAGGCGAGGCGGAACGCGAGATAGGGTGACAGCCGAGATGAGGATGTTGGGGGCGAGACTCATTCAATTTGACGTGCAGAGGTTGAGGTGAATAGTGCAAGGTGTTTATTGTGTATGCAGTGGTAAGAACAAATGGGTATCTTGGTTATGAAAGTATGGTTCAAGGGTGCCGGCTGCTGACCTTTGAGATAACCGGGCGCAGGCGACAGAGCGCTAGATCCCGGGCATCTGTGATGGCTACCGCCTCTGGGACAGCGAATCTTGTATGCGGGATACAGAGGAGACACTGGAGGTGCTCATCCCAGAGCCTTGACCTTCTTCTTCTTCTTCTTTGTACCATCCGCGGCCTCTGGTTTCTTTCCCTGTGCAAACTCCCTCCAGCTGTTGATGCGCGTGTCCCTGGTCTTCTCCCAAGCTTCATCTTGCTCCCTCTTCCGCTTGCGCTCCTTGATCTCCTCGTCTTCCTTCCTCTGTGCACGTCCCTCTTCTCTCATGGCAGCCTTCTGTTGCCTCTGCTTCCTCATCTCGTTGTCTCGAATGACCCAGATGACCTTCTGTCTCCACTCCTTCGCAAACTCCTCGCCACGCGTCTCCTCGTCGTCGGCTGTGAGCTTCTTCTCCCGCATGAGCAGCATGCGCGCATCGGCAATGTTCTCGTCTAGCTCGGCGCGCAGCTTCTCGTCGAGGAGGACGGTCTGGGCTTTCTTGAGGCGGTCGAAGGCATCGGGGGCGAGCTCGTTCTTGGTCTTGTCGGGATGGATGAGGAGGGACTTGGCGCGGTAGACTTTCTTGATGTCGGATTCGGGGATACCGGGTTGCAGGCCGAGGACGGCGTAGGCGTCGAGACTGAAGACGCTGCGGATGCCTGAAAATGTTAGTTTAAGTCGCTCCATAGTAAGAAGTGAGCATAGGTTTCAGCTTACGGTCTATCTCAGCGTCCTTGTCAAGTTCCTTGCCGAGACCTGCGAGCTGGGCATCGATATCATCGTCCGCCATGGTGGGTTGTGAACGCGTTGTTTGGAGCCGAGTGTGTTTAACGTGGTGTGAAGTCGATTGGAGGTGGGGAAATGAACAAACCGAATTATGCACGTCACACTAAGCTCTGTCGGGTGGTAATGGAGAGTGAAAGTGAAAGTGAAAATAGCAGCTCGCGATGCGATGGCGCGTGAATGCGTGAATCCCCGCGGCGATGCGCACGGACCCACCGAGGCCGAAAGTTCTCCACCAAAAAGTTCTCTCGCGATGCGCCAGTCGACATCAACACCGAAGCAAGCCGAAGACTCGATATCGCGCCGCCATGGTCGCATCTGGCATCACTGGTCGCACGCGGCCTTTCAAGCCCAAGAAGAGGGAGAATCTCCAGAAGAGGAAGCGCGACGATGTGGACGTGGAGAAGCTGGAGCAGGCCGTCCAGCAGCTGGTACGAACGCGCCGATATACAAAAGACATGGAGCGCAATAAGCTGACTGCATATATAGGACCCCAAACATGGCAACTACAAAGACTTCACCGACCTCCCGCTTTCCGACCCGACCAAGCAAGGCCTCAAGTCATCGCATTTCGCCGTTATGACCGACGTCCAAGCCAAAGCCATACCCTTAGCTCTACAGGGACACGACATCCTCGGTGCTGCCAAGACTGGTAGCGGAAAGACACTCTCCTTCATCATTCCCGTCCTAGAGAATCTGTACCGCCTGCAACACATTGGCCCCGACGCCGGCTTGGGCGCCTTGATCCTATCCCCAACTCGAGAACTCGCGATCCAGATATTCGACGTCCTGCGCAAGATCGGACGACATGGACATATGTTTGCGGCGGGTCTGCTCATTGGAGGAAAGAGCTTACAGGACGAGAGGGAGGCTCTGACCAAGATGAACATAGTCGTCGCAACACCCGGTCGCATGTTGCAGCACTTGTCGCAAACAGCAGCCTTCAGTGTGGACGACCTGAAGATGTTGGTGCTCGACGAAGCGGATCGAATCCTTGACATGGGCTTCCAGCGCGACGTGGACGCAATCGTCGAATATCTTCCCAAGGAAAGACAGACGCTGCTCTTCTCGGCTACCCAATCAAAGAAGGTGTCCGACCTTGCGCGCTTGAGCCTCCAAGACCCGGAATACGTATCTGTACACGCCGAAGACAAGAGCGCAACTCCAAAGGGCCTCACGCAAAACTACATCGTCTGCCCCATCGAAGAGAAGCTGGACACCCTCTGGAGTTTTATACAAGCGAGTAAGAAGTCGAAGATCCTTTGCTTTTTCTCATCTGCAAAGACTGTCCGATTCGTCTACGAGTCTTTCCGTCATATGCAGCCCGGTATACCGCTGCTTCATATCCACGGACGTCAAAAGCAGGGAGCTCGACTTGACACAACAGCAAAGTTCTCCGCGGCGAAACATTCCTGCCTGTTTGCTACAGACGTCGCGGCCCGAGGATTGGATTTCCCAGCAGTCGACTTCGTAATACAGGTCGACTGCCCCGACGATGTCGACACCTACATCCACCGCGTCGGTCGAACAGCACGATACAACCGGGAGGGACGAGGAGTGCTATTTTTGGCACCAAGCGAAGAAGAGGGTATGCTGAAGCGTCTGGAGGCTAAGAGGGTACCCGTCGAGATGATCAACGTGCGGCAGAAGAAGCGTCAGTCAATCAAGGACCAGCTACAGAACATGTGCTTCCAGGATCCAGCTCTGAAGTATCTTGGTCAAAAGGCCTTCATGACGCACGTCAAGTCGATATATCTACAGAAAGACAAGGAAGTCTTCAAGCTCAAAGAGTACAATCTGGAAGCATACGCCTCTAGCTTGGGTCTGCCAGGAGCACCAAAGATCAAGTTCTTGAAGGATGACAACAGCAGACAGAAGAAGCAGGCATCAAGACAGATGATCGAGGTTTCCGACTCTTCGGATGCTGAAGAGACGGCCAAGGCAGACAAGCCCGTGCGAACCAAGTACGACCGCATGTTCGAGCGCAAGAACCAGGACGTTCTGGGAGAACATTATCGGAAGTTGGTCAGGGATGGGGACGACGAGGGCCCAGCGGACGAATTCAGTGGTGCTGGAGCGACTACCAACGCGGCCGACGACGACTTCATGGCCGTCAAACGACGAATTCCAGCGGACGACGATACTGGCGATATTGACGCTGAGAAGGCTCCCGAAGTTCCGCCCGGTGGTCGCCTTGTTCACATTGCTGGTGCATCCCAACCCATCGTTGTCGACAGCAACCGCCGCGAAAAACTACTCCAATCCAAGAAGAAGCTCACCAAGCTCATGGACAAGGGAAAGAAACTTGTCTACGACGACGACGGCAACCCGCACGAAATCTACGAACTCGAAGACGAAGAGCAATGGCGCGCCAAGGGTCTACCAGAAGAGCAACGCCAGAAGTTCATCGAAGCAACACGAGAAGTCGTTCAAGCTGCTGATGTCGAAGACAAAGCGACCGCGAAAGCGAAGAGGAAGGAGAAGTTGCTCAAGCGCAAAGAAAGAGAGCGGGCTAAGCAAGCTGGTGAAGCTGGTGACGATAGTGACGATGCGGGAGTCGAGCTTCCTGATCCCGGTGAGGATCTTCTCGCAAACTTCAGGGCGGACGCAGAATACAGTGACGACGAAGACGAAGAACAAGAAGAGCAGCCCAAGAAGCAGAAGAAGTGGTTCCAGTCTGATTCCGAGGATGAGGAGAAGACTGAGAAGAGGAGGAAGAAGAAGGCTAAGGCGGCGCATAGAGTGGAGGAGCCGGAGACGCTGGAGGATATGGAGGCGCTTGCTGCAGGCTTGCTGAACTAGCTGTCATGCATCGGCGTGTAGATGTTTTTGTAATGCCATACGATTATCAAGTTCTTACCAAAGCTTCGTTCCACAATTCCTACGACGTTGACAACTGTTACGACTCTGCAACCTTCAAAACTCAATTATCACGACTACAAAATATCCAATCGGTGAACCCATCCCTTCGCCCCGGACCGACGCTTGCTTACCGAGACTCGCAGCCGGTCGTTAACGCAGCAGGGGTGGCTTACCATGCAGTTGGTATTGCCGGTATACAACCTCGCATGCACTGTATAGTGCTGAATCGGTAGGCTAAATGCATATTCGTTGAGCCTCCTTCACCCGTCTCCCGGTTACAATACGAGGCTTTACATGACGTGTAGATGAAAACGCATTGGTGCGTTTCTATCTTGGGAACGTGGTGGTGCGAGGGAATATCCAGGAGTACAGTTCGTATTCCGTGTAGGCGGTGGGTGTAAGAGTAGCATGGGTTATATACTATATACAGGGCCTGCGTTCCTGGGTTTTCTTGTCTCTTCGACCGATGGTAAGGCATTGGATACAAAGCAAAATCTTATAACAGCCCCGTGTGGTGTTAGTCTACTTCCACTCCGTCTCTTCTGCTATCCCAACGAACGTCCCTCACGATGCATCTCCCCACCCCGCTCCTCATCGCTTTATCCTCCCTCCTCACCATCACGACCAGTACTCCAATCCTCCCCCGCGCCGCCCCCATCGGCACACCCCACAACATCTACCTCAGCACCTGCACAACCCGCTCCCTCCTCTCAGACAGCACCCTCTCCTCCGCGATCCTCTACACCGGCCCCGCCTCCAGCACCTCCCCCACCGACATCGGCACCGTCTCTTCTTCACGCGCGATCCAATGGGCCGGCTTCACACGGCGTGTCGATCTCGAATCCGGGGTGTTTGAGTCGAAGATCAGTCAGAGTGCTGATACTTTTGCGAAGAGTGAGCTTGCGGGGACGGCGGCTTTGAGTGGTACGGATGGGGGCAAGGAGGAGTTTGTGTGCTTTAGGGATGGAGTGAGTACGTTTCGGTTTGGAGGTGGGGTTGTGGGGGATAGTGGGGAGACGACGGTTTGTGTGGCGGAGTTTTGGTGTGCGAGTGTGGGGGTTTAAGATCGGTCGTTGCAGGGTGTATGACATTGGATTGGCTCTTTGGATATGTACTGAGATGCAGCTTTTAGAAGTAGGGCTTACATGGCCTGGATAATGTGCTCTGAACCTGCCAGACGTCTTACCATGTTCGACAAGTTGTATTAGTTGGCAAACCACAAGTTCCGTCCATACAAAAAAAAACTTCTCCTCCACTTTTCAGCATTCACATGGGCAAAAAAAAGGTCAAAAACATACAACAGCGGGTATTCCCCGGTGGTCACCCACCCGAGTACTAATCCGCCGATATCTTGCTTAACTAGGGCTGAGCGGACGGGAAGCCGTGGTCTCAAGATTCTATGGTCGTATGTGGAAGAAATGGCGGAAGAAATCGTCTCTATTGTCGGGTTTGGAGTTTCTGACGTGAGGATGGAAGACGGAAAGCAGTAGGTGGAAGGCTCGGATCAATGTGAAAAGCATACAGCGGTCACATGGAGTTTGTTTGAGTAGGTGAGACACCTGTACTCCCGCGTTGTCGTTCCATGACAAGAGGTGCAATGAGACATGCGGGTGCAGTGGAGATACCAGATGTTGGTAGCGCTGCAACAGCAAACATCCCGCAGAAAGAGTGTAGAACCGCATACTATGACGTACATGACAGATCTCGTCTAACCTGCCTCATCCAAAACATTTCAAAAATGTACATTCCCGAGATCCCATTGCCAACCACACCTGCGTATGCACCTCCGGTAATAGTCGCTTTGGCGTTCCAGCTCTCCACACCCGCGAGCGTAGATCATCGAGACAACTACTCCACAACTAATTTCCCGTTCCTGAACCTGGCTTGCTTCGCTCCGAAATAGCGTACCAGAGTACACTTACATGCAGCTCGGCTACGACTGCCCATCGTAATTTCAACGTATGTGACTTCTTGGGACCGAAGAATGTCACGAACCACGGTACGGAAGTGCAAACTTATGTCCGATCGCGGGTAAGTTCCTGGCTAGAGCTCTCGGGCTGTAGTCTCGCCGGCGGTTTCCTGCCTTCTAAGCGACGTCATGGTCGCGAGCGTTACGGAGATTTTAGTTGGGGGTTGGTGTTTCAACTGTCTTGTAAGCCACGCTGAGGACATGACGATAGCGATTCAGGTACTACGTATACGTATCTAAACGGCTAACGGCACAACGTGTCCTCACCCGTTTTTTTTTCACATGATTTACAGCAATGAGCAAGAATGTGCACGACTCACTCGGTCAATCTCCGCGGTACCGTGCCACTTACCTCAATGTCACTATCACAATCACAACCTTGGAACGCATGAAGGAGCGAAAAGCGGAGAAATTGCACCGACGGAAAACAAAATAGTCCATCCTACTTGCACGAAGGCTTCGATGCGAAAGAAAAGCAAGCGGATGTGGTTGCGGAGCTGGAAGAAGCAGTGTTAAGTACCTAGCACAAGTGTCTGCAGCCGACCATCTGCGGGTGGCGGGTACCTCATCCTCCCTCTATGCTTCATCTACATTCCTTTTGCTTGTAGACAACTGCTTTTCTCCTCCCGCGGCTGCAGTGTTATGCAATGCACAAAGAATTCTCCATCACTCACTAACGCATGCAGCGACTGCACGGAATGATCACTCCTGCATTCCAACGTTTTCCCCACTATCTCACACAGCATCCACCCTCCTCTCACTCCATCGCTTCGGCGCATTTCCCTACCGTATCAACACGTTCGGCCCGTCACGAAGTAACGGCATCCCCCCTCCAAAAGTTTGGTCCGTTGAGTAATGCCTCTTCAAAACCACAGTCAACGTCCGCGGGTAAGGAAAATTAGCCCACATCGCTCGCGCCATGCAGGGGCTCAGGGGCTGGCTGGTGCGGCGCAGCTCGGAAG
Source organism: Alternaria infectoria (assembly GCF_024043175.1). Lineage (NCBI taxonomy): Eukaryota > Fungi > Ascomycota > Dothideomycetes > Pleosporales > Pleosporaceae > Alternaria > Alternaria infectoria. The sequence goes on from NW_026250700.1 coordinate 468,812, forward strand.
AAGGCGCCAAAAGGAACGACGGGAAAAAGGAAAATAGGGAAGTAGAAAAAGGGAAACGACATAACGATAACGTCACGGGTTTATGCGAACGGCTAGTAGCGAGGTAGAGGGGGTGTGGGTTACTGCTAGGGACGTTTCCGCGGGGGAGAGGAAGGTTGCGCGAAGGGGATTGCCGGGTCTTTGGATCGTGGGTTGGAATGTGGCTGGGCGTGTGGGAACGAGATGAGGATCACGAATGCGGATGTTGATGTAGAGAATGTACTTGTCTGGTTAGTCGTCAAGATTAGACTGCACGGAAATCAACGAAGCCAAAGAGGTGTGAACTCATGCCGAAGCATATTGATTCCATTTGCAAGTCTGCATAGCTGCATTCTTCTAGACTTAATGGGGTGTTAATACACCCAGTCCCTATGATTCATTATTCCATTACTCCAGCTGACTCCCGTCAGACAAGACATATCCAAAGATACAGAAGCCACCATGCCCTCCCAGCCATCGAACAAATGAGAAAAACATACAGAGTAAGAGGAAAAAACAATGTACTACGCTGAGCAAAACGACGTTTCGTGATATCCAGTCCTCCGTTAGATACAAAGGAATCCGGGGTGTGAGATCAAGTAAACGCTTTTAACTCCTTGGTGGCAACGCCCTGCGCCAATTCGTGATAGTATCCAAGATTGTGTGCCGTATTAAGATTATGCTTTCATGTGTGCCCATGAATGAGAGAGTGAAAGAAATAAAGTGGAAAGAGTATGCCGTATCGCCATAACAGACTGGCAAAGAATAAAAACGCATCGACGAAAAGTCCGGGTATAGTCAAGAAGCGAAGGTCAACGTTGCGATAAGCATGCTATCAGGATTGAAGCTACTACCCTCTAAAGTCCCCTGGTCCTTGGTTGGCGAAGATGTAGCTCTTGGGCTGGGGTTCGGTCGTTCGCCGTATGAGGTTTCCATGCGGATCCGTGCCTTGAGGTGGTGTGTACTGGTGTACGAGGAAGTCGGGCATGGCGGAGACTTGGGGCGCGAAGGGAACGTTGTGATGGATGCCACTCAATGACATGTCCTTATAGTCATCATACATGTTTCCGCCCTGCATGTACTGGACATTGCTGTCATCGCCTTGTGTCTGAGCTGTGTCAGGTAGCGATGGTCGCCTGAAGTGCGAGGGCTTCGGTTGTTGAATCGTAAGATCAGTTGTGGAATGGAAAGCTGCACGCATCTGGGGTTGCTGCATGTATGATGTTCGAGGGAAGTGCTGCTGTGTCGCTGGTGCTGACTGCGGAGGTGTGTCGCGGTACAAAGCGTCGTTTACAAAGCGCGATTGCAAATCCATGGACGAAGATGGCGGTGAAGTGCTCTTCGCAATCACATTTCCAGATTGGTCGTTGGACCAGTTCGCGTGCATGCTCTCTGGGCTGTTGTGATCCGGCATCGCAGAATGCGGTCTTATCACAGCAGCACCACCCCAATAGTTACCGAAATCTTGTGGTGTCAGAGGAGTTGGTGGTGCTAGACTACCGCCTTGTCCAATTGTGGTGGTGCTCGAAGTCGAGAACGTTCGTGCGAACTTGGGCGACGCAGCAGCATCCGAGAAGCTCATAGCCATAGGTGAGCGTTGTGCTGAACCTGGCTGCGACTTTTGGACACGACCTCCAGCATTCGCAATTCCAGTTGATCGAATTCGGCGGATGACTTTGTCGTTGTTGCCTCCTGGTGATGGCATGGGGGCAGAATACGAGGCGCTCCTCATTGCGCTGGAGTTCAGGTTGACTGGACGCTTCTGTCTTCTCGCAGCGATGCTCGAATGCTGATCTGATTGTTGGAAGCCCTCCGGAGTACCGTTTCGGATATGGATCGCGTCCATGTTGTTGGCCAGATTGCTGCTTGAAGAGTTTCTTCGGGCAAACGCATCCTCGCGGAAGTGCAGTGGAATGTCGAGATCAGAGGGCGCAGCACTGAGCTTCCGTGCTTGTTCCGGTGAAGTGAGGATGGCGTGTGCAGACGAGTTTGGCTGTTGGTAGAAGTTCGACTGCGGGTACATTTGGTTTGAGCCATCTTGGGGCCAGAATGGAAGCGTCTGTTCGGAGGCTGATGCCTGAGCAAGACTGTATGGTGCGAATTGATCCTCTGGTTCCTCGACCTGCTTGGGCTGTGCCATTTGCGAGGGATCCTCTGTCCAGCCGGTGTAGACCGAGTTCAAAGAGGCGATGGAGGGAGGTGTAGGTCCATTTGGCGATTGCGTGGTGCCAGATGACTGGGTGCCATTGTATGGGGACGCGTCCGACGAGATGGATCCTGTACTTTGCTGAGCTTCTGCAGATGTAGAGTTGGTGGTGTTGGTCGCAGCAAGTGCCGAGTAGTCTATCTGGAAGTCGGCGAAGTTGTCGAATTCTGGGTGTGAAGGTGCGATGTCGCTGGGCATGGACGCGGGAACCGAAAAGGCGCCTAGGTCGCTAGAGTACGCATTGGGCAGCCCGTTGACACCGTTGTTGTCGTAAGAGAAGTCTTGCTCTTGCGCATTAAGACCTATGCCACTGTTGTGCATGTAGGCACCGTTAGTCGCAGCCATGATTGAGTGCATGAGGTCGTTGGAGCGGTACGAGGCGGAACGGTCGGGCTCCGGGACTGCGTGGAGGGCGTTTTGCATGTCGTATTGTTGTTGCTGCTGCTGTTGATGCTGTTGGTGCTGGTGCTGGTGCGGGTGCTGCAGTATGAGCTGAGGGCCCAGGTCGAGGGCTGATGGTCCCTCGCCCGTTTGTACAGGAAGCGTTGCAGGGCTGATGTCAGCGTTCGGATAGTAGTCCGGCTGCATGAGCATATGCGGATGTTGCTGCTCTTGCGGGTGCGCGTAGTGGTTAGACATGACGGGCACGTGCTGGTGTCCGAACGGAAGGCTCATAGTCATGTTGTACTGGTTCATTAGCTTCTTGCGGTCCTGCTTGACTTTGGCTCTGCGGTTCTGGAACCAGTTCTGCAGTCGTGTTAGCGACGCACGGCATACATCATGACAGGACACTTGCGTTGATCTTGTCCAGTGGCACGCCGAGGCGCGTCGCGAACTCCTTCTTTACATTGGTACTGGGCTTGTGCTGCGCCAGGAAGTGCTGCTCGAGGATGTCGTGCTGGTCCTTGGTGAGGCGGGGTTTGACATCGCTGCCAGGCTGCTTGGGGGCAGAGGGTGCCGTCGTCGAGGCCCCGCTAGAATCCATGGCGGCGCGCACAGCGGCAATACAGGCAGAGCGGCTTCAGAGGGGCGCAGTGTCAAGGGCGACGAGGGCTGCAATAAAGTCGTCGGCGTGGGCGCGTTCGGGTAGTGACAGGTGGGTGCAGCTGTGGACGGCGGAATCTGGGGCGCTGGTGATGGGCGATAATGCGTAGAGCACGGATGCACGGGATGCACCGAGACGGGTCGGCGCTGGGATAGATATGTGTCGAGGGAAGATGCCAGTAATGGTAGCGAGCGACGATTACGAAGGGGAGCGAAAACAACAGCAGTAGACTCTATATCTACAATAGAAAAACGAGGGTATTCAGCGCGAGGGCGCGGTAGGGAAAGGCACGAAGCGAACGACGACGGAGAAGAAGAGCAGGAGGAGCGATCAGGTTGTTGGCTGCCCAGGTGCCGCTTGGTTGGTCGGAGGTGCTAACTTGCTAAGCCACTGAACCCCCCAGCATGCATTATGCTGCTCCGGCACAAAAATAGTTTCGTGACACTCGTCGTCTCCGCTCAGCACACCTGAATCCTGGAGAAGACGCACCGGATGATTCGATCTTCTGTTTCTTGCACCTGCTCGCCCTCGTGCTCCGTGGAGGGCGGCCACACGCTCGCATACACATAGACTCACAGCACTGGCCGGCACGCCCAACCCCGGCGCGCAATCGTGAAGCGCGCCCAGGGGCACTCTCCTGCCTCACGCCAATTGGTCCGGCCGTGGAGCGAGCTGCGGCGGCGGCTGTGATCCGCCCTCGGGCGGGAGACATGTCCCACTGATTTGAAGGCGATGGATGGTGCTGCAGCTTGGGCCTTCCCCCGTTCGGAGAATATACATGAGCGTGTGAGAGTGCATGTTAATGCCAACGCAGCCTGCCTGCTCAACCACGTTCCACGTCAAATGTCTAGTCACCGTCGGCGCCGGCATGGCTTCAACGTGGGCAACGGGCTCGAGCGCTGCTTTGAGCTGATGGCGTCAACATTGCGCTCGCCGTCGTGCCGACATCCTGTGCCTCTCACGACTCGCCGAGTAGCTCTTTGTCAGTAACCGCTTCCGGTCCGAGTCGACCATCTGTGTGACGAGATGCCCCCCGGGCGCATGGCCAAGGGGCATATCGCGCCGCTGATCTGCTGGCTCGGAAGTCGGCGCACATGTTTTGGCAACATATCGACGGTTCCTGAGCGTACCTTGCAGCAAAGGGGCTTCCGTACCACCTGCGAAACTCAAATTGGCCCCAGCTTGTCCTACAAACTTCGTGTGTTGACTGACTTGGGCGACGGATAATCCCAGCCTAGCTCGGAAGACTCAGTGCGCCCCCAGCTGGGGGACCCGCTGGCCCAAACCAAAAAACCTCGTGCTGCAAGGGCGTCCCTATCATGCGCTGCACCCTGCCGACTATCAGACGTCCTCGCCAACCCGTCTGAACTTAGTCTTCTTTGCGAGTCTGCTACGCCAGCTTTCGTGTCGCACCACAGAGACGGCACGCCCAGCTGACGTCTTCGACTGCAGTAGCTTGTGGTGCCGTCGTCTTTCCAGAAAACAGTTCGATGGGGCGCAGACTGCTCGAAATGGAGTATTTCATGCGATGCGCTGCATTCCGTGATTCCCGTACAGGGAGGATGATACGGCGAGTCGAACAAGGCTAGCACTCCAAGCGACACTCCTGCATGCTGTTTAAGGGTCGCGAGGCTGTGCACGCATGAAGTAGATTTCAACCTCCAAACATTGTTGCTTCGCCGCACAATCGGTCTCCGACCTCATCTTCCATCCAATCTACGGCTTATCGTAAGCTTCAACCGTCTGACTGCAGCTCAGTCACCGATGTAAACTGAGCTTGCAGTAAACCTGAAAATGTCGAGTAAGCAGGCTCACGATCCTGGCAAAATACTGAATCGCCCACACAAAGACGAGTAAGGTAACCGTCGGTGTTGATTCTCTTCGCTTAGACTAAGGCATCTGCGATCTGTATGTCTCCTTGCCCTGTTGCTTTGTCCCATGATGTCAGCGTGACACTGCGCATGTCCTTGACAATGTAATCTGCGCCAGCTTCTATCAGCTGTTCTAGCGTATGTGTGGTGTAAAGTCCCACTACGACGAACCCTGCTGCCTTTCCAGACTTGACGCCTGCAGGCGCATCTTCGAAGACAATGATGGAAGATTTGTTTTCTTGGAGCCCCAGCTTCTTTGCACCCATCTGGTAGGGCGCCGGGTCTGGCTTGCCGTTGGGCACATCTTCTGCCGTTACGAGATTCTTGGGGTGCGCCAGCTTCATGACATCGAGCCAGCCTTGCACAAGAGGTCGCGTGCCCGAGGTAACGATAGACCATGGAACAAGGTGCTCTTCGAGCTTGTCCAACAGAGCTCGTGAACCGGGAATCTCAATGGCGTCTTGTCCGAATTCTTTCGGAATCAACCCCTCTGCTTGGGAGATATCTTATCTGTCAGATGCATGCTTTTGTCAAAATGAAGATATGGCACTTACACTCCTCATTTGCGAGCTTTGGCTCATAGATCCGAAGGACGTCGATCGACCTTCGACCATGTGATGAAGCGAGGATGACATTAGGATCGACACCTATCTCTTTCCCAATCCTGATACAGACATGTAAGCTTCGAGACGTGAACATTCTCGGCTGTTACTTACTTGTGCCAATGCTTCACAATGGCCTCTGTGGAATCGATGATAGTCCCACTACCTATATTAGCTGACTTGTGAGATGCTTTCAATGAGTATCACGCACTCCATATCAAAGAGCTGCAGGCGATGAGATATTAGTATCAGTTTGTGATGCAAGTGAGCGTGCTTCTTACCAAGCCATGGAAGGGTATTGTTTTGGCAGGTGCCGAGAAGGAAGGCTCTGATACAGTCATGGTCTGAAGTTAGAGATGCGATGAGCTGGTTCTCAGTCAACAAGGTCAAGATGTCGCAATGATACAGTGAAGTACCCGAGCGGACTATTGTAGATGTACACCTGGTGGGAAAGAGAATACGTTATCGCGCTAACTCGTTCCGGTATCGGATCCGACAACTGCCGATGATGCAGCCAATCATGATGACGGCAACTAAAAGATGCTAGTCCCGACGCTGGACATACGGCCGGGACGCCTGGTCTCAATTTGACGTTCTAGAAGATGGATAGAGGGTAAAGATGGATCTATTTCCATTTGTGTTGTTGGAGAGCGTGAGAGTTGGGTATGGCCAGTGCCGCGGGGGTGGGGCTAAAGCTAGCTAGGCGGACACAAGCGGCAGAACTTTTCACGTGCCGAACTTTTTCTGGATCGCCTAGAACTTTTCTGTAGACGATTGCGATAACATACACCACGCCAACAAGTCAACATGAAGGTCGGAAGTAAGGCTTCTCACGGAATACAGCCCCGTTATAGAACTAACGATCATTGTAGAGCCAAAGTCGAAGCGCGTACCCGTGCGGTTAAGGCACAAGATCGAGAAGGCTTCAGCGGCGAAGCAGAAGAAGGCGAAGAAGCTTGCCAAGAAGGTACTGTCATCATGCGCGACTACAGCGCTCGCATTCTGACGCATATAGGACCCAACATGGCGCTCCAAGACCAAGAAGGAACCCGGCATTCCCAACCTGTTTCCCTACAAAGACAAGATTCTCGCAGAAGTGGAGGAGCAGCGCAGGAGGAAGGAAGAGGACAATGCACGCCGACGCCAGCTAGCGAAGGAGCAACAACAGAAGGGCGCAACCGCCGAGGATGTCATGGAGGATGACGAAGAGTTTGAGCAATTCGATGCTGAAGGCGATGAACTACTTGCCGACGACAGCGAAGACGAGGATTCGATGCAGGTGGTAAGTCTAAGTGGCTAGTATACGATGCGCGACCGTACTAATGTCATGCAGGACAACAAGTTCAACCCCATGGCAGCTCTCCTAGCTTCTGCCAAAGCGCGCGCCGCAGAATTCGAGAAGAACGACGACCCAGACGCCATGGAAGACAGCGATGACGACGAGTCGGATGACGATGATACCGTCAGGGTCCGCAAAGATGCGTCAAGAAAACAGTTCGACAAGATATACAAGCAGGTTGTCGACGCCGCGGATGTTGTTCTGTACGTGCTCGATGCTCGCGACCCAATGGGAACACGATCGAAAGAGGTGGAGCAGGCCGTCATGGCAGCCGACCGTTCAAGCAAGCGCTTGATATTCATCCTCAACAAGATCGACTTGGTCCCACCGCCGGTACTACGCGCATGGTTGATTCACCTACGTCGCTCATTCCCTACTCTTCCTCTACGTGCGTCAAAATCTGCGCCTAACGCGCAAACCTTCGAGCACAAGGACCTCTCAATCAAGGGAACATCCGAGACACTCTTCAAGGCTCTCAAGACCTTCGCTGAGTCCCGTCAGTTGAAGCGCGCAGTCCACGTCGGAATTATTGGATTTCCCAACGTTGGCAAATCGTCCGTCATCAATGCCTTGACATCGAGAGTAGGCGGCAAGGCTGCTGGATGTCCTACCGGTGCTGAGGCGGGAGTTACCACCAGTTTGCGTGAAGTTAAGATTGACAACAAATTGAAACTCATCGACTCGCCTGGTATCGTTTTCCCCAACACCGAAGGATCGAAGGACAGCAAGGTACAACAAAAGGCGCGCCTGATTTTGCTAAACGCTGTACCCCCAAAAGAGATTGATGACCCTGTTCCCGCTGTCAGTCTGCTCATCAAAAGACTGTCATCCTCGGAAGAGCTTTTCTCGAAATTGATGGCAGTCTACGATCTACCTCCCCTACACGCTGTGGGCAACGACAGGACGACCGACTTCTTGGTTCAAGTAGCAAGGAAAAGAGGCCGTCTGGGCAAGGGCGGTGTACCCAACATGCACGCCGCGGCACAAACCGTCATCGTCGACTGGAGAGATGGTCGCATTCAAGGATGGACCAGCCCTCCCAAGTACACCCCTGCGGAGCCTGATACCACCAAGACTGCACCAGCTACGAAGGGCGGACTCGTTGGCGATCAGAAGGAGATCGTCAAGGAATGGGCTGCGGAGTTCAAGCTTGATGGTCTATGGGGTGATGATTCAAATGATACGGCGATACCAGAGGCTATGGAGGAGTAGGCAGCTTGTGTTGACTGTTATGGCGAAACGGCGTTCGTAAGGCTATAGTGCTAGTGTACTTGACTCGCACATAGGAAAAGCTCCGACTAAACATCGGGCCTAGCAATGATACATGTTCTTCAAACGATATTGCATTCCTGACCCTAGACGTTTTAGAGCCTTCCGATGCAAGCCTTGCGATGAGCGTATGTGGATCGTGTACCGCTACTGACCGAATCAGTTTCTGCGATATCGGATCCGCATCGTACCATAGTACAAGCGAAAAAGTTCTCTCCAAGCTGCAACCCCACACCGATGGGAGTGTTCGGCGATATGTTCGCTCCCATAGGTAGGTTTCGCCGCCCCACACTTTGGGGTGAGAGCCGACGGAAACCGAGAGCTCCATCACGTCAAGCTCCATAGCTCAAGATACATAACGACGCGTTCCTTTAGATTTTTGGTCAGTCAAATTTATCATCACACACACGATGGGTTCTTCAAAGGGTCTCCAGCCTCTGCGCTCTGCTTCCAAGACTTTGAATGCGCTGCCCGCAGCCTATGCTGGCGCGCAGATCGCATCGAGACGGTATGCGGGGACGCTCGCAAACTTCAAGATTCCTACTATCAACAACGAGCCTAACGTAAGATAAGAGACGATGTATATGTTCAGAATCAATTTGCTGACTCAAAATTATAGCAACATTATGCCAAAGGCTCGGTAGACCGCCAGAAGCTTCAAGATGCGGTTGCACGTATGAAGAAGCAAGGACCAGTACAAGTACCTCTTGCCGTAGGAGGAGAATACGTAGGCCTTCCACACGCACATACAAGTCTCGTGTCACTCTAACACCATTCAGATCAACAACTCCTCAATCCTCACTCAGAACAACCCCTCCTCCCACGCCGACGTTATCGCCAAATACTCCAATGCCAGCGCAGCCGATGTGAAGAAGGCCATAGACGCAGCCCTAGCTGCTAAGCCAGCATGGGAGGCACTTCCCTTCGCCGAACGCGCATCCGTGTTCCTGAAGGCGGCCGACCTCGTCGCCACAAAGTACCGATACGAGATCATGGCTGCGACCATGGTGGGACAGGGCAAGAACGCGTGGCAGGCCGAGATTGACTCAGCGGCTGAGCTGTGCGACTTCCTGAGGTTCAACGTCAAGTACGCGGAAGACACATACGGACACCAGCCCACGCACAACTCGCCAGGAGTCTGGAAGCAAGTAAAGCATCTGTTTATAGCTCGGAAACGAAACTAACAGGTACAGCCGCGTTGAGTACCGACCTCTCGAGGGCTTCGTCTATGCCGTGTCACCATTCAACTTCACAGCCATCGGCGGTAACCTTCCTGCAGCCCCAGCTCTGATGGGTAACGTCGTCGTCTGGAAGCCATCGCCATCTGCGATCGCCTCGAACTGGCTCCTTTACCAGATTCTCATCGAGGCCGGCCTTCCACCAAACGTGATCCAGTGGGTGCCCGGTGATGCTGTGGAGGTAACCCAGGAAGTCCTGAACCACAAGCAATTCGCATCTCTGCACTACACCGGTAGCACAGCGGTGTTCCGTCAACTATACGGAAAGATCGCGAACGGTGTGGCTGAGGGCAAGTACCAGAGCTACCCCAGGATTGTTGGTGAGACAGGAGGAAAGAACTTCCATCTCGTCCACAAAGATGCCGACATCCACAACGCAGCTATCCAGACCGTCCGCGGTGCATTCGAGTACCAAGGTCAAAAGTGCAGCGCCTGCTCCCGTCTATACGTACCCGAGTCCGCCTGGCCCGAATTCAAAGAGATTCTCGTCCGTGAAGTCGAAGCCCTGAACATCGGCGAGCCCACCGACTTCTCCAACTTCATCGGCCCCGTCATCCACGAGGCATCCTTCAAGAAGCTGTCTGGCGTCATCGACGAAGCCAAGAACGACAGCGAGCTCGAGCTTGTCGTGGGCGGCAAGTACGACAGCAGCAAGGGCTACTACATCCACCCAACCATCTACCGTACTAAGAACCCCAACCACCCCCTTCTATCCCGCGAACTCTTCGGCCCCGTCCTTGTAGCCTACGTCTACGACGACGCTGCGCCCAACGCCTTCGCCAACATCATCAAGCAGATCGACGACACGTCTGAGTACGCGTTGACAGGCGCTGTGTTCGCAAAGGATCGGGAGACTATCAAGTACGCGTCTGAGAAGCTGAGGGATGCGGCGGGTAACTTCTACATCAACTGCAAGTGCACGGGTGCAGTTGTTGGACAACAGCCTTTCGGTGGATCAAGGGCTAGTGGAACGAACGACAAGGCTGGTAGTGCGAACTTGCTCGCGAGGTTCGTCAATATGAGGGCGATTAAGGAGGAGTTTATGCCTACGGAGAAGGTAACGTACCCTAGCAACGAGGTTTAGGTTGGATCACGCAGCCTCGATTGATGGAGAAAAGCATCGCATGTTCAGCTAGCATTGGCGTTGGCGTTGGATTGGATACAAACGATTTATGATAAAAAGGGAAAGATTTGTATGGAATCCGATTGACATAAGTCATGTATTGGAAGTTGTGTTACAAGTCTGCATGCGTGGTTCTGGCACATGACACTGGAAAGACATCTGTACAACACCAAAGCAAGGCTCGTCGCAGATAAACCCTCCCTCTTCTGAACCGTGTGAAAGCAATGCAAAGCTTTAGATATATCATGAAGTTACATCAATTATCTTAATCCCTAATCCTACTGTTAGGAACCTGTGTTCTAGACAGTTAGACAACATTATGTAACCTAACCTAGCGCAAGTATAAGTAGATCTAAGAAATTATTACCTAAAAAGTAATAATTTATCTATTCTTACTAAATAATATACTATTACTTTACTATCTCTTACATTCTATATTAATTAGTAGTTACTTATTTAATATTTAAATTATTTACCTTATAATACGCCTATATTATATAATATCTACTTATAATACTTATAGTAATAGTTATATACTAATAAACGTTAATAATAATATAAAACTATCTAATATAGTAGTATTAGCTATAAGTCTATTAGTACTAACTTCTATTAAAAAGAAAGTATATAAGCTAATACTTTCTATATCTAAGATAGATAATAATATTAGTAATAGTCTAATTCTACTACTATTACTATAGAATTATATTCTTACTTCTAATAAGATCTAAAATATTCTAGAAGAGGCTATTTTAAACTAGAAGCTATAACGCCTTTATACTTAGAGAACTTTCTAACTAAAGTATATTAAGCTAGCTAAGTTATAAAATCTTTACGCTAGAGTTACTATAAGTAACTTAACTACTCTTAAAAAGAACGTAAAAGCGCTATTTATAACTTACTTAGAGAATGCTTTTTCTACTAAAAACTTTCTAAGACTTAAACCTTTATAGTTATTCTTAAAGACTAACTAAGCGTAATATAATTACTAGAAGTAAAATTATAAGTTATACTTTTTTTATATACTATAAAGCTTTATAATAAAGATATAAAAAGTAGATTTTAGTACTATATATATCTCTAAGCTATTAAAGACTTTATAGTATATCTATTAAGTATTAGAAAAGTACTAGAACTTTATCTAGATACTATTATAAGTAGATCTTAAGTATATTATATTAAACTTACTTAGTTCTTTATAAGAGCGTAAGTAATATACTTATAATTACTTTAAGTGCACTATATAGTATAGTAATTAGAATTTTATAGACTTTTTAGATTATATAAGGCTATTATAAAAAAAACTTAAATTAGACTAAATACTAGATATATAAGTACTAGAGTATACTATAGCTTTATAAAATAATATTAGAAAAAGCTTACTCTTACTCTTTATAAACTAACGCTCTATACTTCTATAAGTAGAAAAATATACTAACTTTATTTTTTAATAAAAGTTCTATATTATAAAAAATAAGCTATAACTACTTAAGAAGAATAGGTCTTAACTTACCTAAGATTAATCTAATATTTAGAGTACTAGTAGACTTCTAAAAAACGCTAAGCGCGCTAGATTAGCCTAGAATAAGTTAAAGAAAAGTAATTTAAGTAATAATAATATATTAGAAAAGTAAATTATATACTATAAATATAGTAAAGTTAGTTATTATAAGAATAAATATCTAAAGGCTAATAAGTCTAATACTATAAATAAGTCTGCTAATAAGTCTAAGTTAGAAAAAAACTAGAAGTAAAAGAATTAATCTTCTACCTTACTATCTATATTTCTCTAAATAAGAAGAATAAGAATATAGAAATGCTACGCAAGGCCTTATAGCCTACTCTATTCTAACTCTTAATAGTAAAGTTTACTCTTAAGATATCTAAGCCTAAAAAAGTAATAATTAATAGTAGTTTATAACTAAACTTTATCTCTACTATATTAGTAAAAAAGTAAGAATTAGTTATTAATTCTTTATCTAACTTTCTTATAAAAAAGGTTAATAGTAGAAAGCTTACTATCTATAGAATAACTAAAGTAAATGTTACTATTACTAATTTATAAAGCTACGTAAAGACGTAGTATATTCTATTTATAGTATCTAACCTAAATAGATATACTATATATTTAGAATTACTATAAATTAATTACTATAACTCTAGATTAAACTACGCTTTATAGTATATACCTTTTAGAGGTAATAAAGCTAAAGAAATTAGCTTTTTTTAAAAGATTATAGTAGAGAATATCTAATTATTTAAAAAGAGTATACGTAATTCTAGTATAGATATATATACCTATCTAGTAGGCGTAGTAGATTAAAATAACCTATTCTTAGCTTAAATAAGTAATATACCTTTACTATATATAGAGTTTATTAATATTTATTCTAAGAAGAACTTAGTAATTATTACTAAGTATAGCTTACAAAACCTAGCTCTAAACTTAGAACCTAGAATAAATCTACTATATATACTATTATATAATCTTTCTTAAACTAAGTTAGAGCTTCTTAGAAAGTACTTAAAAGAGTATATAGTATAAGAGTAGATAAAACACTTAAAGTTACTAGCTAGCGTACTTATTCTCTTTATTAAGAAGAAGAATAGCTTTATAAAGCTATATATTAACTATTATAGCTTAAATAAGATTATAATTAAGAATAGATACTTACTACCTCTAATTATAGAGTCTTTAAACTACTTAGCGTAAGCTAAGTACTATACTAAGCTAAATATATAAGAGGCTTACTATAGAATTTATATCTAGAAAGAAGATAAGTAGAAAACTATATTTTATATCTAATATAGTTATTTTAAGTATACTATAATACCTTTTAGCTTTATAAATGTACTTACCTAGTTTTAGATATATATTAACTAGACGCTTATTAGTTTAATTAATATATTATATATTATCTATCTAAATAATATTCTTATCTTCTTAAATACTCTTAAAGAATATAAAGTATATATTAAGAAAGTCTTATAGAGACTGCGTAAGGCTAAGCTTTATTTAAAGCTTAGTAAGTATAAGTAGTATATCTAACGCACTAAGTACCTTAGTTATATTATTATATCTAATAAAATTAAGATTAACTAAGACTATATTAAGACTATCTAGAATTAGCCTAAGCTATATATAGTTTATAATATTTAGGTATTTATTAGCTTTATAAACTACTATTACTAATTTATTACTAGTTTTTCTAAATTAGCTCTACTATTAACTATTTTAACCTAAAAAAGCCTAGGCGTAGCTAGAAGTAGCTACGCTATATAGAGAGAGAAGAGCTAGTCTCTAGATATTAGTAAAGCTACTAGAAAAGCTTTTTATAAGCTTAAGAACTCTTTCTTAAAAAAACTAATCTTAGCTTACTTTAAAAGAGATTATAAAATAAAAATTAAAGTTAATATATTTAGAGGTATAATATTAGGTATTCTAAGCTAATATATTATAGAATTACCTAAGCTAAATAACTAGTACCTAGTTAACTTCTATTTACGTAAGCTTATTATAGTAAAGTATAATTATAATATATATAACTAAGAACTATTAGCTATTATTAAAAGTTTAGAATATTAGTAATATTACTTTAAAAGTATTTATTTTAAAATCTTTACTAATTATATAAACCTTAAGTAGTTTATAGAAACTAAAGCTCTTAACTATTATTAAGTTTAGTCTTACCTAGTACTTACGCAATATAATTTTAACTTAATTTATTATTCTAGAAGTACTAATTTAGTAAATAGCCTATTACGCTACTCTAATTATATAGCTAAGTTATAGAAGCTAGCTTAAAAGTATAATAAAGCCTTTATATAGTCTATAAGAGATATTATTCTTAATAAAAGAAAAAAAGCTTTCTTAGCTATAGCTACGCTAATAAGGTCTAGTTCTAGATTAGAACTACTAAATAAATTAAGTAAAGCGCTTAATAAGTTTAAGTAAGTTAATTAGACTAAACTAAAAAAGTAAAAGTCTATAAAAGATTAGAATACCTCTAATAAAGCTAGTAAATTCTTCTTAGAAGAATTAGACTTAGATATAGAATAGATAGACTTATTAGAACCTATTATAGGTTATAGTTACCTCTAAAAGCTTACTAATATAGAAAGTAAGTTAAAAGTACTTATAAAGTACTATAATAACCTACTAGTAAAATATTTTAGAGTAAGACGCATATTAGAAAAGCTTTAATATTAATATACCTAGAAGAGTATAAGAAAGAACGTTACTAAGTATTATTATAATTACTTAGCCTACTATAAGATAATACTAGCTTACTATAAACTATATAGCCTACTAAAATCTCTACTTTCTCTAGATTAACTCTAGAAGAAAGCTACTATAGATTTTATTATAGAGCTCTTTTCTAGTACTATATAAGACTAAGTCTATAATATAATACTAGTTATTATATATAAACTTACTAAGATAGCCTATTATATTCTAGTAAGAGGTAATTAAAATAGCTTAGACCTTACCTAGACCTAGATACGTAAGATTATTTACTTATATAGTGTTCTAAAGTAGGTTATCTTAGATAAAAGCCTACTAATAAATATAAAGTATTAAAATACTTTTTAATACTATTTAAACTCTAGAAAAGTTTTTATATCTATATTCTATCTCTAGATAGATAGTTAAACTAAGTAGTAGAACTAAATACTAGAATAGTACTTATAGTATTACTACACACTAGAATAGAATAACTAGACTCTATAGATGTTTATTAGAAAATTTACGTATAATAATAGTATTTATATAACTACTAGTATAACTCTCTTTTAAGTCTATTATAGTATAAATCTAAAAGAAGTAGACTAGCCTAGTATAGTCTAGAGTAATAAGAAAAGCTCTATAGAGCTCTCTACTACTATAAAAGTACTTAGCTTATAAGCTAAGTATAAGAAAAAGATTATTATAGCTAATGCCTATTAGAAAGTATATACTAATAAGAAAAAGATACTTTTTCTATTTAAGGTAGAGAATTAAGTTTTAATCTCTAATTAGTATATATATTCTACTAAGCTAAAGAAAAAGCTAGATTAGAAGTATATAGGCTTTAGGCGTATAATAGTCTAGATTAGCCTATCTACGTTTAAGATTAATATACTTAAACTAAAGATAGTCTATCTAGTCTTTTACGTATTACTTCTAGAACTATATAAGCTAACTAGATAATTATTATACCTACTAATATAGAGTATTAACACTATACGTAGATTTAGTAATAATATATATAATATTAACTAAATCTTAGATTAAAGGCGTAATAAGAATAATTAGTAGAAGTATCTTATTAAATAGTAAGGCTACTCTAATAAGAAGAACTCTTAGAAACTAGAACTAGAGATTAGCGTAAAGGCGCTATAGAAGTTTTAGAATAATAAGAGTATATAGCTCTAACGTTAGTTTAAAAAGAAAAAACTTAAGTAAAGCTATAGATAGCTTTCTAAAAAGAAGAGAGATAAGTTAAAATAATACTTAGAGAATAAATCTAAGTATACCTTTACTAGTTTTTTTCTAATTTAGGTTTTTTAATATAGTATTTAATAGTACTATAGCCTAATAGCTTACCTTAGCTATTCTTATAATAATTATATACTACTTATTATAAATTATTATAATCTATTTTATATTATAAGACTTTACTTCTATTAGTTTTCTATAGATCTTAGACTTTAAGATAAAATATTATATTTCTATAAGTTACTTAGAAGATAGATTTTATAAGACTTTAGTAATTCTTACTAAGCTAAGTATACGCTAGAGAATAAGCTATTAAAGCCTATTATAGGTTAGAATAATCTAAAATAAGCTAAGAGTTCTAAATATTATACTTAAAGACTACTTTTCTGCTAGATTTACTACTAAATACTTAAACTAGTACCTAATACTTTAAAATTAAGCTATATACTACTAGAATAACTTAGAATAGCCTATTATAAGGTATTTTACCTATTCTTAGTATTATTATAAATTACGTTAGCTACTTTAATTTTCTTAGTAAAAATACTCTTCTAATCTTAGATAGTATTAACTCTACTATTCTTAAGAGTATAGATTTTAGTAGTCTTATCTAATATAATCTTTTTAAGCTAAACCTTCTTAGAATTAATAACTATATACTATTATTATAGTAAAGTGTTAATATAGAGTAGAGTAACAAAACGCAGTTAGTAACTCTATATAGTAATCTTAATATAGGTATATTTTCTAAATATCTTATACTTACTATATATAGCTATAATAATTAATAAAACTCTCTCTATAACGTTTGCTATAGATATAGTACTTTAATAATAATAATAATAATAATAATAATATGCTTATAGAGAGTAATAGCAATAGAGGCTTCTCTAGTATACTTAGAGGTAGACTTAGAAGTAGTAATAGGTAAGCTATAAGGCTGTAGAAATGTTAAAATATTCTTAAAAGTTAACGTAGAAGCTTTCTAAGTGTAGGTAAACTTTAGGTCTAAAATAATATTAAATTATAGTACTACTATAAAATGCAAAAAGATATTCGCGTAGGTAAACTATAGTATAGAGAATAGTAGCCTAGAGAGAATTATAAGAACTTTGTATATAGAGAATACTTCTCTTTATTCTATATCTTTCTTAATACCTCTGCGCACTTTAAAACTTCTAAGAATCTACTAATATATCTACTAAATATAAAGAACCTTCTACACTAAACTTCTTTTCTATACTTACTATTAAGGCTCTAGTTCTTATAATAATAATAATACCTAGCGTAATAGAACGTACTACTTTAGTAAATCTTACTAGCTACACGCGCAGCCTATTTAACTTTCTAGTTCTTTCTAGAGACTTTAAAATAAAAGACTTATAGTAAATAGCTATAAGAATAGAGCTAAAGAAGAGCTTCTATTAGAATAGTAAGAGGTAGATAAGTGTAATTACTACTAATAGACAACGCCTTATAGCTTTATATATTATAAGTATATACTATCTTACCTAAATAACTTTTTCTTATAATGTTATAATAATTGTAGAAGAATAGTTTAATTAGCTTAGTATATTAGATAAGAAGCTAGGTAGTTTAGAGCTAGTAACCTAAGATAAGCTTAACTTTATTAAGCTTATAGCAGGCAATATTTTTCTTAGCTAGAGGTAGGTAGCGCTCTACTAGCTATGTAAGACAGTATATATATAGTGTATAGAAGGCTATAGTAAGAGCTAGAGACTTATTAGTATAGATAGAGAATAGATAGATAGGTAGGTAATAGTAAATATAGATAGTAAGTAGTAGTTACGTAATATAGCTATTAGAGTTATTAGGCTTATAGGTAATTGCGCATAAAATATAGGTTACTAGTAATTATATAGGTATTATATAGGTATCTTAGGTTAGGTTAGGCTTTGTACTAGTAGTAGGCTTACTAAGTTACCTTTTAGAGTTACGTAATAGTATAGAGTAGGTATTAGTAGTGCTAGTTAATAGTCTAGATAGCTATTAGTAATATATAATAAATGTAAAGTAGTTAGTCTATTATAATTACGTATATTAACTATTATATTAGTAGTAAGAGTAGTATAGGTGTAAGTGTTATAAGTTATAAATCTAGGCTTATGTTAGAGATTTTTTAAGTTTACTTTTAGAGTCTAATATAGTAACGCGTTATTGCGTAATTACGTAATTATATAATTACATAATTATTTAATTTTAAAAAAAGTACGCTATAGACTCTATCTCTTAGGCCTAGAGAGAAACTATATACTATTATAAGTTAGAATAGCTTATAATAGCCTAGTATAAAAAAGACTTACCTTCTTAGAACTATTTTCTATTATATTATTAAAGGTATACTTTTACTTAGCTACGCGAACTTAATTAGAGGCTAAAACTAACTTCTTAGAGTAACTAGAAGTAAAAAGGTAAACTAAAGACGTAGTAGACTAATAATAATAAGTTTTACTATTATAAAGAAAAAGCTTCTTTATATAGAGATAATATTATCTATTAGAGATTAGAATAGTCTATAATAGCCTAGAATAGCTACTTACTTCTTAATAATCTTCTTAAAGGCTATAGCTATCTTTAAGAGTTTATTAGTAAAGCTTTAAATCTTTTAAGTAGTATAATTATAAATAGATTTAATCTACTAAGCTAGAGCTAGAACTTTAGTGCTATTAGTATTAGTAGAAGGTATAATCTAGGCGCTCTAATTATTAACTTAATAAAGTAAGTTATAGTTATAGATAGTAATAGTGCTTTAATTAATCTTTTGTAGAAGATTACTAATAGTATAATTAAAGTAACTATTATCTAATTCTACTTAAGAAGACTATATAATAAGTTAGTATAGGTTATAATAGTCTATTATAGAGTATTATAACTTACTATATAGTAATCTTAGTTAAGAATCTAGTACCTAAGGCACTTTAACTAATAGTAGGTCTTACTATTTATAACGCAGAACTAGCTACTTAGAAGACTAATATACTTAGTATATTCTAGAATCTTTTTCTTATCTAGTAAGTAGATAAAGTAATAGCTAACTTTTCTAAAGTACTTAACGCTACTAGTAAAAAAGAATATAACATAGTAGTAATAAGAGTTTATAGCCTACTTACTATATTTTATAAAGGTATTTAAAATATTAGTAGAGTTTATAGTAAACTATTCTAGGCTATAATAGCTTTAAATAAGTTTTCTAAAAGCTAGATAAGATAAAGTTATTAAAAGTAAGCGTAAACATAAGTAGAATAAATAGTATAATATAAATAGTTATCTACTAGTATTATATTAGCTTAGTTATATCTTAGTAACTTATAATACTCTATAATAGCCTATAATAGGCTATTATAGGCTATTTAGGCTACTAGTAGAAAATATTAAAATTAGAAGTACTTATCTAATTATTATTAGTTAGTATAAAAGTAATAGTAAAGAAATCTAAAAGATCTTAATATAATACTACTAAGACGCTAGCTACTAGCGTAAGTAGTAGTATTTACTATAATATTTTATTATTACTTATTTTAGTAGTAAGTAAGAAAATTACTAAGTAAAGGTAAAAGTAAGTTTAAAAAATAACTTTCTTATAAGATAGTGTATTCTATATCTACTAATATACGCCTTAATTACTAGATAATAATAATTTATAAGATAGCTTACCTTAGCCTAAAATAACTTATTTTACCTAACTCTAGAGAATTAGAGCTAAAAAGAGAAATATTATTAGAAACTTATATTCTAGATAGTTAGATAACGTTATATAACTTAACTTAGCGTAAGTATAAGTAGATCTAAAAAATTATTACTTAAAAAGTAATAATTTATCTATTTTTACTAAATAATATACTATTACTTTACTATTTTTTATATCTTATATTAATTAGTAGTTACTTATCTAACACCTACGTGTATATAGGTGTAATAACCTTAGGAGTTTAAGAGTGCAGAGCGAAACAGCTAGTCTGCAACAATATACGAGGAAAACACTTCTATTAAGGTGTGCAACTGCCTCTAGTAGCGTTACGAAAGCCTGATATAATACAAATGCAGACGCTAATGCACATTTCGGAATGTCCATTAATGTGCCTACTAGATAAAGTTGGCCTACCTTTTCTGTGGCTTGAACTTAGCGAAATTGCAGTTACTAGACAGATGCCTTAGGCCTCAGCGACTAGAGCATTTCATTGGAAGAAGACGTTGAGTAGATGTGCTGTAGTCTAGATTAGTATCAAATCGAAGGTTGATAAAAGCTTGACGCAATGTAAGTGGGTTTTCGACTTTCGTCCAAAAATGGGGTGAGAGCCTACGTTTAGAAACGCAACTCAAACCCTCACACGACTTATCCAAAGCAACAACATGTACATGTGCCTCGGCAACAACAACACAGAAAACGTTGAGAGATGGGTCCAATCTCACGACGCGGCTCAACGCACCTTCTAGAACCTGCATGAGTCGTGACATCGACCCACCAGCTATCGGGAGCCCCGTTCGTTTCGAAGCGAACCTTGCAACCTTATTTTGGAGCCGCAATGCACGGGGGCGTTCGAGCAATTTCCAGAAGATAGGGTGAGGATACGGCCGTTGAGATCGTGATTTGCATTGTCGGGTCTGGCTTGGTGACATGCGCATTCGTGTGACGTGAAGGTATCCAACAGATGGGTTTTCGGTCGGCATGGGGATGAGACTGTGATGCGATTATACCCCGAATTCCGGGTCGGAATCGGGACAGCACATCTTGGTCCGAACCAGCGACCAGGGTGGAGCGGAGCGGATTGTGCTGAGGAATCAATGCCGTATCTTATCGTGCGAGGTACCGTTTTGGTGTCATGTAGCGAGTGTGAGATGAGATGAGCCTCGTATGCATACATGCTTACCTAGGTAGTGAAGACTGCGCTGTTGAATCGCCTCGGTCGTGGTGATGGAGTTAAGCAACTCTTCACGATGGATCAGCTTCAATCAGTAAGCATCTCCATATGCATGATAACAAACACGCGTACGCCCCTCTTTTCAGATTCGTATCTTGGAGGAGAGGAGAATTTAGATGCCGACGCCGACTCTCCGCCCACCATCCGCACGTTAACTCCAGACAGCGGAAACAGCACGAAAATCTCGAGCTTCTAAAAGTAAATCCTGGAACACCCACAGGGTAACCTCGGCAGCTCGGTACATTCTCCTTCGAGATCGAAAACCCTTGTCAGAGCCTTATGACACACTGTCCGCGATCTGCAACATGCATAGCGGCACCTTTTCCCAGCGCCGCCATCCCTGCCGTGTTCGGCGCCTGCTCTGCGATTCGTTGCTGTGATTGGGTCCGCGGGCCAAGCTTTTGAATCACGTGGCTGCTTCGAGCCTAGCGCAACGCTTCGGCCGAGCAGACCTGAGATTTTTGATCATGGTGTCATCGCCTCATGGATCGCACGTTGCAAGCGGATTTCTGGAGCGGTGCGCGCGAGTCGGGAATGGGGACGCATCCAGATGGTTGGGCAGTCGCCCGGTTTGTTTTGTCCTGGTTACGCATTTGCTAGTGGCTTCTCTTACCGCTGCATCGCATGACTTGTGCGCGCTGCCCGCCGTGTGTGTGGCTCTTTATATGTAGCGTCTCCCGCGGTGATCTCCCTGCTTTCCTACTCCGAGGTTACTTTTCGTCTATTTCATTCTCTTAGATATCCTTTTAATATACCTGGGCTTTGTCCCTACGTCGCTTCCGTTTTATCACTTCGACGAATATCATCGATCAATCTACGAAGTCGACACATCGAATCGATCGCATTATCACAATGGAGAAGGACCAACAGGTCGCCGACCGCTCTGCGGCGAACAGCAGTAGTGGAAGCAACATGGATGTCGAGTCTGGAAGAGAAGGCATCTCGCATTGGAAGATGATCACGGATCAGGGTGTTGTGACCAAGGAGATCATCAACTACGACTATGAGGGCGAGGGAACAGAAGAGGATCCCTACGTTGTGGAGTGGATCGACAACGACCCCAGGAATCCAATGACCTGGCCCAAGACGAAGAAGTGGATCATGGCCATTGCGGTCGCCAACTCGGTTCTCGTCGTATCATTCTGTTCATCGGCTTTCTCTGGAGGTATGTATTGCGCAACTCGAGATGGATATGGAACAACATCTGACATCTGATAGGCATCCAACAAATTATGGCTGAGTTCAGCGTCAGCCAGGAAATCGTCACACTCGGTGTATCGCTCTTCGTTCTCGGATTCGCCCTTGGCCCTCTGCTATGGGCTCCCTTCTCGGAATTGTACGGTCGCCAAATCGTCTTCGTCGGAACATACACTGCTTTCATGGCTTTCAACGCTGGTGCCGCTGGTGCGCCCACCATCTACGGCCTGCTCATCCTCCGATTCTTCGCTGCTGCTTTCGGTTCCAGTCCTCTTACCAACGCTGGAGGTGTCATTGCCGATCTCTTCTCGGCAAATGAGCGCGGACTGGCCATGTCAATCTTCTCCGCTGCGCCGTTTATGGGTCCCGTTCTCGGTCCGATTATTGGTGGCTTCTTGGGCATGACTGAAGGTTGGAGATGGGTCAACGGACTCATGGCTATCTGGGCTGGTGTCATTCTCGTCGTCACCTCCTTCCTCGTCCCTGAGACATACGCTCCGGTCCTGCTCAGGAAACGTGCTGAGAAGCTCTCGAAGCTGTCTGGAAAGGTCTACCGCTCCCGCACTGATATTGACCAAGGCAAGGTTTCGCTTGGAGAGGGTTTCGCAACTGGTCTCAAGCGTCCCTGGATCCTGCTCTTCTGCGAGCCCATCGTTCTGCTCCTTTCTCTCTATCACGCCATCATCTACGGTATCCTTTACATGCTCTTCGGCGCTTTCCCCATTGTCTACCGTATCGGCCGTGGTTGGAATGAGGGTATCAGTGGTCTGCCTTTCGTCGCCGTCGCTATCGGAGTCTTGCTCGCTATCACATACGTCATTACGGTCGACAACAAGATGTACATGAAGAAGGTCAACGAGTCCGGCCGTGGATTCGCAGCTCCAGAGGCACGTCTGCCCATGTGCATCATCGGCGGTATCGCACTCCCCATTGGTCTGTTCTGGTTCGCCTGGACCAACTCGCCTGATCTGCCATGGGCTGCCAGCGTCGTCGCCTCCATTCCATTCGGTTTCGGCATGGTGCTCATCTTCCTGTCCATCATGAACTACCTCATCGACTCGTACACCATCTTCGCTGCATCCGTCCTGGCCGGTAACGGTATCATCCGTTCAATTTTCGGTGCTGCTTTCCCTCTGTTCACCTCGCAGATGTACAAGGGCCTCGGTATCCACTGGGCTTCGTCCGTACCCGCCTTCCTCGCCGTCGCCTGCCTCCCGCTCCCCTTCCTATTCTACAAGTACGGCAAGACCATCCGCGAAAAGTGCAAGTACGCCGCCCAATCCGAGGCCTTCATGGAGCGCATTCGCAACCAACAAGCCGCAAAGGCCGCACGACAGGCCCAGGGTGTCGAATCAGAAGATACATCGCGCGCCAACACTCTCACACCTCAAGAGGAAGTTGAGGAGGAGGCACACGAGGAAGAGTCCGCACCCAAGTTCGAGGAGATGAAGACCGAGAAGGAGACCGATGGCGAGGGTCTCAAGAAGGTTCAGACTGGCCGCTCAACAAGAAGTCGGAGAACAGTCAGAGATCTCGACTTCAACCCCAACCCGTTCGATATCGACCGCGTCAACACAAGGGAAAGCTTTGTTACTAGGCCGAGGACGAACAGCCGGGCGAGTAGCAGGAAATAGATGTTTGTGTTTTG
Source organism: Alternaria infectoria (assembly GCF_024043175.1). Lineage (NCBI taxonomy): Eukaryota > Fungi > Ascomycota > Dothideomycetes > Pleosporales > Pleosporaceae > Alternaria > Alternaria infectoria. Next base: position 492,787 of record NW_026250700.1, read on the forward strand.
TTGTAGCGTTTTTACGGTCGAAAAGTTGTATGTTGCATTTGACGCATGGCATCAGCATTGTATACCCCTCTCCTATTATCATTAGTTAATACAAGATCCACGATATTCTGAATATGCTCCTTTGCTTCTTTCTCGTGATTGTGCTTACATGCGTAGTGGTGGCACTGGGACAATCGGATTTGTCGCATCTTGTCAATATGCTTTACCGAGTACTACATATGAATGTAGAAGTACACATTGCCTCGTGTAATGTCTACCTGTCAAAACGTGGCACTGTGTATGCTGCAACACGACTCCTGTCATTCCCTCATTGGGATGGCGAGATCGCCCTTGCATGGTTCATCCTCGGCGATCACCATCAGCCGCGGCCAAGGCATGCAAGTGTCGTATCAGAAACCGTCCGCACAGCACTCTTCTAGACACGTAACACGTTGCGCAATATGGAATCGCATCGGCCCTTCCCCCGCGCATCTCGCCCATCGCATCTGGCCATGGAAAGCGTCTATGTATATTCCCTTAGCTTCTAGCCGCCTTCCTTGAGCGCGCATCAGCAATGCCACGCGTGCGCACTCGACACGTCGTCCTCAGCGTCTCCATCCTCTGCTGGATATACTACTTCCTTCCTAAAGACGAAGCCTTCCCGTCTCGCCACGCCGTACACGATCATGGGTCCACCGCCGCGTTGGCGCGCTACATGAACGATCCATCTCAGATTCCGCATATCGATGCGACGCCGAGTAGCTTCGACTGGAGTTCTGTGAACTTCACCTTCCCACCACCACAAAGCCCGAAACTTCCTACACCTTTCACGGGTCGTCCTCGCATACAACATAAGTTCAAACCCGAGCCGCGCGATGTACATACCATACAAGAAGGGAGACGACGATACGTGAAGAGAGTGTTCGAGAAGAGCTGGGCAAGCTACAGGAGCAAGGCATGGATGAAGGATGCCCTGAAGCCTATAAGTGGGGAGTACGTCGACCAGTTCTCTGGCTGGGCTGCGACCTTGGTGGATTCACTAGACACACTCTGGATGCTCGGCATGCGCGATGAATTCTACGAAGCTGTCGAAGCAGTAGCGACGATCGATTTCGGCAAGTCTACGGCACCAACGGTCAATACGTTCGAGACGTGTATACGGTACCTGGGCGGGCTCCTTGCTGCATACGACTTGAGCGGACATGAGGTGCTGAAGGCGAAGGCAATTGAAGTAGGTGACTTGTTGTATGGCGCCTTCAACACCGAGAATGGCATGCCTGTCGACTTCATCAACTTCGAAAACGCGAAGCAAGGCACTGGTTTGATAGTTGAAAACCAAGTGGTCAGTGCTAGTCCTGGTACCATTACTCTCGAGTTCAGCAGGCTGAGCCAGATTACCGGAGACGACAAGTACTATGCCGCCGTGTCGAATCTGATGGATGTCTTTGCGGAGAGTCAAAATGCGACGAAGCTGCCGGGCATGTGGCCCATGATGGTACACATGAGCGCGAAGGACGTCGTCTCTGGGTATCAGTTCACGATAGGTGGGAATGCAGATTCCCTGTATGAGTACCTGCCGAAGGCGCATGCTCTGCTTGGTTCAAAGGAGACCAGCTCGAGCAAATACGAGGCCATGTCACGCGCTTTTATGGACACAGCGATGAACAACTTGTTCTTTGCACCTATGATACCAGGGAAGGAGGATATTCTGATTTCTGGTAATGTGGACGTTCACGCGGATGGTCCTAGTCTCGACCCTGAAAGCGAGCATCTGTCTTGCTTTATCGGTGGTCTTTTTGCGCTCGGCGGGCGCCTGTTCGATAACGACGAGTACCTCGATACTGGAGCGAAGCTTGCTCGCGGCTGCGCATATGCTTACAAGGCATTTCCCACTGGTATCATGCCAGAAAGGTACAACATGGTTCTATGCCCTAACTCCGATCATCGCAAACCCTGCGCTTGGGACGAAGAGCGCTATGCTGTAGATGCAGCAGCACGACCACAACACAAACCCCATCTACCCAAAGGCTTCACTACTGCCAAAGATCCCCGTTACATCCTGCGTCCCGAGGCCATTGAATCAATCTTCATACTATGGCGTATCACAGGTGATCCCATCTGGCGCGAGACAGCATGGCAGATGTTCGAAGCCGTATCCAGTGCAACAGACACCGAACTCGCGAATGCAGCGATCTTGGACGTTACCGTCATTGGATCGAAGAAGGAGGATTACATGGAGAGTTTCTGGATGGCCGAGACGCTCAAGTACTTTTACTTGTGCTTTGCAGATACGGACTTGATTAGCTTGGATGACTTTGTGTTGAACACTGAAGCGCATCCCTTTCGGCTATCCAGGGGGTAGGTGACGCGTATGTAACTCTGAATATGATAGAGGAAGTTTGTTGTCGTATTAGTCCCATACGTGCCCGCAACATCCATGGTAGACACCTGCTATGATCGGCGAAATTGCGTGAACCCTCGCAACAAGACGCGAACGCGACGTTAGAATAGGCGAGAAAAACAAAGGCCATCGCCAACTACAATCAGCGTACACTTCGCCCTCCATCTTGCACAACACCCAAACCCCCTACGCACATTACGCCCATCGGCAAATCACAGTCATCACATACCCAACCACCCAAAGTACCGTCAAAGTCATTGCAATCGGATCATCACGAGACGAGCGCGCAAACAAGAACATTACGCCCTCAATGTTCTCGACGCCCATAGATCCCATGCCGCAACTCCGCAGCCCCACTCTTCAAGCATGTCAAGCATGTGGCGGCGCACGCCATGATTGGTGGTGTACCTGACCGCGGCCGATGTTTCTAAACCAGGAACACGCACAAGCCTAGCGCGTGGATGCGCGGCCCCCTTGAATCATCCCCTTCCAACCCCAGGCACCAAGACCTTTCTTTTCCCTCTTCATCTCTCTTTAACCAATCTCCCCACGACTCTACGTCACAGTCATTCTTTCTTCGGTTGGAGAGTAAATACCTACACTCGTTCTTTTGCTGCTCATATTACGGGCCTCAGTCGAACTCTTCACTCCCGCATAGATCCGCCCGTTTTGCAACTTTCGCACCACCCACTACATTACTATCATAATCGAAGATGCGTTTCTCGATCGTCGCTGCTGCGCTTGCAGCTGCTCCCGCAGTTGTCTCGGCTGCTGAGAAGGGAAAGATGGGATGGGCCCTTGGAACGAAGATGGGAAGCGGAGAGTGCAAGACGCAGGCAGACTACTCTGCCGACCTCAAGGCTATCAAGGACAACTCTGGCTCAACCATTGTTCGTGGTTACTCTGCTTCGGATTGTGATATGGCTAAGACCGCCCTCCCGGCCGCCAAGTCCGCAGGCTTCAAGGTCGTTCTGGGTATCTGGTATGCTTCGCCCCTCTCCAAACCTCAGCTATCACGATCAAGTATACTAACATGTGACACCACAGGCCCGATGTCGAGGAGTCCTTCAACAAGGACCTCAAGGCCATCACCGACGTAGCCCAGCAATACGCCGACACCATCTACGCCGTAACCGTCGGCTCCGAGACGCTCTACCGCGGCAACTTCACCGGCGAGGAGCTCGCCGGCAAGATCAAGACGGTCAAGTCCAAGCTGCCCTCCGGCATCAAGGTCGGCACAGCAGACTCGTGGAACAAGTTCGCCGACGGAACCGGCGATGCCATCATCGGCACCGCCGACATCATCATGGTCAACGCTTTTGCCTTCTGGCAGGGCGCCAGCCGCGATAACGCTACGTACGCATCCCTACATTACACACAAGAGAAGAACTGTAAAACTAACATCTCCGCAGCCACGTCTACCTCGACGACATGTTCCAAGCCACCGCACACATCGAGAAAATGGCCGGCGGCCGCGAAAAGGCACCTGAGATCTGGACTGGCGAGACTGGTTGGCCCACTGCCGTTGGCACCGACTACGATGAGGCCAAGGGCGGTCTGGACAACGCAAAGCACTTCTACCAAACCGGTTTCTGCGCGCTGCTTGACTGGGGTTTCAACGGCTTCTACTTTGAGGCTTTCGACGAGCCCTGGAAGCCTGCTTCCATCGGTGATAACGGAAAGGTCGCTGATGAGACTACTTGGGGTGCTATGACTGCGGACCGCAAGACTAAGTTTGATCTTAAGTGCGGTGTTAAGGCTTAATTGCTGTGTTTCCAAGGGGTGTGTATGTGGTGAAAATAGACGGTGCGAGGAATGTTGGTGCATGTCGATAATAGCATGTGTACGCATATAGAGTATAGACGCATTGCTTTTCCGTACGGAAAGGCCACGGCCGGTTTGTTCTTCAATGTATTGTGCAGCCTGATATTGCTGCGAACATGTTTCTTGACTATCTGCTCTCCTGGACTATTACTGAGCTTGGAAACTGCACAAGAAGGACCTGCTCACACAGAAACGAGCATAGCTTGCCTGCCAGTCAGGAAAAAGAGACTCCCGTTGTGTGCATTGTACTTGCTGCATTCATTCAGCCACGAAGCCAAATCTTTGGACCGACGCCAGGCTTGAACTGGCGTCTTATTTGAAAGCTAGGTAAGGGAGAACTTGTAGTTCTCATTGTACTGGCATTACGCCTATCAAGCGTGCATGCATCCTTGGTCAAAAAGTATGGTTGCAGAGGGCAAAAAATACCCCCGCACCACCAGAAACCAAAAAATGTTCGATGCACTCCTACGAGCGCCGACGAGCTTGACTCATCGGAGGTTTGAACTCCGGACCTTCAGTGTCCTAACGAGCTGTGAAGCTCTTGTTAGACTGACGTGATAACCAACTACACCAACGAGCCTTGTTTGATGCAAGAATGGGATTTTGGAAAATACAAAACCCCGAAATTTTGGTCAAAAGACGGTAGCAACAGCTTCATTTCTACTCAAAAAAGAGCAGTAATCTATGAGGTAAAGGTATCCATACAGGTAAGATGGGGGTGCGAACGCGGGAAGGGAAAATTTTCGGCAAACGTCAACATGGCGTCCTATCAAAACTGACCTAGCCCCACCAACTCCACATCGCGACAACGAGCTACATTCCAAACACTTATAAACGGTAAACAGGCTGCTCGATTTCCGTTCCCGGTGTTGACACTGCAGAACTTGGTGCTGAGCCCCCGGAGAAGAGACTTGAGCTTCTTGACCCCGCCAAGGACAATGGGTTTGAGTGCGAACTGGATGGCGTTCGCGACAGCGCGTATAGAGATTCGTAGTCTGGTGCAAACTCTCGCGACGGCTCTCTGGGTGTGTACTCTGGTAGCTGTTCGAAGTCCTCTCTGTCTTCCAGGGGTGGTAGGCGTTCGCGGGGTATGCGAGGTAGAATTTCCAGGGGTGTGCTGGAGCGGATGGTGAAGTGCTGATCGTTGTATTTGATGCCGATGGATATAGCAAGTGCGTAGCGTCGAGTGATGGTGTAAGTCTTAAATGTTGGCACGCACTCTGTGTCGTCGATCAGACGGAAGTTTGACGTTAACGTCGTTGTTTTGTTGAACGGTATTGGGCGGTTCATGCCCGTCCGCGATATGCAGGTGATGTGCTTGGATACGACGTCCTCGGGATCCGTTACAGTGTTTCCGCACTTTGTTGTTGAGTATGTTGAGATTGTGACCGTCAAGGAGTCGATGGTGCATTCCCGCTCGGCATGGTTGGCGGGGTCGCGCGCGTTGAGCAGACTGAGTGACAACGGCATATGCTGTCCCGGGCACACCTTTTCGGGGTGGTTCAGCGTGGGAACGATCCGTGGTGTTGAGTTCATAGACACGCCAGAGAAGACTTTCTTGACTCGAGACCCATCCTTCTCTTTATTCGGTTTCCAGACTTGGCCGTGGAGCACTGAAGATTTGACTTGCGCCCTTCGTGGTATGTCCACCAAAGTTCTTGGGTGGTATCGTAGTATGTGTTTACACCTCTTAGTCTCTGTCGACCCGCTGAGAATGAGTCTGGCCTGGACGAAGTATGATATTTGTGCCGCACCGCCTGGCCCACTGGTCTTGAGCTGAAAGGACGGCGGAAGTGGATGTGGCTCGCGAAGATAGTTGCAGCCGCGTACCATGCCCTTCATTTGGGGTTCGGTCGACTCTGGAAAGACAAACTCAAAGTCCCATGAATACTTCCGCGGTCCAAGATTACGACAGGAAACCAGCTCTTTCTCGCGGTTGAAGAGCCGTATCTTCTCCTCGTATTCATGCCTTTGTGCAGATGGGTGGGTTTTCGAGTTCACGTGTAGAGGTCTGGATGTCTTGGTGACACAACTACCCGCAAAAACCACCTTCAGCGACTCAATGTCTTCCTGCTCTTCTACTGCCAAACATATCTTTCCAGTGACCTTTTCTCCGCTCCTATACGTCTTGCTGCTATCGCCATCGATAATAACCCTCAAAGCTGGCACCGTCATTCTTGCTGGGGAGAAGAAGAGATGATCAGCAATGCAGGGACCTCGCAGGGCTTAATAGCGGATGGGTGGGTGTGGACGATTCGCTCAGGTTCCAGGCACGCGGTTATCGGTGCAGTCCAGACTAGGAGAACGTTTGCCGGGGTAGGAGGTATGCCAAGGATGAGAGGATTTGCTGGGCATGCAACTGCGATAGTGATAACGGAAGGTGGAAGGTGCAATCCGCTCAAGAAAGGGAGGCTGAGTGCATGAGGATATTGGGCCTATATGTTGCTTACCGTTGGCTTCGCGCGTACCTTGCCATTTCGAACGTCATCTGGCTGCCAAGGATCTACCTTGAAGCCTTTGGGTTGAAGGCATGATGTATGCGCATACGTTGTTAGGGCTGCGCTGTCAAACCCTAGATGGAAGGGATGTTCGTGGTAGGCGTAATCGTGAACCAAGCTACCCGTTTCATCCCTATCCTGATCATATCGATCGTCCACGAATTGTCCAACTTACGCCGCATCACTTTTACAGGCCCGAATGCCCAAGAGCCCTTTGCAGCCATTCTTCCGCAGAGTGCTGGACAGCGGGATGCAGCCAAGCAGGCCATGTTGTCTTGGCTGGTAGTCTGGATTCAGCCACGCTGATACCCCAGATCCGCCCCGCTAGCATCTGTAGAAGAACCTTCGCCCTGGTAGCAGAGGAATGGTCGTCTCCACATGTACTCCGCGATCCAAAATCTGGAGACCAAGCGATCTGTTAGCGACGCATATTGCACTGGCTGTTGTGAGGAATCAACGTAAAAAATTTGGAGAGAAGCAGAGAATGGGTGGGGTTTCTCGAGGCGTGCCACATCCAGCAACGGCGCCGCGGTAGGTGCTCGCTTCGAGATTGGGTACGCTCGAATGGCTCTTGGCCTCCACAAGACGACGATTGGCGGACCGATTTGCCTGTGCTGCTCGGGGAGAACGAGAGTCCAGCTGCTCACTTCTCCGGAGGCGGGTTTGTTGCCCGCTTCGCCTCGTGCCACGATAACGGCATCCTGGAGTGAACACGGGAAGTGCGCCTCTGGTGAACATGGAATGAATGTTGTGAGCTGAATCCGGCGACGGCGTAGCGTTGGTGTAGAAGTGGAGGAAGGACCACTTTGGGCTTTAGTTTAGTGGGGTGTTCAGATCGCACTAGGGCCGCACGTGGCGAGGTATCGATAAGGGACAGGACCTCGGGAGCCATCATGCCATCTGAACATGCGGCTGGCATTGCACTGATTACCTTGGTCCTTAGGATCACAAAGTCCTGATACAATATTGTTCGCATCCAGACTTGTGTTTGACGATACCTCCCAACCTTATTTCGTTACAAGAAACTTGGAGGAAATGAGAATGCGTCACTGACAACACGTAATTTCTAGTAATCCAAGGCTGGTATTGATGAGAATACAGTTCGAAGATGCAAACCAGACTGCATCAATTCGTATGCGATTCATTCTCAGCGTCTGTGGGTGTTGCTGCCAGTATCGCCTGGCCACATCTCGTCGCGTCGAGGTAGAAATGATGCGCATCAAGTGATGTCTGGTCCTGATAGTGATGTGTGAAAACGTTACTCAATCAATGAAACGCCTGGCAGAACTGTATCTAGAACTCGTAGTCTTTTACGCCGTACAGAACTTGTGTGCGCCTACTGGGTGTTGTGAGATCTGAAGTACCGAAACTCACGAGAGTGCAATTCTAACACAAAATTGATTTGTGTGGTTCTTTCCATACTGCTCAGAAGCATGAGAGTAGATCCTGATTCATGTCGAAATTTTCCCTGTACGTGGTTTGGTGGTTCTTGTGATGCAGGAATGCCTCCAGTCGTCTTTCGGTAGTCGCGCCCAGACCTCAACGCGTGCTCACGCGTCAGGGTCCACTAAAACTATCCACGATCGCATCGCACCTTCACGCTCACCACTCCAAAGACAGTCACCCCGCAATCGCATGCTCGCTATCTTTCGAACGACGTCGTCTTCATATCCCTACATACAGCATCACACGACACAATGCCGCCTAGGAAGAGCAATGTATCGGCGGTGTCAAACGAAGAGAGTCCCGCACCACCCAGATCAGTACCCCGAGAGGAGAGCTTGGGTGTTGAGGTACGCCGCATGCGACTGAGTTCAATTGGAAAAGACTATAACTAATGACGCGACCATAGGATCTAAACCTGCCAAAGTCTATAGTCCAGCGTCTGGCAAAAGGCGTCCTACCACCCAACACCCAAATACAAAAAGATGCGCTCCTTGCTATGAGCAAAAGCGCAACTGTGTTTGTTAACTACATCACATCAACGTACGACCCCTACTCTCTCCCGGCGACAGAAGACTTACGCGCCAATGGCATGCGAGTTCCCATAAATGGACATTCACTAACAACCATGCAGCGCCGCCGAGAAAGCCCTCGCCAGCGGCAAGAAAACCGTCATGCCCAAAGACGTCTTCGACGCAATGACGGACCTAGAATTCTCCTTTATGCTACCCCGCCTCGAAGCCGAAGTCACAAAGTTCACGTCGATACAAGCCGATAAGCGAAACACGTACAGGAAGAAGGTGCGCGAGGAGAAGAAAGGCACTACTGCTTCCACCGATGCAGCTACCTCCACACCGGCCAAGTCAGCGGCAAACGGAGACGTGGTTATGGAAGGTGCGGATGATGGTGAGAGGGCGACGAAGAGGGTTAGGAGGGAGAGTGGAGATGCTGGAGATGGAGAGGTCACGGAAGAAGAGGGAGATGAGACACAGGATGTGGAGGATGAAGAGGTTGAAGACGACGAGATTGAGGAGGAGGTCGTTGGGGAGGAGTTGACGGAGGATCCGCTGGAGGAGAAGGAAGACAACAAGGATGATGACGATGACGATGATGGGAATGAGAGTGATTGAGAGTTGGACTTGTCGCGTCTGGATGGGAATATATCACTGCATGGGACGGCGTTCGGGACGAAGGACTGCAAGTACGGTTTGACACAAGACATCGAGGAATGACTCGGATATGTTGTATTCTTCCTGAGATATGTTGAAGCTGTCTAAGCCCATCGTTCATCTCATTGCATGAAGTCGTTGTATTGCGCATGTCTGTACAGCTCGTAACGTCCGATACCCAGAGTGTCACGCGCAACTTGCAACCATGATACCATATGCTTTGCGCAGCCCCCGTCGTGACTATCGTCTTTGCGTGTGTGTTTCAGCGCTCCTCGAGCATGTTCATGGACTGCCTTCAGCGCTTCGCCTTCGAGGGTATGCTAGCATCGAGTGGGTCACCGTAACGCACTACATATCTGTTAGGATACTTCCCCATAGCCGGTTAGAATCCACTTACGCCTAATCATGGAGCCCTTGTCAGCAATGTTGTCCAGCGCCCTAGCCTCCTCCTCCCTCGCCCTCGTGTTCTTCCACTCATAGCCCGGCTGATCCTCCTGCTTGCTCCACTGGTAACCTGTCTCAGCATCCTGATGTGTCCCACTCCCACCCGCACCGTTACTCGTCGCTGCTTGCGCCATACCGCCGGACAGTGGTCGCTTTCCGTTGGAATTGACGCCGAGAGTCTCGCGAGTTGTGGATTGTGAGTTTGGTGGTGAGATTTCGTTTACACCTGCGAGGTTTGCGTTGAGCGGTGTGGCTGGGTTTGGAAGAGCTTCGTCGGGGAACATTTCATCGTCCGAGGCAACATTGGCGGGGGACGATTGCATGGTGGAGTCGCCGTCGCGGTCTGAGGGGTGGGTTAGCTGGATGCGCGGTCGTTTGTTGGACATGGTGAGTGATTGGCGTGTAGTGGAGGCTTACCTGACATGTTGAAGGAATTTGCCGGGGTACTCTCAAGGCGATAGCGGCGGTGAAAGGGTTTGCGACGCGTGTGGTTCGTCGCGGTGGAAGGCAACAGTGAATGACATAGCGGTGGAGGAGCTAATCGCGGCCCGCCGCAGGGGTCAAGGTGGGGACTCTCGAAATATTGGCGACATCATACCTTGGAACTGATCACTCCTCCACGCGACTCAAGCTTTTGAAACGATACCTCCTCTACTATCGCCAGACAGAGCACCCACTCATAGAGATCATGGCGCCAAAGAACGCACCCGCCGATGCTTGGGAGGACGACTGGGAATCCCTCGCGGATGTATGTATTCCCCTCTTCCTTGATAGCAATCGCTCACATTGTGTAGAAAGAAGACGAGAAGCCCGTAGAAGAGCAGCCAAAGAAGCTTACAAAAGCGCAGCTCAAAGCTCAACACGCTGAGCTCAACAAGCAGCTTTGGCAGGCGGCGTAGGTTACCATTTCTCATTGTTGGCGACGCGACCTGACTGGAACAGCGAAAACCCAGAGCCTCAATGGTATCCTGAAGTCCACCCCGCGCCCGTCGCAGCAACCTTCAAGCCGAAAGTCACGATGCTTGCACGCAAGCCCACTCCTCAAGTTCTCTCCCGCAATATGGCAGGCATGAGCCTCGACGACGACGATAGTGAAGAAGAGCGACGGAAGAAAGCAGCAGCAGATTTCGAAGAGCGCAAAGCACGTGCACAGAAGGAGCGAGCAGAGAAGGAGCGCAAGTACGCAGAAGCACGAGAGCGCATCTTCGGCTCACCAGCTGCTTCCGCTGCAGAGGACTCGCGCAGCAACTCCCCCAACAAAGCTGCCCGAGGGAAAGGACGAGGACGCGGTGGAAGGGACAGCCAACCTAGATCAAGCAACGAGCAGTCGCCCGCCCGTACAGCACACGCAGCTCCTGCGCGCCAACTCTTCGACCCTACCTACATCCCAAAACCCGGCTCCGTATTCATACAGAAGAAAGAATCTGGTATCAGTCGCCCATCTACACCAAACACACAAGAGAAACCTGTTCGTCAGCCACAAGGACCCGCAAGAGGCGGCGGACGAGGCTTCGCTCCAAGAGGAGGATACGGTACTCAGGCAGGTCCGTCAACTTGAGCTTGCCGAGGCTTCTGTCGTGTGGACACATCTCATACAGGGAAAAAAACTGAACAGGCCTGCAGACTACATCAAGACAAAGACCTGCAAAGTAGGTGGCCCAACGTCAACGTAGGCTCCAGGGTGTTCAGTGTTTTCCTAGGTTGGCGTGGACAGACCTCTTCCGCGTCTATCCTCTGAGGCGTGGATGTCTCTTGTCAGGACCTTTGTTGACGAGGAACAGAGGCACTAGGGAACGAGTGACCGCTGCGTCCAGGACTTTCCGAAGAGCTTCCGCACAATGGCTCCACAGTCACCCGAACAGTCAATCGAGCAGTCAACTGATCAATTTCCGCCTCCTAAATGGACATACGCTCACACCGAGACGCTACAGAAAGACCTCGCCAAATTCACCTACTTCATCAATCACCAAGTCGGCAACCTCTCAGAGCACGACCCCAAGCGGAAGGAGCTACTCGACCTTATAAAGAAGGAGGTGGACCTCGACGACATGATGGGCCATATTGCAGCGCTTCACCCGCAGGTGAACGATTATGGAGTCGCTGGGGAGATACAAGGGGTCGCACAAGAAATCCCTACGAAGAAGGGAGCTCTTCCTGAACACCTACAGCCACCGTACCGTGACACCGAGAGGAAGCAGATGGCACGCGAGAAGACTCGGATGCTGAAGCATTCAGATAGCACGACGGAGACGAGCGGTTCATGTGAGACCTCCGAGACCAACACACCCGAATCGGCTGAGGGAAGTCACCTTGATGAAGGAGACAAGGATTACGTACCGTGAGAAGAAGAGGGTTATGAGAGTGATCATCATCGGATAGGGAAGGGTTTGAGACGGTTTTATACTAGGATTGGAGGATGGTCATCACTGGAAGGCGAAGGGAAGGGCAGGGCTTGGGACGTTTCCACATCAGCATACTGCATTTGCTAGTATTATAACGAGAACATCGTATGACACTGTTGTATTGTATCTATGAGGTGCAAGATGTCTATGTTCTACGCAAGATGATACGTGATATGAAGAGTCTCGTTCTCAGTGTTCTTGGTCCATCGTATTAGACAATAGTGATAGTCTCGACCGATGCATCGCTGTTCTTAACATCTTCCCAAGGAAAGACGTTGGCAATACTAACGATTCGATAAAAGCCCCCGTCTACCTCGCGAAGGATATGTACTCCCCAAACGCCTCCAAGTACGCATACCCAGTCACCAGGCTGCACCTCATCCCGACTTGTACCAACAATATCCGTAGCGGTCACGAAGAAGTTCTTGGCATTTGACTCCTGAAGAACTCTGAGATAGGCACGGCTCGCATCTCTTCGCCACTGCCTTGGATCGTCCACATCGCTGGGTAGAGTCTTAAGACCCCGGAAAGCTTTATACGACTCGTATAAATCGTCTTCCCAAGTCTCATCATCCTCAACGAGTTCCTTAAAGACTGACATACCGCTTGAGAGATCGAACACGGCTTTTTCAGCATCCTCTTGGCCCCATCGCTCTTTGTCATCAAGCGCTTGGCGGACCGTGTCCAGAGATAGCATAACCCTCGCTTCTTCTTGCTGAGTGGCCATCGCGGAAGTTAACAGATCGAAAGCAAATGACTCTTGCTGAGACTGTGAGCTGCAATTAACACTACTGGTTTGAGTAATGCGTCGAGCGGAGATCTTCAGAGCTTTGCCGCCTCTTTCTATTTCGCAAACCTCTGCGATATTGTACTCAAGCGCCCCCTCGTCATGAGGACTGCCACATAGTTGTGTGTTAGACCAATCGGGAACCCACGATGGAAGATCCTCGTAGTTCACCGAGCGACGCCAATTATCGCTCAGCCAGCCAACCCTTCCAATCTGAATCACAGCTACAGCAAATTCCGTATATACGTCCTGGACTCGTTTGGTGTAATCAACATCGAGCAAGCAATCTCCAAAGCTACTGATCCTCCCCAATGAACTGTAGATGAAATCTCTTGGGTCAGAGGACTCGAGGTCACTGCCAAGACATAAGTGAAGAGAGGCACTATCGTGAAGTAGGAAGTCGCGTAAGGGAAGGGGCCTTGTGGCGATAAATCTGGTGTTCCTTGCGGAGGGCTTAGTTTGGTCTAATAAAGACCTTGAAAACACGAATGTCCAGAAGCATGCAAGTAGTTCTTCTCGCTGAATGTCGAGTTGACCACAGACGAATGTAACATGTTTGTTTAGCGCAACTTCTTGGCCGACCCACACGCGCTTGAACCATTGGCGATCGAAAAAAGCGTTGATTGATTTAATGGGTAGAGCTGCACATCTTTCCCTAAATGTGTGTTTCAGCTCTTCATAAGAATCCGGCTTGTCGTTGTTGTAGCGCATCAGTTCTCGTAATGCCAGCTCGCTCTCGTCTGCTGCAGGTCCAAGCCAAGCAATGACAAGAGCGGCAGACGCGAAGATATGGCCCATTCGCTGAACCTGTATGCTCTTCTCGTTCAGGTTACTTTGGTCGATACAGATGGCGTCTATCCAGAATATGATTGTCTTTCTGTCATCTTGCAGATGCTCCAAAGCGATGGCAAGATTTGCAGTAGCTTGGAAGATCTTGTCACCGACGATGATTGGACGACGAATTTGAGGGTCACCCCAAGTGTAGGATAAGCCGATGTAGCGGGGCGCTTGCTCTTCGACATCGGATAAAAGCTCGCAGCGAACAACGGTTTGTCCGTGGAAGTCGATGTTGTGAGTTCTTGGAAGCAGATATAGATATCGGAGTTGGGTGCTGGGGTCTTGAAGTGGTTGATGTTTGAGCACCTCAGCATTGTGGAGGTCGAAGGGGTTCGAGCCTCTGAGGTACATCGATATGTCTTTCGTGCGGGTCGATTTTCTCTGCGTAAGAAAAGATTTCAATTGTCCAGCTGACTTCAGGTTCTCCAATACTCTCTGAAGTTTAAATCGGCCCCCGGTGGTGAAACGATAAGTCAAGGCCGACTTGTACTCGTAGCTTTGGGAGCGGCACGACATCGCGCTTGCTCACATGCCGAGTGATTAAGAAAGTAGCTAGAGAAGAGTGTAGACTGATTTGGAGTATGTTTTGCTTGAAGTTATTGTATGTTGGCAACCTGGAGGTTCAGCCTTGGAAGGAGCCTGAGGTTACCCCGCCCTCACGTGAGAGTCCTCCAATGAGGCAGGATGCTAAGCTCGATTCGGCGATGTGAATACTAACAGTGCAGGCGCAGCCTTGAATGTACGACAGCGTTGGTTTACACCAGATCAATACTTGACCTACCCATCTGCTAAGAGCGCTCGTTTTTTCTTGACAGCACTTAAGTTACCAACATTTTCGAGAAATCATAGAAGGACTTGACAAAGGAGAGAGAATCAATGTTGAGACAGCTACAATACTGCCGTTGTGATGTTGTCTCGGTGGAGAGAGTCCAGCGAAACCTCCTCCTCTAGCGAAAAGCCTCTGAGATATTGGAGCGAGATGTCAGGCGTAGAAACTGATGGCCTTCGTAAAGTATTAGCAAGAAATGCTACTGGCATGCGCCGATGTTCAGATGCGATAGGTTTGCACTGCTGTAGCAAGACGCAGTCAAGTTTCTTGGTCGTGAAGATCTACCTAAGCGGTCAAGAAGTAAGCAGGTCGAAAATTTTCAAACGCATAATACCTGGATACAAAAGTGAAGCAACAAGCAAAGAGCTTTCTACACCACCAATAATCGGAGGTCGCACGTAGCCTCGCGATGCAGTACATAAGCGCAAGTCAATCCCCTCACGCGACAACTCTAATCCCTCCCAGAAGGCCCGTATACCGGGCGGGTACATCGACTTGAAGTACAAGCTCCCATGTCAACATCGGATAAACACCTTGAGCTGTGTTCCGGTACCGATTACCCCTCGGAACGGTCTGCCATCGGCGCAGCAAGTACCTGTGCAGAGCCTCAGGTACCAAACACTAGGAGTAGTCTATGGCTGCTTTTCGTGGCAACTCAACACCCCTTCCGCGGCTCTTTTCGACGGTAGACATGCATGCGGCATACCTAATATCCGTGAAGATCGTTTGACTGTATGGTCGAGTTGACTAACCGTTTTGTTTAGCCTATCCGATCGTACGTCGATCGACGCAAGCCTCGTCATCCGCAGTCGATGTCGTTGAGATAGTCTCTCTAGGCAGCAGGCACGGTAGAGCTGAAGCACTGTCCTTTTTCCACCCGCCCGGCAGCCGCAAAAGGAAGAAAGACCGTTATACGCGTCTCAAGCATCGGCAAGACGGTCACGGGAATCGTGGTCCCGGGGTGGCGCAATAGCAGTTCCGTGTAGCGATTGGAGGTTACGCAAATCGTCCTCCGATATCACAGCGACGCCTACCACGATAGGGCAAAAGCAAACGCATGAAACTGGATCTTCCGCCTCACGATAGCAGCGAAGCGGAAGGCAGAGACGCAGGACCCCTCTCACCGACGATTGACGAAAAAATTATCGATACCTCAACACGCTGATCGGAGCTCGTACGCGTTGCCTGAACGACGCACACAGCGAACGGACGACGTCGGGGTTGGCCTGTCACCCTCGCGGAGCCTCATGCACTATTCATGCTTCAACCTTGCTTGAAAGCAAATATGGCGGTGGGCGAAAGCTATGACGCAGGACAAAGTCCACCTGTCTAAACTGCTCGTCAATGCAGCGTGCTGCTGGGAGAAGCCTGGTTTCCATGTGGCTCGCTAAACGGACAGGCTTCTTCCCTATACCATGACTCACCGCTGAAGTGGTGCTTTTTCGATGAGCGGGCGGCTGCGGAAGCGCGGAGTCTATTGCATTGGAAATGTGTGGCGAATATATCAATAGCAGTCACAGGATAGAGAGCTGAATTGCTCGCGTGATCGCCTCTAGCTGTTTCGTCCAAAGAGTCATCGTCCGTGTGGCGAGAGTCGCTAAGTGTTTCAATTATTCGCTATTGTTTGACGGAAGCGGTCAAATCGGAGACGCAGTAAGGCCGCCGGCGGTGACCTGGCCGATCGATGGCTACGAAATGTAAGACGAAGCGGACCAAGGCGATGGTGATGTTTGCCATCTGACAAGCCCCATCGCGAACGCGTCCGGACCCCTAGAGTGATCAATGAGAAAGTGTATTGCGTGTTGCTTGTGATAATTCGTCCGACGTCCGTGATGTTGAGGCGACATTCCGCCACAGGGGAATCCACCGTTTCGCTTGCCACACCCCTGCAACGCGAATCGTTGTGCGCATGTGACTCGGAGCGTCCATGCCAAGGATGTGCACCGCCACACATCGTCGAGTCTGCGGATACTCGCAATTACGGTGTATGGAATTTGCAATACACGAGCGAATCGTTGGGCTCGAGGAATTTATTCTAGGAGGTGCGTCATGCAGCTAGAGCGCTCGCATGTCGTCGACAGCGGTGCTCAGCTTGCGTCGTGGCAGACTAACATGGTTGCCTGCAATGCCTGGCGAATCCGCAGCGCTGCAGACATGAAACTGCATGCGATAGGGCTGCGCAAACCTGAGTGATGCGTCATAGCGATTGTGGTTAGTACTCGCGGGTGTCGCAGTTGCTTCCATACCGCCGCGTTTGTCTTATCCTAGTGGTCGTCTTGGAGACAGGTGGGAATACGGTGTAGAATCGACGGCGCTTCGTATCTCGCTGGTCCACTTGGTGAGAAAGCCTCATTCTGAAATCAGTCCATGACGATAGTAGCATGCGGGTGCGGAGAAAACAGTTCTGCAGGTCATGGGGAGTCATAGCAACGCATGATGTTGGTGGGTGCGAAGGATTACGCAAGGTGAGTTGTCTGATAGCAAAGTGGGTACTGGGAATTTTGACACTTCGAGAAAGTATTGTGGGAAAGCTCGGTAGGAGCGCAACCCGATGAGCCCCAAGGACAAGGCCCGATGTAGTCCAATAAGGACCGAGTATCGGGGTCAAAATACAAATGAGAACTGTGTGCCGAGAGATTACAAGGAGCGTGTTGACGGGAGATACCAGGCTGTATGCGTCCAAGGCGCAGGCTTCATGCACAGCACGGATACAGGCGTTCCGCCGGAGCCAGTCAAATTGGAAGAGCGAGGTACTTGCGCTGCGAACTTGCTTTATCGAGCCGTAGTAGGTGCGAGCGGGGAGATCAAACCATGTAACCGCGACCATTTACTTTGTTGTTGACGCTTTTGATCGAATCAAAACGGCGCCGCTGGAGCGCTATGCAGCCGCGAGTGGGCCCGACATCGACAGTACCACATGCCTTGGAAGACGACTGCAGACAACGAAGTAGCGGTAAACAGCTGCGCGCCCCAGGCCAGCGAGTTGGAGAGGCTGTGAGACATTCGAGAAAATTTTCACGGGCGGGAAATTAGCTTAGGTACATGAGCAGAGGGAAGTTCGAGAAGGGATCCGAGCAATAGAGTGCGGCTCTGAGCAGTGGACAGGGCCTCCCTAGCAGTGATAATCGGCCCCAAGCGACGCGGGACGACGTTGAATGGTGGACCTTCCGCTGTTTCGGAGGGAAGGACTCCAGCCAAAACCTACCAGCCGTGTGCCGCGACGATGGTCCATGTAGCGTTGGTACTAGGCAAAAGGTAGTTTACGAATGGGTACGTTTAGGAAATGGTCGCGAGCTGAAGGCGACGCTGGGTAGATGTCTGGAGATCAACTCGAGCTATATGTCGCTCGGTAGCTGGTCGGTCACGGCAGGATTGGCTGCGTACGACGACCATGTGGGAGGAGCTGCGCCGGTGCCAGCAGATGCTCGCAGCCAGAGAAGCACAGGCAGAATGGGCCGTGTTTTTGCATCCGCGCTGCAGCGAGCCGCGAGTCCTGCCCAACGACGCATCTGGAGGGTGAAAGGGTGTGGTGGAGCTTTGTTGGCTGCAAGGAGGGCCGTTTGAAGAGCGTTCGGCAGCAAACGAAACACGCTGAAAACGGTGACAGCTGGATCGAAGACGATGCTGCACGGCATGTAGGACAGCAAATGAAGGGAGGTACAGAGTTGCGCTGCTTACGCTAGCCACGCTCGAAGGGGCATCTCTGAGGGTGTCCAGGATTACGGGTATATAGCGAGCAACATGATGTTTCCAATATTACACACCCAAAACAGAACAAATATAAAACAGGCTGGGCGCAATGCTCGTTAGGCATCAACGGGGAGTCAACACATGGTGTATACTGTAGAAAGCGTCCCGTTCGACTGCAGAGAAGAGTCAGAGAGCGGCTTGGACAGTGTAGGTTTCGGGGCTAGCTTCCCAGAATACTCGTGGGCAATATGGGCAGGAGGCACAGCATGGTGCCATGGTCAATCTGACCCGTAGATGAGGGACTGCTAACAGCCGGGGTCCCTTGGGCTGTGGTAGTGCATGCATGGCGCCGACAGGGGGCGGCGTTAGGGTGGATGGGCATCCACAGTGGTCCGCGCGCGGAAAGAGCGAAAGAGGCTCGTCTCAAAAGCAGGCGCAGCCCGCCGTCGCTTCCTCGTTTGCGCACTCGAGCATCATCACCACATATTACCAAGCACCAGACGTCAACGTCTACACTCGATTAGGATCCTCCACCCTGGATCCTTCTGGCACCCTCTAGCAACTAAACGATCCTACACCCAATGTGCAGTAGACAGAGCCGGATTTCCCTTTCTCTCTCCTCCGTCGCTGCACCCCCATTCACATCCGCCCACTACCAACGCCCACGAAGACCCGCCTTCGGTTTGCACATCCCCAGGTGAAGCAGGCACCGGCCTGGGCTCCTTCCCCATCGATCCCGCACACGAACTCCACCGCCGCCATCCATTGAGCCGCACCCAGCGACATACCCACCAACATGTACGCACAACAGTATCCCACGCCACCCCCGGGCTACAACATGCCCTACGACCACTTCCGCACGACACCGCCTATGTCGCCCGGTCCCGGTAACGCCTACTACTCGCCGCGGCACGCGCCCCAGATGGCGACCCCACGAGCGAGTCCCAAGGTTGCGGCCCACTCTCGACGGGCATCGCACGCCGTACCGTCCAACTACTCGTACGCACCCACGCCTCGTGGAGGGGCCATGCCTCAGTATGGCGCTGCAGACCCGCGCACATACGCGACGCCGAGAGGCACCCCTGAATATGTAAGTTATTTCGGTTACAATATTCCAAGTCGGCAACGCCGCGACACAGACGTCCCGCCTCTCAAGCGCAGCAATCGCGAGAGGAAGCGTCGACCGTCGCAGTCGGCACGTCACGTCTACACCAAAGTTGTCTACGACGACCAAGGATACGGCTACGAGCGCGATTACGACGTCTACGACTATCCACCACCGCCATACGAGCAGTATGCGCGCCACGACATGTACGGGAGGGATGCTGATCACTATTACTATGATCAGGTTCCTATTTATGATCCAGAGCCAAAGGCCAGCAGTCGTCCACGACGCGCCTCCGCAGCAACCAGCCGACAGCCAGCCGCCTCCCCCAAGAAGCCCGCCCCAGCAGCTGCCCCCAAGACCAGCCCAAAGGCAACCGAAGAGGATGCGCGCCGCGCTGGCATTCCCGCCGGCTACTCGTACAAGAACTGGGACCCCACAGAAGAACCCATCATGCTCCTGGGGTCCGTCTTCGACGCCAACTCCCTCGGCAAGTGGATCTACGACTGGACTGTCTTCCACTACGGCCCCGCAACTCCCCTCGCCGAGATGGCAGGCGAGCTCTGGCTCCTGCTCATCCAACTCGCCGGCAAAGTCAAGAGGGCCGACGAGACCATGCCCAAGATCCGCAAGAAGGAAAACCACGAAATGGTCGAAGACTTCCTCGAGAGTGGCGAACGCCTCTGGGTCCGCTTCGCCAAGCTCCTCAAGGTCTGCGAGGACTACATGTGGAAGGCCGCTAAGAAGGAGAGCGGCAAAGAGAAGCCCGTTTCCATGGGCAAGAACAGCGGCAAGGAGTTTGTCGAATCCATCTTCGGTCGCGACCGAGAACTAGAGAAGACCGAGAAGCTCATGACTGGAATGCGTCTCTGGTCCATGCGCTTCGATGCCAACTGCGAGGACATCCTACGATACCCATCTGCTTAGGATCTCCTACCTTTCATACCTCGACGCTTTGGCGCTGGCGTTTTCTGTCTCGGTATACCCTTTCCCTTACCGTCATTGCTTTGCGCATTATTTGATGTTACCGCGAGATACCCTTTCTTGCATTTCGTAATTGTTAATCTTGCTGCATCTTATTCGCTTTGCACGTTTACAACAATGTACAACACTACCGGGTTTTCTCACGCATTGGGCGGGTCACAGGAAAAAGTCTGCTTTCTACTATGATATCCCCCTTCTTACTCTTGTATTGTTTTTCTAGCCTACTATCGTTATTTGCTGTTTGGGTTTCGGGCACGCATGGTGTTCAGGTTGTTACTCTGGGGGTACTGGGATACCACTACACTTTGTCTTCTGGGTTAGTCCACTAGATTTGAGAGATTCTCTACGGAACATCTCTATCAGAAAGATCGGTACCTCACGGTCAAAACTAGCTATACCCACTTACCACTCTATTGCTATCTACAAATTTTATTACTTATTATCGAACCATCTACTTCCCATGTCCTTGTGCAACTGCTTCTTTCGTGACTCACAAGCCCTGTCCGCCTATCAAACCCGCATGCGTCGCATTCTCCTACACAGTCATTATCAAAGTTTCCAACGGCGGCGATCTCCAAAAGCCGCGACCCCTGCATGCCAGCCACACATGGGCAATCTGAGACACAAGTAACCCTATCGAACACCTCAGATCAGTCTCGACACATGCTTTTGCGTCTGCAACACCTGAATTTCACATGCTTTCACACACCCTCTTCTGCCTGGGTTGCCACGTTCCCAGGCTCCCAGGAGGCGCTGTCGCACTGTGAGTCGCAGACTCATCACAGTCCTTTTAGTGAATCATCACGCACGATGGTGCCTTGTTGCAGCCAACGGGCGCTTGCGCATGCACATGGCCAACTTCATTGGCTGTTTCGGGCTGTCCTCAGCCTTACCATAGAAGAAGCGCTGTGCATGGAAGCCTGCTGCAGGTTGCGTCAAAGAGGCAAGGTCATGATGTTTGCTTTTTCCGCGACCCCCATGGCCTTGAACGTGGCGTGTGAAGGCGGGAAGGATTGCCACCTATCCAATCCGACGGCGTGCAGATGAGTTCGTGCCGCCTGGCGCTGGCCCTCTAGATTGGTAGAGTGGAACGACAGCGGTTTGCTATCTTGATATTGATCCGGGCCGGGAAAAGAAATAGGGCACGTTTGCGTGGAGGAATGGCCGGGTTAGACATGAGTGCACAAAGTGCTATTTACGATGCAGTTGTGGGTGGTAAGGCCCAGGGCTTTGGGATGGCCGTCGCACAGTACCTACAGCTCGCGCGCATCGCATGCAACGATGACATTACAGCGAATCTACCTACCGTCCCTCCATCCAGGGTCTCTCGCGGCCATCACAACAAAGTAAACCACCCCTTAATAGCGGCCACATATGCGGCTCAACGTTATCAGCCTCCTTCCCTGCCTCGCCTTCCTCATAAAGTTCCATGCCACCCCATCCCGAAGCTTAGCGCACGCGTCCCTTCCCATTTCAAGATTAAGAGGCGTCGCGTTATCCCTGGGCACGGGAACTCCTTTGATAGGCACACTCTGCCTTGATCCCCGGTTATAACACGAGTCAACGTTGCGCAAGGGCACCCTGACATGGGGTGATTAGGCAACAGTTTTGATAGAGTTGCAGGATTGGCATCATTCTGCGTTTTGGGATCGACAGGCACAGAGACACTGCCCGTCGTCGGGAGGCTCGGATGGAAGGGAAGGATGGTGGGTGGCTAGTACTCCGTGTATGACAAAAGACGCGAGGTTGGGGCAGGAAGGGTTCCACGGGATCTGTTGGCTAGAACCAGGGCTATCGGCTTCCACGACAGTCTCTGCTAAGTTACCGTCATTTAGCTTTTCGGTTTTGGTGGGTGTCACGAGCTGTTGGGGTGCGCCGTATTGATTGGGTGTGGCATCGCATCTTCCTTCTTTTGTGCTCAGTGCTTTCCACGGCTGAATGAGTGTGGTACTTGGATCGTTTGTGCGAATCGCTCCAACGAACGAATAGCATTGTTCTACTCCGGCGTAGCACATGCGATCGCTTTCCAGATGACCTTTGCGTCCCAGCAAACATGTCTGCTTCTGGACCTTTCTCCGTCGCGCCGGATCGCGTCCCGTCGCAACTATACGACATCATTCCGCTAAACAGGCAAGCCCATCACATCACCATGGGCGAGCACTTTGCCTGAAAGTCCCAATCGCGTCAATGCAATGGGTCGCGAAAACGCGAATCCGGGGTGCATGTGCATACCTCGCAGAACACCTGATGCCTACACTATCGCTATCGTCAAACCTACCAACAGTTCATGCAGAAGCGTGACATATACACACACAGGCCATGCCCATCGGTCGGCGAGCGACTACGGTGTTTCAAAACACGTGGCCGGTGCCATCGTGCATGAACCGGTCCCCTATTCCACGTCCCTTCGCACCCAAGCACCCAAGCAGCAAGCGAAGCGAGTGCATCAGGCAAGCCGCGGCATATGACGAATGCCAGACTAAACCCCGCCTAGACCCACCCGTCCAGTTCCTCTCCCCCTCCTGCTTATCCACTTTTGTACCCCGCTGCCACTCCGCGTGAACCGCCTTTGCCTATGTCACTGTTTCGCCTACTTCCAAGGTTTTCTTTTCACCTACCGCGTCACGGTGCCGGAGCGGAACATAGGAATCGTGATGGCGGGTAGATGGACGCGTGGTCACAAGATCGTCTATCGTCATGCATCGGTCAATGCGAGATCATTCATGCCGTGCGAGCATCGAGATCGCGGCTGTTGGCAAGTTTCTGGCTACCATGATCGGAGCTGGCCGATGCGTCGCTTGTGTGGTACAGTACGTTCACGGTGAGGGGTGTGGAGGGGTCGAGAAGTTTGAGCCAGAGACATGCCACGTCTATACCGCTCCCTCTGGCGTTCTGTCCTCGTTACATTGACGAATGAACGACCTGGCTGTATGCATCGTGGGTGTGGTCAGCTGCGCCTTTTGGTTTGCTGGTGGGTGGCTTCGGGCTGTGAAATGGCCCATTAAGCGCTGTATCCTCTGCGTGATTGGGGTTCTTTTGAGAAATGCCGGAGAAATGCGCGCTGGGAGGCAGACTCGGATAGGCGTGTGCATACGCGCATTATTTCTTCAGCGGCACTTGCACTGAGAAACACTAACCGCCGGTCTAAGTGCAGGTGGCAAGCAGGTATGATGTAACCTCAAGTCGCAAACGTGAGTTCCAAGGACGACTGTCAACCTGGCGGGTACACCGCGAAGTACCCCCACGGCCAACACAGCAACACCAAAACAATCTCGATCCGAAGCGCGACCTCCCGCCAGACCAGGACAGCGATATCCCTTCCAACTCCCACGTGCCCTCGCCAGCGTCACCAATCCCTCACTGCGCATAAGCGCCCGCAACACCACCCCTCCATGCATCCACTACCCCTCCAACACCCATTCCATTCCCATCACCCTGCCGCAAGGGGTCTTCAAAATAGTCCTTTGTCCATACCAAACAACCCCTCCATTGTGTAGGCTTACTATGCGTCACAGATCGTCCCTTATCAGGTACTATCTTTGCTATTCCTGTGCCGTGAACTGCATGCACTGCGCATGCGAACACCCTTCTAGCGCGCCGATTGTTTGTTTCTATTTCAGTCGTCACATGCGAGCGGGGTAAAAGACGAGGCTGCATTCCCGGCTTATGTGATGAATGTATTGTATTGAACTAACCGGATGGAGATCGATAGCGATGCAAGGGGGAGAGGTGTGGTTACACGACAGGGTAAGGGATTCGTAGGGTTGGCGATGTGCTTTTGAAGGTGGTCTTCGGAGTTTTTGAGTATTTTGAAATGTAGAGTGTATGTTTGATGGCCAGTGTGGCGAGTAATACTGATGATTGAGGTACAGTCAGTGCGGTTCTGACACCCATATCTTAC
The DNA here is from genome assembly GCF_024043175.1 of Alternaria infectoria. Classification (NCBI taxonomy): domain Eukaryota; kingdom Fungi; phylum Ascomycota; class Dothideomycetes; order Pleosporales; family Pleosporaceae; genus Alternaria; species Alternaria infectoria. The sequence continues at coordinate 517,080 of NW_026250700.1, forward strand.
CAGGTAATGGGTATCAATATGTGCATACAGAAGAGCTGGTCTCGGAATGTGGTCATACCGCAGTTGCTGTGCGGCGTATGAGGCGTAGTTGAGTTTGTTATCAGGTGTCGTGTGCTTGGGGTGAGGAGGATTCACTACCAATTCACTGCGATGATATCATATGTAACACAATAACCCGACGTGTTAACATCGTGTTCTCTTGAGAGTGTCTCGCTTGCTCACACTTGCTGTCACGTTCTTGTCAGAAGCCGATATGTCAGAAGCCGTACATTCAATTGCGAAGGAAGGAGACGGGAGTGACGATAGCAAAGGCAACTTTCCTATCGACGAGGCTGTACTTCGGGGTAGGCAGACTATCAACTATTACTCCGTCTTTACTGATATCTTCAATAGCTCTCCCCGAAGGAAGCAAAGTCCTCTCATCCAACCGCCATGGCTTCTCTGACTGGACCGTCACTGCCTGCTTAGTCGTCCTCCTCCCCGATGGCGCGGAGAAGAAATACTTCCTCAAAATCGCCACTGATGAAGCCGGCCGGGTAATGATGAAAGGAGAGTACAACTCCATGGCCTCACTCTACGAGATAACACCAAACTTCGTCCCCAAGCCCCATACCTGGGGCAAGTTCAAACTCGAAGCACCAGAGACGTACTTCTTCCTATGCGACTTCATCGATATGACGAATACCCTGCCAGAACCTACTCTCTTCTGCACCAAACTCGCGCAGTTGCATAAATGCAGTCAATCCCCTACAGGAATGTTCGGTTTCCCCATCCCAACCTGCCACGGCCGCTTCGCACAGGAGATATCCTGGGACCCAAGCTGGCCCAATTTCTTCACAAAGCTCCTCCGCACCGCTCTCTCGATCGAGAAAAAAGAGAACGACCCATGGCCCGAGTACGAAGCAATCTCCGCCCGCGTCCTAAGCCACGTAATCCCCCGTCTCCTCAGTGCGCTCGAAGAAAACGGCCGCCAGATCAAGCCATCACTCATTCATGGAGATCTATGGGAAGGTAACGTCGCTACAGATGTGTCGAACGGCAATATCTACATTTTCGACGCCGGTGCGTATTACGCGCATCATGAAATGGACCTTGGTATGTGGCGGTATGAAAGATACGAGTTCGCGAAGAAGGCAGAGTACAAGGAAGAGTATCTTCGGGACATGGGTGTGGATGAACCGGTGGAAGAGTTTGATGATCGCAATCGGTTGTATTGTGTTAAGATGAATGTTGTTCGTTCGGCACATCATCCGGGGTGCGAAGAGAGGGAGATGTAAGTTTGACTTTGGAATGCTGAGTAGGAGGTTTACTGACGGCGATGTAGGGCGTATAGGGATATGTGCTATCTTGTCGATAAGTATGCACCATATGCACCGGGAGAAGGGCCTTCAAGGAGCACGGTTCAAGACGAAGTACCCGAAACTAAATGTCAAGGAGAAGAAAGCTTCGCCAGGTCAACTGGTGTCTGGAACAAACAATCTGGGACTGCATTGTCGGTGTAGAGCAGCGCCGAATCGATATTTACGTCAAGGTAACTTCATAATTTCAACACCTCAATGGTTGACTTCGACGTTCACGTCTCCAATTCTTTCCAGAATGCTGTATTAGAAACGCCATAGGCACTGAAAATAGAGTGAGCCCTGTTAAGAAGGTGAACGTCCACCCAGTTCCCAACGTCGAGATAATGGCGTCCAAAGCTGCCAGAGCTGCGGCCGCGAGAATGCAACGGAACAGATTGGCAGCCGCACTAGCTGTTGCAGGGCGCACCGGGTTGACATCTACGAGTAAAGTACCGCAAGCCTGGGTTATTAGAAGAATCTTCTGATGCGCTGGATGACATACGTACGTTGAACACTCCCGTGATGGAGGCGCCGATGAAGAATTGCAGAACCAGCGGCACCGCGAAATGCTAGAGAGGTTTTAGTACTATCAAATTTGAGCGACATGTTTGATGACAGTCTTACCGTACGTTTATCCAAAGCCCATCCGTACCCGATAGTCGTCACAGCAGCAACGCTCATGTAAAAGTAGGTAGCCCGCAAGCGAGCCTTCTCGATAGGAAAGTCCAGAAGATCATCGCCGCGCGTCCGATCGATCGAGAAGCCCGAACTAGAAGCCACTCTACGATACTCCCAGTTCATTATATAACCTAGTCCTTATCAGCCAACAGTCTCTATGCATGTGCCACATAACTCATACCGCACGTGTAAGAAGCCAAAGCGCAACCAACTCCGAACGGAATGTATATTAAACCAGCATACAGTTCCTCGAAGCCGTAAATTGTTATGAAGAGAGTTGACAGTGATGCTTGGACGCAGCAGTAAGTCATATAAAACAGGCCGTTGATGAGCATGATCAGTGCGTTCTCTTTCTGGCAGAGTGCTTTGAAGCAGGGCTTAAGACTGGGCATTCGTATCGGCTGAACATCGATCCCGGTCTCGGAGCTCTTTACTGACGACTTCTTTGAGTTGAGCTTTACTTGCGTCAAGTAAGACCTGTTTAGAAACCGCGTGGGCATAGTCGACCCATTTCCGACGATCTTGCGAGCGGTTTCTGGGAGCGTAATGGCGAGTATGAAGAAGTTAACGCTGGACAGTATTGCAAGGGTCCAGAAGATCCAAGGCCATCCGGCGTATTGAACTAGTATGCCACCCAAAACGGGACCGAGGCTGGGCGCTACATTCGGACTAGGTCATCGTAGTTAGGAAGACCGTCGCGTTCGTAATGTGGTTGTAGCATACCCCAATAGAACTGCTCCAATATACCCACCTCGCTCAGCAGGCGTAGCAATATCACTGACAACAGCGTAGCCGAATGAGATCGTGCCTGAAGATTCTTCACATCAGCAAGCGCCTTGACATGAAGGAATTCCCATAAACCCACCACTACTCCCCGCACTCTGCACCATCCTCAACACAAGCAACGCGGGATAACTCCTCTGAACCGCCAACCCCACATTAGCAACCGTATACGTAAATATCGCAAACAGAAACAGTGGTCGGCGGCCCATGGCATCCGCCATGTCACCCAGTAGGGAAGGCGCTATCCCCGATACAAGCATGTAGGTTGTGATTGACAGATTGGCCATTGTGAGCGTGATGTCCAGACCCTCGGCGATATTGAACAGTGCGGGATAGTAGATGAAGCTGCTGAGAGGGGAGAAGAGTCCCGCGTATGCGACGAGGAAGACTATCCATCGTTTTTCGCTGCGGGTAAAGATGGAGTATGGTGGTGTGTCGGGTTGTTGGTCCTGCTCCGGAGCGGGAGCGTCGACGGTAGCCTTTTCGCTCATACTGGGCGGTTTCGGTATAGCAGTCGTAGCGATTATGGTGGTAGTTGACCAAAACTGCAGTCGAAGAGGGTCGAGTGCTGGCCCTTGCCGAAAGGACGTACCGATTGGTGGCTATGCGCCGCAGTTGGTCGGCTGCCATCCTTCTGAATGACAAGCGAGTATGTCATGTGACGAGATATATCTAGGTACATTGGCTATATCCGGGACTGTTTCTACGCAAACGAAATGCTGGGTGTTTGTGGCCGCACTGCCCTTGTCACATATCTTAGCCGCATCGGCGCCACTGAGTAGTCTCTGCAGACGACCTCGAATTACCGCCCAAGGAACTTCGTTGCTGAAATGTATACCTGATGAAATTCGCTATAGCTACGTGTAACCAGCCGCTACTAAGCGTGACTTTTCATACTATCATGTATCGATCGTGGTCCTTCATCCAACTCAGCTATCTATTAGCTCCGACAGTATGGTATCTTATGTCGAACACACACACAGTAACGAGAAAACTGATCCATCCTCCGGACAACTCCCGCATGAATCAACCAACTATGCAGCACTCTCCCTCAACCTCTGCTGCTCCTCCTCAGTAAGCTGTCCAAACTCCTCCGCAAAACCCTGCGTAGTCGCCGCGCGCTTGAAGAAATCAACCAGGAAACCCTGCGTCTCGTCGTCGCGCTGACGACCACCACCCGGCTCTTCCGCAGCAAAAGCCATGAGCTGCTCTTTGCTGAAGCCACTGCCGAGGTCCATGAAAGGGTTCGCCTCGTCTTCCCATTCACCGTCGTCAGATTCTTCTTCGGCAAGCTCAGCAGCTGCTTGTGCGTCGAGGGGTGCGCCAGAGGCGGATTGGAGTTCGACGACGAGGACTTTGAGGATCTTGAGGGGTGCGGGTACTATGGTATACTTGTCAGGATCTGAATTCGTGTGTCAGTTTGTGGATGGGTATGAGGGGTGTGTAGTACTGGATCGCGAAAATGACACGACAGCCTACAAGTACGCTCCACAACATGACAATCACTGCGTTTGATGGGAAAGAAAAAGGTGAACGACACGAGGGGAAAGACTTACTCGCTTTCGCGCGACTCCTGGTCATGATGCGACCATCGGTATTCGGTATCAAGTCACCCTGCACTTGCACCTGCGCAAGACGAGGGTCCTTCAAATCATACAGTTTTGAAAGAGCGATGACACTACAAACCAAAGTCAGCAATTATGCACAGTCATCGAGTAAACAAAAAAGGAAAAAGGGGGAGTTCAACTTATTCCGAACGATCTCAAGCCTTCCACCAGGCTTTCTCCGTTCGTAAGAGAACTGCTCGATTTCCGGAGAGGTTCGTACGTACTTTTGTCGGATCTCGTCGTAGCCGGCGAAGTTGATCGAGTTTTCAAGCCACTTGGCTAGCACAACCTGGAGGCCGTTTTGGCCCTCGATGTCCTGGCCAGCTAGGAAGTCTACCACCTCTGAGGCATGGTTCAAGCTTAGACGCGCGAATACGAGCGTCAGACTTTGGATGAACTGTGCTTGTGTTGCTTGGCCTAGACGGACAGCGACACTTCGTAGGAGTTGCTCTAGGTAAGGTCCAAGTCGTTCGTGACCGGCCTTCTCTACTACCTCTGCGGCAAGCGCACCGACTTCGCCAGCAGCATGGTCGCTGCACGAAGACAACAGACGTGAGACGATGATGAGAGTTACCTCAAGACCTGCCTTTCCGGTGTCATCCCGCCATTCGAAAAGCTGTTGGTGATCGTGCGAGATGATGTTCTTTACGGCAGTCGTGGCAGACTTCAGCAGCTCCTCATCGGCAGAGCCTAGCAAGACTCTTGTGAGCTTCGGCATGGTCGTAGCGACAAAGCCAGCGGGTAGCGGCTCTGGTCCATGCTCAGCCATGACAGCCAGAAGATCAGCAGCAAAGTTGCATAAAGCATTCTCCTCGGTCAAGCTTCCGACATCAAAGGCACCCATAAGTGATGGAAGCACCCTTGCGCACAGTTGAACGTACGCATCCCCGCCCATTCGCGCGATAGTCTCCGTCACCTCTTCGAAGGCCTCGGTGACTAGCATGGTGAGTTGGAAGTTGTTAGCTTGATGACTAGCGATTCGGAAGAGCGTGTCGAGACCATTGTCTGTAATGCATATCCGCGTATCAATAAGTATAGCGTCTCGGAGTGTTTCGACGAGAGTGACCATAAGGTCTTCACTGTCGCTGAGCTCTGACATATCTTGTGCAGCCAGGTAGTTGCTGATGGCCATGATGATAGGTGCTTGCATGGGTTGTGTTGTCGCAGGTGGGAGCGCTTGGAGATAGTATTGCAAAGCCCGAATACACGACACTTGGACAACGTCGGACTCGTCAGATGGAATAGCCTGTAGGGATGCTTCGAGGAAGGATGTGCCGAGCTGTTGCAGAGCGTCTCCGGATGTCCTTGTCAAACTTCCAGCGACAAGGTAACCGCGTGCTCTCAGGAAAGCGTCGGGCTGCTGCATGGCATACCGAATGAAGTCCACATAGCCGCTTGCAGCATCTGGACTGATCTGCTTGTCCACGTCCTGGAAATCGCTCAACAGTTGGTTCAGCACGTAAAGCGCGGCTTCTTTAGCTTTCCAGCTCTCAGACTCGGAGTAGAGCGCTCTTGTGTAGGTCAACAAGCCGTTGACAGTAGGCTCTTGCAGCCACTCGCCAAGCTTGATGACGAGGTCACCACAGGCTGTGCGGGGCGTGTAGTTCGCGGTGACGCTTGTCTCCTCGCTCAGGAAAATGTTCACATCCACATCCCAGAGGCCCTCCTCTTCTGTAGTAATTTGTGCATACGCCACGGCCAGCTTCATGACCTGTGTGACCCATGAGTTGTCGGGTGCCTGGTTTTGGAGTTCCTGTTCGAGTTGCGCGCGGACCGGGGGTGCACGAAGACACGCCTGCATGAAGTCCAGCTCCTCTAGAATAAGGAAGTCCAACGTGTACGGCAGACCATCGGCATCTTCGAGCCTGCTCTGACGATCCTCTTTTATGTACATGAGGGAGTATGCGGGTTCTAGCAGCGATAGCTCCTGCCAGGTTGCCTGGAACAGGACGATGCTTTGCGGCGAGAGGATAGCGGGGAAGACGGACCGTATGCGCATGAGGACCTGCGAGCTGTTAGTATCGGAAACACCTCAAACGGGAGAAACTGAACAGGCCTGGAGACTACATCAAGAGAACACGCAAAGTGGGTGACGCAACGTCGATGTAGCCTCCAGGATGTTCAGCTTCTGACACGACCTACCTTGACTGACTGTAGCTTGAGCGCAATTTGTCCCTTGTAGAGCAGGGCGTTGGGCGCATCCGAGTCCTCCTCATCGATTGACGGCGGATCAGGTAGCCTGTTGTTGAGGACATTGACGAAGAAGGGAATCCACTCCTTGAGTATCTCATCCGCGAAGCTCTTCACCATAGTCTTGTGGTCCTCCAGCACCATCTCGAGAATATCGAAGCAGCCATGGAAGACTTTCACAGCCAAGGCCCTCAGCGTCGGCTTTGTTTGCTCGCTGGTGGCCACATTGAACAGGACCTTGATCATCTGCGGCGCGACCTGGAAGAAGGTCGTCTCGTTGAAGCAGTCCTCCACCAACTCGCCGAGGACCCTGAGAGCGCCATGTAACTGGCCTTCGGTCGCGTTCGGTATCAGTGCGAGGAGGTTGTCGAGGAGATCTGGCCATTCGATGGGGTAGTCGGCGCTTGCGATTTTGCTTACGACGAGGCCCGCGGCGGCCTTGAGCTTGCGGTCGAGCCCGTCCTGGGTAGCGAGGTTGAGCAGCTGCTGCCGTAATACAGCCTTGTTCTCTTCCGAGACGAGCGCCTGGCCCTTCCACTCGTCGAGGCTGGAACTCCATCCCGCCAGCACAATGTTCTTCAGGTACAGGACGGCGGCCTGGCGGATGTTGAGCGGTACGCTGTCATGGCAGGCGATGCCAATGAGGCCGAGGGGGAGCTCCTGGTGGCCGTAGAGGGAGAGCAGCTGCTGCTCAGCGTGTTTGCGCGTGTCCTCCTGGGCGGTTTGGGTTGCTGATAGCAGCTGGACTAGTTGGTCCTCCATGGTCAACGTGGGGCATGCGCGTATAGAGCTATTCGGCACGTCTAGCGCTCCCCAAAACGGCTGGCGAGGTAGAAGGATCGGGCGTTGACGCGTTTGTTGATGGGTGCTGCTGGGTGATTGAGCGCGAGGAAAAAGAACGCGCTCGGAGATGCGGGGCAACTCCGTGAATCTCTGGGTGGTGGGGTGGCTAAGCGGAGGCTATAACTGAAGCAATAAGCCGCGACGACTGCATATACGTAGCAGATGGGTATAGAGGGCGGAGACTAATACAGAAGTAAGGTGGAGTATGGCAGCTGGGCTATAACGAAGGGGAGGTGGCCAATTGCCCGACAGGCGGTGACGACGATGCCTCTTCCCAGTTCCCGGTCGGTGGAAACGCGACCATTACCTACACCTTCGCCTCTCTCCGACCCTCCCCTTGCTGCCACGTTGTTATCCTCAACAATGCCAGGGGCACTCGACACAGCATACGCACCACGTCTGCCATACCGATCAGCAACCCTACCAGAGCCGTGACCGTTATCCATCGACGCGCTAGTGGCTTTCACGCGACGAGACGCGTCTGCGTCATGACTACAATCCGCTACTCAAAGTGCACAACACTATCTCGTACCTGAGGCGCATACACACTCCGTCCACGAATACAACAATCACACCCCTACTACCTACGTCACACACCCACCGCGACGATGCCAGCAACCTACCTCGAAACCCTCAACCACTTCACCACCTTCCTAACCGCCTACACGCACACGCTCCTCCACCACCGCGAAATCTACCCCACCACCTCCTTCGCCCGTTCCCGCTTCCACAACGCCGCCGTCTACCAATCGCGGCACCCTATGGTCTGCGAATGGATCACTGACGCCATAGCCGCTGTGCGCGAAGAGCTCCTCAAGGGCGTCGTCTCCAGAATCGGCATCGTCATATTCACCTACGATGAGTACGACGAAGGCTCAGGTAGCGCCAAGATAATGGAACGCTACATGTTCGACGTGAGCGAGTTCCCTGTTGTGGAACGGCGGGATCGTATGTTGGATATTGGGTTTGAAGGAGGGCCTTTGCTGGAGACGAAGGGGAAGGGGAAGCAAAAAGAAGAGGAGAAGGAAATAGAATATAACAATGATGGGACTATAAAGAGGAAGAAGACGAAGCCGTTGGATACGGGTGTGGATGTCAATCTCAGCGAGCAGTTTCGCGCGGCGTTCCTGCAGCTGGAGATGCGGACGTCTAGACTGGAGCCTCTGCCTGAGGGTTGCACTTTCAATGTTAGTATGGAACTCAAGGATGAGGGCGATATCGATCCGCCGATTGGACACCCGCAGGTCTGGCAGCCGGTGCAGCCTAGTCTGCAGAAGACAGGCAGGGGTGCGCTGTTCAGAGATAGGGATGTCTTCGATGAGGAGGCGTTTGAGTTGGGGATAATAAGAGAGAAGGAAGGGAGGGATTTGGGTGGAGCCAAGGTTACGCCAATACGCAGTGTGCAGGCCGGTGTTTTCAGGTTTGAGAACTGGATAGAAGAGGGCAGGGCAAAGTTTGAGAGCCCAGAAGACAGTATACCATCGAGCTTCTCGAGTTTTTGACCGTAGACGCTTGAACAAATCAGATTTGTGAATACAATGTTCTGTGGAGTATGAAGGTTCTTTGTCTCTGACCCAGGCTCCTGTAGTCTAGCGAAAGCTAGATGTATTGAAGACAGATTTCGAGAAATTCTCTATATTAAAGATAAGCCTGCCTACTACATAGACATTCTTCAGGACTTCTATTGCGAGTAAGTGGTGTTTTATGGTCCCGCTTCAACGCCGACAGAGGCAAATACCTGAATCACCATACCACCTCCATGCCATGCTATAGTATGAATCCCATCGAACGAATAGACGCTATCTGTGAGGAGCCTGGGGCGCCATACCACGACGCCGTCGCCTGTCAGCTACCATCGCAGCAGCCGCTACCCGCCGAGCCTCAAGCAGAGCCTCAAGATTCTGTTGCCCCACACCCAACCGCGCGCGCTCTGCTTCGATTCCATGTCGCCTAGCTGCCACGTTATGACGCATGGCTCTCGCGTCGTCATCGAGGGTTTGTCGCGCTGCAGCCAACCGCGCGCGCTCTGCTGCAAGCTCCTGCTGTCTAGCTCTTAAATTCTGACGCACGGCTATCTGCTGCTGATCCTGGCCAAGTCCAACGTTGTCCAGGAAGCGGAAAGCCTCGCGAGCATCGCGCTGCGCCTGTTCGCCGTTGGCAATTCGACGAGGACCGCCTAATTCCGGTCGGGCATTGCGCTGGCGAACCCGTTCGTTAATTTGATCAATGACTCCATCAGCTTCGGGAAGGCGGGCTGGTTGGCCTGGTCCGTTGACTTGTCCCCTCCCAATGCCGATGTGCGGGAGGGGGTTGGGTGGGAGCATGGCCCAGAGGGCATTGAACAATCGAGGTCTAGCAATATTGGTTAGGCGGATGAAAAAAGTGACACCTTGGACATGGCGCGATCATTGGGATCGGACGTTGAATGTATGGCTGATATGGCTGCTGTGGAATGGCTCCGTAGAAACCCATAGGCTGAACGGGCTGAGCAGGATAGAGATGTTGGAAGAATGGGAATGGTTGGACGGGGTATCCAAACGCAGGCATGGTAGGCATGGCTGGCATGGCTGGCATAGCTGGAATGGCTGGAAAGGCTGGAAAGGCTGGCATAGCTGGCATGGCCGGCATGGCTGGGATGACTGGATGAGGGTAGACGTACCGATCTGCTGGGGCGACATTGGCTGCTATTCCATTGAGGTGAGCCGGCGGCGCAGGTACTGGGGGCACCATGGGGGCTCGCCTGAGCTGCTCTCCAACCATGTGATAAGGGAAAGCTTGCGCTTCTACGCCTGCTCGGCCTTTTCGTGCATCTTCTGCTTGTTTGACTCGATCTGAGACCTTGACCATCAAATCTGCATCTGACAGGCCTGGATTATCGACTCGGACTTTGGCCATGGCCTCATCGGCTGCGCGCTTGACCTCCTGTTCGTGGCGGTCTTCGACGTTTTCGTGTAGTGGACATTTGCCTGCACGAGACTCGCCGAAATGGTTATAGTCTGTTACGTTCTTGGAGCAGACGTAGCTAGGCTTTTGTCAGCTGATGTTGAAGTATTTTAGGCTGGTGACTTACCATTGCACATTCCTACAGTGCGTGCATGTCATCTTGTTGCAGCCAAGTTCCTTGACGAAAGGATGCTTGCATTTGTTGCAGTGTCGTATCAAGGCTGCTGACATCGCTTCTTCGACAATGTGTCGCAGGGTAATTTGACCATCCTTCTTGTATTCCTCGCAGCTGAGTGGGATGTGAGACTCCTTTTCGCAAAGGCGACAGCTCGTCTTGCTGCATTTGGGGTTTTGACAGCGGAACTCCTTGTCAACCTCAACCGGTAGACATTCCATTTTAAAGTCGCAGAACGGGCACTCCGAAAGGAAGTCCAGACCCGCCGCTTCCAAGTCCTCTCTTTGTTGCATGTGCTCGAGTCGCTCGAATGTCTTGTCGCTCAGAACCTGTTGCAATTGTCGCCGGGTGAACGTTCCATTGCAGTCATCGACTCCGAAACACTTGGGTCTGCATCGAGATTGACCCATCTGCGTCTCGATCTGTTGACGGGGACAGTCTACGCAGTAGAAGTGGGTAGTGTCTCCGTTGCAGCTTATCATGCGGTTGAGAGGAACGTCGTTGAAGCAACATGCGCATTCACCCATTTCATTGTTCATTTGCGCTCGTTTCAAATTGTCTTCTTCCGCCTTTTCCTCGTCTTTGACCTTTTGGCGTTTGGCTGTAACCTGTCAGTAGGGAGCAGATGAAGGAGACCACACGATCTTCGCTGTTCTGAGACACAGGGTTCGAAGTCCTCTATTGATCTCCTGGAAGGTCATGGTCACGACGTCCCACTTACCAGCTTCAGCTTCGCTCTTCTTCTTCGCTGCGTGCAACTCCTTGGGTATCTGACTGCCTTGCTCAATCAACTGGAGTTCAATACCGCGCTTGATGCGTGATTTGTTTATCTTCGAATATGTCCTGGCAATTTGTCCGTAGTTGCGCACTTGTTGTTCAATGACACCGTAGGCCTTGTACAGAGTCTTCTGCTGTTTGAGAACGGTCGTGATATGCCGCACGGGTACAGTGAGGAATTCGTCTTTGAGTAGCTCTGTTCTGTGGAAAGTATCGTTAGTACCACGAATGAAAGGAGTGGGAAGGTATAAAGACGACGCGAAGGCGTTGAAAGTGCGTAAAAAATATAGCGGATGACTACAGAATTGTTGTTGGTGTTGCTGTCACTGCGCTGGCCCATAGGCGAAGTGCAATGTTCACGACAGTCGTTCCATGGTTCCAGGTGTAATGAAACGCTCGCTTCACGATCCACCTGGAATGTTGGCTGCCAATCAACCCCGACTCTTGAAGCTTTAAGACATCACTGAACCATAAAGCTCATAGGGCTGTGCCCGTAAAGGAGTTGTACTTACGCGTCATGTTCATAACCGCCGATCTCGGGGTCACGCTCGCCCTTCTCGTAGGTGCTCAACTCACCCTCGGCTTCGTTATCCCTCTTTCTCTTCTTGTTCTTCGCGTCATCTGATTCTTTTGGATACGGCTCGCCTTCCAATAACTCCGTGAGGAAATGCTCGCATTGTGCGGTTGTTCGTGTGGTGTCTGTCATCTTTTCTTGGATCAATTTGAGGACGTAATCGACCGAGATGTCCGGTAGCACGCTCACAATCATCTGCAAACAGGCAGCTTCGGTGACCAATGCGATGTCCTCACCCCAATCGGGAGCTCGTCCCTCTGGCGGTGGTCTGTCGTCTTCTGCCACGACAGCGTCAGACGGCGGAACGTCAATGTCTGGAATGTCGGTCAAATCGATCACTTGACGGTCATTTGCCTGGAATTCTGCGCGGAACTCTGCGATAGGATCATCCAGATCCGGGAAGTCGAGAGCGAATTCTGCTGCAGATCGTGCGTCGAAGGCCTCCAATTCGTGTCTTGCGAGACCCTCGTCCTCCGTCTCACTATCGGAGAGCAAATCAATAACTTCATGATCGCGATGAATGCCAGTTGGAGCCATCGCAAGTGTCCTGTCGTGATAGTCGTAAGGCTAGTTGACGGGTAAACCTCCACCTTGAAGGGTTGCTATCGGGTGTGCGTCTAGACCGAACGATGTAGAGTTTCTTGGGTACCTTGAATGGGGAGAACCAAATAATAAACATTAATTTGTACCTAGCGGAGAACCTGGGGAAGGAGTGAGGGGCGATGGAACTGCAAACGCGTGTGGTGTTTACGTGATTCAGACCAGCTCAATTCACACGGACGTAGCCTTGTCGCTCACCCCACCAGTTGTCGGAGGAGGCCTCTCACCGACTGATAGGCACTAGCTGAAGGGAAGAAAAAGGAACAAGCGAAAGTATGAGAGTGACAGGTTTCACACTGCAGCTCGCAGCGGAGTGAGACTTGGGTGTTCCAGGTGCAGGCCGCTGGGAGATCGAGGAGCTATTGCGGCCAGCCCTGAGCCAGCGGAACGGGCAAGGGCACCAGCCAGGTAAGAGAGCAAAGGCAGTAGCTATGTGCCACAACAGCGCATGTCAATGAAAAGCCATTACAGTGCCGCCAGCGCTCAGCGAAACAGAAATGGCGTGTCGTCGTGAAAGGATGCTGCGCCGCTCTCAGGGCGGGAGATGGGCGTCTCGCCCAGATGATCGTGCAGTTCGCTCCAGGCCGGCCCCAGGGCTCCGCTAGCCCAACTGCCGCTAACCGCATCATCACGAGCCTGCGCGCGCGTCGCACAGGGCTGAGAAGAAGCAATGTCTGCCATCGGTCTTGGTGATGCTACCAATGGACACGCGAAGCTTTTGAGACCATGACATGCAAACTCCCGCCTTACTGCCTGGCCTCATGCAAGGCCCGAGCTACTCGCGAATCGGACAGGCGCACATGACCCGTGGGAAGCTGTGACATCCAACCCTCGCTTTGCCACGGCACACCTCGGGCCGCGAGCAACATGATGTAGGCTCGGAATGCCTGGAGGACATACGGAGTCAGCTATAAGATCACACGGAGCTCAGGGCGGGATGGGGCCACCAGAACGCGGGGCGCCCTTGACTAGACAAAGAACTACAGGTACCAACTTCCTCTTCTTCCTTAGCTATCCGCATCCTACAGCGAAATCGACGTAACTTGGACCCGCTATTTACTCTTTCCTGAGTCGTTACTGCCACTTGATCTGGAAGACTGCAGCTGAGCAGGACCGAATCCACACCTGTCACGCCCTACGACAAGCGTAGTCGATAGCTGGATATAAGACCCTAGCTATCTTCGCCAAAGGCCAACCTATTAGATCAAGACTCAACATACATCTACCCTACATAAAATACTACAACATGGCCATCGCATCGATCCTCGAAAACCTTAAGGCTGGTGACTCTCCTGACCTAGAACTCGTTCACCCTACCGAAGCCGAAAAGCAGATACAGTTCAACGCAAACGCAAACGAATGGCGCGGTGCTCTATCCAAACCTGCATACTTTCGTCGCGAGGCCACACTTTCGCAAACAACCCTAACACGTGATGGCGGCATCTCATACTGGATCCTAGCTGACCCTGACAAAACTGTGTCAGAAGACCCTTGGAACCCAAATGCAGGCACCAAATTACCAAAAGGCACCCGACTACCACTAGCGAGCTGCGAAACAATCCGGAAGAAGGCGCTCGTATGGCAGAACGGAGAACTCAAGGAGGTCATTTGTCATGGGGTCGGCAGTGTCTTCTGCCCCAAACCTCTCCGCGGGAAGAAAGAGGGCACCTCGTATGCGAGCAGGATGCTAACGGAGCTTGGGAAGAGTTTAAGAACATATCAGACAGAAGATGGCCAGGAGTCTCTGTTCTCAATCCTATACTCTGACATCGGGATGGTTAGTAGCTCTGACACTCTATGACGATGTATTGCTAACAGAGACAGAAATACTATGCGAACTTCGGCTGGGAATCTTTTACGTCGTCACATGTCTCTATCCCCTCGAGCACATCTCAAGACACTAGCAGCTTACCTACCGCTAAGCCACTGTACGCGCAAGACCTGGAGGAACTATGCAAGATCGACGAAGCCCTTCTCCGCCGGAGTCTAGAGACGCGGCCACAAGATAGCAACACCGCAGTCGCTATACTTCCCAACATCGAGACGATCCAATGGCACCACGCGCGAGAAGAGTTCGTAGGCAACGAGCTGCACGGCAAGAAGCCGGAGATCAAAGGCGCGGTCGTCGGTACGGAGAAGGGCAAGCGCGTTTGGTGTTACTGGACAAGGATGTGGTACAACGAGAACCCAGCTGAGGCCAAGGGCAACACTCTGCACATCCTACGGCTGGTCATCGAGGACGATGGCTTCGAGGGCTCTTCGAGCAGCACGAACGGCGCATCGGAGAACCAAGGTCATGAAGCTGCTATCGCGGCCCTCATGGCGATGGCCCAGCAGGAGGCGCAGAAATGGAAGATGGAGAACGTGGAGATGTGGGCGCCTTCGCCGGCGGCATTGGCAGCTGCGAAGAAGCTGGATCCGGCTGCTAAGGTCATTGTGAGAGATCAAGAGAGCATCGCGGCCTTGCAGTGGTTTCCAGAACATGACGGGCCAGTTGCTGACAAGATTGACTGGGTCGCGAACGAGAAGTACGGGTGGTGTTGAGAAGCGGAAGGCGCGATCCGGATTCGATATATTGATAGATTTCTATGCATTGCTACCACTGTCGAATAGTTCCCAAGGTCGTTGATGTACTGATGAGGGCGCAATTCGATCTGGAGTGTGAGGTGAGAGCATCTTCCTCGACCAACTGGCAAGCCAGAAAGGATCAATGAAAATAAATAAAGCCTGTCAGATTGCCATCAACATCCTGCTTTCCAGTGCGGCCGAAGCACACGACCGGTTAGCTGAGATCATCGCCGCGACCGCCGAAGCAGTTGCAAAGCCTCACTCTTGAATATCGAGGCTGAAAGTCATCAACCAGGTTGGAGATTCTGTGGCTACTTAGAGTAACTCAGAAGAGGACGCACACTATTAGAAATGATTCTATGAAGTCTGCGGTGCTGTTAGTGATAGTTTCAAAACGTTGGGGTGGGGTCAAAATACATAGTCGACTATAAGGAAGAGGGTTTGGGGAAGGGTGCGGCGCTGTTGATATGTTCACGATGGCTTGGCACGCGCTAGCGCCGCACTGACCGAAAGCGACATTTTCGCAGTTTTGTGGGGCGGCAGCCGAGAATTTGCCGCCGACGTTCTGCCGGCCCTGCTAGTTGGGCTGCCGGAGTGCTGCCGACTGGCCGTGCGCGACCTAAGGACAATGATGCTCGTGGTTTCCTGAGCACAACGTGGATATACATACCTTACTTTGTCAAGATATTCAAGAGCCTGGAACCTAGTGAGTTACTTCGGGAACGCTTGTGCTCCAGAAAGGACGAATTTCGTCGTCGGCTGCTGTTCTGAGCAATGCGTGATTCTTTCACCGTTGATAGATGTGCTGCGCTTCCATACCACTACACTCTCGCTGCTTTCCATTCAGTAGTCACCAATCGCTGGATACTACCTCTCATTCATCCGCTTCACCGATCACATATGGAACAGCAATTTCCTTCATACCTCTGTGAGCGGCGTTACTCGCTCTCAGATTACGAAGAAGTTGCTTCTAGCTGTACCCATTGCACGCTATGAACTCTACTCCAGACGTATACATTATGCGTTACTGTAATAGAGAGTCATTACAACACATATTGTGTACCTCCAGGGCGTGTCAATGTCTGCATCTTTGCAAATACGCGCCTCCATGTATGCAGCAACCACGATATAGCCCGGATGTATTTGCGCCACTACTCCTACATTCAATTCAAACACTATCAAAAATCTTGCCGATATCGAGCGCGATGGAGAGTCTAGCCCATCTGATTTCAATCTAAGCCCCACTGCGAGATGGATGGGACCTCTTCATGGACCGCGCACCAGGTTGACTTTTCTCTCACCGGACAGTGGAGCCCGGAGACTTCGCAGTACTTTGACTTTGCGTTCATGGCCTACATAACGTATTGAAGTGCTACCGGCTCCATCATGAACGTAGAGAGTGGGAAATATTAAGCCAACGTATACGTCCAGCTGAGCAGATTTGCTAGAAATCTTGACACCAGTTCGGCCATTCTGATAGGTACATCCTTGAGCTTACCGCCATGCAATCTTTTCGCGTGTGACTATTAGGATACAGCATGCAAATAATGAGTCGCGACAAGAGAACATTGCTCCAAGACATATTGAGCAGCCTGCAATGAAGTAGAGGCTTGAGGTATCCGATATAATTTTACCAACAATCCCTCAATCCAAACGTATGCTGAGGTGAGCCAGGCTCTGCTTTGATGACTCCTACAAGACATAATAAGCCTCTGTATGCGGCAAACATGTAGGCTGATCTACACCTATTGAGCACGTACTTCGCTCTCAACGCGGTGTATAGGGCTTACGGCCGCCTTTACTACTGACACAGCTGGTACCGCAAGACGCCACTTAGATTTCACCCCAGTCGGCCTCAATGCCGCTACGAGTCGGCTTCAATGCCGCTACGAGTCGGGACAAAGCCAACCGCTCAAGGGGACACAGGCCCACAGCCAGTGTCCGAACGAAGTGACGGACTAAAAACCGCCTTCAGGGAGTAAAGATGGATTGTCTTTGATGTGATTATCTTCTGACATAATCGTCTTTGACATGAACTCCTGGAGCGCATGTGTCAACAAGCAACTGCTCCTCCTATGTCGGCTTAAATGCCGCTTAGGTGCTTTTCATCGGGTCTTCCAGCTTGCTGGTGGCTCGAGGAAAGAGATCCTTGATGTAGCCTTCTGAGTTGCATATGAGTCGTCGTTCTTACGGCACAGTCCTCTTGTAGTCCCCTTGCTCCACCGGGCCGGCAAGACCTCATGAGCTATTATGGCCTGCGCCAGAGTCGAGTCGAGGTCTTCAGGGTCGTATGTGAGCCGTCGTATTTGTGCCAGACTCTTTTGCAGTCTCTCGCTGTAGTATCTCGGGTTGGATATGAGCCGTCATGCTTGCACCAAAGTCACCCTCTAGCCTCCTCGCTTCGCTAAAGATCAAAAGGCTTCGCGCCTTATCCCAGTTCTGCTGTAGCTGTCTGGGTGCAGTATAGGTAAGTCGCCGTTCTTGCGTCTGGATCTTGTTGTAGTCCCCTCACTTGATCGGTTCGAGCAGAGTGTTGTAAGCTGTCGTAACTGCCTGGGTCGAGTATGAGCCATCTTGCTTGCGCCGAAGTGCTCCTGTAGTCCCCTGGTCCGCGAACGTTGAGCATCTCGTAAGCTGTTGTAGCTGCCTGGGTGCAGTAGAAGCCGCCGTATTTGTTTCGGAGGTCTGTTGTAGTCTTCTCGCTCGGCCGAGCTGAGTAGGGGTATGTAGGTTGTCGCGGCATAAGAGGGTAGTTCGTTGGGGATACTGGTGGCAAGTGCGTGGAATCAGGAGGCGTCTTTCTTTGTCCGAGTCTCCTTGGGCTTAATGATCTGTCGTGGCTCGATAGTGTGAGGGTGTACTTGATCGACAGTTTCCGGTGTGTCTCTCGTCGAGCAAAGCTTCTTGCGCTGTTATCGCTGGCTCAAGGGGCCCGCTGCTGTTCGCGCCAGGCCCATCGCGTTCCGCTTGTTTTCCCGAGTCGCTTAGGCTAATGTCGAGTTGGTCGTTCGCGCGTCGGCGGTTTCAAGGAGGGTGGAGCTACCGGATTTGGTGTTTATGATGGCCATGTAGTCCGCGCCAGAGTCACAGTGTAACGGCGTAATGGTGGCAACCAACATACAACCCTGAATGCCCCTCCGTCACATTACTGGCCCTAGATTCTTCTATCGTCGAACAGCGTCGTCTGGTATGGGAGATACGATAAATCTACATGCATCTAATGTACGAATGAAGCTTTCAAGGTTATAACGGCAACCAAATCATGCAGAATAACATCGACCCCCGGATTGACTCTAACGGAATAGCGACCAATCAACTCACAAACAGAACGCGTCGTATACGTTGAGCCTTCGCCGATGGTGTCATTCGTTGGCGCCGACATCGCCATTGATGCAGGCACAGCGCATGGCGGGGTTGGACTCGTGCGTGTGGCGGGGCAGCAGGACGAACGTAATTGCATTCAATGAAACACAAAGGCCTTCGCGGTGTTTTTCCGTTCGTAGACAACCGTCAATCAGGCTACGGCGACGCCAATGCTAATCATGCAGCGGCCTAGTCTACGCGTGCAGGCGATCCGGAATTTGACAGGGCGAGACGCGGTCCCTTGACTCAACTGCGATCCCGGAGTCATCACAACATTTTTCCCCACGGGGACTATTACTTCACATCGTCTTTGGGACATACACGACAGCCGTCACCAATTACACTTTTTTACTTTGCATTGCGCTAGATCGTCGATTGGTATTACACATAATGTCCTCACACACAGCATCGCAGCGGTACCTGAGTACCCGGGGAGGATCCTATGACGTGAGAGCGACCCGGCGACGATGCGCTCAGACGGTTGCTAACAGGGCATAGTTCTCCTTCGAGGAAGTCGTCCTCAAGGGTCTCGCTTCCGACGGCGGCCTCTTCATCCCCGAAGAAATCCCCACGCTGCCCGACGACTGGGCGTCCAAGTGGAAGAACCTCTCCTTCGCAGACCTCGCTTTCGAGATCTTCTCCCTCTACATCTCCCCGTCCGAGATCCCGGCCGCCGACCTGAAGGACATCATCCACCGCAGCTACTCCACATTCCGCGCACAAGACGTCGTGCCCACCGTCACGCTCGACAAGGAGAAGAACATACATCTGCTGGAACTGTTCCACGGCCCTACGTTCGCCTTCAAGGATGTCGCGCTGCAATTCCTCGGCAACCTCTTCGAGTACTTCCTCGTGCGCAAGAACCAGGGCAAGACCGGACGCGACAGGGAGCATCTGACCGTCATTGGCGCGACAAGTGGTGATACTGGCTCAGCAGCCATCTACGGTCTGCGCGGAAAGAAGGATGTGTCGGTCTTTATCATGCACCCGCATGGAAAGGTCAGCCCGATCCAGGAAGCACAGATGACGACCGTCATGGACGCCAACGTGCACAACTTGGCTGTAGACGGCACATTCGACGATTGCCAGGTAGGCGCATCCTCCGTCGTGACCCCAGACACAACTAACACGCCCAGGACTTCGTAAAAGCCCTCTTCGCAGACCCCGAGATCAACAAGACGCACCACCTTGCCGCCGTCAACTCGATCAACTGGGCCCGTATCCTCGCGCAGATCACCTACTTCTTCTACTCGTACTTCGACCTCATCAAGCAGGAGTCATTCCTCCCCGCCTCCACCGTCCGCTTCGTCGTGCCCACGGGCAACTTTGGCGACATCCTCGCCGGCTTTTTCGCGAAGCGCATGGGGCTGCCAGCCGAGAAGCTGGTCATCGCCACAAACGCGAACGACATTCTACACCGCTTCTGGGAGACTGGAAAGTACGAGAAGAACCCCGTGCATGGAAAGCAGGCTGAGGGTGGTATCCCCGAGGATGGCGCCAAGGCGCACGAGAGCGGAGTCAAAGAGACGCTGAGCCCAGCCATGGACATCCTCGTCTCGTCCAACTTCGAGCGGTTGCTCTGGTTCTTGTCATACGACGTGTACAGCTCAAACTCAGACGCCGTATCGCAACGAAGGAGCCAGGCCGGCGACCACGTACGGAATTGGCTCAACGACCTGAAGACGAACGGTGGTTTCGCTGTCGACAAGCAGATCCTCGAAGCAGCACAGTCTGACTTCGCCTCATATCGCGTCAGCGACGAGGAGACCCTCGAGATGATCAAATACGTCTTCAACGCAGAGTCATCGAAGAGCTACGTCCTCGACCCACATTCCGCCATCGGTATCGCAGCAGCACTCCGCTCAGCTGAGGTGTCCAAGCCTCCATCCACACATCACATTGCGCTCGCAACAGCGCATCCAGCCAAGTTCGCGAATGCTGTCGAGCTCGCGCTGCCAGAGCAGAAGGAGTACTTCCAAGAGAAGGTACTGCCAGTTGAGTTCAAGGGCCTCGAGGACAAGCCGCGACGAGTCAGTCATGTCAAGAGATCAGAAGGCTGGCAAGGCGTACGCAAGGTCGTCATTGCAGAAGTAGAGGCAGAACGACAAGCTGCGGAAGGAGGTGCGCAGTAGATGGTAGATGGGCTGGGTATAGACAAGCTTTGTTTACGCATCTTTGCATAGACCAGAAATGGTAGCTCTCCTGAAAATAGATCTCAATTATATTGTTCATTGCTCTGGACTTCTCTCAACCGTGGGCCTCTATGTTTGCAGTAAGCCCTCTCCCTCTTTTCCGCAGCTTGTCGTTCTGCCTCTACTTCTGCAATGACGACCTTGCGTATGCCTTGCCAGCCTTCTGACGCTGAGTTTCTCCACACTAGCAAACCTTGTCTTGCAATGAGAGTTATTGTTGCGTAATCCAGACAGAACACTTCAACATCGCTTCATCTCCTCCCCTCCATCACCATCCCTTTCCCTAACCACTTCAGTCTCAAACCCCAACCCAGCCCTCCTTCTCACCACCCCAAAAACAGCACTACTATCACACCTCCTCCCCCTCTCCTCCCCATAAACCCTAGCCTCCTCCGCAGCCTCAAGATACATCTCTCCAATCCCCAATCTCATCCCCTCCTCCCTCGCAAGACTAACCCCATGACCCACATCCTTGATCCCCAGCTCCAACCCCGAAGAAGGCGCCTGCCCTTCAGCAGGAAAGTAACTCCCACTCGTCAACCGTTTTGAAACGCCATGTGTGTAGCTACCGAAGTTCTCTCCAATCAGGGTTTCGAGGACAGAAGCAGGCAACCCCGTTTTAGAAGCCAACACGTGAGCTTCACTGAGGAGAAGCATGAGACCCGCGGTTATAAAATTGCTTGTTGTTTTCAGCAGAAGCGCCTGAGATGGTTCTTCACCCACTCTAATCACCGCACGTGCGATCACGTTTTCCAGGAAGGGCAGGATGGGGGTGATGGCAGATGCGGGGCCGGCGATGGCCATCAGCAAACGACCGGCTTGGGCGAGGGGTGTGGCGCCGAAGACTGGGGCGGCTATGTAGTATGCGCCTGTTGAGGTGAACTGGGCTGTTATGCTTGAGGTGGTGGTGGGGTGGACGGTTGTTGTGTCGATTATGGTTTTGGCTGTAAGGGGGCCGCTGGAGAGGATGGTGGATGTGATGGTTTGAAGGGCTGTGTCGTCGCTTACCTGTGAGATGTTAGTGAAATGATGGGTTTACCTAGGTACCTAGGTATGTTGGGTATGGTGAGGACTCACGGAGATGAATATTACATCGCAGGTGTGAACCAATTCTGCGATTGATGAACAGGGAGTGCCTCCGATGTCTTTTAGGCTGTCACCTCGTGAGAGAGTTCGGTTCCAGTACTTCAGTGGTGGTAGATTGTTCTGTGCAAGATGTTTCTGGATATTGGTCGCCATGGCTAGGCCCATTGATCCAAGGCCTATCCATCCCAGGCGGAGAGGTTGTTGTGTGGACATGTTGACCGGGTGTAAGAACGCGTGTTTTGCGTTGGGTTACAAAAACTGCTGACTTGATGCTACACTTATCCCCAAGGTGAGGTGACTCAACTTGAAGACGTAGGTATGAGTATACATGCACACGAATCGAGTATGCAGCACACTAGTGTGTATTAGGCAAGCGACTATCTGATATAACCGGATATTCCAGGAAGAGTGTGGTCGCGGACAAATCTTACAGCCTTGCATTATCTTAGTATACCAGAGTAGGGATACCTTGTGTAAGGCCAGCAAAAGTAGAACTATGAAAGGATCCTCTACATTGCACGCCATCAGTGTAGCTTGTAACAAGAGCTGAATACCGAATGAAACCATTCCTTGTATTTTGTCAATAATGTAAATAATACAAGTGATGCATGAAGGCCCAAACTCCTGGCTATGCTGATGATCGTAGATGGAAATGAATCAATCTCCAATAGTTCTTCTTGTACATCTCGCGACCATACCGTGAAGGCAATCCACCACATCCTATTTCCCTTGCGTTTGTTGTTGAATCCAATCCGAGACTCTAGAGGACGAGTGCCGCAATAGCACTGTCTTCAGAGGCAACGTATCTCCAGAAGTCTACTCTTCGTCCTCATCATCGTCAACCACACGTCTCCGCTTCGTCCGGCTAACAACCACCTCATCGTCGTCGTCATCGTCGGCAGCAACACCACCCCGTGCGCGCTTGGGACTCGCCGCAATACCCTCGTCTGGATCATCGTCGTCGTCCACGATCTCTGGTTCCTCGTCACTAGCGGCGATGAAGTCATCCTCTTCATCGTAGTCGTCTTCGCGATTCCTCCTTGGGCCACCGTAGTCCTCGTCGTCACTCCAGTCACGCCGTAAGCCACCCTTCTGCGCGTTCTTCTTCCGAGCCGGGCGATCTTCCAGTCCGTCAATGTCAAGACCTCCTGATGCGCGACCGCCGGTGCGGCCCATGGTGCGGTTTGCACGCTCTGCCTGGCGCGCTTCGTGTTTCTCGCGGGCGCGCAATTGCCTCTGCTTCTCCTTGAACGTGGCCTCTTCGCGTTGTCGGCGGAGCTCGGGGTCTTCGTCCACGTTGATGAAGGATATGGCTTGGTCGGCATCGTCTCGGCCCTTTGCTGCGACCTTGGCAAGGTCGTTTTGCAGCTTTTCCAGCGCGGCGTCTTTTGTGTTCGATGTGGGTACGACGTTGAGGGAGGCCGTGAGCTTGTTCGTGACGCGCATAACGTTCGCTTCCTCGTACGGCGCAACCAGGTATGTGTAGCTCTCCTTCTTCGCGCTTGTCTTGCCATTCTTCTCGTCTCTGACAGCCGTTGGGGTGGGAATCTTGGGGTTCACTTGCGGTGGGGCTAGTGTGTTCGCATCGATGTCGTACTGGGTTGTAGGGTCGGTCGCAAGCTGAAGGGTTAGGGAGCCGTCTGACCACCTGAGAATCCGAGCATTGGACTGTAGGACGGCGTTGTTCGAGGGTGAGCGTCGCCATCTGACCGTGGTCATGGCGGTGTTGTAGGCGGAAAAGTGCTCAGACGCGGCGAGCTTAGAGTGGTGGTCTGTAGCCGGCGGCTGGAAGGTCTTGTGATCGAATGCCTTGTCTTCGAAAGACAAGAAGCGCGGGACTTTCAGAAGGTACAGCTCGTTGTCGGTGGGCTCGGGAACGGGATGTCGCGCCAGGTCGGCGTCCATGTAGGCAAATGTCTGTTGCTCGACCTCTTCCACAGCTTCTGGTGCCCTGACGCGATCTGCCCGTCCCTCATCATCGCCTGAGTCGAGCTCTGCATCATCAAGCTTTCGGTGCTCACTAAACACGTCAGTCTGATCCTGGCACTGGATTCTTCGCGACCTACGCTGGCGCATCTTCACCTGCATCTCCGTCTCCGTCGCCAAACAGGTCATCTTCATCATCGTCGAGACCGTTGTCCTCCACAGTGTTTAGCGGCGTGCCATCGTCGACATTCCCAGCAGGAGTTGCCTGGCCGTTGACTTCTTCGTCGGAGAGCTGGCCCGCGTCGGACATGGTCGCGGTTGGTGGCTTTGGTGGCTTCCTGTTGGTATCGTATCCAGGGTGTTTGAGATAGAACGACGCGACCGTAGACCTAGAGTTGCGAGTAAATTGACGTGATAGATGCGGTAAAGGTACTCGCACCGATTGATGGCCGCGATGAACAAAGTTGCGACCAGTAACCCATGAGAATCGCGCTATCCCAATCCGTCCTAGCGTGCCGCCCCTTCTCGATGCAGCCCTTAGGAGAGTGGGCCCAAAAAGCGTGCCCGCTCGAGACGTATCACCAACATCCTCCCCCTCAATCCTCTTGCATACCTTCATAAGCCGGCCTCTCTAGGTGCATTGGACGTATCCGCCCCGTACCCCCCACACTAAATTCCACGAATCCGCAAATCATGGCCTCTTTTTTCGCAAACGTGTAAGTTGCTTGGCACATGCTCCCCTTCCTCAAATGCTCGCGCCTCCCACCCCCAGTCCACGGCCTGAAACATTCAGGCATTTGCTGCATGTCGTCTCACGATTTCACTTTCTGATATGCACCACTTTTCGGCATCTCCCTGCCGTCTTATCGTGTTATAACTTGCGTCCGTCGGAGCCTGAAGTTGTCTTTTCCTCATTCTAACAACTTCACCGATAGTCGCCAAGGATTGGCTGGTCGATCCAACAAGGGCCAACAGCAGCAGGGCAAAGGTGGCTCCGCGTCGCCAACCACTCCATACTCGGCTTCACCAACAAACCAACAACCTCCAGGCCAACCGCCTATGCCCCATTCTCCAGCTCTTTCCTCTGCCATGTCGTTTGAAAGCCAAGGTGCTCCGTCGGACGGGTCCGTGCCGTCTGGCTCCCGCAGACCGCCTTTCTTCTTCCGCGAAGAGTACTCCAACTTGATCGTCAAGGGTAACTTTATGACTTTGGCTGCGAAGCCGAAGCTAGTCGAAGAGGGCGAATGGCTTGCACATCAAGGTACGTTTATACTTTTCAATGCCCCGATATCGCTAAGCATGTGACCAGTTGTCGAGCAGTACAGGCTACTCGAGCAAATGATTGAAATCATCAAGGTAACAGACGACCGGACAGGCAAGCCTGTCTGCAACCCAGATACCTGCCCTACCATGTCTGCCAGTGGCCACACATACACCTGGCTGGACAACAACAAGAAGCCCATTAAGATCCCCGCAATCCAGTACATCAACCTCGTACAAAAGTGGATCGTGGGCAAGATCAATGACCCCAACATCTTCCCCACAGACACCACAGCCATCTCTATCGGAGCCTCGACCTACGCTTCTGGTTCCATGACACCAACCTCAACGCCACAGCCTCTCGGCCCAACCAGTTCCAATGCTTCAATGTCCCAACTCGCCGGGCGCGAGTGGCTCGGCAAGTCATCTGGCTTCCCTGAGACTTTCGAGGGCGACATCAAGAGTATCTACCGCCAGATGATGCGATGCTATGCACACATCTACCATGGCCATTGGCTGGACCCGTTCTGGAACGTGAGTGCGTACAAGGAGCTCAACACGTGCTTCATCCATTTCATCAACGTCGGCAAGCTGTTCAACTTGATCGGCGATAAGGAAATCGAGCCCATGCAGCCGCTGGTCGACCTCTGGGCTGAGAAGGGTCTGCTTCCGCCAATCACGGCAGCCAAGGAGGCAGGTGGGCAGCAGGCTGCACCCGCGTCTTGAGCGACAAGAGTATTCCACTTAAGTAACGAAATGGGCGCCATTTGACATGGAACACCACATCAGCAAGCTATCAACATTTATCGCCTTGCATGGGTAGCGTGAGGGGTCTGGGAGGGGATGATTGGCGTTCTGGCATGTATTACGATTTGCGCAATGTAGCCCTACATGTGAATAGAGCAATCAACAGTTCTGAACAGCTTCTCGGGTCACCAAACACATGCAGTCAAAACAGCAGCTAGTAAGAAGAGACTCAAATTTGATAGTACCACGTAAAGTAACCAGAGAACTGATTTCCCAACAATCCCAGAAACGAAATGTCATAGTACTTCACACAAACTCCAATGGCGAAAAGAGAAGAGAAACCATGTGTCTCCGCTCCACCATCCGATCTGACATTTGACACCGATGCAAATACATTTCATGGGTCCGTGGTTTTGTAGAGATGCGTCATGGCTGGGCTCTGCCACAACGATGGGGCGTGCGTTCGTTATAAGAGGTCTGTGCTAGCAGACGGTTGGCATTTTCGTGACTCGCTATGTGACGGTTCGCGCTCGCCGAACTTAGTTGTGACCGGCCTTGCGGAGAGAGTTGCTCAACCACTCGAGACCCTCGTAGAGACCGTCACCGGAGGTAGCGCAAGTCGACTGGATGTACTGCAGGGGGTTAGCTGACACGCTTTTGAAGCAGGGGGGACCCGGAACATACCCAGGCACGTTGTCGGAGGCTGTGAAGACCAAGCTTGTCGGTGATCTCAGCGGCGTTCATGGCGTTCTGACGCATTGTTAGTCGTTTGGACATTCGTGTTCACGGCTCTTGAAACCTACAGGCAAATCCTGCTTGTTGGCAAAGACAAGGAGGAGAGCGTCCCGCAGCTCGTCCTCGTTCAACATGCGCTGGAGTTCCTCACGCGCCTCAACAACACGGTCGCGATCGTTGCTGTCAACGACGAAGATGATACCCTGGGTGTTCTGGAAGTAATGCCTCCACAGAGGACGGATCTTGTCCTGACCGCCGACATCCCACACGGTGAACTGAATGTTCTTGTACTCGACGGTCTCGACGTTGAAACCTGTAGGTCGAAGAATCAGCGCATTGTCCTGATTGAGTTCATGCTGCACGTTGCGACGTACCGATGGTGGGGATAGTGGTGACGATTTCACCGAGCTTGAGCTTGTAGAGAATGGTGGTCTTTCCGGCAGCGTCAAGACCGACCATGAGAATGCGCATCTCCTTCTTTCCCCATAGCTTATCGAACAGCTTCGAAAATGTGAGACCCATGATTGCGGTGGGTGTGTGTGGTAGTGTAGGGCGGGTGAGTTGGGAGGCGGTGTATAGACTCTCGAACCTGCGACACTAGTTGTCAGAAGAGGGTTGAGGAGAGTATCGTGGCCTTATCGGCTGGTATTGAGCACGGTGACGGGAGTCGCATGGCCGGCGCAGCCATGTTGAGCGCCCGTTGCGGAGTCGACTCGAGGCCACGAGGGAGCTGGCCAGGCGCCGGCTACGGGTTGGGCAAAGCAAACGCAGAAAAAACAATGCAGCAGCGATTGACTTACGGACGGGTTCAAGAGAGTCGGTGGTATTCGGGGATGGGGCGGGTGGATGTGATGTACTCTAAACGATGCACAGGAAGGGCTGCGTTGAAGAGATGTGGTGGAAAGCGCGGCGAAGTCTGGGCACTGTTCGTAAGCTGGCAAGTGCCACCGACACGTGACAAGAGCGGCGATCGCTTATCGTCGTTTTGTTGAAGGAGTTGCGGTGAGAGGCTTCTTGCTTCCAGCTATTCCTTTACTTGGAACGCTTCTTATGATCGCTACTAAGAACTTGACACGTTTTGGCTCTCCTGAAGGCCGGATGTGGAACCCAAGGCACCCATTTATGTTCGGTTGGGCGATCAGCTGCCCCGGGATTGCGTGAGCTCCAGGACCCACAGCTATCCGCACTACTGACTGGGCAACCGCTGTATACTGACGTCTGACCAACGCGACGTGTAGTTCGTGAGATATTCTGGGTCGCATTGATCAGCGCGCATGCGATTGTCTTCCAGGGCGACCGAGGGACGCGGACCACCCAGAACACCTTGAAGTCTAGCAACGGGACGGTATGGTTCAGCCACATCAGTAAGTCGAGGCACATTCTCCTGATTTAGGCATCAATATTCCAAGAGAACAACATCACATCATCGAGTGGACACATGGTTATTGCAAGGCAGCATTGACATCGATGTCGTATCAGCTAATCTCGCCGTATCCTCGTCACCCGCATCTGTCTTCTGCTCCGGTGGTTCATCTAGCTTGTCGCTCGAGTATCTCGACTACCCTGACTCCATCCGCGAACCTAGACCTCGGTGGCCATGGCTCCAGCAGCCCGGATGATAGTACGGAAGCACAGCGAGACGCTTGCAATCCAAAGGCCACTGCGAACAAGTGTAGGCGCCTGAGTTGAAGTGGTGATGTAGGCGGCAGTGTAGGCGACCCTGACAGCTAGGAACGAAGCGCTGAACGAAGCGAGCTCGCCCTGCGACAGGCCAGCCATGTTACCGAGGATGACGGCGCCCATGAAGAGAGGAAGGTTCTGTTGCTGTTAGCTTGACGGACGTTTCAACAAGACTCGATCAACTCTCACCTCCATCCCGTTGGCATGGCAGGCCTCCATACGTTCGTACTTGGCGTAGGTCTCAGCAGGCAGGCGCTTCTTGAGCTCGGCCTTCATGTCGTTGGAGCGCGGGCTTCGGTTGTCCCACTCGAGGAGATTACCACGGGTAGCGACACTCACAGCGAGAGCGTGAGGAAGGAACGAGACTGACCATCGAGAAGCTAGGTTAGACTACCGATCGAATTTAATCTCTCACCGGACAGTATGACATACGGATGAGGTAGGCTGGAATCGCCAGGACCGAGGCGTTGTAGCCGTCGAGGAAGGAAGGCATGTTGTTCTTGCGAGTGTCTGGCTGTTGTTAAGGTGTCGTGTGTTGGTAGAGGAAGAAGGAAGCTCTGTTGTGAGCGAGGAGCTTTATTCGTCCTGTGGGGCTGTATTCCGCGGTGACTGCCTTAAGAAGTGAGTACCACGTGTGCATGAGGGTCGCTAGCACGGGTGCTCTTTCCTCGCGAGGACATGTTCTACGGCCCGCGGTGACACCGCTACGTGAATGTGGAAGTCGCGCAGTCACGGACAACAGCGCTACACCTCATACAAGGAAAAGATTGAAAAGGCCTGCAGCCTACATTAACATAGAAATATGCACATCAGATAACCTCAGGTCTACGCTCCAGGTCTTCAGCTTTCTCCATGAATGAGGTGGCCAGGTCAGCTCGTGGAGACATTGCGCACTCAACCTCAGGTGTCTACAGTACCACAGGGTGTACGAAAAAGACCCTGCAAGGGTCTCAAGAGCTATGGAGGAGGCAAGCGAATTGATTCTTGGTATTCGGCAGGCTACCTCTACAGCTCGCTGACTGTCACTGCGGGGCGGGATGTATGCCCCACCTCCAGGGCTGTCACCATACGCATCGTCCCCTCCGTACATTTTCCCCTCCACGCTATACCTTCATCCAGCGATTACATCCGTGTTCAATACATTGCGCAAACACACGATACGTTACGATTGTCCGAGAAGACCGACTCAACGATACCAAGCCTTGTTTAGCCGATCAATATGGACGCCGCGAAAGATGCTTCTCGAGAAGTTTGTGCTGTCTGTTGGGGAGTTTGCGGATTCGCATCAAGCAGAGAGAATCTTGAGATGGCCAAAAGTCAAGAGGGTCTCACTTCATTTTGTCAGGCGCGAGACTTACTTGCAGCATCAGCCCAATGTGAAATGTGTGATTATCTATTCATCCACGCCAAAGAGGACACCAGTCGTTTCGACCTAGATGCAAGAATCGCCATCAACATACAGTTTTTCAAGTTCGGGGGAGTAGAGAGCTTCAAAGGTCTTGTCGATAATCTAAGGATTTTCATGAAGGTAGAGGGGAAAGATTCACATTTCTTCGAAGTCTCAGATCGATCGGAAGAACATCTGGGGTTTGTTACGTGGTCGGTTCTGGCGCACCGTGGTTCGTATCCCGCCCGCAACCATGACCTCGCATCAACTGATATTGTTCGTGGTGTTCAGATGATCCTGCAGCAGCAGAGATTAAATGTTCTCCAGTCAATCACGATGTCAGCTCTAGCACCAAGCAAGCGAAATCATGGATTGAAGAGTGCAAGCAGCTTCACAAGCACTGTCCTGAACCCGCTGTTCCTCTATTACCAACAAGAGTTTTAGATGTCAGCGAAAAAGCTATTCGACTGCATGTTTCTAACGGTGAACGGTGCCATTACTGTGCTCTAAGCTATTGTTGGGGTGGTCCACAACCGGTACGGACGTTGGCCGAAAACATAGAAAGCCACAGAGTCGGCATCCAAGTCTCAGCTCTTCCACGAACTATACAGGATGCAGTGTCTTACACGCGGAAATTGGGGGTCAAGTATTTGTGGATTGACTCGCTCTGTATCGTGCAGGACAGCGAAGATGATAAGCGTCAAGAAATTGCGAGGATGGCGAGCATTTATCAAAATGCATTGATCACCATTGCAGCTACGAACGCATCAAGATGTGTAGACGGCTTTCTATCGAAAAGACGCAGACCGAATTATGAAACTTTTGTCGGAGATCTTCCCTGGAGCTGTCTCGACGGTAGGCTTGGGAAGGTGTCCTTGCACCGTCAATTTTCCAGGAAACCACGCGAGGAACCACTCGACGGAAGAGCATGGGCCCTGCAGGAGTTCTTACTTTCTCCACGCGTACTATGTTTCTCCTCACAACAGCTAGTGTGGGAGTGCCAAACCGTCAGATGCACCGATGGAGGAAACCCTGATTCACAGGGATACTTGGAGATGGGCAAAATCAGAACAGTACCATCCATGTTATCACCATTGACAGCTGCATTAGTTTCGAAGTCACCGCACAGTATGTCCGCGCATGAAGTATGGAGAGACGTCGTGAAAGACTTTACTCGGAGGGAAATGACTGAAGAAGGCGACAAGCTTCTGGCAATCTCCGGCATTGCCCAGCAACTCCATCTCATGACGGGAGACGAATGTCTAGCTGGGTTGTGGAAAGCGTCTCTAATGTCCGAGTTGATGTGGTCCCACGACTTGATGTTCGACGTTGCCAAAGGTCCCCAACCTGCTAGACGACCCGAGATATATCGTGCGCCATCATGGTCGTGGGCTTCTGTTGACGGAGCTATCGAGTTTTGTGGGTCACCGAATCACCTGGACCCAGTAGCAGAAGTCGTACAGTGTGAGGTCCTCTTGGCAAACTCGAGCAAGCCATTTGGGGCTGTCATCGATGGTCGTTTGGTAATACGAGGGCCGTTACGTTCGCTGGAAATAGACGAAGTTCTCCAGTACTTCGATCTGCGCCGTACCAGATTTACAGGGTCAAAACTACCCAGAATGATCCTAGACGGGAACGAAGTTTTGCCAGTCTCCAGTGCAGTCTCGCTGCCCGACAGCATTTCAGGTGATGCTCAAGTCGATCAGCGCATATGGTTACTGGAGATGGCTCGATACTCATCATATCCTTGCGGCTTGGTCCTTCGCCAGACTTCTCAGAAAAATCATGGATCATTCCGTCGCATTGGCTGGTTCGATAGTAGGTCGCCATGGTTTGACGCATCATGGTGGACCCGCGATTCCTCTATAGAAACAATCACGATAGTTTGATGAAGACCAGGAGCCACTTCAGCTCGAAGGGATGGTAGGATACGCGAATGCCAACACACGCTACATATCTCAAACTCCGAGACCCCCAAAAACTGCTCCATGTGTGTACTATAAGATGGCTACATGTCAATGATCACTCCTTCAGCAAAGCTTCCAATTCCTTCTAGAGATCGGCAGGTGGCAGAGTATCTTCACATATATAACGCACCAGACAGCCTGTCGGCCCACCGACGCACTCCTGATACGGCTCACATTCTGCGCACGGCGGTTCGAAAGACCTACAATACTCTGGGTTGGTACATGTAAGGCCCCGACAATCTGTAGCCTGCGGCCTCAACCCCGTCTTGTCCTTTGGCTTCGAGACCATCGTGCTCGGGTCGAGAGGGACAATGAACTCAGGAACAATCCACAGTTGAGCTTCATCGGCCACTGCAAGTCCGTCGACGCCGGCCCATTTATCGCGCTGGTCAGGGTACTTCCAGGCGACGAACTCTTCGACGTGATGGGCGGAGAGTTGAATGTAGTCAACTACTTCGGTACGAGCGGGGTTGAGTCGGCGCAGAACTCCGTCATATCCTAGCACACGGACGCCATTATCACTCTTAAGCATCATGAGGGCATCTCGGAGGGACTGGGCATACATATTTAGTACCAGTGATTTGCGTTGTATGTTTAGTGCAGACATACCGTTTCGTCGTCATGTTCAGCAGGGAGACTTCGGATTCTTCCCATGAGTAGAAATGTCGCCGTTGCAGATAGGGCAGTTGAGAGCTTCATGGTAGCAGCAGACGCTAGAGTGCTGTCAATGGATACGATGTAGAACTCTGGCTCGACAGATTGTGTAGTTCAACATTGACGAAAGTCCATGCTTTATAATCTTAAGCTTGACTCGTCGAGGTGCTTGCGAATCAGCACACCCATGCTACATACGTCGGCATCATCGTCATTGTTGGCAATCCGAACGGTCTGAGTAAGCGAAAACGGAGCGTTAATATAAAGTCACGTACACTGCGTCTCGCTTCTTGCTTTTCCCCTCTTCCCATCGACTGTGCCACGCCCAGGCAGCTCTACGCAGCAACGAACTCCCAATCACCAAGTATTCACGGTAAGCACTCCTTCTTCACTCCCTTGACATGCTTGATCGCTTACACAGGCTGTATTGTCTCTCAGCCTAAATTACCTCGTTTTAGGACTGAACAGCAGATCGCGCATCATGTCAACACCCCGTCCGGAGGTGCGACCAGATCAAGAAGTAGCGGGGAAACACGAAGACGATCCTGCCTCTTCAAATCAAGCAGAGCCACAAGCTGCAGAGCACGACGATGTCACTTCACACGGTGCTGTCCCAGCTGACATGGACGGTCAGCCAAGTGCAACCGATGAGCTCCGCGAGGTACTCAAATTGTTGAAGAGACCACCGCACGGAAATCACACCCGAGGTCTCTGCAATGACGGCCTTGTCAGATACATGGTCTGGTTACCAACACCAGACGATGAAGTAACTCGCCAAGGCGTATACGATGCCCAGCCGTTATCTCCTAGGATGATCAAGCGGTGGCTTGACCGGAAGCCATGGAGCCAGGCAGTCGAGGATCGCTTCCGCGGAGTAGACGGGCGAAATGTTCCCAAAGAGTAAGCCGTATCTCCATGCAGTATGCATCTCGTTCAGTTTTGCTGATCGTCGATGTTGTGTAGACAATGGTTAAATCCGCCTCCGGGGGTGTTGCCGTTTCCGGGAACGCTTAATGAGCGCATGGCTGCGATTGAGCAGAACCAGTTAGAACGGAAGGAACAACAGAAGGAACTCGAAGAGAAGATTGCGCGTGGAGAGATTGATAAGTCTGCCCTTGAAAAGCATTGTACAAGCTGGGACGTGATAAGTGACTATAATCTTGATCCACGCTAGGGTGATTGATGAGCTCAGTATCAGCTTCTGCTGGGCAAAGAAGTTCTGTTGCTACAAGTTGTGCCCACAATAGCAAAATCTACCTTGAAGTCACTCATTAAACCATCGCCTAGAGATTCAGGCCTGAAGACAGTGTGTTCTTCAAACAACTTTAGGATGTAGATACAACTCGTTCATAACTAACTTCCAGGGAGCCGACCCCCCAAATGTCCAATAAACAGTGTTCGTACCTAGGTCATCTCGAAGACCGCATAATGACAGTCGGAACGAATGTCTCGTAGTCTTCAGAGAAGGTTGGGCAATAGGAAGATGACGCAGGAAAGTATTGGCAATGCCAAATCGGGAAGTGTCAAGACCGACAACGTCACCGCCCACTGAGCCAACCGAGACAGCCGCCACGACTTACAGTCCTCCGTGAGCGTGACGGAAGACCAGAATTAAACATCCGGGGTGTGATGAGAAAATAAGAAAACCAGGGAGGTGTATGCTTTGCATGTCGGCGGCTTCGCGCCGGCCGACTCCCGCTCCGGGACCCACTTAGCGCAGGCAGATTCACTTTCCGATGGATCTGACAGGGTCTACGACATCTTTTTCGATGCAAGTAGATCTCCACCTTCGACAACAACGCCCATATCATCTTGGCGAGCTTACGTGTATCTAAGCGTGTACAAAGTATAGGTGGTGTTGGCGACTCTCAACGCTACCTTCCCTGGGCAGGCCTTAGCCCACCTGGGCATTTGAGATGACATCAGAGAACCTGAAATGGTTCGCAGGTGGTTGGGAGCCTAAACTAGATCACTGAACAAAAGAGCACATACGCGTCGTGCAAGGAAGAAACTTGACAGATTTGCAGACTACACCAGGATAAGGCAAGCAATTTGGAAAATCTGGTGTCAACGTAGGCTCCAGGGTGTTCAGTTTCCCCTTGTATTAGGTGCATGTACCTGGATGTTGACGTGTGCAGCGGACGGAAAAGGATACTTCCAGATTGGTCTCAGATCTCCAAATCCCGGTACATCTGACTAGTTCCCTCGACGGCGTGGCGGAGAGTATACCGAAAGAAAAACAATGGGGATTTTGCTGCGCGTTATGACCTAACGGGCGTTGTGGGTTCATTCCCGTGGGTTCAATGCCGAGAGAGCCTCGTGTATGTATGACAACATCACAACATAGCGTAACATGTTGAGTCAAGTGTCGGTGTCCTTGAGGTGCGTTTTTGCGAGATGGGAATGATGGACTTGGCTTTACGTAGGAAGAATGGGGTCGCGTTTTGCATAAAGAGGAAGAGGCTCCCGGCTTGGAAAAAGCAGACACAGACACGAACAGCTTCAACCTCATCTTCTGAGCTTCTAGTCATTCCATCAATCTGCAGCAATCATGCCTAGCTCTTCGCAACAACCTCTTCGCCAGTCTGGCATCTATCATAACCTTCCCACCTTTGACTCGAGCGCAAGGGATCTCAAGGCCATAGTATGCGGAGCAACTGGAATCTCAGGCTTCAACACTATTCGCTCTCTCCTCGATACGCCCGACCGCTGGTCCAAGATCTACGCTCTATCCCGCTCGCCCATCTCCAAAGAACTCCTCTCCTTCCTCACAGACGAGCAGCGCGCCCGCCTACAGCACATCTCCATCGACCTGAGCTCTTCCAGTGATGAAATCGCCAAATCACTCAAAGAAGCCGGTGCAGAAGCCGACTACGTCTTCTACTACGCCTACCTCCCTCCCGGCAACGGAAAAAGCGACATGGACCCCAGTTCCGCCGAAGCTCTAATCGAAGCCAACGTGCCCCCCTTCAAGAACTTCCTCGGCGCCCTCCCAATCGCCAACATCAAGCCCAAACGCTTCTTGCTACAAACTGGAGGCAAGAACTACGGCATGCACATCGGCCGTGGCCGCAACCCCATCGTCGAATCTGACCCCCAGCCCAAACACCTCAGCCCAAACTTCTACTACCACCAAGAAGACCTACTCTTCAAGTTCTGCGAACAACACCCAGAGACAGACTGGAACATCATCATGCCCGCGGCTGTCATCGGCGCCGTGCAAAGCGCAGCCATGAACACCTTTCTCGCATACGGCGTGTATGCTGCTGTCCAAGCGCACAGGAAACAACCTCTTCAGTACCCCTCAGACTTCCACAGCTGGCAATCCGGATACACGCACTCCACCGCGCGTCTAACCGGGTACCTGAGTGAATGGGCGGTTTTGGAGGACTCGGCCAAAAACCAGCGCTTCAACGCTCAAGACGGCGAGCTCATCAGCTGGGACCGATTCTGGAACGAGCTTGCCCGTTGGTTCGGCGTCGACACTGTGCTTGGTCCTGAGGAGGACGAGTCAAAATACGAGAGCAAGTACTTCGCTGGCGGTAAGGACTGCCCCCTTGGCTACGGTCCCCCCATTGAGCTCAAACTCGCACACTCGCTGTGTAAATGGGCGGAGGACCCTGCGGTGCCGAAGGCCTGGGAGGAGATGATGGAGCAGTCGAACGGGCAGCTGACGGTCAACATCCCGGAGAAGGACAAGCAGACGTTGGTTATGGCGGACTTTTCTTTTACCTATCTGGGTACGCTGTCTGGCACTAAGGTCCGCAAGTTTGGGTTCAGTGGGTTTGTTGATACTATCGAGAGTGTATTTGAGACGTATCAGGATATGGCGAAGCTGGGTATGTTGCCGCTTATGAAGGTCGATTCTGCGAGGGGGCTTGTGTAGGGGTAGTTGGTGGCTGTTTCTTTTCACTGCAGCTCCTCGCTCATCACTAACAATCCTTTGGAAAATTACTCTCAGATAGACTCCGTACATGCTACATATCAATGGCCATGCTGAATGCAAATCTACATCAGATCCTTCACCCGCTCTTCGCTCTCCCTGATCCACTGATCCAGCAGCTGCCTATTCCTCGGCTTGAACCCGACTTTGAAGTACTTCGGTTCAAGGGTCAAACTAGTTGGAATATCATTCGCATCAAGGCAGTCCATGATCGCCTCATCCCGCGGGTCCACAGGTGGCGTAAACTTGAAAGCTGAGATCAACCTCACAAAAGCAGTAAACAGCTCGCGGTTCGCGAGATGCGAACCAACGCACATACGTGAGCCGGCGCCATATCCGTAATGTGGTGTTCCCGCACCATCTGGAACGTCGAGGTAGCGCTCTGGGTCGAACTTCTCTGGGTTCTTGAAGTGCTCTGCGTCGTAGTCGGCGGCGTATGCATTCATATAGAAGGTTGTTCCCGCTGGAATGTTGACGCCATTCCATTCGATGTCCTTGATCGAGACCCTGGGTAGGCAGATGGGGATCACGGTCCAGTATCGCAAGATTTCTTTGTATAGGGCGGTGATGTACGGGATCTTCTCCTCGTGGAGACAACGCTCCCAGGCATCGTTGTTAGGGTATACTTTCATGATCTCATCGTATGCGCGTTGTTGAATCTTCTGACCTTCGGGGGTTGCGAGTTGTGCAATGCCCATGATTAGGTTGCCTGGCACGGTATCAAGACCCGCCGATACCATGGTCAGGCAGATGGACTTGATCTCGGCTGTCGTGTGTTAGTGCGAACAAGAATGAGTGGGAAAGCTCTCAACATACCTCTGTTCAGCTTTGCATCTGGATCCTTCATGATATTGCCGGTGATGCATGGCTTATCTGTACCCTTCTCGATCTTGTCTGTCAGTGTGTTGAGGAGTTTGTCCATGTACACGTCTCTCCTCTTTCGGAAGCTATTCGCCTCGTTGCTTTGGCTGGGGAAGAGTCTCAAGAGTGGCACATAGTCTTGCCAGTTGTTGCTTGTCGATCTGAAGTTTCCTACACCACGCTCAACCTCGACAATCTCCTTCAGTAGAGGCGCGTCCTTGTTTCCGTCTATCCTATATCCGTAGTTGAGCGTCAGACTCGTGTTCAACGCATATCGCTGCCAGTATGGCCGTGGGTCGAGATCGAGCTCTCCACCCTTGCTATCGTATAGTAGTTCTTTTATTGAGACCGTGGACTCGAGATCGATGAGTGGCATGTAGGACTGTACAGCAGGACGGTTGAGCGCCGTGGCAGCGGCCTTGCGACGGTTCTTCAAGGACTCATCCCACGGTGAAGTACCAATGGTAAAACCTTGAGAAGAAGACACCACTTTGTGGAACGTGTGGAGCATAGGTCGAGAGATCATCGCGGACTGGTTTGTGATCCAGAGATGGCGGACGGAATCGAACGAGTTCGCGAATACAATCCTCTAGATACTCGTATTAGCATTGACACTTACAAGAGTGTGCTGACTCCATGCGAGACTCAAACTTACCCTGTTTCCCATCCTCACCTGGAAGACAGGACCATATTTCTTTGCCCATCTTTGCGCTACCCTCGCGTGGTTCGTACCAAGCTCGTGTAAGCTTCCAAAAAGCGGCAGGCCCGGGACTTCTGGTAGTCCCTTGATGTGTGGTGTATCAGTTCCGTAGAGGAACTTGTATAGAAAGAATCCTACTACGGCAAGGCCGGCGATGTAGATGGGGATAGTCATTTTCTCGACAAGACTCGAGGTCAATGAGAAGACGTGAGAGAAGTGGAAGAGGAAAGTTCGCAACTCTAGAGCAAGAGCGAACCCTAAACAGGCCGGCAGCACTTATAGCAGTGAGAGACCTCCGATGCCATGCGCTTTCTCGTAGGAGGAGATCCCTAGCTGGACACGCCGTTCCGAGGTCAGGCTCAGCATGATTAGCCTCCGTTTGACTGGCCACGAAGGATCCGAGCTTTGATTTCGATGGAGTAAGCCCATTGCTGCGGGGCATCCGCCGCCTGTGTCATGGTGCGCGCAGAAGCGTATGTTGATGCAGCGGAATAAAGCCGCGAATTGATGGTGTTGATGCTAGTGTCAGGGTGCGGAGACGGACGCATTGTGGAGTCTGCTAACTGCTTCGGGAACAGATGATGGGCACGACAAGCTTTTAGTGGGATGATGGAGCTCTTTGGCACTCACATCGAACCTTTGTAGCGGAAAGAGCCTCAAAATCATATGCCAGTGGTATAGGTAGTATTGTCGGCCTCTTGCGCGGCCCCTGCCAATTTGCGACCCTCCAACGCGCTGAAACCCGATAGGCTCATCCATCTCAGGTTCTCACCGGCCGGATGCTTCAAACTTTGCACTAAAGCATCTATCTGCAAGAACATGCGGATCTCGGACTGCGTCATTTTGTGACTTCTGCCGCATAGTGGATAGGCTTCCAAAAATTGTAGCAGCGGAATAATTCCTTGTGCACAGGATCAGGTATCGTACTCAGCACATGTTTGTACTGCTGGTAGCTCCGCTCGCACAAAGCTCGGAGATGATGAGACTTTGATTCTTGAGACCGCTTAGCGACTATCAGAGCGCTCAAGCAAAGCTCAACTTCAGCGCAGGCTCAATGCGACCCACGCACTCTCCAAAGCCAACCAAAGCCTCCTCGTCTGACCCGCATACTCCTCGAATAGTGATCTCATCCCCATCCTCCAAGAAAGTCCTCTTCTCGCCACCTTCTAAAGTTATAGTCTCCTTCCCGTTGTTGCTTTGCTCTAGTAAACTCCCGTACTCGGCTGGGGAGTTTCCACTTATGGTGCCAGAGCCCAGCAGGTCACCCGGTTGGAACGGACATCCGGTGATGGTGTGGTGTGTCAGCATCTGCGGGAATGACCAGAGCAGATTTCGTGCATTTACTTTCGATACCGTTGTTTTATTGCCGGTCGACGCTGAAGACGATTAGTACGTGGCAATCAAGATGATACGCAGATGTACATACTCTTAACATCGACTTCGAGGTTAATGTCGTATACACTCTTCTCGTCCTTCTCCTTCAAGTAAGGCAGCACTTCCGCATCATTCTCCAACCCCTTCGTCTTGAACGGCTCCAGTGCATCTGCGAGTACAACCCAAGTGCTAATCGTGGTGCCAAAGTTCTTCGCATTGAATGGCCCCAGGGGTACGTATTCCCAGGCTTGAATATCTCTCGCAGACCAGTCGTTCATGAGCACAACGCCGAACAGATTCTCCTCGGCTTTCTCGATCGGAATTGGCACTCCCTGTTCATTTGACCCGCAGACAAACGCTCCTAGCTCCAGCTCAATGTCCAGCTTCTTACATGGGCTAAATGTAGGCACCTTTTCCTCTGCAGTAGGATCGAGCAGTATCTGGCCATTGGGTCGCCGGATAGTTGTCCCCGATGGAACCACCGAAGATGCGCGTCCGTGGTACCCGACTGGAAGATGTTTGTAGTTTGGTTGCAGCGCATTCTGGGGGCCTCTGAAGATGACGCCGCAGTTATAGGCATGGTTCATGCCCGCAAAGAAATCGGTGTAGTCGCCAATCTTGAATGGCAGATGTGCTTTGATTTCCTTGAGCGGT
Organism: Alternaria infectoria; assembly: GCF_024043175.1. NCBI lineage: Eukaryota > Fungi > Ascomycota > Dothideomycetes > Pleosporales > Pleosporaceae > Alternaria > Alternaria infectoria. The sequence goes on from NW_026250700.1 coordinate 556,687, forward strand.
ATCAAGGCTTGCTTTTGGAGTGCCGCATTGTTCTTCAGAACATCGGGGTATGTTGTGTCGATAGAGAAGACGCTTTGTATGTACTTTCGGACCACAGAGTGGATTGGGCGGCCGAGTGCTGCAAACGCGTTCAGCGATGGTTGCGAGAAGACAGCTTGATGTGGCTGTATCGTGGAGAGACCGGAGAAGCCATTGTTTGCAGCAAAGACTTCGAGATCTAGTGCGTGGTCTCCGATGGCGACTGCCAGCCGCGGTGACTGAGATGACGCTGTCGAGATGACACCGAACGGGATGTTGGCTAGTGAGAAGTGTGAGCCACGAGGTATGTTGAACCAAGACCGCAGCGAAGCCATGATTGATGTCTGTACACAATAACTCTTGCTACACGAGTATACCTGTCAGGGTCAACGGGAGGACTACGGAAACTTGCAGGCTCGAATTTTCGGCCCCGTAGTCTCAATCCCTGAGCCATGGTGCAGATGGTGCTTGATGGATGACCGGCTTGTGACGGATGAGGCGGGCTCGGAAAGATTCCGTCAGTTGCCAACAGACAGGGGTCATGCGCTCTCCGCCTGTGGGGTAAGCCGACGCGCGCGCGCTCTCGACGGTGCTTTCTTCTCCGCTTTGCTGCTGCAACGCGACAAACGACGGAATCTGAAGCCGCCCATTACCGCACTTCGCGACTTCGCGCCTGCGTGATGGCCGAGCCACAGCTTGCCACGGCTACTGCGATGCTGCATGCCCGCAACATCCGCGAAGGTTATTTACGCATCTGGTGCCGTACGCGCGTGTTTGATTATTGCCCACTATTGTCTTTACAGTGGTTCTTGTCTGGTTAATTAATCTTTTGTACACTAACGTCACGATGCCGTCTACTCACTTTGCTTTCAAGGAGAAATACCGATACCAGAATGGCTTCAACTCTTACCATGAGTATGGACGCGACTACCCTACTGTGACTACAAACACTAACAACATCCAGGACGGAAGCAGTCGAAGGCGCGCTTCCAATTGGCGCAAACTCCCCTCAGAAACCCCCATATGGTCTCTACGCCGAGAAGCTCTCAGGCACCGCCTTCACAGCCCCGCGACACGAGAACCAGCAAACATGGCTTTACCGCATCCTGCCCTCGTGCGGACACAGCAACTTCGAGCCCCGCGAGTCCAAGACGTTCAATACGAACCCCGAGAACAAGCCGTGGGAGAAGATACACTACATCCCGAATCAGCTACGGTGGGATCCCTTCGATCTCGACGAGACGGTGGACTGGGTGCACTCACTCCATCTAGTGGCGGGTGCGGGTGACCCTACAATGAAGTCAGGCGTCGGATACTTTATCTATGCCGCAGGAAAGGACATGGAAGCCAACGAGGCATTCTACTCGGCTGATGGCGACTTCTTGATTGTGGCACAACACGGTGTGCTCGATATCCAGACGGAACTGGGGCGCCTCGTTGCGCGTCCGAATGAGATTTGCGTCATACCGCGAGGCATTCGGTACCGTGTTACCTTACCAGAAGGCCCGGTGCGAGGCTACATTTTGGAGTTATACCAGGGCCATTTCACGCTTCCTGAGCTGGGGCCCATTGGCTCCAACTGTCTCGCAAACGCGCGAGACTTCCAGGCGCCAGTGGCCGACTTCGACGAAGACACCGAAACCGAATGGAACATCCTCGCCAAGTTTGCCGGACACCTCTACGCTGCGAAGCAGAGGCATACACCGTTCGACGTGGTTGCATGGCATGGACTCTACTACCCGTACAAGTACGATCTTGGACGCTTCAACACCATAGGCTCCATCTCATTCGACCATCCAGACCCGTCCATATTCACCGTGCTCACTGCACCAACAGACCGGCCAGGTACCGCAGTAGCTGACTTTGTCATCTTCCCACCGCGATGGTTAGTGGCTGAGAACACCTTCCGACCGCCATGGTACCACCGCAACACTATGTCCGAGTTCATGGGACTCATCGGTGGTCAATACGATGCGAAGACCGGTGGAGGCTTTCAACCGGCTGGTGCTTCTCTGCACAATGTCATGTCTGGCCATGGACCCGACGCTGCGACTCACGAGAAGGCATCCAATGTCGACCTACAGCCCAACAAGGTCGGTGAGGGCAGCATGGCCTTCATGTTCGAAAGCTGCCTCATGATTGGCGTAACGGACTGGGGCCTCACAAAGTGCCAGAAGATACAAGAGGGCTACAACGCAGAGAGCTGGGAGCCACTGAAGCCGCATTTCAAGAGGCCTGGCCCTAAGAAGATTGACAATGGTGTCTCGCCACTGGTGGCGGGAACTGAGGGTGATAAGGGCCAAGTGCCTCACTATACCTGAGGGCGAAGTGATCGGGATGTTGTACTTTTAGTGTTTGGCCCGAGTTGGCCACTTCGGTGATATTTGGTGCTTACGACCAGGCTTACTGCATTGGTATCAGTAGGATGGCGCGTCGCGATCAACAGGGTGTCGTTTCAATGCCCCGCAGCGTGGGTTTGAACAAGACAGTGAACTCTGAGCATGAATATGAGCATCGTGGATCTACCGTGTGAACTACCAAATAATGCCAAAGTCTGCTATGAATCCTCCCCTTACCCTATCGCATTAAATCCTCCGTGACACGTACTAGCAGCGTTGTCGGGCGGTGAGTTGTCTTGGTGCAGTAAAGTGCCGATGTGGAGCAAAGTCTAAGGGTCCACTAGCGTCAACAACTGCTAGAGCGCGGGGCTATCTCTCCCACTTTTCTCCCTCGACGTTTGTTTCTTCATCCTCCCTTCACCCCTCTCCCTCTCTATACCCCCAATACATCACATCAAACCGCCAGAATGTCTGCCCCCGCCCACAAGTTCAAGGTTGCCGACATCAGTCTTGCGGCGTTCGGTCGCCGCGAGATTGAGCTCGCCGAGAATGAGATGCCTGGTCTGATGGAGACTCGCCGCAAGTACGCTGAGGACCAGCCATTGAAGGGCGCCCGCATTGCTGGATGTCTGCACATGAGTATGTCTATCCTTCTATCCTACAATCTCAGTGCTAACCCACCCCAGCCATCCAGACTGCTGTTCTCATCGAGACCCTCAAGTCTCTCGGTGCTGAGCTCACCTGGACCTCGTGCAACATCTTCTCCACCCAGGACCACGCTGCCGCCGCCATTGCCGCCGCCGGCGTACCTGTCTTCGCCTGGAAGGGCGAGACCGAGGAGGAATACGAGTGGTGCCTCGAGCAGCAACTCACAGCCTTCAAGGACGGCAAGAGCCTGAACTTGATCCTCGACGACGGTGGTGACCTCACTGCCCTCGTCCACAAGAAGTACCCTGAGATGCTCAAGGACTGCTACGGTGTCTCTGAGGAGACCACCACCGGTGTCCACCACCTCTACCGCATGCTGAAGGGCAAGGGTCTCCTCGTCCCTGCCATCAACGTCAACGACTCCGTCACCAAGTCCAAGTTCGACAACTTGTACGGTTGCCGTGAGTCGCTCGTCGATGGTATCAAGCGTGCCACCGACGTCATGATTGCTGGCAAGGTCGCCGTCGTTGCCGGTTTCGGTGATGTCGGTAAGGGTTGCGCCCAGGCTCTCCACAGCATGGGTGCCCGTGTCATCGTCACCGAGATCGACCCCATCAACGCCCTCCAGGCTGCCGTTTCCGGCTTCCAGGTTACCACCATGGAGAAGGCTGCTTCTCAGGGTCAGATCTTCGTCACCACCACTGGTTGCCGTGACATCCTGACTGGTGTCCACTTCGAGGCTATGCCCAACGACGCCATTGTCTGCAACATCGGTCACTTCGATATCGAAATCGACGTTGCGTGGCTCAAGAAGAACGCCAAGTCTGTCACCAGCATCAAGCCCCAAGTCGACCGCTACCTGATGAACAACGGCCGCTACATCATCCTCCTCGCCGAGGGTCGTCTCGTCAACTTGGGATGCGCCACTGGTCACTCTTCCTTCGTCATGTCCTGCTCTTTCACCAACCAGGTCCTTGCCCAGATCATGCTGTACAAGGCCTCTGATGAGGAGTTCGGCAACAAGTACATCGAGTTCGGCAAGACCGGTAAGCTCGATGTCGGTGTCTACGTTCTGCCCAAGATTCTCGACGAGCAGGTCGCCCTTCTCCACTTGGCACACGTCAACGTTGAGCTCTCCAAGCTCAGCGACGTTCAGGCCGAGTACCTTGGTCTCCCTGTCGAGGGTCCTTTCAAGAGCGACATCTACCGTTACTAGATTTCTTAATGTCCAGCGTTTGGGAAGTTTCAACACGACGTTATGAACTTCGATGATACCACTTCGAAAAGTTGTCTGTCTTCAACGGCATAGCATCGAGCCTGGGGCTCGGCGGGGTTTGGTCGTTCAAAAGGCGTTGTTTGCAATCATCTACTTGACCCTTCAACCATGGTCAATACCGATGATGATACCCTATGTAAGAGTGAGATATGGATAAGATAGACTGCGTTATCCACGCAGCATAAGAACAGTAACAGGCCACCGATCTTGACGGTGGACTGAAGAATGAACAATAACGGCGGGCCTCCATACCCGCCTCAACAAACACTTCGTCGATCCATGACTTCTCCCGTGATCAACGTACAGCTACATAAACTTTCGCCACGAACACAGGCATACTCTCATCGGGCCTCACACGAAGATGCAAGAAGTACTGCTTGCGTTTATTCTGACATGTTGACGTCTGCAGTGCCCAAACGTTATTCGTTCTCGCGTCCTCCACATCCATGCCGTATCGCACGCATACGTCAAACGCAACAGACGATCGTACACACTCACAACGTTGCCCAACATTCCAGCAAAGAAACCACGAGACGCATGTTCCGCCGCTAACATCGGATCGGACATGTCGCTGCATGCACGCCACATCAAATACTTCCCGCTCAGCATACGCAGTACGCAGTGTGTATGATGCAGTAACAGTGGACGCAAGGAAGTCACAGCAGCAACGAATGTGTCAGGTATGCTCCTGCAATGTAATGTACGAACGGCCGACACGTTGCTATGCGCAGGCATGGCGGGCCGATGTAGCTTTAATCCCATGCATTGCATAGTCTGACAAGGTGAATATGTGGCGCGAGGAAAGTTAGGTTTGGTACATCGGATTGAGAAGTAAGTTTTTCCTTGCTGTGATGACGAGTTAGGTGCTGGTTGCTATAGCGTTTCCCGTGCTCTTCATGTGTGAGGACCGAAACATCGTGTCGGAATGTGGTACCATGGAGGGTTTCTCCGTTCGTAACGGCAAACTGCATTGGAGTTTGGTAGTATACGAGTGTTTTGGTTGAGGACGGGAGAGCTCTTTGCCCGTGCTTCAAAAAACTTCACGAGCAATTCATCCCCATATCCATCCGTCGCAATCTCATCCCTGACATCCCCACACAGGCAGGGCAGACCTGATCCTCCAGATCATAAACCGACAAGTCCAACTACCCCAACATCTCACAAAACCAAACAGACAACAACATCCCTGCCCCAACCCCGTTCCACAACATGCTCCGCCTCCGCCTCGCCCCTGCCTGCAGAACCGGGTATCTGGAACCACGACATGGCGATTTCGAGGCTGAGCAACTTGAAACGTTAGACTCGTCCTCTCCAGCCTCGTAACATGTTGTGCGTGTGTGGGGAAAGAAAGGGAAGCTACAGCGTGGTTACACGCGGTCTTGCATATCCAATATAGATCGGAGGGAAGTTTTGGTGAGATGGATATGGCTTGGGGGGATCCTGGCTTATTCAACAGGAACACGGCGTTGTTGGTGACATGTGGGGTTGAGACATGCGGAAAGTTTATGACGCCACGAGAGAACTGCGTGGTGACATCTGAGGCTGATTTCGGTACCGTAGAATAAAGGGTGTGGAGATGGGACAGGGGTTGGCGAGAACTGTAATGCTGATGCGATGCGCGTAGTTTGGAGTTGCGAACAAATGTACGTACTGAGGAAAGATATTACAATTTAATGCGGACCTAGATTATCCGCCTGCTGTCTGCTACTACTACTGCTATACAAAGCATATGTACCTTCCTGACCCATAGATTATCTTGGAGAAAAAAACAATGTAACTGAAAATGCCCTATGATGCCAACGCTTGCTATGGGATGGAGAACATCTGCCTTAGTCTCCATGGTGGGTGATGATAAACCAAAGTAGAGAGGTATCAAGAACAGTAGGAAACGATGAGCCAGCCGGTGCTTTTCATCGGCGGTAATGATGCCGCGATCGGAATATCAAGAGTGAATAGGGAAACGCCACCAAAATTCGAGAAACGGAACGCCGGATGCAGCGAGTGCCTTAGCGGAGACCGATAACGCTCTGGGTATTGTCAGTAAAAGCTGTGGGCATCCGTTAGGGTAAACATACCATTTCCAGCGTCCAGACCCTCCTTATCCACACCTTGAGCTTGCCTTCGACACCTCTGACATTGTCAAGCTCGACACCTTCCCACCAGCAGCGACGAGCGGGTTTCCTCCAGAAGAGGAGCAGCTTCTGCGCCATTCCGACAGCGTTGCTGTTAGCAAGGTCGTTACCCTTGATGTCTGTCCTCAGGCGTGCAAGCGCGATGCTGCAGATGACGGCTTTGTTGGGCTCGCCGGCGCGGTGACCCCATCGGTCGTCGTGGTTGAAGCCACTGCATGCTGTTAGCTGCTGTTCTCTGATTTGCAGGTGGTATGCTCACCCTGCAGTCAACATCTCGATCAGGTGCTGCTCCGTAGTTCCTGGTTCTTCGCTCTTCCTGAGACCTGAGAAAATGCCATCTTGTCTCAGCAATGCTTCGCCTGCAGCCCGCTTGACTTCGATCATCTCAGGCTGAGTGATGTCGCGATGCGGTGGGATAGCGTAAAAGTCGAGGTCCTCTCGCAGCACAATTATACCAGCGCGGTCCTGGAGCATGTCCCTGGCAGAGCCATGCATAGGCTCAATGGGTACAGCCTCGGCAGCATGTTCGGCAGCGGTCGGGGATGGAGGCGATGCGGGAATGGTTTGGGCTACAGTGCGGAAGAACTCCAGCATGTACTGTAGGGAGTTTGGGTCGTACTGTGAAGGGTAGATATTGTCAGATAAGTATAATGCGGGGTTGGAGAGGTGGTACAAGATCTTAGCTACTGGGGTCGAGGGAAGGGGTGAGGAAGAAGAAATGGGGTTACCAACGTCGACTGGGTATACGTCTCCATCGTGGTAGGAGTTCATGTGCCCATCAGGGAGCAGGCCATTGGGAAAGAGGGAAAGGAGGACGAATTCAGGAAGGGTTAGAAGTTCGTCTCGCGATAGAGTGAACCGCGTGCCCCTAGGATTCGGGTTAGCCTTGGTGTCGCGTGTGACGATGCATTTCCGTACCTCAGTTCCAGAGTGATGTTCTCGTCTGATCCACCCAGGGTGTTGATGGGCGGTCCTGCATTTGTTGTTTGCGACACCTGAGTAATGATACTCGCGGGACCTCCTGCGGATGCCATTACGTATGTAAAGGACTCGAGTGGGCTGGATCCTTCGCTGTAGGGAGGCGGCGGCTCTCCGTCGTCGAGGTCTTTGCTGCTAGAGCCTTCCTTGGTATCGGAAGGGAGCGCGGCTTTGGTGGCAGCTACAGCAGCAGCGGACGAGGATGACTCGGTAAAGGCAGGCGCAGATGTGAATGCGGGAGGTGATTCGTCTTCGGCGGTTTCACCGAGCTTGTCGCGTTCCTCAGCGTCGTCGGGCGGGAAGAAGAGGGAGGAGAAGGGAGGTGGGTAGGGTGATTCGCCGGCTGTTGTCGTCAATGCGGCGGTGCTGCTGGCGGGAGCGGTGACGGCGTAGCGTGGACGGGAGGAATCGCGCTGGGTGGGATTCGGAGGCAAAGGAGTGACTACGGACAAGCCGTCTGTACTGGAAGTCTGCGTGCGCGACAAGGTGCCGGTGGTTGTGTATTGGACAGGACCGGATGATGAGCTCGAAGGGGCAAGCGCGCTAGTAGCCGCTGTCAATTAAACCTGAGCGCGTGGGCACCACGAGGCAGCTACGCGCATTAGGTGGAGCAGCGGTCGAGGTGAAAGGGACGCAAATGTTTGCTTGCTGTGCTGGGCGGGAGGTGTTGTGCGTGTGATGAGGTGCCAGTGCCGCGATGGACGCGGAGTGGTTAATCAGTCCAGGCGTCCGCTTTGACCCTAGCGTGCTTTCCAACTTTCGAGCAGAAGAGCAGGCACAACCTCGGAATGCGATGTGATATCCCTCGCATCACGGTAGCTGCGACATGCATGTAGATTATTCTTGTTAGAACCATGATGAGTGTATTATACAGATCTAGCTTCGCCAGAATACGGGATAGTGAATCATCACTATCACCTGTTCTATATCCTAACCCAATCTAGTGCTTCGCTACAACTCCCGCCTCGTTTGCTTGCGCTGTGATGCGGCGCTTGTAATCTTTGACGGTTCCATCGAAGTGCTCGATCGTTCCGTTGTCACACACCCACAAGCTTGTGCATACGTTCTGCAGCATAGTGACATCGTGACTGACCATGAGTACACCACCCTGGAACTTGTTCAGTGCTTCCGAAAGCGCGTCCATGGCCTCGATGTCCAAGTGGTTAGACGGCTCGTCAAGCACGAGAATGTGCGGGTTCTGCAGCGCTAGGCATGCAAAGGCAACACGCGATTTCTGACCTCCTGACAGCAGTTCCATCTTCTGTAATCCAGTCATACCCGTAATGCCAAAGGCACCAAGGTGACGACGGTATTCTTCATCTGCCCTTCCGTGGTACGTCTTCGACATGAATCCGACAGCGCTGTCGTTCAGGTCCAAAGCATCAACGTGATGTTGTGCGAAGAAGCCTACACGTAAGCGTGGGTTTTGCGAGATGAGACCCGTGGTAGGTGAAAGTGCGCCGATGAGCAGCTTCAAAGCCGTCGTCTTACCAGCACCGTTGGGACCAACGATACCAATACGTGAGTCGAGTTGCACATCGAGGTCGACGTTCTTGAGCAGGATCTTGTCGGGCGTGTACCCAAAGGTAACACCACTCATCTGAATGATAGGAGGTGACATCTTCTCCACCTCTGGGAACTTGAAGTGTACCGAGTATGCTGCTTCTGGTGGAGTGAGGACTGGCATTTTCTCCAGCTTCTTGATCCTAGACTGGGCCTCAGAAGACTTGGCAGCATTGTATCGGAACTTGTCGATGAAAGCTTGCAAATGCGCGCGCTCGGCCATCTGCTTCTCGTACTCACGCACTGCTGTCTTGCGGCGCTCTTCTTTGGTAGCGTAGAAGGAATCGAAGTTGCCACCCTTGTAGTAGTCGAGTCGCTCAGAGTGTTGATGAATGATATCGGTTGCCACTTCGTTGAGGAAAGCTCGGTCGTGAGATACGACAAGTACTGTGCTTGGGTAGCCCTGGAGGTAGTTCGCCAAGAAGGTGATAGAGGGGACGTCCAACATGTTCGACGGCTCGTCAAGCAGTAGCAGATCAGGTTCACAGAACAGCGCACGTGCAAGTGCCAGACGCATCCTCCATCCTCCAGAGAATGTCTTGGTCGCAAATTGCTGTCGTTCTTGTGAGAAACCAAGACCTGCGAGGATACTTGCTGCTCGAGATTCTGCCTTGTCAGACTCCATCTCGGCGAGCTTGCCATGAATGTCGCTCAGAGTGGTATCTAGACCTTCACGCTGAGTGTCCAGCCTGGCAGCATCTGCGGAGGTGTCGGCCATCTTAGCACGCTCTTCTTCAAGCTCAGCTAGCTCCTTGCTGATCTTCTCTTGCTCCCGAAGGAGATGCTTGCGCCATACATCGGCGTCCAAGACAGCCTGTAGTGCGGGTGTGTCATCACCAGTAATCTGATGCAGTCAGTCATGGGACTTGCGTAGTGCATGAAGTGACTTACCTCCTGTTCCACGTGAAGAATCGAAATGTGCGTAGGAATAGCGACCTCACGGCGGGCGAGGGCGCGAAGCAAGGTGGATTTACCAATACCGTTTTGACCTACCAGACCGTATCTGCGGCCATATGCGAGTGTCAGGGAACTATCTGTAAGGATGCGTAATCCAGGCATAGAAATGTCAAAGCTATCGATCTTGATGTCTTTGCTCTTATTGTTGGCCTCGCCCAACTGCAGCGGGTTGACAGCCATGTAGAATTCTTCATAGCTTTGTGCCTCGTTGGGCTCATTGAGAAGTCGAGAAGCTTCATATTCGACGTTCTTGAATTCTTTGCGGTCCTGCTTCGCACGGAGCTTGCGTTCGGCCTTTTCAAGTTTCTTGCGATCGACCCTGGATTCAACTTTACGTGTGTTGGCAGATTCTAGGTCGACGGCGCCGCCAGCAAGACCTAGCGTGGAGGAGATGTTCCTGGACGAGCCCACGTGGATAGCCTGGTCGAGCTTCTTGGCTGAAGGAGCCATCTGGCGCCGCTCACTGTCTGTGCCATTGGCGGCGTTCAGGCGGGAAATGAATTTTTCCACAAGGTTCTGGATACTCGTCTCATTCTGAGGTGAGAGATCTCCGGACGCTGATAAGAGCAGAGCGCTCACGGTGGCAGCGGCTTCCTCAAGTGGGGAGGGGGCATTTGGGTCAGTGTCGGAAGTGAACTGGTTGGCAGCATGGGTCAGGTACCCGGCCGAGTACTCTGACAGAACAGGGTCGATGTTCGGGATTTGGGTTCTGATTTCGGATTCCATGGTGGCGGGTGACGAAGTCTGTCGGCCGCAGTCAATGTCACCGTGGCGCTGGCGAGGTCGGCGAGCGGGCAATCCTATCTCGTGCGTTCACGTAGTCAGCGTGTAATAGCGGGGCAGCGGTGGTCTCTGCTTCGTGCGGTGCTACGGCTGCTTGTCCAAGGCAGAGAACATTTTGACGTGGGATGCCAAATGTGGCGTGGCGGCGGTTCTGGAAGGAGCGGGCGGCGGCCAATCAGGGCGTCGACGCCGACAGCCCATCAAACATGACAACCCATTGCTGCGCCTGTGGACTGGCACAGATGGCGGATCTGCACCACGCGTCTGGAGGCGCTCTAGCAATGATGTGCTCCTAGGATTGTCCCGGTTGCTCGCATCTCTGTGTTCCCGCGGGTCAGCACGCATCGCACAGTCACGTCAAGCTCTGCACGCACAGCTCGCCCAGCAAGCCGTCTGCCAGATGGACTCCAACGTGCGCCCACTATTCCTAGAGTGAGGGGCACAACGGTCTCGATAGTCTGCAAAAAGCCTCTGGAGTTCGTAGCGGCCCTGGCAGTCATCTTTCAGCTGGCTTAGGTCGGGCACGGAGCCGCCTTGGCTACCCGGCATGCAACATGTGATGTAGCCTTGTCAATTGGCTTTTGAAAATTTACGGACAGAACAACGCATGCCTAGGAGTACAGCCATGGCAGGTAGAACACGCAGCATGCGGGCTTTAACGGCGGAGATATATCCCGGGGCGCTGAATTCGCTGCCTCAGATACACGGATTCCGTCCTATCCTCAACCCATGCTCCCGCTTCTCACCACTTCTCCGCTCTGTGGCTGACGTGCTGTGCGTTTCGGCTATCAAGGATCTCAATCACGAGCAGCTTTCCTACCAGAGTAATCGATGCCCGATAGAGCCGATTCAACAAATATCTACCACGCCATGCTCGTAGGTACCAAGGTCCTTCTGCCGTTGACTGTACCGAATGCTGGGCGCGAGGTAACATGCGATGGCTCCGTGGCTGCACAGTCTAAAGCACGCCTTCGCTACCACCGATGGACTACATAAGCCGGTTGACACTTGCGTACGCCGCGATCAGCAAACATCTCCACTTGGCTACAGGGGTCTCTCCAGGCAGTTCAGCGGCCGGCTGCCAATCACCGTGTGCTGTGACGGGCGCCCGGGATGCTATCTGGTACACTATATTTGGGTAGCTCTGACGGCAGAGGGGTTCTTCCAGCCTCTCTGCGCCATGTCCCTGATTGTTGTTGATTGTTACTCGGCGCTAGAGCTCGCCCGAGACAGATGGGCGCAACGTCGTGGTACGGCCAACTGGGCACCGCAGCGGGCCCTCAGTGCCTGCCCAAGGAGTTGCTGCCTCGGGCTCGTCGCATGCAGCATAGGTTGATGAGATTGACTTTACTCGCAGCGTGGAGCTATGACGGAGCAAAGTGAGGCATGGGGTCTGTGTACCTCCGTGTTATGTTTCGAGTCGAGCTGCCGCTATCAGCCCTCATCGGCGACATCTCGCTAATCCCAAGAGAGCCGGGTAGCCCTGTACGTAGATCCCAGAAGCAACAAGCAGTGGATTCTTCAGTCGTCCGCTCGCTCCTCGTCGAGCTCCACCTCTCTGCTTCAGCCCGTCGTGGTGCTTGTGCCGTCCATCCTTTGCTGCGCTCCGGAATGCAGTACGCCTGCTCCAGCGCCTGATTGAGCCCCTCTCCTCCCACCGTCTATACTCGTGCAGCTCGCGATCCCTGGTTCACCGGCACCCTGACATGCCATAATGCTCGACAAGTCGTCACAAGCGCCTCGACGAGTGACCTTTCCCCGGCGGCTTGGTTTCCAACGAGAATGAAAACTGTTCCAACGGTAATTACCCTGCATTTCTCTATCTCATAGTCCGTGGATCTTGTGTACGCGCTGCAGCTGCCCTTGATTTGTTTTGATATGTCTCGATCGCCGACGCCGCGTCTGCGTCTACTTCCGAGAGCGGCTACACCACGACTGTCTCACCTCGATATACCTCTCTTATAAGATGTCGTACTAGGCGCCATGACTGACGGACCCTTGTGATACAGCTCTGTGCCACTGCCGCTGTCGTTGGTACATCCTCTGTCGGCCTGGCCTTTGGACGGGAGGCCCCCTTCGACCCGTCGCACCCCAATAGAAAAAAGGCCACACCAGCATACGAGCCGAGTCTTAATCCCATGTCGACCGCTGCCATGACCACGACCGCGCCTCCCTTTAGCGGCCCCGTACCCGTCGTTCCTGCCTCGCGCATGCCGTTTGCGACTCGACTCAGTCAGGACGGCCGTTCACAGCTGCGGATCGTGAGGAGGAAGACGAGCGACGACGCGGCGCTGCAGTTGCCGACGAGTGCGACGAGTGCAAACTACCCCTCCAGTGACCAGAGTGTGTCCGACGTAGACACGGCCAGATACGTGCCGTCACGGCGAGCCTCGTGGATCAAACGCCTCTCCTCCATATCCAACTCGTCGAGCAGGAACACCAGCCCGTCGCCGCTGTCGCCCGCCGTGTCGTGCTCCAATGGCTCCATGGCCTTCTCCCACGAAGGCTCGACGGCGCCCATAGCCGGGAAGCGATCTTCTTCACCCGTGTCACGGAACAAGCTGGTGAAGCGCTCATCGTCAATGCGCGGGCCTCGTGAAGAGCCCAGAACGAGCACCTCGACCCTGCGACCGTCCTTCCGTCGTCCAGCCACCAGTCACCAACGCAACGCAACGCTGCAGAACTACGGCGCGCGGCTGTCCATGACGGCCGAGCACACTTCCATGGACGAGCAGCCGCATTCCGCAAGCACCGACAGCGAGGCCGAGTACACCCAATTCTTCACAGCGAGAATCATGAAGGAGCGGTCACTAACGAGGCGGAGAGGCTCCGTGGCATATGCGAACGGGTTCAAGAGGATATTCCCGGACGACAAGCACAAGCCCATGCTTGTGCTCGCGAGGTCGGTCGTAGCAGGTTCAGAAGACGTAGATGACTCGACAAGCGACGACGGTGAAAGCGTCTTCTACGTAAGTAGGCCAGAGACGCCGCTCAGCATGACGGCCATGTTTGCGTCCAGGGAAGCAAACCAAACTCGTGGCCGGCCCTCCACATCCCAGCCCGAGCAAGCCCCTCGACCCAAGCGCTCCTTCTCCATCACTTCCTTCCTGTCGTCCAAGAAGGAGCGAACAGGCGCCGTGTCCAGACCCAGACTTTCCCGCCGTGCGAGCCAGCGGGTCAACTCAGCACCCATCCTGCCTACTATGAGCAGACGGCCACACAGCACCTCTTATGGAGAAGGCCGCCGCGATGTGACAGACCCCAAACCAGCAAAGCGCGACATCGCCACGTCCGCCGGGCTGCCCGAGTCAGCGACGGCACGCAATGCTTCTCACACCAGGCGTCTGTCGTCGCCCTTGCCGGCGCTTCCTTCCTCTGACATGCTCGCTGGCGCGGGCTTGGCGCCCTTGTCTCAGCAGCCCGACGATTTGGCCTCAGCCGCACCGGGCGCCAATCAGGCGCCACCATCCCCTACTCTAGCGCAATCGGGAGTTCGGGTCTCGCGTCATTCCATGGCCCCCTCAGAACAGGCCTCGACATTGGTCGGCTCGTCTGATAATGAGCTTCGCGCCTTAGGCTCCGGCGACGAGGACGACGCTGATATCCAGAGCGACACCGTCTTTGATTCGCTGCGCACTGGTGCGACCAGAAGTACAGCTGGCGGCGCCCGTGGGCCTCGCATTGAGACCATATTCGACGAGTCACCCCCCGCCAAAGTCAAGGTCAAAGTCACAGCCCTACGCGATCTACTGCCGCCCGGCGCTTTTGGGGAGCCCACCGTCAATGGTGTCGCCGGTCACCAGAGCATCGCCGAGGAAGAGGAGAGCATCTCGACGCCCGTGCGGACAGTTCGTCCTCAGCGCTCATCGCAGGACTCGCCCACCTTCTCCAGAACACACAGTGCGCCACTCTTTCCCAAGACGATAACGTCGTCTCCCCCGAGCATGCCCAAGCCGCTTTCGCTCGGCACATTGGAATGGGACTCGCGCGCAGGGGACGACGACGATAGCAGTAGGTGGTCACTAGAAGAGGCAGATGATGAGGATCCCTGGGTTGATCATCCAACAGTCAACCACAAGGCCACACCCGTGTCGCTGCTGCGACAGCACAAGCATCTGCTCGCGCCCGATTACGTTCCTAACCCAGCTACGCCCAAGCGTCCCACATCAGAATTCGGCGACAAAGATGCGCGAAGCAGCATTTTCGATTGGTCTGAACAGCAAATCGCAGACAAGAACTCAGGCAGCTGCACGCCGCCACGGCCCCGGACGGTGCACGGAAAGAAGGATGCGGACCGCAGAGGCAGTCGCTCTGTTGGACGCAGAGTCCCCAGCGGGTTGCACGCCCGCAGCCAGAGTGTGCCCGTCGTTCCGGATCTGACTGGCAAGCGTAGCACAGTGGTCACAAACAAGTTTGGCACCTGGGGTGTGGGAAGCAAAGGTGTCACCGAAGACTGGAACGACGACTTTGACTTTTCCGAGCTCACTGAGGAGCCTGCTGCAGAGGACGGAAGCTCGCCTATGGGGAACAGTGGCTCGTCTATGGTCGTACCAAAGACTATACAAGAACAGCAGAACAACGTCCTTGCAAACATCAGTCTTCTGCGCGAATGGGGTCTACTGATTGAGGAGCTCAAAGAGCAAAGAGTACGCGCGATTGCGCTCGGCATGATACAAGGCCCCCCTTCGGGCATGTGGCTTGAAGTGGATGCGATGATCGAGCTTGCAGACCAGGAGGCCGACCACGAGGGCCTGGCCCACGCCTCTCCTCCCTCATCGCCAGGCTTTGACGACGACGCTTTTGACGAACCACCCGCCAGCCCTAGCCTTGGACGAGGAAGGCAGAAGTCATCATCTCCTAACGAAGATAGCCCCAAGCCACCACAGTCAGCGCGCCCTCTGAGGAAGTCGATTCTCCCATCCAACAACGGCATCTTTACCCCGCAATCTTCACCGATCACACCTAGACTGGAATCCGACGCCACACCTGCGACACACGAATCCAAGACTATCGTTACGAGACCCCGGAAAGACTCGGAGGCTAAAGCACGTTCTGTCATCGAAGCGCTGCAAAAGAGGAGGAGCGCATACGAGCCGTTCCTGGATGCGCCTCCCGTACCTTCGACACCTTCGAAGAAGGTTCCATTCGACACCGCGACTCTGCGACGCATCGTGCCATACGTTAGTACGTTGACGCGCAAAGTCAAAGACACGATCAGGGATGCGGAGGGCTTGTACTCGAGTCCTATCGCAAGCCCACTACACGAGGAGCCACCATTCAGCATGATTCATCAACAAGATGCGGATCTTGCGGCTCAGATGAAACTCATGACAGTGATGTAAATTCACAGGAAACAACGACGCGATGGAGCTATTACGAGCATGTTTGGGGTAGCATTCAACTCGCTCCGTGCTGGCCACACGCATCTGGGCAAAAGTTTGTGGGGAGAAACAAAAGTTTCTTCTGGATATTTCCCTTTGGATCAGAGCGTTTGAGCGACGATCCGGCCTCCATGGCCTGATCACCTTTACCCTGTATTAATTACGCAGCCGTCGATTACCAGGTCAGGCCAAGTACTGCATTTGAAGCGACATGGCATTTGCGATTCCTTTTTGCATAAGTTGCAGCATCTCCCAGCCAGGATACACGTGGAAAAGAGGAGGCATGCGATATGAAGCGCACATGCGCAGCATGCATATGTTTTGTCTAATGGAAGAATACGGCGCATTGAGGATTGGGTTTCCTATGTGGATGTGGAGCATATAATACTCTCCTGGTGGGATGGGCATACCGCGCAGTTCGCGAGAGCCGCTTTTCTACACGTCTCAGTCATGTACAAAAGCGGGTTAAGGGTTTTCTCTTTGTTCCTTTGTCTCATTGTCTCTCTTGATCTATGGTATCTTGAATCACCATGAGGGTCTTCTCAAAATCATAGCATCGATATCTGACGGCTGCTCACTGTCGCACAAGACAAGAATACACAGAATTTGAAACATATCTTAGACTACCGTCCCGCTCATACATCATGATGTCTTCACTTTTGACTTTCGGGTTTGGCAACTCTATCGTATCCCGATAGTTTAGGCCCTCTGTGTGTTCTCTAACAACCGACAGAACCATATTCTGAAACTTCAGTACACCGCCACTTTCTTTTAGAAGACGGTCATTCCGGAATTTACTGTCGTATCCTGATTCCCGGTTGAGGTCTCTCGAATACATCAAAGCTCCGGAGCCGTTGTTGCGAGCCCAGCTACTGCAGCCCCATAGCCGAATCACATACCACTAATGCATTTACACGCAGCGCCCTGATGAGCCAGCTACTAAGACATGGCCGAACGAGGCGCAGTAACCCGCACGCACGCACTGAAGATCGCCTGCGCATCTTGTTCATGCCGGACAGCCAGATCATCGTACAGCAGCGTACCACTCGCTTTCGCTTCTGCCCGGGCGGGTCAATGGGCGGCAGACACGGGACGAGAAATCCGTGCAGAACACCATTCCACAGCAAGACAATAGAGTATCCAACAGAGCATGCGTGAAGTTTAGTCTCCTTGCAGATACTCCGTACGAGTAAATTGTGCGTGAGGCCATACCAACAATCTTGGATGATCACAACACAATACAGCCCATGTCGCATTCCAGTCATAAAGCCGAAGCTACCACTAACCGAGAGACGCCCTAAGAAGCTGCACTGTCATCCACGATGCATATTCCGGTTTTCCCAACGATATAGCTTACCACATTTCGTGCTATACAGCTTCTTTCGTTCATCTTCGGGATGGCTACCGCGATTGATGGTCCGACTCCCCGGCAAGCGCATACCACGCCTTCAAGGATGGGAAGAATACCCTGGCCGGTTCGGCCGCACGCCGGAGTACTGTAAACAGAGCCTCCACGACCCTGCTCCACTATTTCCTTGTAGACGTGTGAACGGTCGCACGACCTGCCCTATGGAAACATGCGATTGCTGCACCAAGACGAAGGGCGAGTACTGCGGTTCCCTCAACGCGTACTCGCCAATTTCAATATGCATGTAGCTGAGACTGCGATGGTTTGACGGTAGGGCAAATCCTCAGACCCCGCGCTGTTATTCATCCGAGGTCAATGACGTTCCTTCTGTCTTGGGAGGCGCAGGCCAAGCAATGACGGGAAGCAACACCAAGAGAGAGGCGACTGCCACTTTGGCTGCTTGCCTGACTACATGCTAGAAGAGGGGCAAGTCTATATGTGAAGCGCTGCACTCCTGTCCATCCTGGTGTTCCTTTTCCCATCTGGACCAATCCTCGAGTCGAGACGCTCAACAGCCAACTGCCTTCCAATCTCCACGACCTCACGGCGCTAACACCAAGAAAGAGTGCTCCTCGTACCCGTTGCCTGGACTACATCCGTACCTTGCATACCTCAACTGCGCCCCAACCAAACCTACTCCAATCTCGCTAAGCTCCGGCTCGGATTTGTTACGCCTCCAGCACGGCGCAACTGCCCAAATCAATTGCCTTGCAGTGCTTGCGTCGGAAAAAGGCCAGCACTCTCACGTCATTCTCCGCAATTCAACATGGCGCTGAAACACTTAATAGCAGTGGTGGGCCTGAGCGGCTGCTCTGGTGTGCTGACGGCCAAAGCGCAATCCACCTCCACTGGTGCAGCATGCGCAAGTCCCATTGCCCCACAAAATGGTGCTCCTTCGGTGGCGCCGGGGTTCCGTGTCGAGGTTGTGGCTAATGGCCTGAGGGATCCACGCGGCATTATTTTTGATCGGGAAGGTGGGCTGTTGGTAGTCGAACAGGAGCATGGGGTTAGCCGGTTGAGTATGACTGGTAATGGTCGGTGTAGGGACGTGCAGATGGTGGTGGAGGATGACTCTGTGAGTGTTCGCAGCGCGTTGAGTAAGATGTGACTGATCGCTGACTATGGTAGTTGAACCATGGCATTGCTTTCTCGCAGGATGGAAATACGCTCTATGCATCATCCCACAGCAACGTCTACGCTTGGGACTACGATGCTTCGGAGGGTAAGACTACATCCGACCCCCGTGACGTCGTCGAAGGCATGGGAGACGACGAAGGTCATACTACGCGTACACTTCTCATGTCTCAGAAGGTTTCTGACATGCTACTTGTCTCTCGCGGTAGTGTGGGTAACATCGACCTCCAGACCCTGGATGTGACTACAGGAGTCTCAACGATCAAAGCTTTCAACGTAGGCAACATGACCGGCTCCGCGTATGATCATGCTTCAAGCGGACTGCTGCTTGGTTGGGGCCTGAGGAATTCGGTAGGAGTAGCTGAGGAACCCATCTCAGGTGGTATATACTCTGTTGAGAACAGTGTCGACAACATCGAACGTAGTGGAGAGACTATCAACCAGAACAACCCTGGTGAAGAACTGAATTTCCACGGTTACCTCAATGGAACTGGGAGCGATGTACAAGGTGGCAACTATGGCTACCCTTCGTGCTTTACAGCATGGAACAGGTCCGAGATTCCGGATTTCGGTGGCATGACAGGCGAAGCGTTTGCTATTGGAAACCAGAACGCGACTGTCAACGATACCTTCTGCGTGGAAGACCGTATCGCTCCTAGAATCACGTTCGATGCTCACATGGCTCCCCTAGACATCAAGTTCAACCCTGACGGCACTGCCGCATGGGTAACGATGCATGGCTCTTGGTAACTTGGCTTACACTCATCTCTGTGTACCCTTCTAACGACTGCATAGGAACCGTGAAGAGCCCATCGGCTACAAGCTCAGCCTCGTCCAATTCGACGGCAAGGGCTCGCCTGTAGAGCTCGCGAACAGTACCACTGCTGCTACTGACATCGTCTCAAATCCTGACCTCTCCGCTTGCCCTGACTCCTGCTTCCGCCCCGTCGGCCTTGCGTGGGATTCCGAGGGTCGCTTGTATATGAGTTCGGACTCTACGGGCGAGATCTTCGTCGTTACGAGGGAGGATGGTAGTGGTATCGCGGATGTGAGCGAGGCGGCTGACGCGGGAGAGAATGAGAGCCCGACACCGTCTGGAACTGGAGGTTTATCGACGCCGACTGAGACGAGCGGTGCTGCGCTGAATTTGGGTGTTGGAAGCGGAAGTTATCTGGCTGCGGGTGTCGCTGTTGTCGGCGCGCTTCTGTGAAGATGAAGATGAGGAAGAGTCATAGTTCTCGGATATGCAATACCTTGATAGTATAATGCACTGCACGCTCAACAGAGCGCTGTGCCTCAAAAGCTTCCTCCCGACCTTCCAGATGCAATCATGCAATGGCTGATGCTCCGCAGAAAAGCGTCGGGTGTTCTTCGCGAGTCACACGTCGACGTTCGAAATGGATTGGGCGTCATTGGCTGTCCCTGCCCTCGAGGCCATGTGGAAGACCAAAGAAGCAGCGGCAACTACAACCATCATCATCGCCTCCAAACCCACAATCAAACTATGCAGTCCCTGATCATGTCTTTGACACCGACATCGCCCGCTAACCTCCGCCTCCCACGTCTATGTAACCTCGTTGGAACGCTGCCATACGCCTACAAACGCACGCTGGCGAAGCACGTTCGTTTGCAACTTCTCATCACTATTACACCCAGCGAGCCGCAAGGCACCCCAGCTATCCTGTCCATTCCGTTTACCGGCCGTCGTCTTCCTCCGCGAAGCTTAGAGTACTCGCATAGCCCGGAACAGCAGTACATTCGCGCGCAGTGTTGGGGACGATTGGTAGCGTTCACCTTCACCTCGTCTCGTCACGGCCATCTGCGGCCAGTCGGACCCCTGTCACCTTCACTGTCTATAGAACAATAGGTGAGTTTCTGTTTTCCCGGCTAGTGAGGGTGAGCTCGCCTCTGTATATCATCCTCACACACTGCCAGCCTCTCTTCTTCCACGACCCTCTTCCTCCATCGCACCGGATCAGCGAATAGTTCAATCATTGGCCTCTTCAGTATCCCATATCAACATGGCTCATTCCCAGAGCCCATCTACAGCTATGGCGTTCAACTCTCTACCCATAGAGGTATGTATTCCCAACATGCACGTGTGAGTAGACTCGAGTATACTGACGATCACTCGTAGCTCAACAAGGCCATTGCTCATGAGCTGCACGAGGACAAGGACATCGCGGCCTACAAGGCAACCTGCCGTGCTACCAACGATGCCATCGACGCCGATAACCTATCTTTCTGGCGCGCAAAGTATCGCGAGAAGTACGACTTCAAGGCCGGCCCTTCCAACCTCAACCTGCGTCGGGTATATCAGCGTCGCTCCCGACTATTTAAATACGGTCTCCGTTACAAGTTTCACTATGGAACCCATCAGGGGGAGAGGCAGGTCATCAACATGATCAAAGACATGATCATTGGTACGTCGGAAATACCCAGGAACTGAACACAATTTTCCTGTGCTAACGAATACAGAATCCTATCAAGGAGCTACCGAAGTTGACGAGCATGGCCGTCTTCGTTGCAAGAACCACGCCCACATTGTCGACTTCATTCTCAAGTCCCATATCCTCAACAACGACCGACGGGCCCCTGAGACCCAAAACGGCAAGATGGCTTATATCGACGATGGGCTTGCCGCTGTCCGGCTCATGTGCTCGCAGTTCATCTTCAACCTCGAAGGCTTGCGACATGATGTCTTTGCTTTCGAGGACTCACAGCACGCTGTCTACCTCTCATCTGACAAGGAACGCCTCTTTACCGGAGTTGACCACAACAAGTTGAACCTCAGGTGGATGCTCCACGCGATGAACTTCTTCCGTCACCACATGATGAATGAAGATGCTCAAACATTGTTCGACAGGATCGATGAGCTAGACGTTACCCAGAAGCCTTCGGCATGGAGAGAACAACTCACCGATGGAGCCAAGCCTCTGAGCAGGTACTGGAAGGGTACCTACTCCTTCCTCGAGAACATTGAGGTTCAGAAGCTGCGAAAGCAGGGACCAGGCAGACAGGTCTTCATTGACAAGAACGTGGACGAGGGCAAGATCCAGGTAGATTTCCAATTGGGAATGGCCTTTACGAACCCCACTGATCACATGCAGTCTCTTGAGCTTGCCTTCGCAGAAGACAGTCGCCTACCCGACGGTCGCGAGCTCCCATGGCCACCCGTCTTCGAAGACCGCCTCCGCTCGCTTGGCAAGGACGCTGGAAAGCAGCAAGGCATCAAGACTCAGGGTCGAAACACCGCCCCCAAGACAACTACAGGAGGGAGCATTCAGTTTGAGGGCAAGGGCGAAGACCTCGATGACGAATACAAGGCCCTTGGCTGGCTCAACCCGCTGCCCCCTCAAGGTGGTGTCCCTGGCTGGCAGCGCATCACCTTCATGAAGCACTTCACCGAGGACTACGACCACCCCAACGAGGACAATCTCTGGGCGTACGAGGGCGTTGTCTTGCCTGGTGGCCGCATCATCTTAGGCCGCTGGTGGTTTGCATCAGAGCCAGGTCGTAATGATGTAAGTACCACCTGCCCATGACATGTCATTCCTGCTTTCGATGGACGTGTACTAACAAACGATAGATGGAGTACAATGGCCCCTTCATCCTCTGGGCGGTCGACGAACCCGACTTTGACGAAGACATCAGCGATGATGAGGGTGCTTGAACGGCGAAACACATGGTGTCGACGGCAACTTGGTTTTGGTCCTCCATTCCACAACACATATCCCCTTTGTATATCTTTTGGTCATCTACCTTATCTCCCCTGCACATTCTCTGGCGTTCGACTATATTCACATACCTCCGGTGGCGGAGTCTTCAAGGCCTGGATGCCTGGACATTTCCCTTTGCTCATCTTAGTTTGGCATCACATATCACATAGCCTCTTTCTCTTGGCTTTTGGAGAGTTGGGAGTAGGACGGATGTCCTGAATCAAAAGTCTTGTTCAATGGTCGTGTGCAAGAGTTCGTCCGCATGATATCGAATCTGTGAATGTACCAACCCAAAAGCGAACATGTCGCAGCTGAGCTCGGTCTTTCGTCAAGATACATCACGAAGTTTCAAACAAAAACGTGCAAACCAGAAAGCATGTGCAAAGAGACCGTTTTCCATTTCATATCTATCTTCATTTCGTAAAGTCATGTCGTGAATCATTCATGTGTGAGCCAGAAGACTCGATTGTCGCATCAGCCAAAAACACTTCTTCTCTTTCCTTCCGAACCCAAGAAGTCGCCTCCATCCATCGTCAATCATCGGAGTCGCGAAAACAAAAGAATGGAGCTGCTCAACAAGAAGAACAATAACATTCACCTCCTCGCTTAGCCAAGCTTTCTGAAAGACAGAATAAAAAAAAGGTATGTAACAATACTTCTATCATCCACCGCAGTACAAAAGTAACCAAGTCGGCCGTGTCGTGAATAACCATCGTGAGTAAACCAAAGAAAAGAAGCATCTAGTACCTCGCACCCATAGGAGGGGGCGGGACCGAGCTACCGTAGGGATTCGCATCGGCATAGGAGGTAGGGTAGGATTGGTTGGCAGCTACAGGATATGCGTACGGATTAGCGGCTGCACCATTCATGTTGCCACCGAGGGCGTTCATCCGGGCTTCCTTTTCGCGGCGTTCACGGAGCTTTCTCCTCTTGCGGCGGCGGGTCTCGAGTTCCTTGACGCTGTGGCGTTGTTCGTTCATCTCTTTCCATTCGGAGTAGGCGGATTTGATACCGAGGGCGGCGATACCCACGGCGGCGGCGTCCTGGAGCATGTTCTTGGACTTGCGTTTGCGCGCTTCTTCGGCCGTCATTTCACCCTCGCCAACGAGCTTGCGGCGGTTCTCCGAGGCGACCATGGAAGAGTAGACTCCGTGGGCGGCGTGGATGGTGGCCACAGTGGCTAGACCGGCAGTGAGGAGTTCCTTACCTCGTAGCTTCTTGCGCTTCTCCTCCATATCGGTGGACGACTCGGAATCCGCGCTAGAATCCCGTCGACCCCGATCCATTCCTCCATTCTGTGCTGTTAAAGCACCCGCTCCTGCCCCACCGGCGGCGGCTAGTCTGCGATCTGGGTTAGTCCTGGAAGGGGCTTCGGAATACTGGTCGTCCATACCGCGGCCTCGGCTGTACGAGCGGCGGTTGCCCCTACGTGATGGCACGTAGCTGTCCGAGCTGGAAGAGCGGGATCGGTCCTTTCGAGCACGAGACTTGGAGCGCACACGGTCGTATAGAGCCTTGCCTGCTGCGAGCACAGCACCGGTACCAGCGACCTTGGCGATACCGTTGTTTCCTCCTCTGTCGCTGGAGTTGGAGCGGGAGCGGCCACGAGAGCGGGAGCGTCCGAAGATGGACCTGGACCTGGACCTGGCACGAGAACGGGAGCGAGACCTGGAGTCGTCACGGCCACGAGGAGCACGAGAGCGCGAGCGGGAGCCGTTGGCTAGGCGAGAAGCGACAAGACCACCGAGTGCAGACTCGGCGACGTGCCTCTTCTCGTGCTTGCCGGGGTCTCTGTCGATGAGACCGTCGATACCGGCAGCACCAAGAGCGGCAGTTGCAACACGTTGGCCCTTGGCACCGGTCCATGGACCGGCTTCCTTGCGGCTGCGGAAGGCTTCGACGGCACCGGCGACGATAGCGGCTTTGGCGGCTTGCTCCCACTTCTCAGACTTGTGTCCTCCCCGGCTGCGGCTGCGCGAACGTGATCCATAACGGCTGCTGCGGCGGTCGCGCTCGTCGTAGTATCCGTATCTGTCGCTATCATAGCCACGGTCGTCTCGGCGAGGGCGGGAGCGTGATCGGTCACGACCGCCGCCAGTGACGGCGCCGATGATTCCTCCTAGGCCTGCTGACTCACCGAAGTCCTTGACTTTGTCGACGATGGACTTGCGGCGCTGCATGTTGGGGCGCTCGGAGTACTCGGAACGGTCATCGTAGTCGCGGTCACGTCGGCGGGGACGGTCATAGTAGTCTTCGTCGTAGCCACGGTTCACTGAGCGGGTGCGGCGGGGCGGCGCATACTCCTCGCGGTACTTGGTCTGCCTATACTCGGCACCGGGAGGGAAGTCGCGGGGAATTTCTTCGATGCTGTCCTCGCGCGCTGCGGGGCGGTAGACGAGATCTCGTGCCCCGCCTCCGCGACCGCCGCGCTCAATGTACGTCGTCTCGGTGACGTACTCGGGCTCCCGCGTACGGTGGCGCGGTGCGTAGCTGTACTCAGACATAGTGATGGTGGTGGTGCTCTATACCGCCGTGGGCGATTGTGGCTCTAGGGGTCCGGCAGCAGGAAGGGTCGTATCCAGTCCGGCACTCTGCGCAAGGCTGGGTTAGTGGGCGCGCGAGGGGAAAAAGAGAGCGGCGGCGTGCAAACATACCGAGTGGTCGCTTTGTGCTGCTAGCGCAAGTGAGAGGCTGGTGGGCAGTCGCAACGAAGAATAAGGTGCCTGCGAAGTGACGGGACAAAGTGGGTAGGGGAATGGGGTGTCGAGCGGCGCAGGGCACAGGCAGGCAGTGGTATTTAACAGGTTGTCGACTCGGGAGGGCCAGGGCTGATGACTGTCCGTTTGGCTTGGGTCCCAAGGATCTATCTCGGTGCAGGTGGGGTGGCGTAGATATTACCGTTTGCTTGAGGCTGGGGTGGGCAGCCGTCTTGAGGGCACCGAGCGTGCGAGTGATGTCATTGCCGCCTGCCGGGCAGCCAAGCCCAGTTCTTCTGCCACCACCTGCTGCGCCCAACGAGAAGCGCCTGTCCAACCCGGCTAGGTCTCATGATTTGCGCAGCTTTTCTGACCGGCATCCCTCACCGACGCACCCTTTGGGGGTCTTTTCGCTGCGAACATGTTCAACGTGCTGCTCGACATAGCCCCTCTCCGGCCGCCTCCGGAACCTGACCGCTGCCTCACTTCTGTCCATCTTACGTTGCGACGCCCCCATCGACAGCTGCCGTGAGGTAATGCTTATTCTGCCCATCTGCATGGCGGCGTCTTTCAACTCCACATGTCTCGCTGCGTCTCAGTCGTTCTTCCAAGTTTCGGTGCTGCACCTGGCCAGCTCGGCAGCACTCAGGCTCGATGACGAAGCCCGGTGCCATTGTGTGTAGGGGTGCTATGTACAGAACGCCACGTGAGTCGGCTGTCATTGGCCGGCACCCGTGGCAGGCACATGGAACTCCAGCGAACATGCGAGGATACACCTGTCAATCCGTGGCCTGACACCTGAACATTGGCCCGAACTATGGAAAAACCGGGTACTACCTGTCAGTTGTCAAAAGATGCCCAACTACATACCTTTTTCCTTGAATTTTATCACGTAAATGACGATATATCTTCATGATGTGCCATTTTTAGTTGCTACGATCTGCCTAGGTGAGGCGAGTTTCCTGACATCGTACTAGCTGCATTGTTTCACACAGGTGCGACAACCTTTCCAATTCTCTTCTCGATATTTGAAACGCCCATCTCTGCATCATCGCTGAACATAGAGTAACCTGCACATGCGTTGTTTTTCGCAGGGTCAAACCTGTTATCGCATTCAAGCCATGTCACCAGTCTCAGCTGCCAGCGATTGCTAGCTCACGTCCTGCTCTCTATCTCTGCCTCTTGCGCTGATAACCTGAGATGTACTCACCTTGATCGTTCGAGCCCTCGTCCTTGTCACTGCGCTGCCTCTTGTTTCCTACGGTCATCGAGGCTGTCATCTTTCCCATCTCTCGCTCCAAGTCTTTCGAGAATTCTTGCAACGCAGGTACGATACCGAAGCACGCCCTGCTGCTCTCAGCCACGAGCGTCCACTTCTTCGTTCCGGGCTCGCTGAGTGTAACCGCGCGGATCATGATGAACTCGTCTGCTCTATCGTTGCGGCGGCCTAAGGCGGCAGCAGCGGGGATGGAAGAGGAGCGGTCAAATACGTGGCGGCAGATGAGGATGGAGAAGCCATGGTTGTTGGGGTAGGCTGGTTGGTACAAGTCGATGATGTATTCTGTTGCGCAGTCAGTATTGCAGAGTCTGCTACAGCGCCTTCCGGCAGCGGAAAAGTGGGAAGTGACATACCAAGGACGCTTTGCTTGAGCTCGCGCTGCAGTTGCAGGTCTTCGAGACGGCTCATCTCTTGCATCGCCCTGTGGTTGGCCATGAGTGCGATTTGTTGCTGATGTGGGATGGAAGGTTTGGGGATCAAAGGTGAGGGAAGGTGGTGGTACGTAGGGGTCAGGAAAGCGTCAGTGTGCTGAAGCGGAAAGCGCAAGTGTGCCACGTGGTGAGAGGCTGCCTTCACCTCCTGCTTGTGTTATGGTGAGTACAACGAGTACTGTAGACGATATTCTGGTAGTGCGCGACTGTGGTATCACATAGCAACGTGTATGACAGTTGATAATCAGCACAACATGAACTGGGGCTTGGATATTGACTTTTTAAGTTAAGTTTTAAAGATGCATGCAAAGTCTATACCAACTAGCTGAAGACAGACCGCTGATGTGACCTTCACGTTTCTCAGTGAATTCTGGTCTTCTATACTGCGTGGTCTGATGAAATATTGTATCTTATCCTCGATGGTTATCCTACTCGTCTTATTCTTCTCGAAACAAGTCATCAAAGATATGCCGGACTCGCTGAGATCTTGACGGTAATCATTGAATGCCTTTGTAGTTTGATCAAACCGCACATCGCAAACAGAACTGCAGACGCGTTATCATAACTATTCGCCATATCTGTTAATCATGCAGCTTACCACATAAATCCTCCGCTGGGGCAAGTGTTAGCTCGTACAGAGTTGCATAGAGGCATAGGACAAGGCCTGCCGCTTCTCGCGTGTACGAGTACAACCATCACGATAGCTAGCCCGGGTGTAAGCCGTGAAGTTGATGTAATCGCTGCTGACCTCATATTCGCCTTACAATATTCGTAGTTACCTAGAAGAACATCTCGCGAGCCAACACCGGTTTGAAATTTCCGCCGGACGATCGTATCCAGCATATCGTAGTCGAACTCCGATGGAACTGGAAACTTGTGACCAAAGGCGTCTTCAACGACGAATGGGTCTTGGAAATATGTCCAACCGGTATTCACTGCTCTTCCCGAATCTCGGATTTCGAGAACAACGGCGTATATTTGCTGGGTCGAGGCACTGCATGGTGGTTGGTTAGTTAAAAGCTCCAACAATGTGCATGAAGGGAATGGACATACAAGACTTTGTTCACCAACTGCCCGAAGTCGGCCAGGAATGTTCTGACCTCGCCGAATATGAACTGATGCAGGCCAGTGACCAGTGTCTGAGTGTTACTCGCTACAACCCCCTGGCTTACTACATCCTTGCCAACATCTGCGAGAGTGTCTTGTGTGTCACGAATGCGCTCAGCGATTTGTGTACAGACTGCACCTGTATCCTTCACCTGTCCCACGACATGCCGTGTCATGAGTATGTTGATGACATTGCTATAGAATTGGAGATCTCTCTGGAGTTGCACAACTTCCTTCTTCCGGCAGAACGTCCAGCCGAGCTTATCCATGGTACCTCTCAGAGCGTTGGATCGACTTGCGGGGCCTAGGGACGACTCGTATCTCTCGATCTTCGCCCAGAACACTTCAAGTCGTTGGCGACAGTCCGCCGTGACGAACTTGATTGTGTCAAGAAGTGCTGAGGGGGCTGCATTGCTATCGAGTTGATCCAGACCATCTAGGGCAGTCCTGAGCGCCTCAAGCTCCTTGGTGAGTTCCTGGTATTCCGATTTTGCTCCACCAGCAGATCGCAGACTGTCAGTGATGTCCTTGATCAGTTTGCCGACGGCTATGACATCACCGATACCGACACTGAAAGGCATGGTCGTGCGATGTGAGTGACTTGAAGCGTGTCTGCCCGGGTAAGTCGTGTGGTGAGTGCAGTGGTCGTCGCAGTTCTATCTGTTAATGGTTAGATACCTAGGTGGTAGACTATGAGAGCACCGAACGACTTGCCTTATGTTAGGTACGGAGTGCGAAACGGAGAAAGGAAAGATTCGAGGTATGCGACTGCTGCGCGGTCATAAACAAGCTTGGTGAGCGAAACCGCCAGCTTGGGGGGCTGCGCTGCAGGTCAATCATTCCGCCACCACTCCCAGCCTTGCTGCAGGCAGACTCATTGGGCACCAACAGCCTACATCACGAAAATGGAGATGTAGAAGCATCAATGAAGACGGCTGGTTTACGACTGAAATGTGCACTTAGCGACGTTAACAACAAAGGCGCGAGGAAAGCGCAGACGTGCTAAAGTGAAAAGTGCAGGTGCGCCACGTGGTAAGACTGGAAGTCACGACTAGGTCCGCTCTCAAAATTGATGCCTGCAAAAAAGGCACTGTACACTTGTTGATATATCATACTGCGTGAGTCGCATGCGATACTACTTCTGTCATCCTAAGGCGTCGACACGTTTGCCAGCAACGTGACAATGAACACCAGACGCGTGGATTCCGTAACGATCAAGACGCTTACGGAGCTGAAGTCCAACCTCCATGCAACGTGGTGTCATATTCTCGAGGTTTTGTTCAAGCTCAAGTTGTAACGTCGCAAAGAATCTGCCGTCTACCATACCTCCTATAGAGACACTAGGGCAGGATATAACACCGTCTATCTTGGCGATATCTTCTAGAACAGGGCTATAGACTGAGTCGGAATCTCTAAAAGGATCGAATCGGACGTTTTTCCGCAGAGTTCGCTCCATAAAATTGTAACAGACTGCATTGGATGGTCGGTTGTGGGCAAGTGGAAGTA
Organism: Alternaria infectoria; assembly: GCF_024043175.1. NCBI lineage: Eukaryota > Fungi > Ascomycota > Dothideomycetes > Pleosporales > Pleosporaceae > Alternaria > Alternaria infectoria. Next base: position 586,042 of record NW_026250700.1, read on the forward strand.
GTGTAAGAAGCTGGAAAAAGTTTGCGCTACTGCTGCGGACGTTTTCAATGTTTGATAACAAGTCGGTAGCCTGATAGAGCTCTAAATCAAGGTTCGAGCTTTATGAACCGCATTAGTGAAGTTTCACGAATGGACTGAGAATGTACTTACCATCCAAACCCCCCTCCGGGGCACGGAACAATCTCTGCCGACTCGCAACGAAGTATGGGCCGTGCTGCTTCCTTAATGATCCCGGTGCTCACGATTATGAACATCGTGATGGCAGTTCCAGGCTGGAGACGTGAGGACTCGGTAATGACGTCAAGATGGTTCTGTTTCCTACACAGTTCAAAATTTCCCATCTTCACTTCCATGGAACACCCGCCAATTTTGAACCGGTGGCGAATGACGGTATCAATCAAGTTGTAATCGTACTCTGTAGGAATGGGAAATTTGACTCCGAAGGCATCTTCCACTTCCAAAGGAGCCTGGAAGAAGGTCCAGCGTGTGTCTACCGATATGATGTTCCGGATATCAAGCAAGATCTGGTAAATCTGCTGCGTGGAAGTACTGAACAGGAAAGTCAGCTCAGGTTCAAACTATGCTATATTTGTGGTACGCACAAGGTGCTGCTGATGAGCTGGAGGAGACGAATCAAATACAGTTTGATGTCACCAAAGACGAATTGATGTATGTCTTGGAGCAACGTTTGGACATCGCTCAAGACGACCGCTTGATTCAGGTTCTCTTTATTGATGTGCTCGAGAACGGTCCGGGTATGGTATAGCTGTTCAGATATATGCGAAAAGTCGATCTCGGTTGTTGCACGCAGGATCTCCAGGCGCTCAAGACTGTGTTGGGCTAGATGCAGGCTGATAATACTGTGGCAGATATGAATGTCTCGTCGGAGTTGTTCGACCTGATCTTTCCGACCAAAATGCCAACCAAGCTTGTCTGATGTAGCCCTCAACATCGATGGATGGCTAGAGGAGGCCAAAGATCTTTCATACTTCTTGACTCTTGACAAGAATCCTTCAAGTCGTAGCCTGCAGTTCGTGGTCGCAATATTGATCGGGCTAACATGAGCGGATGCATTCATGTCGTCGTCGATGTGATCGAGGTGGTGTAATGAGATATCGAGTGCTTTAAGATCTCTGACCAGCTCCTGGTACTCCGATTCAGCCCCGCCTACAGACCGCAGGCAGCTGATAGTTTCTTTTATCAGTTTTGCAACAGTGATGAAATCACCAACAGCAAATCCGAAAGACATGTTGATGTTTGGTAACGGAGGCGAAGTCTGCTCATCTCGGGTTGCAATGATACATGCCGCTGCGTAATTATTCAGCGCAACTACATTTCGGTGATGTCGTTAAGCTGCGCAATTCGGGTTGGGTGAGGTGGGAAAAGGAGTGAGTAAAGTGTTAAAGTGCTCAAGGAAGGTACATTGAGAATGGCGGTGACTGCGACATGATAAGCGCGAGTGCCAAAGATACTGGAGTTGTATATTTCTCCATCTTCGTATCACGCTCCTTTTAGGGTGGTCGAATGAAATTGGCGGAGAGGGTCATTGATGCAGTCCACATGCAGCCAAGGAAGGCGCAAGCTTACATCCAACTGCAGCTCAATGACTCCGCGACCCTTCTAGCCTCGCCATTCGACTACCTGTTCGATCGTTAGCGTCAAATTTAGAGCCGAGTAACATCGAATAGCCCAGAACGGAAGAAGGGTTACGAAGAACTCTGTGGACCCCAGAACGGAAGACAATGAGACTGCAGCTTAGAGCCCCGCAATTGGCTGCTTTGATGATGGCCCATTCCAAGTGTTCGCAGTATCCAGGTAGGTTATCAGTACGTGTAGCTCTCAATTGGTGGTTTCTTGCCCCGTCCCGATACATATGTTACACACATATATACAAAGCGAAAGATCATTCTCAGACCTTGATCGCGTACCGCCGAGGCTTGTCGCTTTCGACGGTCTTTCCTGTCCTCTCCTTCGCCCACAACCTTAATCTTGACATGCGCTTTAGATTTGACGCCTCCCGCTTCCTCAGTATCTCCGACTCAAGCTCCTCTGGTGTAAGCTCCATAGCCGCTGCCTTCTTCTTCTGTATCTCGCGATTCGGCTTGGAAACGTTCTTGTGTAGTAACTTCTCCACTTGCTCTCGAAGCGTCCTGGCTGCTTCCCGCGTGTCGTTTTGGTCAATTGCCCCGCCCATCTTCACAGAATCCCGAATCTCTCTTTCCCTGTCTTTCTTGCCCCATGGTTCGAGGTCGGGTGTCTCAGGCCAGACGAATGGCTGCTCCAACTCTACTGTCATGTATTTCTTCGACTCCTCGCGGAACCAATGCCGTGGTTGTTCCCGCGTATCTCGTACCGGCATTTGCTTGACGTACGATCGGATGTTGAAGCATTTGACGTTGTAGGCGTGGTAGAGGTAGTCGCGGAGGTCGTATTTGGAGAAGTCTAGCGGGACCTGGAAGCGGGCATGGTATGGGGAGAGTTGGGGCGTGCGAAGAAACGCGACTGTGAATTTGGGGCTGAATCATATCAGCCTTGAGCGTAAACGAGGCATCGCCGTGACTTACAGGTATATCTTGTTGCTGCCGAAGGCTATCAGCTTTTTTGTGATGGGCACGGCGTCCATGGTGGCGGGGCGATGAGGTCCAGACTCTCCAATTGCCAGCGGTCGCAAAGATTCCTAGGTTCGATAGGGAGTGCTACAGCGCTTTCGAGGAGTGCAAAGCGCGACGATGCGCTATATCGAGTTGTAATGGCTTTCGCGATGCTCAGAAAATGGATCGGGAGTCGCTCCGCAAACGCCGATGCCCGCCAAGCATTTCTCAACTTCGGTAGTCTTGCCCACGACTTCTTCCATCGCTCCTGCTCGATACTCTGTTGGGAGTACTCTTTTGTCTGTCGCTTTACTTGACCACATGCCTTTCGAATTCAGATGGGTGGATTGCGTGATCTTTCATGTGCTGCTTAGCCTACCTCGTCACTTGTGTTTGCCAGCCAACAGCTCTGCGCGATACGATACAACTACCTAAACATCAAAGGTCTATCTGCTTATTATCGCCCGAAGCCTCTCTGTCGTGGATACGCCTTCCTGGGCTGCATGTGTGGCTTTGGTGACGTGCTCAACCCTTTGTAGCAGGAGAAAGCTCTCCCTCCTCCATAACAGGCCACCTTAGACGACAGTGTCTCCAAGTGGTAGACCTTCCCCCTCACCCATACTAAAAGGGTACTTCTCTCATTATGTCGTAGATCTCCCCCATCTCAACCTTCCTCGTTTCATGTCCAGCTTCTACAACCTCTCCATTAGTACAATCACATCTTCATCAACCAAGCTTCCCGCATTATTGCACACAATTTCCTTGGTGATACAGACATAGAGTGCGCTTTTGAGCTTGTTATACCATTGCGTTGCGTTCGAGTTCTTCTTGCATCAGAGAGGAGGTGCAGCACAACAGCCTGGAGGCCTTCGCTGGCACTCTACTCCGAAAACACACTACAACGCTCTCTGGGTATATATCAACCGTACTCATACACTTCCCTAACTTGCACCTTGAACACAGAATGAGACGAGGTAGGTGCGCTTTGAGGCTGTATACGCATACGCACTAGCGCCACCGCGCGTTTGCTCTTTCCAATTCAGTCACCTCGACCTAACTCTGCAGCGACGAACACCACAACACTACCAGTCCTCTCACCCCGACGCCGCTACATTGGCACTGCTTCTAGTTCTTCATACAACAAAGAAGCCGCAGCGATGGACGGACAGGACACTGGCGCTCTACCAAAGCCCAAGCCCAAGCCAAAAAGGTTCATTCCGGTGCCCCCGGAGTACCGTCGCCTCACTCATACTACAGAACGCGAGCTCATCGTCAACGAGATCAAGATCAACACTGGCTGCGATGTCATCCCCAAATGGGACGCTGGGTATATCACTCAGTTCGCCATTGCTGGACAAGGTGCAGGCGTTGAGAAGGCCGTCCGATACATCAACCACTGGATTTCTAACGCGCATATCAAGTCAAAAGACTCATCATCATGGGCGAAGACACCTGCATTCGATCATAACAAATGGTACTACGACAGCATTGAAGAGCGGGAGCGTCAGCGGAAGGAAGAATTCAAGGGCAAGGCGCCTGAGGTATCAAAAGGCGACATGCCACTGGCGAGCATCATCGTGTGCTGGCCGGAGGACCTCCTCAACGAAGGCGTCACTCCTCGCGATGTCTTCAATAACAAGCTAGAAGCGCTTAACGCCATTCGGACTCAGAACGAGGTGTACATAACGCTTCTTCCTACTCAGAACGACGTTTGGCAGATTGAGATACAAGGCAAGCCCATCATATTGCTATTACATGCGATACACACTAACTTTTACAGCCCGCGACATAGCGCGCATCGAAGCAGCCGAAGCGCATCTCATGACGATGATCGACAAAGTCAAAGCTGATGCTATGGGACTGCAGCATGTAATCAACATGATTCTTGATGAAAAAGAGGGCTTGGAGGTTGTTCTGGAGGAGGCTGACGCGTGGTGGCCGAACCTGTACGTGAATCACAAGCGTGAACTGCAGACGAGTGCTGACCTCTTTCGCTCAACATCAGTCAAGATCGAGTCGTACCTCGCCTCCTCTCCAGTGGGATGATGGAAACCTCCGGCAGCTTCCGCAATGAGATCATGCACTTCACGCAGCTTTCAAAGATCCAGCATTCAATTCAGCTGGCCCTTGAAGCTGTGCGCCACACGAAAGGCGCGTACGATATGGCTATTCGGCTAGGGTGCCTGGCTCTGAGCTCAAGACATATCAAGGAGGATAAGATTGGCCAGAAGTTCGGGAAGGATATCTTCTTGAAGTCGATTAACGGACCTGTTGCAGTTGAGATAAAGAAGTGGTAAGTGTGTCCCCTCGTGACGACTAGCATAATGGCTAACGACATAGGCTTGCTGATGATGCACTGGGCTCGCAAATTCTGGGAGCACTCTGCATGGCCGATGAATTCCTGGAGCCGACGAAGTCTTCTGCCTACTTCGGTTATACGCCAAAATCGCTGCAAGGCACTCGTCCAATGTTCCGAGGAACGTGGGTGTTCACAGACCCCAGCAGCGTTGTTGCTCCACCGCGTGAGCCGGTAGCTGTGCGCCATGCTGGACGTCCTAAAGCGCCTCCCCAAGCTCCTGCTAGTACAACCACTCCATCCGCAGCGCCGCAGTCCGAACTCATCGTTGTTCAGGTCGACTGGACTGATGACGAAGAGGGCTTGTACGAGAAGACAACAACCCGGTTCTACAAAATCGATCAGGGTCGTAAAACACCAAAGAAGAACATGGATATCAATCTGCTGGAGCTTGGAGAGAGTCGAGGATGGCACTTCGCCCTTGAGTCCTTGATTCCTGTGGCAGCGAAGAGCATATCGCCTGTCATAACTGGCTTCGCTGATCGAGTCAAGATGAGACCCAACCACGATTATCGTTCCACCGAAAGCTTCGCTGAGTGGGATCAGACACCTACCGTCAAGAAGCACCTACGGAACGGCCGTCTGGAAACTATATACTCCTTCGGCATCAAGCAGACCTGCTACAAGGTTGAGGCTACTTGCATGTGGTACCCAGGACAGAGACTTCCCGTCTGGGGTCTCTGTGTCCGCCACTCTGAATGGGCTACCCATCTTGCTGAGCTTGAGCGTCTCCCTGTGGGTCGAAAGGCCGACTGGGGTCACACTGTGGCTACCTTCCTGCCAGATGACGGACAGTCTTGCTACTCCAGCGCGGTTGAGGACGAGGACTTCGGAATGAGGAACCTCGATCTGGGCCCTGGCGTTGAAGCACCACCACGCGATGGTATCCGCATCCTCATGGACAAGCTGCTTCAGCTATCAGCCATCGTCAGTTCTGTCACAGACATGGGAGGCGTCGCTATCTAAAGGACGGGAAAACCTGAACACCCTGAAGGCTACATTGACGTTAGGTCATCTACTTTGCATGTTTTCATGTTGATGTAGGCTGCAGACCTGTTCGGTTTCTTCCTTGTATGAGGTGGTATCTTGAAGACATCCAAGGCGATCTGAACGAGCGTCAGGCATAGGAGTTCATTCTCATATAGTATCATGCGAACATGACGAATTCTCTACTCCAGTCTTGTGCCATGAAATTTCGTAGCCTCTTCTAGAAAGACCCGCATGGTCCTCCAGGTGTGCTTCTACTCATGCCGCGTGCGGCTGATCCGACACCGGCTTCTGGTCTTCTAACATGATGTTTGCGCATTACCTCGCAACACTTCAGCTGCCCTGCTCCTCACCCTTGCCCTCCTGTGCGTTCATGACCTTGAGCCTGATGACCTCCTCCACGACTCTGACATTCTGCGCCTTGCCCTGCACGACACCCTCCAAGTCCTTCAAACTGTCGCCCAGATCCTTAACCTTGCGCTCATAGAAGTCTTTCGCACTAGCAATGTCCTTTTCCACAAAGAAACCTGTGCCTACATCCACCAGCACGTGCTCATGATCCGTGAGTTTGCCGGGTACGTATAACGAGGATGTCAAGGGGACGAGGAGCGGTTTCGAGACGGTGGCTGGTGTGAGACCTGTCGAGATGGAGTTCAGGCAGTCGCGGAACTTGGATTGGGCGGTGCGCAGCGATTGGAACGAGTTGGACAGGTGGGTGAGTTCGGCGTCGAGTTGGGTTTTTAGTTCCTGGAGGCGGGGGACAGGGAGAGATGTGATTTCGACTGCGAGGGAGGTTTAGCACAATGCGCGATGATTTGAGATTAGGGTGCCATTACTTTGACCAGGCTGTGCGCCTTGAGCTTGAGCCATGTTGGTGTCGCGTGGGCTGGTGCTGAGCTTCCAGGTGTTTGTGACGATGTTAAACTTTACCAGGGGCAGGTTTTGGCGGGGCGGGTGCTTGCTGCTCGTGTGGGGTACGATAACGTGAGAGCGTGTCAAGCTCCCGAGCGAGCTGCATCCGTGCAATCCTTCACACCACAGTCTAAACCTCCATGCCGAAGCCGGCCCCTGCCGTTCCTCGCCATTGGAGCAGAAGGCCAGATGTACGACCAACAAAACATCCGCGCTTCCGCATCTTGACGAAGACGGAATACCTGGACAAGAAGGAGTTCAGCATACCTGCATTCGACCCCGACCAACCCGCGCTCTTCAAAAAAGCCTTTCTGGATATACCTGCAATCCGGAAGTGGTTCAAGAAGGATGCCTTCCTCGACGCATCTTTGACAAACAAGTGGAATAATAAGCCCAACACATTCAGATACCCGCAAGAGCTGAACACCGCGTACCTCGAGCAGTACGGCGATGCGATCGTGCCACTGGAGCTGACGCGCTCATCCCCCGAAAATGCCCTCGGAAATGAAGCCTTTGAGCGCTTCGAAGCCCCTCTGGCTCTCCTATTACAACACATGAGTGCTGCGGACGCGCAAGAAACGAGTTTGTACCTCGCGCAACACTCGCTAGCCGATCTTCCAGCGCCTCTGCAAGAAGACCTACCTACGCCATTGACTTTCCTATCCCACCTCAACGCCCGCGGTGATATCTACGCATCGAGTCTCTGGATGGGCAGACCGCCTACGCGCACCCCATTACATCGCGACCCGAACCCGAACCTCTTCGTACAACTGGCAGGCAAGAAAACAATCAGGATGATGAAGCCTGGGGTGGGTCGGATGGTGTTCGAGGCTATAAGGCAGCATATACGGGGACCGGGCGGAGATGCGAAGATGAGAGGAGAGGAGATGATGCAGGGTGCGGAGATGGAGGCTATGGAAATGGCGGTTTGGAATGAGGATGGAGATGGAAGTATGGGGAGTGCGACGGGCTGGGAAACAACTTTGAGGACTGGGGATGCGCTGTATATTCCTAATGGATGGTGGCATGCTGTTAGGGGGATTGGAAAGGGTGCGAATGCTTCGGTGGGTACAGTATGTGACTTGGTATGGATATGTCTGCTAACGGTTGTACAGGCCAACTGGTGGTTCCGCTGAATGAACTGCTAACGAAGCGCACATTGCTCGAAACCAGGGGATTAATTCCCGGCAATCAGTCGTCACGACTTGAATTCGACCCTCACAGTAGCCTCTGTCCCGTCGATCCAGGTTCCAATCGATCGCGTTCCAGGAACGATCTCTACCTCCCTCATAACCCGCTCCATACCCATCTCCGCCTCGCTGTCTTCAGAATCCCAGTCGTCATCTACGATGTCCGTCGCTGATTTCCGCACCGACATCCAATCGCCCGTCTCCCATACCAGTCTACACTTCATAGGCTTGACACCGAAGTGCTTCCCAACAATACCGAGAACCGTGTACGCCGTGCCACTCATCGGGATCTCCGTCTCGAATATCGTATCTGTGGATGTCGCAAGGTAAAACCTGATATGAAGCAACCGTGCAGCAAGCGAGTTAGGGTTCACGGCGTTGACAGAACGCTGAACGTCCGGCTCGCCATACTCCTCACACAACCACTTGTACCGCGGATGACTCTTCAAGATCTGCTCTTGCAGCTTCTCGGGCGCGAACTGCACTTCTTTTGCGATCATGGAGAGATAGTAGGACTCTGCGTTCAACCGCTCTTTCTCGTTGATGGGACTGTGGTTCAGCGTCTTGAGCTGCCCTAGTCGTGCAAGCGTAAGCATGTATCCATCGTCTGCCGTCAAGTTCCGTCCATCCGGTGCTTGTAACGACTGATACAGCGGGTTCTGCGATACACGCAGGCTTCGGAGACCGGGGAAGACGTGTATGAGTTGTTCGATGAACGCCCATGTTGAGATTTCGTTGAACGAAAGGTCGACTTCTCGGACGGTGGTCGAGAAAACTGGTATCGATGCGCCGGAACTGGTTATCTCGGAGATTTTGTTCGATTTGAGGATGAGGCGGTGCAGGTTTGGGAGGGCTGTGAGGCAGGCCAGTGAGGATAGAGAGGTGAGGTGGTTGTCTTCGAGTGTTAGATCGGTGATTGTGGGGTTGAGGGCGTGATGAGTGAGGCTTGTGTAGAGATTGCTAGATGCGGAGAACGTGGTGACGGAGGGGAAGAGATGGGTTAGGAGGGCCAGGTCGGCCCACGGGAGGAGATTGTCTTCCAGTTTCAAAGAGGTTATGCCTTTGAAGGCGTCAAGACAGCGGGCTCGCTCTGGTTCTGATACAGATGTATCGCGAAGACGTATGCCACTGCGCTTCTATTAGTACAGCCAAGAAAGAACTGAGTTTGGAGAATACTCACTCAACCCTCAAGCTCCTCAAACCAGGCAGCTGTTCACAGATCGCAGCTACTTCCCTCCACTCTTCAAAGAGATTCCTGCTCAGATCAAGTTCCATCGCCTTCGGACATGCCTCCTTGACATCATTCTTCTCTCCTCCTCTTAGCCACCCCTCCCCCCGTGCCTCAGGCCTCTGCATACAAAGCCCATCCAAAATAATAATCTTCAACTCCCCCAACTGCGCCAACTGCCTCCTAATCTTGTCAAACCCAATCTCCTCCGCCGGCTTCCCATTAAACAGCACCGGCTTCTGTTTCTGCTGCACAGGCGGCTGGTGATTAAACACAACATGAACATCTGGATCCTGGAAGTCTTCCTCTAAAGCTTCAGAGGCGTACTTTGACTTTAGCGCTTGCACAAAGGTGCGTGGTTGGTCTGGTTTGCGGGTCGGTCGGATGAAGGATGCGGATGTTGGGGAGGGGTTTAAGCACGTGAAGTATTGGGTGCCTTGGTGCGTGCCGGAGTGTTTTCCTCGTGTGGGTTCGTCCCATTCTACGCCGAGCCAGAGTCCGGTTGTGCCTTGGATGGGGCCGTGGTAGCGGATTGTGCAGAGGTGGGCGTCGTAGGAGAGGCGCTTTCCTATGTAGATTTCTGTTGCCATGACTGATACTATCCTCGATGATTCCTTCTCTTGTGGTGGGTACCTGCTAAGGTGTGATGCAAATGTCCAGGTCGCAGTACGTGTCTCTTATTTAATATGCCATGACAGAGGGACACGATGAAGTAGGTACAGTAATTATCCGATATAATCTCAGACCTTCTGAACAGAAAGTGAGAGCAGCTCACAGACGCTAGCATGCACTATGCGAGGTGAATGTGTGGAGGCAACCGCGCACGTGACATCGAAGTGCAGGGATCAGGTACCTGGACACTAGCGTCGCACGCCTCCAGAAGTTCTGTCGCGCAACATTACTTCAGCACGACGACTTCTACACCGCCCAACACCTGACCGTTGCCTACGTAAAAGCCACCCTCTTTCCTGTCTAATCGCGACCAAGATTGACACAGCAGATCGTGAAGTTTCTCAAAGATGGATTACCAGGTACGTCCCCCGTCGCGAAGGTCAGGAACAGCTACTAACGTCTACAGAATCGCGCAGGCTCCAAATTTGGAGGCGGTGGTGTCGCATCACAGTCCGCGACGAATGCCGACCGACGAGAGCGTCTCCGAAAGCTCGCGCTCGAGACCATCGACCTTGACAAGGACCCGTACTTCTTCAAGAACCACGTCGGCAGCTTCGAGTGCCGTCTCTGTTTGACGGTCCACCAGAACGATGGATCTTATCTCGCGCATACACAGGGAAGGAAGCATCAAACAAACTTGGCACGTCGTGCGGCGAAGGAGCAGAGAGAAGGCAAAAGAGACGACGTGGGCCAACAAGGACTGCTCGCGGGTGTACTGCCCAAGAAGAACGTCATCAAGATCGGTCGGCCTGGATACCGCATCACAAAAGTACGCGACCCCAACACACGCCAAAATGGCTTGTTGTTCCAGTTCCAGTTCCCGGACCTCACACCCGGCATCACTCCCAAGGTCCGTGTCATGAGCGCATACGAGCAGAAGGTGGAGGAGCCAGACCCAAACTACCAGTACCTCATTGTTGCTGGTGAGCCTTACGAGACGGTCGCGGTGAAGCTACAATCTCGCGACATCGACAGACGGGAGGGCAAGTTCTGGTTCTGGTTCGACGAAGACGCCAAGGAATTCTGGTGCCAGATTCTCTTCAAGACTGAGCGTGACGAACGCTTCAGCGCAGTACCGGGTCTTGCTCCCGGACGATAGTCGCGCTCTCATAGGCGGGACGTTCAAGACTTTTACTATCTCGGGAATTGTACTTTTAGGGCGTTTTGGCAGCGTTCATCCGGGGCATCATGACCATCTTTGAGAAGAGTTTACGTCGGTGTAGGTAGTCCCGGAACAGAATATTGGATAATGCAAATCTAACATGAATCAAGAAGTGCTTGCTGCCGATTGTCTCGTGCCAAGCTGCTCTTTCCGAGATTGAAATATCCGGCGTGCGGTTACATCGTGAAGCGTTGAACACGAAGTGCCAAGTTCCCACATGGCTCTATTGGCAATACTTGTGACTCAATCCAGGCAAGAACTCGCATCTTCAAGTGCAGATTGTGTTTGAGGGTTGGCCAGGTTCAGCATGTAGAAGGTGCGCCTGCTCGATCTTGGATGCTCACATGGCAAGAAGGCTTCCGCCTTGCGTCTGCACCTTCCCTACAGGACCTCTGGGCCGAACAGCTTCAGCAACACGATCCACCATTGCCTTCTCACCGTCTTTCTCGCTTCTGCATTCAATCGATCAGACCGCTCCGTTGGTTCGCCACCGCTTCAAATACAAATTGCCGGCTGAGCTAAAGCCAGAACTTGCTTGCCGCTTGCGGGTATCTGGCCCTTCTGGTACTCGATCATGCTGTTTCAGTGATCAGCTATCATCAGGCCAAGAGCTACGTGCGACTAGACTGCTGCCGTTCATACATTGCAGTAGTGTGCAGGTGTTGGTATGCTCGCCTCCTCCTCGGTTCTATACTATCGAAGCATGTTTGATGGAGAATGACGCAGCTCCCTGAGAATGCTATTAACGCGCTTACTTGTGTGCTGCAGCTTGTCGCTTCAAGTAAGACTTGACGGAGCCGGTCTCGGAACGTCGCCTAGCAAGCGTTGACGCCTGAGAGCTTTGCTCTTGAAAATGCCGCGAACTGAATCCGGTGAACAGTTCAACTTTAGTATAATGCAGATGTCCAATGCATTACTGACGAGTTTCACACTACAGGTACAAGCTGTGTCAACTGAACCCCGCCTCGAATGTGTTGACACCGAGTTGCCTTGAATCCTACTCGGGATGCGGATCTAAATGGCGTCAAGATTGTATGACACTCGACGACGGAAGAGGAAATCCAGCTAGATGGACGCGTGGAGCTCAATTCAACGCACTCTCCACCTCCAATACTACATCGGACTGAATCCGGTGGAGACTTCAACTTCATGAGCCTTGTTCTCTTGCTGTATGGTCCATCGCATACGTGGGTCTCTTTTTAGGTCCCACCGATTCACCTGCGGGAGTGGATGACTATCTAACTCAAGGCGGTAGGCGTAGGCTTCCCGACCTCAACAGACATCACGTTCTACTTGGACTCATCTCCGGGTCGTTCATGAGTATCATCTGATGCACGAATGGATAAATACGATAACCGCCCTGGTCTTTTCAAGCCCTCGGCGCAACTGGTAGCACCTGACCGTCTTTTCGTCGAACGAATGCTGGATCTGGTCTGATGATTGGCCACGACTACCTTAAACGTTGATGCAGCCTCGCCACGCTTCCCCACTCTGGAGTGGACCGCCTCACCGTTCGAACGCAGTTTGCTTAGGCCGATGATCTGACATGGAAAGAACGACAGCGCCCGGCAGGATTGAGGATCCGAAGGGGCTGGGGTTCGTGTCTAGGTTGCAATAGCGCAGCTACTCTCTAGCGAGCCTTGGGGACATGCCGAAACCACTAGCACCCACTATCTTCATGATTCAAAATCACAAATGGACCATGTTGGAGCTGATCCGCGATTGCAGGTAAAATGGAAGCATGAACAGTGAGCCCGTTGGGGACGATCTCGAACCCTATACTGGACATTTGATTACACTTTCACACAGCGGACCTGCGTTTGTACGTGGTGTTGCAGCAACATTTGTTTTTGCTTCGGTGTTGCAAAAGCCGATGAAGAAGAGATGTGCTTCACCGCTACGGTTGTACGACCCGCTGCATGTGGCTTTCGTACGGGAGGCCAAACGGAAGCCATATCCAGTGTTAGCTTACGGGACATCCGCAGTTGGCTGCAAGAACAAGCACTCACCAGTGGATGGTCCTACCCTTTCCATTACCTCGGATTTCTGAAACGAGGTCTCGACGTGAAATGGACTCGATATCATGGAACGGCTACAACCGCCGTACGCCGCGATCTTCAATCTAACTTGAACGTGGGACCATCTTGGCGTCTGATGTCTCCCGAAGCTGGGATCCAAGACGGTGGATACAGCTGTCATATGATCAAGCAGCTATCCTAGCCTGACGGTAGTGCCCCGCCAAGATATGGACTAGGTCTAATACTTGAATTTGCATTGGAATGTTTCAACGATCCTTGTATTTAGCGCGCTACAGGTGTCATGACAGCGGTGTGCGGGTTTAGTAGCATGATGGTGAACGTCAGGCTGGTTGAATGCTAACGAGGGGTCGACATGTCGAGAAGTCGGAGCCATTCTCGCCCTCCTACCCACGACATGTATGGCATGCTTTGAACCATAGAAGAAGGGAGCCATGTTCCACTCGCGTGGTAGTCCCGAGTTACGAAGGCAACGGATATAAGCGACTGCACTCTATCAACATGGCTCCATAGATGAAGACTGATCGGCCGTGTTGTTTCTTCGTACCCCACTGGAGAGTACCGAGTTCGGACGCAACAAAGGCTCTAGCAAACAAAGAATGGCAACGTTTCTAAATTGGTTTAGACCCTGCAGTGAGAGGCAGATGACAAACTTTGGCCTCAGGGTCTAAGACATGGAACAATGTGGCACAGCCTCCCGAGAACGCGTCAGGAAAGAGACGCGAAAGGCTGCGCGCTTCCAGCATGCCGAAGCGGGTGCCGGCATCGTCGGCTTACAGGAAGACACAGTGTGTTCTCCGTCTGAATAGATTACGTCTTGGACTC